>NC_143215.1:8168000-8793000 GCF_030267445.1 Bombyx mandarina
CGGGAATAGTGTAGCTTCCAAACAGAAAGAATATTTCAAATCGGTTCAGTAGTTTCGGAGCCTATTCAATACAAACAAACAAAAAAATCTTTCCTCTTTATAATTATATACTAGCTGACCCGGCAGACTTCGTAGTACCTCAATCGATAAATAAAAGACCTAAACTTTTGTATAAAATAAACTTAAAACAAACAAAAGGAATTCGTCCGACGGGGGACACATCAAAGGAAAAACAAAATTGTTATTTTTATTTAATTCCGAGCATTTTCATATTTATTTACCTTTTAAACCTTCTCTGGACTTCCACAAATAATTCAAGACCAAAATTAACCAAATCAGTCCAGCCGTTGTCGAGTTTTAGCGAGACTAACGAAAAGCAATTCATTTTTATATAATAATATATAGATAATATATAATATTAAGTATAGAAGTATAGATAAATAAAACGGCATCGGAAGTTGTAATCGTTGATACGTTAACATTACCGAGCTCTGGTTTGGCCCGACTGCGTCCCATCAGTTAATAGCAGCGCGTAGGACGGATAGCGATTTCGTCGAACAACCGGGATGCGCCCAATTCTCGCCAATGAGCGCCCCCGATATATCGACCTCAACGTATTAGAGTAGCTCACACGATTAACACCTCTATAGTAAACATTATTAAAGGGTAAAATCACAAGTTAAATTTTATCTTTATTACGTTTAACAAGTAATGGATTTTGAATTGACCAGGAGATCGTGTGGCGACATCTCACAAGCTTGTATAACGTTGGAAATGTTGCACAAAGGCTATAATTTGTACAGTTGTCCCAAAAATATAAAGTCAGTCGATTTAATTATGTCAAGGTTAAAATTAAATTTAAGAAGATTTTGTGACCTTATTTTCTGTTTAAGATTCAGATATTGTAAGATGTTAGGCAATGACGGCATCCAAATGCCACGTGACCTCAGGACCACCGCCCGCCAGATGATTCACCACAGAACTGAGTGCCTCGCATTCCTTCCTCGGCCGCATAGCTAATAGGAAATGCCGTATTACAATAAATTCATGAAGTCAAACGCCGATAGCTCCCCTCCCGACTAGGCGCGTCAATACCCCCGCCCCCGCCGTTCGCCCGATCACGATGTTCGACCAGCCCATACCGTGGGCCCCGAAGGTCAAATATTTAGGCGTCACCCTCGACAGTAGGATGACATTCCGCCCCCACATCAAGACGGTACGCGATCGTGCCGCCTTCATTCTAGGACGTCTCTACCCGATGATATGTAGGCGAAGTAAAATGTCCCTTAGAAATAAGGTGACACTCTACAAAACTTGCATACGCCCCGTCATGACCTATGCAAGTGTAGTGTTCGCTCACGCGGCCCGCATACACTTGAAATCATTCCAAATTATTCAATCCCGTTTTTGCAGGATAGCCGTCGGAGCCCCGTGGTTCGTCAGGAACGTCGACCTCCATGACGACCTGGACTTAGAGTCCATCAGTAAGTATCTGCAGTCGGCGTCCATGCGCCACTTCGATAAAGCGGCACGACACGAGAACCCTCTCATCGTGGCCGCCGGTAACTACATTCCCGATCCTGCGGACAGAATGGAAAGCAGTCGACGTCGCCCAAAACACGTCATCTCGGATCCGCCCGATCCACTAACGGTGCTTCTAGGTACTTCAAGCACCGGTCACCGTTCTCGTCGAACCCGTCGCTTGCGACGAAGGGCTCGACGAGTAAATTAACTCCCAGACACAGCCCACTGAGTTTCTCGCCGGATCTTCTCAGTGGGTCGCGTTTCCGATCCGGTGGTAGATTCTGCGAAGCACGACTCTTGCTAGGGTTCGTGTTAGCAACATCGTCAGGTTTGAGCCCCGTGAGCTCACCTACTAAAGTTAGGGTTACGCTGATATAGCCTCTCAAGGCTCTCAGCTTAGGTAGGACAAAAAAAAAAAAAAAAAAACCGATAGCTCATTCGACTATTCGCAATGTTTACCTGAACTTTGATATTTGAACATTGGAATAGCAAATACGCGACCTATCTAGTGAAATGCTAAAGCTAATAGTGATATTGTGTTGGATGTTTAAAAAATAATAAATTTTATCAAATTGAATTCAAAAAATAATAATCTTATTTTGCTGTACTAAAACATTAGGTTGTATTGTCTGGAGTGTTTAGGATTCAGAGATGTTTATCAAGAAAAGGTCAGCACGTTTATTTTTAGATCTGTATTAATTTGCAATTCAGACACATTTTCGCATTTTTAAATTGTGTCGTAAATACATTAAAATATTATTTTAATTATGTATTATTAAACTGTATTATTAATAAACTTATTAAACTGAATGTATTATTAAACTGTTTTATATTAAAATGGCAAAAAAAAAAACAATTTCATTGATGGATGCACGGAATCTCACACAGTCTTAGTCTCGAATTAATTATTCCACTAAGTATGAGAATTTAGCGCAGCTTTCTCGTATCCGTAGTAAGATCCGTATTGCATTCATTCATAGAACATTTCATGATTTTAATTGATACTGTTTTATTTATTTTTTCAGAGAAATTTACGATTTATTGTTTTGTAGAATACTTTGTATTTTCATTGTAATTTATCTGCTCGTAACGTAAAATAAGAAAGTCTAAATTGAGTCAGAAGACTATAAAAGCAATGTCAGATATATATACATGCCGCTAGGGGACAAAGTCATTGCTAGATTTTCATTAACTATATTTATGTAGTCAGCAGTTACATTCATAAAATGATGTGTAATATGCAGAAGTACCATGCGTCATTGCCTGTAAGTGTAATCAGTAAACACAATAGTCATGCGACAAACATTTATGTTGAGCATATTGTATATAACTAACTGAATATATTTTAATTAATTATAAAACAATTCTATTCTGATTGTATTGTATGAAAATTTATATGAGCTAATTTTATTTGCTTTGATTTTTTTGAAGTTATGTTCATTTTAATTTTCCAGTAACTATATCTAATCAGCAGATTAATCATATATTATTGTATAAGATGCTTCTTTGTGTCGAACTTTTAAAAACCCCAAATCCAGTTCAGGTATCTTACACTGTAAGCCGGCCAAACAAAAGCAGTACATAACAGTAAAAGGTTTGCTTCCATTTTGAAACATTTTCCTTCACGTTATTCGCCATTGACGAGACAAAAGTATCACGTGTCGTGTTTTGTAAAGACTATCGCATTGCAGTCAATAAATGGGACGATCAGTTACTTGATAAATATTTGAGGTAGGTATAAGACAGAGCGGTTTGTATTCTGCGGTCACAAATACGATATCAGATGGCGCTTTGTAACTTGTTGTTTCCCTCAAATATTTTTATTTCAACGTAACGTTTAACGAAGAAGAAGAAGAATTAACATTAAAATAAATAGTGATAACTAAATAATTTATGTTTTAGTTGGTTTTTCTTGTCCCAATTACTTATTGAAATTTTGGAATGAAACGATAAAAAATGCTAATTTTCTTTATTTAAATATTGAATATTTACAAGATAAAGTCCTGTAACATGAATACACTCTGGGTTGATTATCTTGTTCTCAAAATAACATATAATAATTATTTTTGATAGTTTTTACTGACCATTAATACTTTCATAGAGTGTGTATATATTACGTCAATATATTGCTAACAGTATACCATCCGTAAGAAATCGAAAACGCATCAGGTTACTTCAGAAAAACCAATAGCAGAGGCCTCACTTCGAAAAATTGTTTTTAATTTTTAATCCCTAAATGAACACGGATCTAAACATCTAACGCCTGTACCATAATTGCTGTTGGTATAAGATGTTGAAGAAGGCGAGATACAGGTATAATAATATCTTATTATGGGCGGCGATATTCACATTGTGATGTCCATGGGCCACGGTAATCATTGTAATCAAACCACAAGAAAGGGCGAGAGAACATCTGCGCGTCGATAAAAAAAAATCAATACTCAAGTTGTAAATTACAATAATGAATTCTAAAAATCTAAATTTTACGAGGAATTAAAAGTCGTAGCCGTTTACGGAGAATTTCAACAGGTAAACTAATGGATAAACCGTCGGCCGTGCATGCGTTTGCCTGTGATTAGTATCAACTTTATAACTTGTTGCAATTTAACTACGACAATAAAAAGGTCGTAAACTCGGCAAATAAGGAAAGAAAACACAACGTTGCGTTATTTTCGTGTTCCTTTGTGATTTTAACGCATACTCACAGTTTAGAACAAAACGATGTTGAGTTAGTATAAATTGACGTACCTGCGAAAAGAAAAACACGTTAGAACAATTCATTTACTTGCAATTTAATTACTTAAATAAAATAAAAATAGTTTTTTGTACGTTAGTACCTACTGAATTGTTATTCATACGATTGTTATAAAGCTTGGATGTTGGTACTTCAGAAAAGTTTCTGGCGTAGTACGATCAACATAGGCCAGGTGTTGCGCGAGCTTATTCAACAAAATAGATTTGTTTCGTATAGGTATCTATTTAGCGATGGTCTCGGAAAAGCGAATCCGAGATTCACGACGAAAATAAAATGACAAGTTTGATCACAGAATAAGAAATGTTAATTCGATCGTATTTTATGGAATAAAAAGAGTTTTGAAGTTCATTTATTTTCTCTATCAGCTTGAATTGGTAAAACGACGATATGTGAATCACTTACGTCTCTAAATCTATTCGAACACACAAAGAAAGCGAAGGAAGAAGACTGTGTAAAATGTACACGTTAAAATCGTGTGAAAATGTTCAAAATCTCCTTAAGTGTCGTAGCCGATGGGTTGGAAAGTTGAGTGTAAATTCGGTTGAAAACTTCAACGTGCCGAGGTGCCGGAGCCCGCATTAAGATTGCACTACATTTTCACTTTGCCATCACAATTCAGCCAACTTGCCTTGACGTGCCTGCTGGGTTTGAAATTATTTTAGCACTTGTGATATAACATTAAAGATTTTTTTTTATTATATCGCGTAGTCCTAGTTGACTGACTATCTAGCTACTGTTTCAATTTTTAAAGATTTTAATGTAAAGATTTAAATGGTTAATCTTTGGTTACACGACACGGTATTGTTTTCAAATATTTATTTTACCCTTATATGACAAATTTAAAAACTGAATATAAAATAAATGATAGGTTGAGGAAAAGTTTATTCGCATTTTTTAAGAAAATTCACAAAAAAAATTAATATAATTTATTTACATTTAACTAAAGTATGTAGGTACCATTTTGTTCGATAACTTTTTGCCATCTTGTATGTAGGGACATGATCCCATTGCTATAGAAATTTCGGGGCTTCTGATTAAAATACCGCGACAATTGGTTTTGGCAGTCTTCTCGTGATGTTAACCTGACACTGCCTAAAGAATTTTGAAGAGACCGAAATAGGTAGAAATCTCAAGGTGCCAGGTTAGGACTATACGGCGGATGCATTAACACCTCCCAGCCAAGCTCTCTTAATCTTTGCTGAGTGGCTAAAGATGTGTGAGGTCTAGCGTTATCATGATGAAAAACCACACCCCTTCTGTTGATTAATTCCGGCCGCTTTCTCTCAACTTCTTGCTTTAATCTGATCAGTTGTTCGCAGTAGAGTTCAAAATCGATGGTCCTGCTTGGTTGTAACAGCTCATAATGAATAATGCCCTTCCAATCCCACCACACACACAGCATCACCTTGTTGCGAGTTAACCCGGGTTTTGCCACAGTCACTGAAGCCTGACCGGCCTTTGACCACGACCTTTTTCGCACATTCTTGTCGTACGTGATCCACTTTTCATCACCAGTTATCAGCTTCTTCAAAAATGGTTCGGTTTCATTGCGTCGTAATAAAGAATCACAAATGAGTACACGGTTCATTAGGTTTCTTTCAGTGAGCTCATGAGGTACCCAAATATCGAGCTTTTTTGAGCACCCAGTTTTCTTCAAATACGCCAAAACTGTTTTGTGGTCAATTCCCAGTTCTTCAGCTACGTCTTAACTACTGATATGCCGATCTTGCTCCACTTTTTAAAAAATGGCATTTATTTTATCCGTAATAGAGCGACCAGAGCGACGCGATGTGTATCTTTGACATCAAAATTTCCGGATTGAAAACGCTTAAACCAAATTTGTGCTACTCTTACAGACACTGCACTAGGTCCATAAACATCGCAAATTTTTTTCGCTACTTGCGTTGCGTTTTTACCTTTTTTGTAGTGAAATTTTAAAATGTATCGATTCTCTTCATTAGATTCACTCATCTTGACAGTACGATAAATAAATAAAAATCACACATTTTCATAATTTGAATTTGGAATTATTTTCTTTAAAATTTAAACTTTTAATTATACCAAAACCAGCCAGATACAAATAGTACGGCCAAAGAGATTTTATTACAAGTACATATATTCTATAATGCGAAAAGACTTTTTCCCCAATCTATTATGACAAAAAAGACTGAATATAAGAGAAATATAAAATTTATACGTTGCTCTTGGCGGTTGGATTTGAAAACGTGTTGGTGTCATGGCGGACGTCGCTCGATGACACTTTGACGTTCAGAAATTGAACATCTAGTCACAGGCATTTTAACTTGTAACTATTGGTAGATACATGTAATTCGGAAGACTATCTAGGGAGTGCTACGTATAAAGTGTATTGACATAATTAGAAAAGCTTTTCCAGTTTAATCTCTGATCTCTATTGTCTTTTAATTATCTCAGACGTCTATTGGTTTCGTTTATTCGTCTTCTGCGTACATTTAAATTATATAAAAAAGCGGTGAGGTTATATAAAGTTTGATAAAATTATACAGAGCTATCAATATATTATTACGTAATAATAATTAATAATAAATAGAATAGGAGATATTGGAATCTATTGATACGCTGCCAGTGGTTAACTTGCTATTGAAATTTTTGAATGTACCAGATTAAATTTCTGAAATATGTGATGATAAAATCTACAAATCAACCAAAAACATCATTAAATCATTATTATTTAGTTTGAATTTTATTAGTGAACGTTTAAAAGTATTCTTCATTGTGCGCCGGTTTTGAATCCAAAATCGAACGGTCGTCATAGCAGAGGTTGTTGTTTCTAAAAATAATACGATAACTCATAGCCAAAAATAAATGTTATAACGTTTGCAATTTAGTTCACAGAGCTAAACGCATTACTAACTTAAATATGTGTACTTCATAAAGAAACCAAATGAAAGCGTTATATAAATGCTTTAATTTGAAATCCTGTTAAAAATTACACACTCGAGTACGGCGGCGCGGCAGCTATACGTTAAATTTAGACCTACGTTATTTCGACCAGCGAACGTGAAGTTGCGAGATTAATCGGCAATTTTTACTAGTTCGATTCAGTGATTTATTTTATTGCGTTTTGTATATCGGAAAATTGTTTTAACGCGATCACGTCTCTTTCACTGTGGAATTCCGAAGTAAATGTCGTTTCGTCTAGTTTGATTCGTCTGATGAAATTGATGTTGTTTTTTTTTTTGGTTAATCAAATAATTTAATCAATAAAAAATTTTATTATATATATTATTTATTTAATAGGTAGGTTTGCTTCTTAGGGGCTTCCGAATAAGTGCTAATGTAAGGCTGCAGACATTCATCAATGGCGTTAATTAATTGTTATCTTGATTGTCTTTAATCTTTGACTTCTACGCGTGAAAAGTCTTCTTTATTTTCCTTACTGCCAGTCTAACCCGCTTTTGGGACGGACAATTGCTCGAGTGTTTCCGAAGGAGACCTTTTATTTTGTTTTTGGACCACGGCTCGAACCTCTGACTAAGTGCCAGCTCTGAAGGGGCTCACGAGATATGTGGAACTGCCAAGATAGTAGAAGACACTCACTAGAGTATTCCTCAGCACTCTTCCCCGAAGGTCTATATCCGCTCGAGACGGAACCGTGGTGACCCGCGGTAACACTGCGGTTAACGTTGTAACCAGATGACAGCACATCGCAAGGACGCTCAGAGTCTTCGAGCCGTAGAGACGAGAAGACCTAACGGCTCTTGCTAGGGTTCGTGTTAGCAACGTCGTCAGCCTTTTTTTATTTAAAAAAAAAAAAAAAAAGGTTTGAGGCTCGTGAGCTCACCTACTAGTTAAGGTTACGCTGATATAGCCTCTCAAGGCTCTCAGCTTAGGTAGGAAAAAAAAAAATCGCAAGTCGCCAGAGCAAAATCGAAATCCGTTGAGTTCTGGTGATAAGCTTAGTGAGTTTAATGTTATGGGCTTAGTGTCACGTCGAGCTTTTGTTGCATGTTCAACGAATACGGTGACCAGTGCTTTGGCAAAAATACTCAGATTTCGTTCGAATTCGTTTTAAAATTAGTTAGAATTATTATGCGGTTGTACCCTTATTTACCCTTAAGCCAATTAAGTTATATTCGAACATTACTCAAAAACGTACATCGCCATTATTTGTTTAAGTACGAGAAAAGTCGTAAAACTTTCTTGAACGAAAAATTTTAAAGTTCTAAATTGCCTAGCGGACGCCTATTAAATTGATTTACGGATTGCAATAAAATTGTAATGCGAATAAATGTGTGTGAGTCACGAAGTATACAAGGGGTGAATGTACATTCGGATGGGGTATACTCAAAACCTGGAATACGGCTATTTCTCATTCCTATCTCGGGATTTTATACATGTATTCAGGTCTAACATTCGTGTTCTTTACTTGTATTATGAATTATACGAGAACACAATTCTGCTTTGTTATATCGACGTATTTCTGTAAAAAGATTTCGTGGCTTTTCCTGAGAAAATGCGGTTTATTCGTGTATTTATGTTATTATTATGCATGAAGAATACAATGCCTTTTTTAATTATCTTTTTATTTATTTATTACCTCAATGTTTGGATAATTTATTTTTCTACACATACCTTACAGTACCAATTAGACGAGATGTAATCCTAATTTCTTTTAACAGCTATTCTAAAACTATAAAGGAAGTTGATTTTTATTAAGGTATTTGGAAAAGTCTTTAGTCTACCGCTCCCAATCATCGATTCATCAATTTCTCGTCTGTACATAATTATTTTCATGGATTATTTAGATCATATTCATTACTAATTTTTGTATTAATAAGTATACTACTTACTACCCATTTATTTTATAAAAACAACGTAATAAGTATTATTTACAAATCTGCATAATTATGTATGGAAATGGAAGGTTTCAATGAAAGAACAAGGAAATAATGCGTCATTATCGCGTCTATCTTGTTAACAAATTCTAAAAATTGTCAAAATTCGGTCTTGGTAAAATATTAATCTTAGGATTGAATTAGAGTAATCTAGATATTCAAATGCATCATTTGGATGACGCGAGGATAATTGAGTATAGTTACATAAAACACGTTTGAGAATTTTACAAGAACTATTTTTAGGAAAGGGAATTATTTTTATTTGATCTCGAAATATTAAAAGGCTACTTCAAAACAAAAGGAAAAACCATGATAATTATCATTTGAAAGAGTTAATGTATCGTGCAGAGAGCTACTTACTAGTGACGGTTCTCGTTCAAGTTGCATATGCAAAAATTAATTTTGTTACATACTAATTTCAATCGCGATTTTTGCCTTACAACCGACCTGTATTGTTGAATAAAAAATGACAAAGCAAAACCATAGACTTTTTTTTTTAAATATGTATTTTATTTGCGAACACATTCCGCATAATTCAGAATTGAGAATGACAGAAAAACTTGAATTTCGAACTCACAACATCCTTTTTACTATCTAGGATCATCGATCCTAGCCGTTGATCCTATTTTTAGGAGAGACTTATTATTGTTCATTTCATTTTGGACCTTACGTTATTGGATCTAGAGCCACGTGTTTGATTAAGGTAACACAGATGGCGGGTTATTGTCACAGATGACAGCTATCATTAAACGGGTGGCCGTTATCAGTGCTCTGACATACGGCATGACGAGGGCATCACGGACAAAGCCGGCACAAAATTATTCATGTCGAATTCGCACTTCAGGGCTAGTGTTGTTTTTCCATTTGAATCTTAATTACAATGCATTATAGACTGAATTTCGCATACATTTTTGTTCCTTTATAAGTATTGCTAGATAGTATACTTTACGGGAATACAACCTAGTCTCCATTAACCACTTAACCCCAGGAGGGGCATGAGGTCTTTCACCCATTCTGCAATAAGAAGGAAGTGCATTGATCGTGTTAGTTGGTGGTTAATGACTTTGTATTCTATTACGTAGGTTGCAAGAATCAATATTTATGTTAAAATAATGTAGTATTCCACAACTGTAAATTTTTAATTTTCTGTATTTCCTGTATGTGTTACCAGTGTCTTTGGAGGGAACCTTTTTTTTTTTAAATCCTATCCGTTTGCTCCTTAAACTTTGGTTTGGTTGTACATTACGCGTTATTGAGATTAGAGAGATATATCGGGTACTTACAATCTGGTTATGTAATTTAAAAACACTCGTGTAACCGTCATACAAAATTGAATTCGATCTCCGTTTTCCGCGGAAAATTACGTAACCGCAATTGCTAAGTGAAAGTCGCTGTTCTCGGTAAGGTGATCAATTGACTTGATAGATTGATAAGCGTTACATATATAGGAGCATACGAGTGGGTATGTCAGTAAGCGATCGGCACGGCGAAAACAGGTGTAAACACAGTTCAATCTGTTTGCTCGTTGGCAAATTAAAGCAATACATGTTTGTTCTGTTGCTGTACCTAAGGACGTGATGATTTTTTTCATCGCAAATGCTTTTAACTGTATACGTAATATTTATGTTTGCTTGTAGCTCTTAGTTTCGTGTCCGTGTTTTTATATTTTTTTAAGTACATAGAAAATTAACACGATAAGAAAAATATTTGTTTAAAGTTCTAAAATCAACATTGAATTACTTATATAAAATTAAAATTCAGATCAAATTTCATAAAATTCTAAATCACAATGGCTTCCTTCCTAAACGAATAAATGTCGGGTACAGGATTAGAATAATTAGTTAGAATAATAAAGGTGTAATTTTTCTAAGAGTACAGGTAAATATATCGACGCTTGAAAGGCAAACGTGACTAAGCGACAATGCGTGAACTTTACAGTAGACTAATTTAAAGTTGAAATACCTGAAAAAAATTCTATTTTAACGAATCTAGCTGTAGGATTGAAATGATTTTAATAGACCTAGAAATATATTTTTTTGCGCATCGAATATGGTTATTGCCTATCATTTATATACAAAGCATTATTGTCGCTTAGTCTTTCAAGCGTCGATATGTATATGTCGTCGCAGCACCAGGGATGGCTGAACGGTAGTTTCGTCATCACTCGTATTCGATTGAACTCAGTTTAGTCAATAAAACTTTTCAATAATAATTATTGAAACTCAACACACACAACTTTCACAATGACAGGATAAACCGACAGTTTCGTTGCACATACCGACAGACCGACTGACTGACTGACTGACTGTCAGAGACTCACTGCTGAGACGGGCGGAATCACTGTCTGACACGAATGCCACGACTCTGTCCACGTATCGCCATTTTATACTGTGGCGTTACGGAGTCTACCCTTCATTTTGTGATATGTATCAAAACAACATTTCATCATTTAAAAATAATAATCAAAACCACCGTCTTAATATCACTAAAAGTCGTTATCCACGACATATATTATAATACATACAGAAATCTGTTCGAAATTATGTTGGAAACGAGTATAAACGCGGCTATCAGTATGGCTCGCGAAGCACCTCTCGTATTATCGGGAGTTGCAGCAAATATTTCCGATAACGTTTGTACAATATGTATATCGTTGCGTGTTCTGTATACGTGACGTCAAGGCTATATATGTATATTGGCATGCCTTTTAAACAGTTGTTCGGTAGGAAAAAATGCATAACACCTATTTATATTTTAAGTTAAAAAAATAGTACATATTTCCAACCGCGATCAATCCGCTAAATGAATCATATTATTGATAAGTGAAATCGACCTTGGAGACCTTAATGTGAAACTAATGTTAAAATACTTAAAATATATCGTAACAAACATGTTTAAGTGTTTTCGAGAAATACGTTATTATTTTCAGATATATCTATCTATGACGATGATTATTTTTATTGTATTATACAAGTATCACTAGACGATGACCGAGCTTTGCTAGTTACGTATATGAAATACGTACTCAACAAATGTTCACGATTGACTTCCACGGTGAAGGAATAACATCGTGTAATAAAAATGAAACCCGCAAAATTATAATTTGCGTAATTACTGGTGGTAGGACCTCTTGTGAGTCCGCGCGGGTGGGTACCACCACCCTGCCTATTTCTGCCGTGAAGCAGTAATGCGTTTCGGTTTGAAGGGTGGGGCAGCCGTCGTTACTATACTTGAGACCTTAGAACTTGTATCTCAAGGTGGGTGGCGCATTTACGTTGTGGATGTCTATGGGCTCCAGTAACCACTTAACATCAGGTGGGCTGTGAGCTCGTCCACCCATCTAAGCAATAAAAAAAAAAAAAAAAAAAAAGTTTTTTTTTTTTTTGATATCGCCATCTTGTTTTGTCTTTAAAGCGATTAGTTGCCCTCAATTAAGAAAAATAGTATTATTATTCGCCAATAGATGTCGAGAAGAGTTGATTATTGAAAACACGAATAAAACAACATTTTCTGAAAATAAATCGTAGCTAGATCGATTTATCGCCCCCGAAATCCCATGTATGAAAATCGTTGGAGCCGTTTCCGAGATTCAGATTATATATATATTAATAGACAAGAATTGCTCGTTTAAAAGTATAAGATAAGATTAAAGCAAATATGTTTTCATATTAATAATTCATTTCACGAACATTTATGCAACGGCTGCATTAAGAACAAAGAGTTCTTTACAAGGCGCGTATCATATATACAGGCCAGGGTTGTGACTGTTGTGAGACGACCTCGTTGGCATACAGACTAAACGAACATATATAATGTACATATATATATATATAACTTAGCACGAGGCACTAATTACGCTCAGCAGGAAGCCCTACACAATGCTTGGGCCACATAAAAATGGTGAAACAGCGAACACGCAAAAACACTTCATAGTGTAAAAATATGTTATATAAAGCATGTATATGTACAGGCTAAGTTAATACGATGCGTAGACATGCCTTACAAGATTACTGTTATTTGAATATTCGAAGGACACAATAATGAGTAACGTTGTTACACGAGCTTCTATAGCATTAGTCCGGTTTACGAAACCAGAACACAGCACCATTGATATAACGATATTTTTTGTAGATAACATTTAGATATCTTTCTCTTGGTGATTTCCTAAAGTTTGTCGAAATGCGACAGAGCAACGATCAATCTGCGGATCTAATAGCACCGTCTGACCTCGGCGGCGCCGTCGCGGCCGACGCACCCCGCTCCCAGACACTTGCGACTCAGCATTTATTCAAGCCTCTTGCTTCCAGCATGAATATTAGTTTATCGTCCTGTTTTATCGTTCGCCGCAAACAATCTATGTGCTCTGCTCGCGTGATTCTTCACGTAGCTAGAATTTTATAGTACCTACGTGTGTTTTGAGGAAATTAACAATCCACAAGACTTATGGAGTTGGTATTTTTAGACAGCGTAGACGGGTAGATAAACGGTGCCCATAGGCACAAAATGCCGCCGGCTGTATTGATATGGGACGCGAAATTTTAATTATATTGGGATATCGACGAACATAAGATAGCTTTACGGCAGCAACCGGCAAGTACTACCAAGACAGACACGAGCGGGTTCACAATGCGCTTTACCAATGGATTAATCAGGATTACAGAGGAGGAAACAAGATGAACAAATAAGAGAGTTACTAGAACGGACCAAACACGAAGGAATAGTTACAGTAAACACGTGGTCGCTCTCTTGTATCCACTAATCAAAAATCGAACATTCTATAGTCATATAAGATATTTTAGCCACAATGATAGGGGTATTATGGAAATTCGACTTTATTTAGTTGTATAGTTCACCTTTTCAAGCGTAAATATCTTAAAAATCAATATAATGTTTTCCGTTTTTCATTTTTCATAGTTAAAATTTTCAGATACAGAAAATATGCTATCTGCTACGGAATGAATATGTTAGAGGAAGTCTGAAAGTGGCACCTGTGACAGAAAAGCTGAGAATGGTATGAAATGGTATGTGATAGAAGAAGAGTATGGAAGGAGAAAACATGTTGCGCCGACCACAGGTGACTGGGAGAAGGGCAGGATAATGATGACAGAAATTATGCTATCTAATATGAAAATTCAACACAATTGACATAATTTACAACTGTTATATTTATTGGATCATCGTTTTCTGTGACGTCCATCACAGAACTATTTACTCGGAGCAATAGTGAACGGAAAATGGCTTGAACGAAGTGGGCGGCATCTTCCAAGTAATTTACTGATTCAATTAATTTATTGACTTCAGACGAGAGAAGGCATTCCGAATTCCTGTTTTATAAATGGATGTATAAAAGGCACGATTACAGTAAATAGAAGTGACATTTGCTGATTGTAAAATCCTCTCTAGATTTACAAGTGTACTAGCCGTACTCATCCGCTTCGCTGGGCATTTAAAATTAACATTATTATTTATTGTCATTATTATTAAGGAGACTCAGACAAATAAATATTAGCCTATCCATTAAGTACATGTATTTTCTACATGGATACCAAGTTTCAAGTCAATCGGGTACATGGTCCAGTAGTTATAACGGAACATCCGTAAAAACCACTGTAGATTTATATATTAGTATAGATAAGACTACTTATTTCTTTTATAAAAAAGTTTCAGCTATCCGTTTGAAATAGATTTACCGGTAGCCAGGTTGCTTTTCTAGTTCATTAGGACGGTGGGCGGACTAAAGGGCTCAGCCAGGAGGGATTTTCAGGGTAGTGTTTGCTGTCTTATTTATGATGTAACCGATTTTCAGAGAATTATTTAGAAGATTCTTACTCCAAAGATTTTATTTAAATCTAACGTAGCTTACAAGCAGTTCGATTTTAATTACTTGAAGATTATGCCGAACACGTTTTCATGTATGTGTAAATAAGAGACTTCTCTAACATATTTGTGTATGTGTATGTGTAAACCACATTATATTTTGATTTCCGCAATCCAACCACTTTGACCGGTTTTAATTAGTGTCGAGTGTTCTTTGCTAATTTCACCGCTCGTGATGGATCCGCAGTGACTAGTAGTAACCTGTATGCGTCGGGTGCATCCAATGCGTGTGTCCCGTGCGTGTAAAGAAATTGTGACAGCGGTGTTACAATCTTGCGGTAGGTCAGGAGTTGAGTGACTGCATTCCGCGTGCAGTCGAATCCAGACGCTCAATGTCCGACTCCGTCCCCACTAAATATAGCAACAAAGTGAACGAACGCAAACTAACCAGCGCCACTTCGTCGCCAACTACTCGATTGCAATACGAATGAGACAGCTAAGCCATGTTATCGTCACGGAGATATCGTCCGCGCGTTACAAATCCTTTTGATCCAGCTACAATGATTAAATCTTTCTAATTCTATAGTATTTTTTACTGGTGGTAGGACCTCTTGTGAGTCCGGACGGGTAGGTACCACCGCCTTGCCTATTTCTGCCGTGAAGCAGTAATGCGTTTCGGTTTGAAGGGTGGGGCAACCGTTGTAACTATACTGAGACCTTAGAACTTGTATCTCAGAGTGGGTGGCGCATTTACGTTGTAGATGTCTATAGGCTCCAGTAACCACTTAATTTCAGGTGGGCTGTGAGCTCGTCCACCCATCTGAGCAATAAAAAAAATCGAATTTTTAAGGGTAATTCCGTAGCAAAATCATAAGGTAATAAAATTACTGTCTTATTATTACAGGCATTTTATAAATGTAATTGGAAAAGTCTATATTAGTTGTGAATAAAGTTGTCTGTTTATATGGCTCCCGGCTTCGTCGCGAGATCAATTGTATACCAATATTATTTAAAGCATTCAAATAAATAAATAAATCCTCATAATTTATGTAATTTTCGAATTAACGAACGAACAAACATCACAATTTTCACAATTATCGCAGTTTTTCTTGAAAAGTTCTTTAATTTACTACTGCTGTGTTAATTCATACATATGTACGTACATATGTGCTTATACTTACATAGGTACATAGATTTAATAATAAAATAAAATTAACGTGTTAATATTCAATATTCTATTAAATATATATAAAATTATGTATGGAATTTGTATTCACATATTCACGGGTATTTCTAGTTGGGCAGATGAGCCTATTAATAGGATGTTAAGTTTTTTAACTAGGCATGTATTTTCGAAACCTTCAATGCAAAACTCAGTTTGTGAACATTCATCATATTTTCTCAAATAGCCGTATTATCGACATCAAGTATTATCTTACGTCTAAAAGCATAAAAGCTAGTTGAGATGTCGTCACGAGACGGACAATGTGGCTGTCGACCTTAGAGAAGTAATTTATTTGCTTATCGGACATAATAATATAATGCGCTAACCGTACATGATAACGGAACAATGAGTGTAAACTCGCCGGCCAGATATCTGCGTACATTAGTGTACACTGAGATAGGCTTATCTCGTTGTGTCAATACTCTTTTGTACTGGCGATATGGGAGTCTATTTGCCCTTAATGCTTCGAACGCATTCTTCAATGTTGAATAACCTCATGACAATGGACTGACCCATTAGCTGGTCATTTTGTTATATTTTTAAAATTGTTATCTGAACAAATAAACGAGTTCTGTCGCACGTTCCTTTTATCAACGCTTCAGACATGTTTGGTATGTTATCGGCTTGAGTTACTAAATAAATTTTGAATGGCTTCACTGATATCTAGTTGCCATTTAATTGTTTTTTTTTGCCGTGAAATGGATGGTTCTTTTGGAAATAACTACGAACAAGTTGTAGTGTGTCAAAAGTATTGGCAATATTGAATAGTTTTTGGTATAGTATTACTTTTCAAATTAGATACATAATTAATAAATCGATATTATAATACATAATATAATATCATATTTTCATTCGACAAGTAATACCATACCAATAACACTACTCAATATTGCAATACTTTTGAAGCATACACATCTACATACGTAATATACTTATGTATTTGTTGCGACAAGTACACAGACAACGTAGGAACTCTTTTAATCTTCTTTTTCTTACGATAAAAGTATTTTATTTAATAACCAGAGAAATATATTATATATGTATCAAATTAAATTTTATGATGTGTTCATTACTAAAACTTGTCCGCTAATTACGTAAAACAATCGGCGAGATAAAAAAAAAATCATTCAGTTTTCGTGCACAGCTTTTAGGTAGGTAGTAGGTATCTACAATTGCATTTTAACTGAACTTCAACGAAACACTCACAGACACAGTCACCATTTTCATTTTGTAAATTTCAGATGTTAGTGAGATCTTCTCCATATTTAGTAGGAACTTTATATTTTTTAGCCTAAAACTTTACGCTTAAAACTAATTTTAATTAAGAACCATAATTTCCCGAGATTTTTCAAAAAACGAACGGTAGCAGATTCATTCCCATTTTTTTTCTTCTAGTGATTAAAAATATTCGTGAAGTTGACTCTAATGTCACTTTCAAAAGCGTTGTTAGCTACTGGCATCTTTTTATCAGTTCGACCTTCACAAGAGCAATTGATAAAAGATAACGGGAGTTCTGTAAGCACTTTCTGTGCCATACTTTGAGCTGTATGATCCAATATAGTCGGTAAAATACGCTTAATATTTTTTTATTAATAGTATGAGTCATGAACATTATGCATTTATATTTTAAATAAGAAACAACAATAATAATGGGCAACAAAAGTCTTTGACAGTATTTTTTTTATCGATTGGTTGATGAAACTTTTTGAAGAATATTATAACAAGCAACAAGTGAATTGAGATATCTTTGCGACATCTTATAATTACGTACAATTGTAAATTTCGATGTAGGTATGAATCATGAACGCAAAGTCCACTTGACATTCAATGAACATCCAGTGGTTCCTTTTTTGAGGTCGGTAAGTTATGGTTTACGCGCAGAAGCTGTGCATCGATGACAATATCCCGTATATTAATTTTGTCAAAAAGATTCAGTTTCGTTTTGCGAGATCCTCGAAATAGACACAATAAAGTGATAACGAGCGCGTGCATGCAGTGATCGATCGCACTCACCGTGCGCTCGTAGGCAGTGGACACTCCAGTCAGCTGAGCCGGCGGATGCTGCTTGAAATATGGTGTTGTCAATGGAATAGTCGCTCCGATCGGACCGCGAGATCCGATGGGTGCACTCGAAGCGGATGCTGCACTGCACGTGGCTCGATCGAGCTTCGAACTCGAATCACGGAGATGCACACACACACGGACCGCGACTGAATGCGTCAAACGTAGGCGACATGCATCGCAACTCTCGCGTGCTGGCTGCGAGAGTGTCGACGAGCGACTGAGAATCGGGCGGGGGGCTGCCGCCGGCACCCGCGCTGCTCCTCGCCGCCCACTTCCTACGATGAATGACAATAATGGAAGACGTTCAACTCGCCCGCAAACCGAATAATATGAATCATTGCATTAGGGTGCAGCTCCGCCCGAGTTCGGCCTGCAAAACTCCACTAGTCCGAATCCGAAGAGAAACGAGTTGAATATTCATGAAAACCTGAATAGTCTCACAGCTAAGTACCTACATATCTCGTATAGATTTGATAGCTCTAGAATTTTGGAGTATCTACATTTTATAAATACATCCTCAACATTTGTTACCCGACTCAAAGTAGATGTTTGAAATTGCAAGGAAATTTTTATTTCAACCTTTTGTTTCTAGTTACGCGTAGGATCGAGGAGAAAGGGAGTAAATGTAGTAAGCAATTAGCACTTTTATGTGCTGTGGTAGACGGCTAGTACACCTCGGCGTCGGACGCGGCAGCGACGCCGCCACTAATCTTATCGGCGTTAATCTAATCCGGCACAACACCCTCTCTTGTGTTTTCTTCCAATCGTGTGCACTCGAGGTAAATTAGAAGTTTTCCCCGAGGAGTCTACAATGAACTGTTACAGAAATCAGTATACGTAGTAAAAATACTACTATGAAGATATTCTATCAATGATGAGTAGATAAATTTAATGAATTATTCAATTAATAATAGTTTTAATGTTTAAATATTCTTTACATAGGCCAATAAAATTATAATAGTAGACTTCGTGTCCAGTTTCACATAGTTTTCCAGCTAAGCTTTGTATATTTATTTTTAAATTGAAATGATATCGCGGCTGGAGTGACCGGCGTATCATGGCCGGTGCCATGATATTGCGAACTTTTATTTTTGTTTCGTCGGATCCTTAAAGTTCATCTCGTCTAGACCGGTTCGCCCACGCCTACGCTCCGCACAGATTTCTGCATCTTGCAACCAACCCGCCGTACGAGTTGCTTTATAGTCCTTTTTATCCTTTTGCAATGCCTCTAGATATATAAAGCCTTACCAGCGCGTTAATAGATACCTTGTATAAATTACCTTTTACGATATTCCCGTCGCATTTAAGAAAACGGGCATCGTCCCGTAGTTTGTAAATTAATATCTGAGATAAACCTATTCGTTGAATTATATATGTATAGAAGTAGTAGTACTAGTCGGAAAAGCGTTTTTTTTTCGTAATAATTCAATATTTTTTTTCAACTTAAGGAAAATTATTTTCTGCTTTCTATCTACAAAAGTCGTGTTCAGCAGTGGAATGCAATTTATATTCTTCTCCTAGGTTGAAACGATTACCATACTGAATTTTGTTTCAGTGGTTTCGGCGTGACAATGTGACAGACAGGCAGAGCTGCATAAGTACATACGTACGTAATTATGTTTGCTATCTAACTTCTAAGGACTCTAAATGACATAACAGTTTTTTGCAACATCCGATTGTGATGAAATTTAAATTCTGTTCCAAATTAATCTCATTCTAATTTAGTGATTCCAGATATAAAATATGCGAACAAATACACTGACAAAAAACGGTGATTTATGTTCTGTTAATTTTGAAGTTATACTTCTTTAGGCGCGTTATGAAAAATTGATGAGAGTGAAATTTTACGATGCGCGCGCACCGTGACACAAAATTAACAGAATGAAGTTCCCACTAAATCGCTCATTACAATACGACCGACGTAACTTGGCGAGTCTGAATATAGCCGCAGGTGAACTTTCCGAACCGTACCGAGAATTACCGAATTTATACGATGTCAAGAAAAGGGATGTCCAATATGCGTGTTTGAGGATGTTGTTTAATCGATTTTTTTTCAAATTGATTAAAAATTAAATAAACAAAAGAAATAAATTTAATAAAAATAAAGTATAACTTCTTACGCGCGCACATAAGTACACGCACCCTTTTTTATACTTATTCACTTTCTATTCTAATTATCTTCAATGTACTTCAATATTTTTCAACACCGTCTTTTACGGAATCTTTGTATGTTATTAATAGTTCGAACGCTCACAAAATTTATTTACCAATTACACACTGCCAATTTCACATCGTGAAATGTAAACACGCATAGGGTAGCAACACGTTAACCAGATGTTATCGTTTCTCCTACAAAAACGCTAGTGCGGGACTGGCATCTGGTTATCGGAATTAGTTTTTGTGCGCAAACAGCTGATACAATTTAGTTTCTATATATCTAAACCTTTCAAATAATCCGAGATCAAGCAATGACACTTTTTACTGGACTGTCTATAAATTCCTCCCTTAGAGTTGACGATAACCAAACCAAATGGGGGCATTTAATTGAAGGTAAGACAAAAATATGTTGACCACGACCTATGGAAACAAAGTATAAGACCAAGAAGACGACGAGATGAAATTGAATCTCCTTTTTTCTATATAACCGAATCTCAACCTATGTGTTGACGATATAAGAAAAGAGGAACAAACAAAAGCATTAAATCATGGCAAATAATCACTAACTCAAATATATCACTTTCGGTTCTCGGATAAATTTACTAATCTAATCAAATAAACATTACAACTTTGAAAAGGATAAATTAATAATATATTATATAAAAATTGTTAGATTTTTGTTTCTATTGTTTGTTGATTACTTCAAATATTAAGTAAAACGAAGTAAAAGTTAAGTGAATAACGTTAAGTTAAATGTCAAAAGGCTCTATTGAAAATTGAGATAGTATTTTCTCCCAGTATTACATATTAATAATTATTTTTAATTGTTGCTAAGTACTTTTAATACTTAAAAGACATGTGCCATTATTAAAACTAAGAGATTTGTAGTAATTTTCATTAAATTTCATTATAATTCTTACAAAATTGTGTATTTTATCAGTACTATGTTAGCCGCGTTAGTTCCCTGGCAGTCAAATACAGAAAAAATTAAATATCTCACAATCTACTTAAAAAAGTGACTGGCCCGTTTCGGAACAAGATAATCATTAGATTAGCCATCATATATACCCGAATTTATAATAATTTGACTTAATAACTGTAGTAAACAAAATATCCTCAAGAGTTACCCAACTTTTGTATAATCACCCATATATATTTTTAAGAATTGATACACATCATATAGGTATAGTTGTAAAATATCTCTACATACGAAATAAAATAAATGTCTTTTCGAACAACTCAACGCGTTTCAAACTTTTATTAGTAAAGAAAAATAAGTATGACCGTCAAGGCTTTGGATTGAAATATTAAAGGCTGAAATTAATATTTTTCATCAGTGGCTTTCTCTTCGTAAGCATACCGGAACGAATACCTCTGGTAAACGTAAATGCGACAGTTCGGAGCTTTAAGCTACAAAGTCGTATTAATCCGGAAAAGAATAGCGCTCGCTTTGTGAGCCTTGAACGAACAAGGTAAGTAAAATACGTAATTTATGTGTGCCCTTTCAACAAATACTTTTTTATGTTTTTTATATTGCACGGACGGATGGACAAGCTCACGGCTTAGCTGCTGTTAAATGGATAACGAAGTCTGTGGACAGCAGAATGTAAATACTGGCTACCCATCTTGAGCCACAAGATCTATGTTTCAATTGTATAGTATAATGAAGTATAAGGTATACCCTGACCCTCTTAGTTCTGTCTGTCGGACCCAAGCCGGAACGCTTGAATGCTTTACGGCAAAAATGTACCGGGTGGTTGTACCTAAGCGCGAGGGCTTGTAATACGCTCTACTACCAGTGACTACACAAATTAAAAACGTTTATCTAAGTAGATTTTATATGTAGTCACTATTTTAACAATGATATAATAATATATAGAGGGGTCAAAATATTTTTGGTATAAGTATCAACAAATCGATGTTTTAAATTGAACTTTAATAAAGTTTATCGCATTCAAATAGCTGAAGAAGTTTTTTGGTTATGATATTTTTTCCAAATTACAAACTTTAAATGGCTCTCCTGTAAAGTTGCAAAAATGTCGCTCAAACAAAATACTTAACGGTAGGCAGGGGCTTGGCTCTGCCCCTGCCATTGCTGAAGTCCATGGGCGACGGTAACCACTCGTGATAAGGTGGGCCGTATGCTTGTCTGCCGACAGGGGAAATAGCCTTTTACCCATCGATATACGAATCGTTGCAAACGCACACGTATTATTGACGTCTAATTTGAAACCAGCAGTGCCTATACCTCATCTAATTTAAAAAAGGAAAAATCAAGTTCATATTACTATTTTGGACGACCGATGAAGCTTAGGGTCGCATATACCCCCCGCGGGAGTTGCTGGACTTCTACCGGGCGCGTCCGTAGGTGGCGGATAACGGGCCTCTGGGCTCTATTCCCAGGGGTATCGTCCGGTCTCTCTCGTTCTGTTACAACGAGAGAGACCGAACGACGTGGACCAAAACCAGCTCCGGGGGTTCCAAGCTCTCCTCCCCCTTCACTTGTTGAAGGGTGGTCCTCCTGGAGATGCGTGGGCCTCCACCTTTTATTCTTTTCCTTTTGATTATTTCGTTAATTTATTTACTGTCTTTTTGTTATCTTCATTTGTTTTATTTATATTTTGATTTGTAATCTGTAACTTTCTTCGTTTTACTGTTTGGTTTATCATTTTGTGTTATTCTCTATCCTGTCTTTCTTCGCCTTTGGTTTTTATTTTTGGTTTTATTTGTTTTATTTTCTTCTTCTTTTCATTTCAATCCTAATCCTAAGCTTTGACACCCGGTGAGAGGATGCATGGCCGGTGGGCGACCGGTCGCTAGGGTGTCCCAGGGGACCGCACCCCGGGCAAAAAACAAAGGGAAACCAATGAAGATGTCCAGTTTGCAAAGAGTAATACCCCAGGAGGGTACCCGCCAAGCGGGAGAATCCCTCCGTACTACCGACTCGTCGGTAGTGCGCAGCCCCTCGTATTCTGGGGGGGCACAAACTGCACTGAGATAAGGTCCGGGAAGGACGGCGTCAAAAAAGGAGCAGAGTCCTTGAAGGACATAAGTAGGAAGAACGAGTCCGCGAAGGACGTAGTAGCTATAGGGTCCGTTAAGGACAGTGAAGGGAGATCGTCCGGAACCGCTCTCGTGTCGGACGATAGCATGGCCACAGCTGGGTCGGCCCATTCGTCGGCCCGCTCTTCGCCGACACGCAGACAGCGAAAAAGAGTACTGACGATCAGTAGTGACGAGCTTGGAAGCAGTTCCGGCTCTGACGGAGCAGCCTCTACTGGCAAAGGTGGTGTCATGCCGCAATCAAAGAGAGGGCGTGGTCGTCTGCCGACCACTGGTCTGACTGTGGACAAACAGACGTGTCTTAAAACTCAGCGCTCTGAGATAAAGGCCACCGGTAGCATGAGTAGTATGCGCGAAGTAAGAAGCGCAAAAGCCACGGAAGGGAGCTCTAAAAAGGATCCTGAGTGTCGTCTGAAGGAGAGTGCTGCGATGGCCCTGAAGGTATGCAGTAAGCCCGGCAACCTGAAGAGTACGTATCAACGTGCCCTAAAGGAATTGGCGGTGACAATAATGGAGGTCACAGAAGAGCTGGCGAACCGTCCCGCGGCCCAAGAGACGGAAAGGCTGCGAGCGGTAAACGCCGGTCAGCAGGAGGAGATTTTACAGCTCCGACAGGAGCTGCAGGAGGTACGCAAGGAGCTGGCGCGCATCTCACGGGCTTTGACGTTGTCCAACCCAGTCGAAACCCCAGCCCCAGCTTCAAGCAACACGACAGAGGACCAGGAGGAGCTACGTGTCCAACGCATTATGCGTGCCGTCGGCACCATGCTTGACGCTCGCTTTGCGAGTCTGGAGATGCGGCTGCCCCCGGAGCCTCGCATCAGGCCACCCTTGGCGGCGGATAGACGGAAGACCTGTGAGAAATCGCCAGACCCTCCTCTCATCGTTGATGCTACGCTGGAATCAACATCGGTACAAGCAGCATTGCCGCCCTCCGCGAATAAGAAGACACAAGGCCCTAGACGTAAGACCACGGTGCTAGCACCCCTGTCCGAACTGGGTGCCTTCCCTCCGGCTCCAGTTGTTTTAACCGAAAGCTGGTCCACGGTCACCCGTAGGGATGCTAAGTCAAGGGGGAAGGTCGTGAGAACAGCCGCAGCTGTTCCACCGGAGGAGAAAGCACCGTCTTCAAAGAAGAGGACGAAGAAGCGGCTTCGAGCTCCGCGTTCTCAGGCTGTGGTATTAAAACTACAGCCAGAAGCCGCAAGCCGCGGCCTTACATATCGGTCCGTCCTTGCGGAAGCGAGGGCAAAGATCGACCTAGAATCGTTAGGCATCCCGGTCCAGAGGATTCGGTCCTCTTTAACTGGTGCCAAGGTCCTGGTGGTAGATGGAGGCGATCAAGTGGAGAAGGCTGATCTCCTGGCGAATAGGCTGAAAGAAATTCTGCCCGCGGAGGGCGTCGAAATCTCCAGGCCATCGGTGACTGCAGCGATGCGCATCAGTGGCCTCGACGACTCGGTGTCGCGTGAGGAGATCACCGATGAGCTCGCCAAAATCGGGGGGTGCCCGTCTGAGAGTATCAAGGTCGGGGAAATAAAGTCCAGTCCAGGCGGGATGGGCCAAGTCTTAGTTCGATGCCCGGTCTCAACAGCTGCGAAAATCGCAGCAGTCCCCAAGCTGAGGATTGGCTGGAGCGTACTCCGCGCTCATTTGTTGGAGGCCAGGAGGCTGCAGTGCTTTCGGTGCCACGAGCTGGGCCACGTGAGCGCACGTTGCCCGTCGTCAGTTGACCGCAGCCGGGATTGCTACCGGTGCGGCCAGGCCGGTCACGTGGCCTCTGGCTGCTCGTTGGCGCCGCACTGCACCGTTTGTGTCTCTGCTGGCAGACCGGCGGACCACGTCTCCGGGGGCAAGGCTTGCGCCAAGCCCCCGAGACAGAGACAACGACGACAGGATTTCGCCACGCTTGAGAGCGCGCGGAGTCGGCCCGGTATGGCCTCGGCGACACCGATGGACGCCCAGTCATGACAGACGTCCTTCGTGTTCTCCAGGGGAATCTCAATCACTCCGCCAGGGCTCAAGACCTTTTGTTTCAGAGCATGGTGGAGGGATTGACCCACCTTGCGGTGGTTGCAGAGCCATACCGGGTCCTTACGGGTCCCGATTGGGCAGCTGACCTTGACGGCCGGGTTGCCATTATCCGTCGTGGTTGTGTGGGCGCTCCGCCCGAGTTCGCCGTCGTTGAGAGGGGTCGCAGCTTCGTCGCCGTCCTCTGGGCCGAGATGATCGTGGTGGGAGTATACTTCTCCCCCAACAGGACGCTTGCTGAGTTTGAAGGCCTCCTCCTTGAGCTCAGCCGCGTCACCAGGAGGTCGCACTCCCGGCAGTTGCTTGTTCTCGGAGACCTCAATGCCAAATCATCGGCTTGGGGTTCCTCGAGGACGTGCCCCAGAGGAAGGGCGGTGGAGGAGTGGCTGGTCGAAAGCGGTCTCGTCATACTCAACCGCGGCACGGAATTCACATGCGTGAGACGTTTAGGCGGGTCCGTGGTGGATGTCACGTTCGCATCGCCGGACGTCGCGTGTCGCATCCGCGGTTGGGCGGTGATGGTTGGTGAGGAGACGCTTTCCGACCACCGCTACATCCGTTTCAGCATCGTTGTGGCCCCAGGAGCGGTGTCAACGTCTTCATTCTTCGGTGGAGGCGCGGAGGGTCCTCGTTGGGCCCAGAAGCGCCTAGATGTCGAGCGGCTGCACGAGGCGGCTGTCGTCCAGGCGTGGCGCCTCGACTCACTTGGCGAGCCGATGGACGTACGCGTGGGGGCGGAACGTATGCGCGAGGCCATGTCGCGGGTGTGTGATGCCGCCATGCCCCGCATCAGAGCTCTCGCCCCTAAGCGCCGCGTACATTGGTGGACTGAGGAAATCGCCAACCTGCGCCAGTCGTGCAACGTCAGTCGTCGTGCGTACCAACGGAGCCGACGTCGAAGGACGCATCGAGACCCGGAGGAGCAAGACCGCCTTTACGTAGTGTACAGGACAGCGGTGAGGGCCCTTTGCGTGGCCATCAGAATGGCAAAGGAAGCCGCCTGGAACGATCTACTCGCCTCGCTCGATCGCGATCCATGGGGGCGGCCCTACAGGCTGGCGCGCAATGCGCTTCGACCTTGGGCTCCCCCTACGACCAGCACACTGCCACCCGAGACTTTGCACCGGGTGGTCGGGTGTCTATTTCCGGACTCATCCGGAACGGCTTTCGTCCCTCCTGTAATGGCAACGGTGCAGGTCGCTGACGGCGGAGAGCTGGAAGGTGTGTCCCAGGCGGAATTCAAGGCGGTGGTGGCGAAGATGCGCTCGAAGCGCACGGCGCCCGGCCCCGACGGTCTGTCGAGCAGGGCATGGGCTCTCGCCCTAACCGAAGATGGTTTGGGACCTGCACTTCGAAGGCTTTTTAGCAAGTGCCTCCGAGAGGGCAGGTTCCCGGAGCCGTGGCGTACGGGCCGGCTGGTGCTCATCCCGAAGGACGGTCGCCCTAGAGATGAGCCCTCCGGGTATCGCCCGATAGTCGTGTTGGACGAGGCCGGTAAGCTCCTTGAGCGTATCGTTGCCGGGCGTCTTGTTCAGCACCTGGAGAATATTGGGCCGAATCTAGCGTCCAACCAATTTGGCTTCCGGAGAGGTCGGTCGACCGTGGACGCGGTCTTGCGCGTCCGTGACCTCACCGACCAGGCGTGCTCTGGGGGGGCGTGCTATTGGCTGTGTCAATCGATATAGCCAACGCTTTCAACACGATCCCCTGGAGTACGATCATGGAGTCATTACGATTTCACCGCGTGCCTACCGGTCTCCGCAATCTGATCGAAGATTATCTCTCAGGGCGGGCTGTAGTCTTCCCCGAGCGGAGTGGGTGGGGACGGAAAACAGTGTCGCGGGGGGTTCCACAGGGGTCGGTACTGGGTCCGCTCCTGTGGGATATAGGCTTCGACTGGGTCCTCCGTGGGGCTAACCTGCGTGGCGTCGAAGTGGTTTGCTACGCTGACGACACGCTGGTGACGGCCCGCGGAGACGACTACCGGTCAGCAGCCATCCTGGCTGTAGCAGGTGTAGCGACTGTGGTGAGTCGAATAAAGAGACTCGGCCTCGAGGTGGCCCTTCATAAATCCGAAGCAGTGTGCTTCCACTCGGCTCGGGAGGGGCCGCCTCAAGGCGCGAATCTCGTAGTCGGTGGTGTCACCATTGCTGTCCAGCCAAAGCTCAAGTATTTGGGCCTTGTGTTGGACAGCAAATGGAGATTCGACCACCATTTCAAAATGCTGGTTCCAAGGCTGATGGGGACGGCGGGTGCGCTGACCCGTCTTCTCCCCAACACCGGTGGATGCAGCGCCGGTATCCGGCGACTGTACCTGGGGGTGGTGCGTAGTATGGCCCTGTACGGTGCTCCCGTGTGGTCGCCCGCACTTACCGCGCGAAACGCGGCTCTGCTGCTCAGAGTTCAGCGGGCGCTCGCGGTGAGGGTCATCAGGGGGTACCGTACCATCTCTCAGGATGTGGCCTGTGCCCTCGCCGGATCCTTACCGTGGGACCTCGAGGCCGAAATCTTGGCCGCGACATACCGACGGAGAAGACAGTCCTCGACTCGGGAACAGACACCCGGCCCGTCGGTTGTCGATCGATGGAGGCATGCTGCGCGTGGTCTGGCGTATGCCAAATGGAGAGAGCGCTTGTTGGAGGAGCTCGGCCGAACTTCGGCCACTCGTCAGCGCACGCTCGAGGCACTGGTGCCTGTGCTGGAGGCATGGTCGGACCGGCGACATGGTGAGCTCTCCTTTCGCCTCACCCAGGTCCTTTCGGGGCATGGATGCTTTGGGAGGTATCTGTGGAGAGTCTGCAGAAGGGAGCCACATCCGGGCTGCCACCAGTGCGGGCACCCGAACGATGACGCTCAGCACGCGCTAGAAGCGTGCCCACGGTGGGAGCACCCGCGGCGAAACCTCGTCGCGGTGTTGGGGCAGGACCTCTCTTTGAGGGCTATCGTCGCCCGTATGGTAGAGGACCGGAGTTCGTGGGAGGCCATGGCTGGGTTCTGTGACTTGGTCATGGCGCTTCGTGAGGCTGAGGAGCGCGAAAGAGAATGGGATCCCTCTTCGGCTCCTCAGCGCAGAAGGCGGGGTGGACGGCGCGTGCGAGAGGCCGCCGCTCAGCCCTCGTAGGGACTATCGAGTGCCGGGTGCGGGGGCTCCCGGCACTCGACTGTTGGTCCGGTGGTGAAGCGGTGCAAGGTGGCTCCTGTGCGCCGCTCACGGTGTGTCGCCCGAGACGAGGTTCTACGGGATTTTCCCGGGGATGGGATCCCGTCTTAACATTGGTACGGGTACCGCCTAAGGCGAGACTTTCGGCGCGCATCGCGGTACCGTAAGTTTCGTGTAGTCGGTGTGGTGGAGCTCGATGGGGTTTAGTCGGTAGTCGTTCTGCGGGGCAAGTGCTTCGCGCGCCTTTTTCAAGGCGTAGTCTCCTGTGAGAAATTGGGGGAGGTGAAGGACCTCGGCCCTTCTCTTCTCCCCTTCTTCCTCTCAGGAGGCGCCGGAGTCCGACATAACCCGGTTCGTTACCCCCCTCGACCGGGTATCCGTAAATGGATTCCCCAGCGTTAAAAAAAAAAAAAAAAAAAAGGGTCGCATATACCCGTATCTTATGATGACCTAAAGCCGTACAAATCATTATCATAAGAAAAGTTTTTGACTTGTCGAATTTATAACTTAAAAAAATACTAATTCTTATAAATAGTGAACTGTAAATCAGAGTTCGAAAGGTACATCCTTAATTAAATAGCGATGATAGCTTATTTTTCAAATGACTATGCTGTACAAAATAAACAGAAACCAGTCTATTATAAATTGGTTCAGAATTGCTGCTATGTTATTCAAAATTAAAACCTGATCGTACGTACGTGATCTTCATTACTTTTAGACATCAACAAAGAGGACAATTATCAAAACTGGTTTTTAAAAGGACAAGCATTGCGGAAAGGGCAAGGTTCTAAGTACATTTCAAACTCTAATGGCACTTTGCAAACATTTTCTGTGAAGGACTGCGCGAACAACGCTTAACCCCATATGAGCCATGAGTTCATTTGCTAATAAAAAAAGATAATATGTATGTAAGATATGAAACAAATCTACGAAAATGTAATCCTTAGGATTACATCCATTCATTTATCTTACGCCGAAGCTCGGTAGCGTATTACGTTGACACAAAGTTCATTTCTCAAACTTTATTACAAACTTGTACAACTTTATCGAATAACAATAATTTGTTACCAAGTTGGTCGGTGAAATATTTAGTCTATTTATTTTCTTTAACATTTATAGGTTTTATAAAATTGAGAAATTTTACATTTGATTCTCTATTAAGGCTTTGGCCAGCTTGTTGGTAAATGGTCATTGTCACCAACGAATATTTGCTAAAAAAATAAATACTATAGTTGTTGTGAAATTCAGTAGAAGAGATTTCGTTTCGGAAGCGAATGGTGTGTGAAAAAACATCGCTCGGAAGGCGCTGATTAAAGCAATACACACAAGTGGAAAGAGTGAATCCTACTCCGAGAGCCGCAAGGAACAGAAATAATTTAGATACGTATTACCTAGAAACGAAATGAGCTGATTTCACGTAAACATTGTTACTAATGTGTAATCGTGTCGTGTACAGATTGTTGATTTGAAAACTTTCTTTTTTTTTAAGCTATTGCATAGCTTTTATCGCGGGCCTTGAGCGCGGCGACCGAATCATGAAATTCCGTAACGAAAAAAACTTACACCCCTCACTCCGCCTCCATGTAGCTTGCGTTCAACACATTCACACGTTACGCTTGTGTAGTGTTTGTGAATAAGCGCGTGGCGTGACGTCATACTGCATGCGCATCATGAAAAGTCTGCCCATCTCTCTCTCGGGTGGTCTAGCTTATGAGTGTGAAGGGGACAGTTAATGTTTTGCTTTTATTAATGTTTATTAAAGCGTGGTCTTGTTTTATTATTGTTTTAATATTAAATTATCATTGTCTAATTATGATTGCATAAGTTGATAAAAAATGCTATGCAATAGCTTTACCGCGGCAGTTCCCGAGTGCCACACGTTTATTTTTTTTGCTTGGATGGTTGGACGAGCTCACAGCCCACCTGGTGTTAAGTGGTTACTGGAGCCCGTAGACATCTACGACGTAAATGCGCCACCCACCTTGAGATATAAGTTCTAAGATCTCAAGTATAGTTACAAAGGCTGCGCCACCCTTCAAGCCGAAACGCATTACTGCTTCACGGCCGAAATAGGCAGGGTGGTGGTACCTACCCGCGCGGACTCACAAGAGGTCCTACCACCAGTAAAACGATAGATACTCGAAGAATTACTAAAATGATTCGTTTTACTGGAACTCGCGTTGACGTCACGAAACTCTAATCTTATCAGCTCTTCGAGTATTTTGTCCCGTGCCGGTCGCTGTACCGCGTAATCACAGAGAACGTTTATAAAGTACTCTTTTTTGTTGTTGTATAAAATGTGAAAATTTTTAGGAGAGAATCCAGTTGCCCGACGAGGGCGATAAAGAAACCACGAAATTGGATTTCTCGATATAATCTGATGCTGTTAGTGACACGTTCGGACGTCCGCGCCGCGAAGCAAAACCTCGAAACCAGCGGTTTTGTTGTGTTTCACAAACACTCCGTGGCTTTCACGTGAATGTGTACATGTATATAATAATATGGGCGCAAACACCACTATTGACAATAATTAACATAATAATAATATATCGTTTAGTTTATTCTATGTTATTATTGATTTATTATTAGCAAGATGAAACTGTTATTTTACCGTAACTACATAGTACAAAACAAAGTCGCTTTCTCTGTCCCTATGTATGCTTAAATCTTTGAAACTACGCAACGGATTTTGATGCGGTTTTTTTTAATAGATAGAGTGATTGAAGAGGAAGGTTTATATGTATAATAACATCCGTTAAATAGTGGAGAAATCAATAATAAATTACAGTTTCCGAAGCGAAGCGAGGGCGGGTCGCTAGTATTTAATATTTAGCAGACACTGTTTTGATGTGAAAATGTTCAGCATATGTTTAATGTTTATATTATTGTTTAAAAACGCAAATGACTGTATAAATAATGATAAATATGAATAAAGCATAAATATAATATTAATAATAATTTATATTATAATTAACAGTAATAAATTAATTAAGTATTGTGATTGTTATGCAACTGATGTTGGCGCCATCTATTATTAAGCTGGATAATAACAATGTTAATTTATATAAGTTAAAGGTAATTTATGTAAAATAAATTAATGTCAAAGTCATCTAAAAATCGTTAAAATATGTAATGTGAATATTAAGCTATATTCTGTGAATTGTTTCGCAGTAATTACATTTGTTTGTATAAAAGAAGTTGTTGATACTACCACCAACACAAAATGGCTAATTGTGTAAGCACTAAGACGTGGCTTTTTGTAATAAGCAAGTAATATTAAAGTTTTATAGAATTGTATTGTATTTTCATTGTAAAATAACTTATGTGTGAAAACCCTGACGTGACGCCGACATATACAAGTACAAAGTATGACACGAATTTTACACCTTTACTAGATTAGGATAGTTTTTTGGGTGAAATTTGAATGAGATTCGCCGAATCTTGATTTTTTAATGCTCCAAATACGTAGACGAGTTCAAAGGCCCCTTGGAGTAAGTAGCCACCGAAACCCACAGTCATTATAACATGAATACCTTGAACCATGCGATTAACACTCAATTGTAATGTTTAACCTTTGAACTTTCAAACTTCAACTGTCACGCGATAAAAATAGTCCGGACGATGGTAGCAATCTGTGCGAGATCATAATACGCCCACCGCCAGAAATGAACTACGTGAATTATTAAAATTTTATTCTAATATAATTTAACTTATCCAAAAAAATAGGATTTAATATTTCAGTCAAAATTAACTCGCTCTGAGGTTTTTGTAAGCAATATGTTTATTAGTGTAACTATTTGTTATTGAATAACCTGTTTCATTTAGTTATCTACACGTCGTATACGGCACCATATAAAAAAGTAAATAATCGAAACCTAAGATTTCTTTAATTCTAATTATACATCTCTTTTGAAGATTCGACTGATTTACATTCACTGTGATATTGGCAGACCGTTCCGTTTTGTACTTACGGTAAAAACAGAAAAAGGACAATTTTCAATTTAATACGCACTAACATTAGTGGTATTCTTTCGCCAGTTCTTCCTGTGGACTCGTCGTCATTATCATCAGTCCAGTGACGTCCACTTCTCGAGACGGTCTTGCTCCAAGGTTCGCCAGATTCCTTCAGGTTTCCATAATGACATGGGCCTGTCATTGTGGAAATTTGAAAACCTGGATTCTTAGAAGTAAGGCAATTTAAAATCACTAATAGAACTAACATTAAATAAGTGTGTTGACCTCTACTGTGTAATGAAATAAATCACGCCAGTCTCAGAAACACAAAAGGTATTAAGACATACCTACTTGTGAACGTCAAAAAAAATGAAATTTCTTTACCTACTCAATTTATTCGATCAATCTTTCATAAGCACGATTCACCAAGCGGCGTTTCTCAGAAAACTCACCATCGTCATTAAGATGATAAAAAGTGATAGCGTTAATGATTTCAACTTATCTTTAAGTTCGACGACTTTTTCGATTTCGCACTATCTTGATTGCGTTAAGCGTTACAATAAAGTACTTAGATAATTCAGTAATCGTTTTAAATAGGTGCGAGAAAAGAATATAATAATATGTTAATCACGAAAAAGCATTGCATTTGAGTAGATTTATTATTGCTTATTTTGAAAAAAAAAATCTTAATTAGAGTCGTCATATACCCTAAACTTAAAAAAGGTAAGAATACAGATATCAACCTACAGCTAATCCACAGAGCAAACTAAGTTGCCAATTAAATCTACACGGAGTCCTCATTTCGAATAATTAAGTTTACAAACAGTAAATTTAACAAATTGTAAGCTTATTGTATGAAATATTATCATCATCCTCATTCTCTTGCCCTTCTCCCAGTCACCTGGGGTCTGCGCAACTTGTTTTCTCCTTCCATACTTCTCTATCATATACCATTCCTTCGTTCACTCCCCTCTTATACATATCGTCTTTTACGCAATCCATCCATTTCTTCTTAGGTCTATCTCTTCCTCTATATCCTTCCACATTCATACTTAATACTCTTTTACCAACCTTATTTTCATTTCGTCTCATCACATGTCAATACCATCCCAAACGCCCACTTCTCAGCTTCTCTGTCACAGGTGCCGCTTTCAGTTTTTCTATAACATATTCATTCCGTATTCTATTCATTCTCGTTACTCCATTACACATCCATCGCAACATTCGCATCTCTGCTGCATGCAGGTGCAATGAAATTTTACACAATTGAAGATTAATAAGTGTGGTTGATATACGAGAGAACTTCGGAAACTTTTTTTTTATGATTGAAGGATTATTGGTGGCCCGGAGGCCTTTCCAATTTCACCAGGACAGGTGAAGAGCAAAGGCTCAGCCAGGAGGAGTGCGATTTGTTAACAGCTGCCCGAACGCCTCCGAAGGACCCCTAACAAATCAAGATTTGGAAACGACTGTCGGCAGCCTTTGGATTACAATGCGACTTCACGAAACATTAAACTACTAAAACGACTAGTATTTATATTTCACACTATGAATTTATAAATACAAATAAAACATATCAATAATAATTATACATACGGTAATGAGCTCACGGCGCATCTGCTATTTAGTGAAGCCTACTTCATAATGTGAATCCTGCCTACCTTGAGACATAAGTTCTAAGTCTAAATTCTATAGACTAACGGCTGTCCCAACCAGTTTCTACCTAGCTAAATTGTATAAGTAATAATACTCAGTTGCTATCCTCCTATCTATTTATGTGAAAAAGCAGTTATGCATTCTTGCCGAGAGGGCGAACGCCTTATTCATTATACTTTGGTGATGTCAAAAAATCAGAAAGAATGTCAAAAATTATCCATTATTAATAATAATAAAACGTTATAACTATGTATAATCCGAAAAAGCAATATAAGTTCTAAAGCTGTTTAGTTGAACTCACAGGAAGCGAAGTTTCTCCCGGTGCGATTTCGAATTTTATTACGATAACGGGATCCTCGTATTTTTAATTTAAGTATAAAACTTTGACTTCGGTTATCAAGCAGTCGTAACGAAGTTTTCTTTGAATAAACTTCTAGTTTGAGTTAAAAAACAGGTTTTGCATAACTGTCGCGATGTAGCTTTAAACTTTAAAAGTGAATGATATACTGTAGTTTGTTGCGTAATTTTATGTTCTAGAGTATTCTTCTTGAATGGTTATTAAAGCCGAACCAAGCATATTTTTCCTCTCAAAGAAAACACTTTAGTAACATTTCGATTGGGCGGATAGTTATTACATTTAAAATAGAAGTAAACGTTAAATAAATAATAGTTTAAAAAAACTAACAAAATACGCTGTAAAGAAAATCGAACTAAAAAATAGAAAATAAAATTTAATAAATTTGAATTTAAAATAGTGCAAGAAAATATTTATTTTATTGTAAAAAAGCGTGGTGTGCATGGTATCAGTAGTTATAAATATTTTATGAACAGATATGAGTAGAAGGGTTATTTTGATAGTATCCTGAAAAGCCTAATTTTATATTGTATTGTCATCGGTCAATAATAAGTATACCAAATTCAGAGTTAATCCGTCGTTTTGAAGGGGGTCAAAATCATGTTCAAAGATTCCGTTACAAACATACATACGTCTGAAGCTAATAAAAGCGTATTAAAAATACTAATCCCATCTTAGACCAGCCATTTCAGTTAGATATCTGAATTGTAGTATAGCCCTTCAACCCTTCAACCATTTATAACCCTTTCAACCGAAACGCCTGCAGACGAAACTTTTTCACGGCAGAAATAGGCGGGCTGTTACCTACCTGTGCGTGCTCACAAGACGCGAACCACCTGTAAAGCTATGGTAAGGTTAAGTCCTTTTAATAAAAAAAACCCACAGCATCTGAAGCCAATTCAAGAACCTTTCGAAATAAATTATATTGATAACCTCTTGAAGGAAATCTGTCATATTCTCACCATACCATTAAGACAAAACGCATTGAACGTAATCTCGTATGATACCGCAATTAAAGGCTCTATTGATTAAAGGCGTAATTAAAGAGTACATAATAAAAACGAACAGCTATTTAAAAGCAAACTTCTATCGAAGGCGAGTTAAGGTACCAAAGTAAATTAACAGAATCCGACGAAGAACTAAAGCTAATTCCGTCACGTCGTGTAACCTCTGAAATATTGATGTTTTATAAGTTTCTAGGTGTCGTAACCTCAGAAGATAAACGTTTTTATGTTCTTCGCTGTCGTTTTTTATTCTGAATAACAGATTTAGAATGATCAAGGAATCAATGGAAGTTGGTCAATAGAAGATGTTCGTCAAAGGTGTATGTTAACTGTTTTTATTGCTTTAGAAACCCTAGATGTAGAGACAATCACATGGACCTCTTAGCTATTATTGAAGGATACCACAACTGGAATGCCGCCACTTAGCTTAATAAATGAAGCGAATTCTCATATATATTGCATGTCTTAGATTTCATACTTGGAGCGTATCGATGCTTTACGGCAGAAAAAATATAGATGTTGGTAGTAAGCATAGTATCATTAATTGTACACATGAAAACATGTTTTATTGTTATATTACATGTCCCAGAGTCAAGCTATAAATTATTTTTCTTATTTTTTTTCCTATCTTTTCCGCTTATTCATCAAATTTACTTGACGCTGCAAGCCTTTGTACACACATAAAAGTATAGGGTGTCTAAAAGCATGACGCACATTGGTTTTGACGTCATTAACGACGACGACGTACTAGTTTACGAGGCTTTATATATTTAGATCTGTCCGTGACATCGGAAACATCGGAATATTAATACCGTAATGCAACATTAGAGCAATACTTATCCTAGGGTTATGGGATAAATTAGAATTTTATTAGTTAATATTCTAGCGTCGGAACGGTACTTCGATAAAGCTATGCTTTATGATAATCGCGTTATCTTTGCCACCGCTGACTACTCCCCGAATCCTGATCACGCCGGAGCCACCGTCGACGCCCTAGACACGTACGTTCTTACGAATCCATCAGATCCAATAACCGTTGCATTAGACGCTTTTAGCTCTAACACTAGGAACAGGCTCAACGACTCCGGCATCCATACTCGTCGAACTCGGCAAAGATTCCGACGTGCAACCTAACCTAAACATCAGCCCGCTGAGTTTCTCGCCGGATCTTCTCAGCGGGTCGCGATTCTGATCCCTTAGTAGATTCATTCGCGAAGCAGTTACTCTTGAGTTGTTAGATCTCTTTTGGAAGCGCTCGGGTAGCTGTTAGCAAACCCATCCCTCCTGGCTGAGCCCTTGCTCTCCCACCTGTCCTGGTGATACTGGAAAGACCATTCAGATCATTGTATTGAATGACGAGAACTTTTTTTAACTTTCGATTTTGATTTATTTGTTTTGTTCTGAAGATGAGCGCGAACAAAAAGACAAAACAGCTGCTTTATATTGTATTGGTCTTCTTTAGTTATCCCCTTTCTATTTTTATTACTTTTCTTCAATGTACAGACACACTAGATTGTACCGTTTTATTATATGTATTGATTGACGATGATCTATTTCGACATTGATAACTTCTCTAACTAATTCACGAAAATATTTAACATGCTTAACATAGTTTAAACCACATAGTTATTATGCACAACCACAGCCTTTATGACAACATTCCATTCTGCAAATAGTTCATGACTCCTGACCTCGGGAAAGCGGGTTCGCTTTGATATTCAATTTGCTTTAGCGATTGAGGTGCGCAATTTGTGCACACATCTTTCATGCCTTTATAAAGTACGGCGACGATTTATGAAAAGATAAAATTTTGTTATTAATAGGAACATGCAGCGTATTTTATTGTAATTAACATTAAGTACTGTTACAATAGATTTTTAAATATCTAAATTGAATAAATTAATTGGTTGGTTTTAAAGTAGCTTAAGATTTATAGAAAAAAAAAAGCCATTAAGATACGCTAGCGTGTGATTCTTTAATTGAACCGAACTGAAGTTGTTTGGCTTTTAAAGCTTCATCCAGGTGTAGCGGCGGTGATTATATTTGCAATAAACGAACGTTTTTTTACACGTGCACCTATCTATTGTAGCGGTAAAGCGCATTGTAACATAGAACGTGCCATATGTACGTGCGTTACTGCAGCCGCAATTGATTAGAGTTAATAGACCGGTGGTGCAATTTACTGGTGGTAGGACGTCTTGTGAGTCCGCGCGGGTAGGTACCACTGCCCCGCCTATTTCTGCCGTGAAGCAGTAATGAGTTTCGGTTTGAAGGGTAGGGCAGCTGTTGTAACTATAGTGAGACCTTAGAACTCATATCTCAAGGTGGGTGGCGGCATTTACTTAGTAGATGTCTATGGGCTCCAGTAACCACTTAACACCAGGTAGGCTGTGATACAAAAAAAAGCATGTTTCCTCAAATTTTATTTTCGTGGAGAAAATCAATTTCAAACATGCCAAACTGTGGAACATTTTCTGTAACTACTAGCAATTATTATAATTCTGCGCGGCTGGTTGTGCGTATCATGATACTGTTATCCAAATATTGAGGCACTCTTTTTTTTTGCTTTTTATTCATATTACATGAATATATTTAAGCTTCTGTCCTTTGAATGATAAACTAAAGGCCACACGTTCGACTTTACAAATCGCCACACACGAAGTTTTTCTTTATAAGATCACGTTCGCTCGGTGAGAACGAAATGATACAAAATAACGTTTTTAATATTCCGAACACCGTTTTATTGCGTGCCTTTTGAGGCGGAGCAAATTAATGGCGATTACATTTGTTATGTTAATTTATCGTTTTGATAACAATAAACTCGTTTTAGGTGTCGTATAAAATCGAATTTAACACAACGGTTATCTAAATTTTTTTTGGCACGTTACGTGTTTTATTATATTTTTAAACTAAACTAAACACGTGCGAGAATTTCGAACGTTTTGTTCATTTATTTTTTAATTCTTTAGATAAGCAAACGAGTTCACGACCTACGTGATGTTAAGTGGTTGGCGATGTCCATAAACTTCGGAATCTGAATAAAGCAACCATTTTATTAACCTTGAGTTCAAATTTAATATAGTTTGTTTTTATCAAGGCAATTTATATATTTAGTACGGTCATAATATTTTTACAATATACATTGATCTAAAAGATATGAAGTGTTCGGTGCTGAATAGACAAATCACAATGTAGAATTGCATTGAATGATGCTATCTATGTCGTAAAATTTTGACAAATATCAAATCCCTGTATCCCTCTGTAATCCCAAGGCAGGTTAGGCAAGGTACCTATCCGTGTGGACTCACAATATGTCCTACCACCAGTGATTACGCAAATTATATATATATATATTTTTTCTCCATCTTTTCCCACTAGGTGGGGTCGGTACAGCTATTTTTTCTCTTCCATTCTCTTCTATTAGCCGTCATCTCAACACTCACTCCTCTCTCTCTCATATCGTCATTCACACACTCCATCCATGTCTTTCTCGGTCGACCTCTTTCCCCTCTACCTTGCACTACCATTTCCATACATCTCCTAATATATTATTCTAATATATCATAATATTGCCGGTTTGATTTTAAAAGTCAAGTCAATCGTGAACACTTAGTAATTATGTGTTTAATTAGTAAAGTTGGTACTTGTATGTAGGATTCGAACACCGTTGCAACGCTTAAAACGAATGCACTGAGCGTCTTATCCATTGGGCCACGAAGACTTCATAGGCCACGAAAACTTCAAATTACAATTATAATAATCCTATGTTCGTAAGTAATCTGTGGTATGTTTGCAAAAATTTGGTAAAAGTTATGAAATTTTAAATTTGGTTATTTTAAGTCAATAGAAACTACACTATTAAAATTTAACAATGTAAATTTAACATTCTAATCAATAAATTTTTAAAATAATAAAAATATATTGAATAAAATATAATGAAATCGTAAAAATGAACACAGAATTAAATAAATAATAAATAGGTGTTCTCTTAATAGGCTTGAAAAAACAATATCACTTATAATATAAGTAGCTTCTTTATTTGCATATCGCTAGTGCAATCACGCAACATTAACAATGTTAAATAGCTTGCATACACGTACTCGCATATCCCAAGACACGACGGGACGGGAAACGGCTTGGAACGGTTTCTTAGATTTTGTAGTTTAACATAAGTATTATCGTAATGTTTCTTTAAACATAAATATTCTTTGTTAATTATTTATTTTATTTCTCTACTAGCTGACCCGGCAGACTTCGTAGTGCCTCAATCGATAAATAAAAGACACATCAAGGGGACACATCAAAGGAAAAATAAAATTGTTTGTTTTTATATAATTCCGAGCTTTCTATATTTTCTCACCTTTTAAACCTTCCCTGGACTTCCACGAATAATTTAAGACCAAAATTAGCCAAATCGGTCCAGCCGTTCTCCAGTTTTAGCGAGACTAACGAACAGCAATTCATTTTTATATATAGAGATTATTATTGTAGATGGGTAGACGAGTTCACGTCCCGTCCGGTGCTAAGCGCTTACTAGAGCCTGTGGACACCATAACCAGAAAGCTACTAAGCTTATCGACATGTCAATTGAAGTGGCTGTCAAGTAGTGTTTTTTTATTTCTTTCGACTTTTTATCCGAAGAAAATATAAAAAATTGAGAATATTTTGGTTTATTTAAATAGAAATCAATGCCACATGTCAGAGTATGATTTGAGAACGGCTCGACCTATTTGTCTAGTTTTTTTTTGTTGTGTCCCTAATTGATCGTACAAGGTTGAACCATTTTTTTGCAGAAAATTCACAGGACTTTATTATTGTTGAGATGGTGTAAAGGAGCATGACCAAGATTCATTACCCTTATTTATTTGTGTCAATTTATGGTAGGAAAATTATTTTCTTTTTAATTTCTACTAAATTCGAATTTTCAAATACATCTTACGTAATATCTAAGGTTCGATGATTTAGTCAAAAGTAGCGGTATAATTTATGAAATATTAATTAGAAATGAAAAATTAATTCAAAAAAGTTATTAATTAAATGAAAATAATCTGCATTAATTAAATGTCGTTAGCTACGTGTTTCGTCTATTGAATGCAGCGAGTGTGTAACTTTTACAACGCCGTATGAGTCGATATGGCCTCATGCCCCCACCATTCATAAAATGTCCGCGTCTTTTCTAGTCGTTCAAAACCGGAAGGCGCTGAACGAGAAAATAATTCTATGCGGTCACGACCCACAAAAACGCAGAAACTACATTTCAATATCGAACACGACTTTCCGACTAAAGTTTTTTGTACAAGTCTTTTTTATGTCCTAGAATAGCTGCGAAATTAAGAGGAGCAGTGCACGAAACACATAAACTCATGTCAAGGTCGTTTTATTTTACACTCGGTCTCGCTATCAAACGCATCTCGACTATTTCTGCGCTCATGCATTGGTCAAGTCATGCCGTATTATATTGCAGAATTAAGATGATCGTCTTTACAGAACGCCCCTTTGGCGAATGATGTACATTCGATTCGTTCGGTAATACTGCTTGGTAGTATGTGATGCGGTCACTCAACCGCTTCGAAAGCCCGTTACGTCAGTGGCCGCATGCCACAATTAGATCAAATGCGAGACTCGTAATGACTAGACCAGACGCTAGTCTTCGATAGAAATGTTTTAGTACCGTTAGAACTGGATTTTTGCGTGGAGCTCTACGGGATTCCGATGAATTCCTTTGACGTTACATCTCGTAAACATTATACTTGCGTAATGGCCGCATATTTTTTCGACTTCGGAGCGAGGATATTAATCAGAGAGACGCGCTATGCATAATGAAAGGACGGTTTTGTTTATACCCTTAGCGTCTAAGACCACCGACGTGCCTTATTTACTTCTCCACTTAAAAAGCTTTCTGAATAAGTAAAAGCCCTGTTCGAATGAGCGTTATATTAACGAGAATAATTTAAAATGCAATTTAAAGTTTCACAAACAGGTTTCTTGATAATCCTTTTAGTAAGTCTAAATCTCGTCTAACCCTGTTTTCTCGATTTTGTTGAATCTTCGCAATTTTCAAAACAAGTTATTGTTTCATTTTTTGATAAGTTTATGATTTTATCATGCAACAGATTGGAACAGCTTGATTTGGCCGAACTGTTTTAATTGTGATTGGCAAAAAAATATTTATTACCACCACATATACATTAGATAATCTTTTTACAAAGAAACCACCCACTGAGTGAAATACCACGATAAATGGTAATTGATTGCATCAAGATAGGATGTATGTGCATTTTGTTCTGATGACGTCACGTCCTGCCCGTCTATTATCTATCCGGATTCCAAAACAGGCCGATAGTTACCTCAGAGGCAGACTAAAATAATTTAGCTGAAGGAGATAAATTGACTAGTGATCGTGCAACATGCAATTATTAGATATTGCGAGAGGTTATTGTTATGCATGTATGGGAATAAACGCTGCCTGATCGTGAGTTAATTTTATAATGCTTTGCTTATTATGTACTATAAATATAACACAATTTTATTCACAAACGAATATAAATAGCACAAGTAATTGTCTATTTCTATCAGCCCATGGACGTCCACTGCTGGACATAGGCCTCCCCGAAGCCTCGCCACAAAGACCAGTCCTGCGCTGCCTGCATCCAGCGGATCCCCGCGAACCTCAATAGGTCGTCGGCCCGCCTTGTGGGAGCCCTAGCCACGCTACGTATTCCAGTACGCCGTTGCCACTCAAGAACCTTCTGGCCCCAACGGCCACCCGTTCCGCGAGCAATATGTCCTGCCCACTGCCACTTCAGTGTCGCAATCCTTTGGGCTATGTCAGTTACCATGGTTTTCCTGCGAATCTCCTCATTTCTGATTTGATCTCGCAGGGAAACTCCGAGCATAGCCCTCTCCATTGCTCTTTGGGTGACCTTGAGCCTTCTCATAAGGCCCATTGTGAGCGACCAAATATCTATATTTATCATTAAATTGTCTATATTTATCATTAAAGATATAAAAAATGTTCGAGACTAATATTAACGCTATGTTGTATGTATTTTTGCAAAAATTGAACTAATCATAAGCTGAATAAACAAAGACATTTTAAAATTACGAAACGGACAAGCCAGTTTACGGAACATTGTGCTTTGAGACGAGAAACAACAACAGCAAAGGAAATTCATCACAAAAGAAACAAGTTTTTTTATTAATAAAGAATAGCTTTAATAAAGCGTTGTAGACAGCTTTATTGAGTCTCTACTGCAGGGCGCTTGTCTCGAGGGCCTGCACTTGATCAACCCTCGGCCCTGCCTACTTTGATTCTGCAGTATCATCTACAATATCTGAGTTAGACACTGACGACACCGACATTTACTGATATTACTGATATTTATTTATCTGTAGCACACAATTTTCTATGCCGACAATAAAAAATTAATATGGAATTTATGAACCTCAAAGTTTCGAATAATTATCACGTATACAAATGATATTTAATTCACAAATATTAATTCAAACGCTTTTAATTATTTTTTATTGTTTAAATGGGTGGACGAGCTCACAGCCCACCTGGTGTTAAGCGGTAACTGGAGCATAGGCTGTAGATATCTATAGAGATATCTACAACGTATGCGCCACTCACCTTAAGATATAAGTTCTAAGTTCTCAGCTCAGTATAGTTACAATGGCTGCCCCACCCTTAAAACCAAAACGCATTACTGCTTCACGGCAGGGTGGTGGTACCTACCCGTGCGGACTCACAAGAAGTCCTACCACCAGTATATAAGTTAATCGCTTTGTAAATAAAACACGTAAATAATTATGTTACATGCACATTTTATATGTCTCTGTTCTAATTATGGACACAATATTTTTGAAAATCATTCCTCTTAATAATATAATTATAAGTAAGTTTCGAGCGAAACATTTTTTCAAGTTATTAGAGGTTTCATCAGTGTGTTTAATGTCTCGCATGTTAGTATTCGTTATCGCTGTCCGCAAACAAGTCTAGCCGAGTCTGCAACCTGTATTTATCTGGGAAATTTATCTAAGCACAGCGTTGCCAGGCTAAAGCAAAGTTGGAATACTAAAAGCGCCTCATTTAGTGATGGTTTTCGTTGGTGCATTTAAAATGTATTAGACATTTGTTGTTTTGGTATTATTATTATTATTATTTATTTATTAGTTTTCGTAACTCGTATCGTGCTTGTGTTGTAAAATCTTATCTTATACCTTTCAACGAGCAATTCTTGTATATTAATATAACTAGTCAGGTCATAAGTATTGTCACACAGTAAAAACTTTTCTTTTAGAATGCTGGCCACAAAAAAGTTTATTGAATTCGAATTTCGAATTGTTCATGAAAATAAAAATGTATACTCTTAGAATTTTACTCATTTTTTAAATATGGAGTGGACGCTTAAAGAATACCGTGTTGCAGTTATTGCGTTGCATCGTTGCGGTTACGCGCCAATTCAAATTTTTAACATACTGAAAAAATTTAATATAACCAAAAGATTCGTTTATCGTACCATCAAACGATACAATGAAGACTCTAGTGTAGATGACAGGTCAAGAAGTGGTCGCCCTCGGTCTGTTAGGACTCCAGCAGTGATAAAAGCTGTGAAGGCGCGAATTCAAAGAAATCCTAAACGTAAGCAGAAACTGTTGGCCCTTCAGATGGGGTTAAGCAGAACCACGGTGAAAAGGGTGTTAAATGAAGACTTTGGGCTTCGGGCATATCGAAGAAAAACACGACATCGTTTGAATGCTCGTCTAATGGACCTGAGACTGAAGAGATGCCGCGCTTTGTTGAAGCGGTACGCGGGAAAAAAATATCGGGAAATTCTTTTTTCGGATGAAAAAATTTTTACCGTAGAAGAGAGCTACAACAAACAAAATGATAAGGTGTACGCACACGGTAGTGAAGAAGCGAGCAACCGTATTCCGCGTGTCCAACGAGGTCATTTTCCATCCTCATGGTATGGTTGGGAGTTTCTTATTGGGGCTTAACAGAGGTACATTTTTGTGAGAAAGGTGTAAAAACGAATGCAGTTGTGTATCAAAATACAGTCCTGACGAACCTTGTGGAACCTGTTTCTCATACCATGTTCAATAACAGGCACTGAGTATTCCAACAAGATTCGGCGCCAGCTCATAGAGCGAAGAGCACACAAGACTGGCTGGCGGCGCGTGAAATCGACTTCATCCGGCACGAAGACTGGCCCTCCTCCAGTCCAGATTTGAATCCGTTAGATTACAAGATATGGCAACACTTGGAGGAAAAGGCGTGCTCAAAGCCTCATCCCAATTTGGAGTCACTCAAGACATCCTTGATTAAGGCAGCCGCCGATATTGACATGGACCTCGTTCGTGCTGCGATAGACGACTGGCCGCGCAGATTGAAGGCCTGTATTCAAAATCACGGAGGTCATTTTGAATAAACTTTAGTGTCATAAAAATCTATGTTTTGTTAAGTTCATTTTGGTATATGAATGGTTACATAATGAATAAACTTGTTTCAATTATTTGACATTAAACATGTGACAGAATTTATGACCTGACTAGGTATATATCGACGCTTGAAAGGCAAACATGACTAAGCGACAACGCGTGAACTTTACAGTAGACTAATTTAAAGTTGAAATACCTGAAAAAAATTCTATTTTAACGAATCTAGCTGTAGGATTGAAATGATTTTAATAGATCTAGAAATATATATTTTTTGCGCATCGAATATGGTTATTGCCTATCATTTATGTACAAAGCAGTTATTGTCGCTTAGTCACGTTTGCCTTTCAAGCGTCGATATATATAATCTGAATCTCGGAAACGGCTACAACGATTTTCATAAAATTTAGTATACAAGGGATTTCGGGGGCGATAAATCGATCTAGCTACAATTTATTTTCAGAATATGTTGTTTTATTCGTGTTTTCAATAATCAACTCTTCTCGATATCTATTGGCGAATAATAATACTATTTTTCTTAATTGAGGGCAACTAACCGCTTTAAAGACAAAACAAGATCATCGTCTAGTCAAAGCTATTTTTCGAATCGAAATGTAAGTAGCGACTTTGAAGAACATCGCATATTGGAAAATCGATTTGAAAACATATTAAATGATCTTTCGAAAATAATGCAACTATTATTATAAAATAACCAAATACAAATTTGCTTAAATGCCTTTGAGTAAATTCAACCACCCGTTTATACGAAATCTCTACTCATTGTTTAAATACTTTACAAAATATTCAAATAGAACAAAAAGCGGAGGCTTATTGTGGCATTTAAGAGTGTTCAAGACCACGCAAATGTTTATTGTGTTTAACGGCCGTCTGGTGTAGTGGTAAGTGACATGGTCACTACACAAGGGGGTCGCGGGTTCGAATCCCGCCAAGGGAAGATATTTGTATGATAAATATAAATGTCTTTTCCAGGGTTATGGATGTATATTAAATATATGTATGTGTATAATAAAAATCTTACATTTATATCCGTTATCTGGTACCTGTAACACAAGTTCTTTACGAACTTATCACGGGACCAGTTAACGTGGCGTGATTGTTAGTAAATATTTATTTATTTATTATTTATAAAACGACAAATCTAACAAACAATATGATGACAAGATCAGAGTTCAGAGGCTACTCATAATTTTAGTCGTAATTTACAAATGTCTTGATTTATATATGTGCTTTTTCTGTACATTTAAAATGGAATGTATATGACACGGGAATGAATGAAGCTCTTAGTGTCTCGCTGATCTCCTTCAATGGTAAACTGAATTATAAAAGGTGGTAAAAGCATGTCAATTTTTTTCATTTGACTTGATTTAACATCTAGGTGGTGCGATGACCTCCGAACGGTGGCCGGCAAGAAGTGGATGAGGAGAGGCGTAGACCGGGCTCAGTGGTGTGGGTTGGGAGAGGCCTATGTCCAGCAGTGAACGACTGTGGGCTGTTGATGATGATGATGATGATAACATCTAACGAGATGATAGATTTTCAAACCAAAGAAATCCATACGTTCCTTAAGTAGAAGTGATATACTAATCTAATTTTTTCATTCCTATCCAAAATTCACATCCCGAAATAAGTTTGCCGTCAGGTAGTTCTTATAGGATAAAAATCAAACTTTGACGTGGAAATTATGTAATGACTTCATCTTGTAACACAAGGACTAGAAAATTAATAATAAATTTGTAAATTATAGATATCTAGACATTACAGCAATTTATTTAATCTCTAAATATGAAAGTACCTCGGAATTGAAGAGAGTAAATAAGACGTTATTACTCTAGATCTTCAGACGACTAGAGATCTTCCAGTTTCATTTCATAACAAACATCCTTCTTACAATCATCCTTCATCAGGGACGCACTCAGTTGTACGAGTATTGGAACATTTAATTTTTTTAACAGAATCGATATTTTGTTATGCTACTTACTATACTTAAACAAACAATATGTACGTGAATAGTCTCATGGGTCACCTGTGTGCTTAGTGCGAGTTTTTTAACGTTCTCGATAGCGTAAAAGTTAGCTCATATTTGTATGGAATGGGATCGTTTGCTTACGTTTGCCGTTAGGGGCGCTGTTCCAACTGCATACAAAATTGGGTTAACTTTTACGCTATCGATAACGTTAAAAACTCGCACTAAGCACACTGACGTCAAGTGGATATCACAAAGTGATTGTCGCTACCCTCCTTGACACATGAGGTCAAAATCTCAGTTCTATCACAGAACATCTGTATGGATATTGGACATGATGGTGTTGCAGGCCTTACAATACGCCCTGAACCAGTAAGAATTTACCATGAATCTTTAGTAACTAATAAAATATTTCATTAATTTTTATACAAAAATATGATTAGATATAATTAATTTGTTTGAAAAGATGTTATGTAGTACCCATTCAACGTACTTACTAAATAAAGTCGTACGACGACTATTTTAAACCCATAATGCTAAAATTAAATCCATATTAAAATTGTATAGCCATGCTGCTTCATAAAATTAATAATTAAAAAAATGGGAACAACTGTATTAAATTAATAATATCAATTAAACTTAAAAAAATGAATTTATAGTATTTTACTGTTTATTCATTTATTCACGTTTGTGAGACAGACATCATTGTCATAGACTTCTTAGTTTTAAATCTTTCAAAATCATTCATTATAATGCTAATAACATTCGAAAGAATAGTTAAATACTGCAAGCTGTTTTTTATTGCATTTAAATGTGATATACAATAAAAGACATCGAATGAGATTCTTGTTGGGTAAATATTCACTGAATGCGAATCTGATAAACGCAATGAGATGGCCGGCTCGAGACTGGTGTCTGCACAGCTACACATGCGGTGTGCACGGCCGACCATTGTGTGGGAACAAAGCACCGCGTGATACTATGAGCACTCGAGAGGCACAACTTGGAGAATTTTAAAACTTGAATGGAACTACGTAGTCTGCATCTTGAAGCGATCCCGTTTAATAAGGTTCTTGATTTCTTCGTTGAATTGAGCCTCAGTTAGATGAGTATTAAAATATGAATCCTCCTCCGTGCGTCGTATTCCTCAGTGCCGAGGGTCGTGACCTTTACGGAGCACTTTTGTTAGGACTATGTTCCTCCATTCACTCCTGTCTTCCACGCAGTGGATAGCGACATTATTGATGCTGGATTCCAAAGTCGTCTTAATCATAGGACCAGCGCATGGGACTACGCCCCCTAGGCCTCTTTCCTTCCACTTTGCCGGTGATGAGAAGTCTTTCGAGATTGTCGCCCTTTTTGAAATTTGAATAGTAATTTAATTTTCTAACTATTTCTACCGTGAAGCGGTAATGTGTTTTGGTTTGGTAAAGCCTTTGCACTATAAAGCCGAAACTTAGAATTGATGCCTCATGATCGGTTTCGGCATTTATGTTGTGAATGTCTACGGGCTCCGATAGCCACTTATTACTGGATAACACCAAATGGGCCGTATTTGTCGAAACAACAAAAAATAAATATTAAATGAACCCTAATGCTAGCATTAGATTTCCTGAAAATAACTTACTTTATTCGGACAAATGATGAAGCCCTGGTGTGGAATTAAACAGATCCTAAATACTTATTTTTGACTCGAATATTTTTTTTAAATGGTTAAATATTTAAATGGTTAATTAGTAAAAGTAAAATTAAATGGTTAAATAATTAAACGGTGTTAAATGGTTACTGGAGTCCATATACATCTACAACGTAAATGCGCCACCCATCTTGAGATATAAGTTCTAAGGTCTCTAGTATAGTATGGGGCGGGTCTCCAAGTGGGGTGAACTGAATTCAGTTCAGTTCAACCCATTGAAGACACAGGTTTGCGCGTTCACTGCGAAGAAGGACCCTTTTGTCATGGCGCCGGAATTTCAAGGAGTATCCCTGCAGCTTTCCGCGAGTATCGGGATTCTGGGGGTCGATATTTCGAGCGATGTCCAGTTTCGGAGTCATTTGGAAGGTAAAGCCAAATTGGCCTCTAAAATGTTGGGAGTTCTCAACAGAGCGAAGCGGTATTTCACGCCTGGACAGAGACTTGCGCTTTATAAAGCGCAGGTCCGACCTCGCGTGGAGTACTGCTCTCACCTCTGGGCCGGGGCTCCCAAATACCAGCTACTTCCATTTGACTCCATACAGAAACGGGCTGTTCGGATGGTCGATAGTCCTGCTCTCGCGGATCGCTTGGAACCTCTGGGTCTACGGAGGGACTTCGGTTCTCTCTGTGTTTTATACCGCATGGTCCATGGGGAATGCTCTGAGGAATTATTCGAGATGATTCCTTCATCTCCTTTTTATCATCGCACCTCCCGCCATCGGAGCAGAGTTCATCCATATTATCTGGAACCGCTGCGTTCATCGACAGTGCGTTTCCAAAGATCTTTTTTGCCACGTACCATCCGGCTTTGGAATGAACTCCCCTCCACGGTGTTTTCCGAGCGCTATGACATGTCCTTCTTCAAACGAGGCTTGCGGAGAGTTCTTTATGGTAGGCAGCGGCTTGGCTCTGCCCCTGGCATTGCTGACGTCCATGAGCGACGGTGACCACTTACCATCAGGTGGGCCGTATGCTCGTCTGCCTACAAAGGCAATAAAAAAATAAATAAAAAAAAGTTACAACAGCTGCCCCACCCTTTAAACTGAAACGCATTACTGCTTCACGTCAGAAAATAGGCACGATGGTGGTACGTACCCGTGCGGACTCACAAGAGGTCCTACGCAAATTATAATTTTGCGGGTTTGATTTTTATTACACAATGTTATTCCTTCACCGTGGAAGTCAATCGTGAACATTTATTGAGTACGTATTTCATTAGGAAAATGCGTATGATAAGTATGAAATACAAGTTTTCGTCATTCGATTGTTTGTAGGTAAATTAGTAATTTAAGATAAAATATGTTATTTGAATGAATCACAGAAAATAGTGGAAATCCAAAGGGGGTGGGCTTATTGTTTTCAGTGACTAATAGCATCACAGCGTCAGTTTTATCGTTATAAGTATTGATGGTTTGTGTGGATTTGATGCCTTCCAAGGTTCTTGTGATCGATGAAAAATAAGCAGTTGCCAAATTTTGTTTCGGATAAAATAATAGTGTCAATAATGAATCAAATCTGAAGCATGGATTCGTGTGTCTTAGTATTTTCTTCGGTTATCATTCACGTAGATAACTACTTTATGTGGTCAGTCGGTACCACGAAAACTGTAAAATATTCGAAACATCATAAATAATATAATGACCATAAAAACGCGAGTTAAAATCGTAAAAGTAGTTTTGATTAATTATATTTCTTCCCCTTCTTACTTTTCTTATTATAGATGCTATCACAACATATCCATGTGGTATTTTGATTTGACTTAAAGTTTCACGACTATCGTATGACTTCACATTTCTTTGATATAATAAGGCTTCGATTGGCAGTAATTTGTGACAAGTAATAGTAATTTGTCGTAGTGTTAAGCTAGAAATTAAGGTCATTTTGCTAATATGGGTTAAAATGGTTTGAGTAAACTAGAAGCAGTAATTAGCGTGATTGTTTAGTAGCATAAATTTGTAGGAGAGCTTAAAGATAATAAGCAGAAATTTGAAGGGAAGAAACTGCTATATCTTTTTTTTAGTTTGGGAGATCCCATTTACGGCTACTTTCCGATGTGGGGATCAAGCCGAAACGTCGGATTCCAAACGACTACCGACTACATCCTATAGATCACTCTCTACCAGCGTTCGATCCTCGCTGGAGACGGTACTCGGGTAGACAGACTCCCTAACACCTTGTCCCCCACGAGATACTGAGTTGGGGTCGTGGACATCAGACCTCGGCTGCTATTCGAAGCCAGCCTAAATGCCAACAACTCGCACCCCAAGGACAGCTCGCGAGACTAGAATCAGCGTGGGGTGGGAAAGTCCGGTTATCCGTCACCCAGCTGTTCTTTAATAAGACGCGTGCGCAGCTTACACGTGTTCTGTTTGGGTCTACCTGTTTGGTCTGTAAGCCGTCAAACGAAAGGGATCCCAAACACTCAGGAAGCTACACTGCTTAACAGGCGTGGCGTAGACTTGACTAGTTTACTTTTCGTAACTTTGAAAACGTTAATCACTTTGAATGATCAATCGAAGCATCTTTCGTTAATCTATATTTTTATTTAAAGACTCATTTGGGGTATATTGCAATCATAATTTGTAAACGTATAAATTTTTTCATAAGTTGGCAGAAAATATGATATATTTTTTTGTTCGTACTGTACAGTATTTGAAATATTGAAATTCTTCATTTTCTTACTTCATGCTATGAGTCAGAAATGGTATAAGGCCAAATCTCAGAACACATAAATAGCGTTAGTGATTTAACGTTTGTTAGTTTTCGAGTTCATTTCAAACTTTTTTATTTTGAGATAACTTGATCTGTGACATCAATACTAGTGAATAGATTTTCCTTTGTCGAATAAAATGCCTAGAGCTAAAGTAAATATAGACAGAAAAGCTTGGAACAAAAACCTTGACTTAAGATCGATGTATCTAGAAGAGACACGGTTCAAGTTTTCCAAAGTTTTACGTACACGAGAAGTTTGATGGAAAACATAAGTTGGCACGAAGAAATCAGATCCAGTAAAATATCACATATTTGACTTCTCTAAAGAGGAACGTGTTTAGAATTTAACTATGTGTGCATTTTTTTGGTTGCTTGAGATAACAACAGTAGCTCAGGGTTTATATGGTGTTAAACGATTACCGAAGCCAATAGATTTCACAATTGAAATGCTATTGTCATATCTTGCAAATCGTAATACACGACACCTTCTTCACAATACAAGATAGCAGTGGTTGGTAACTCAGAGTGCGGGCCCGCAATTATGCAGTTAAACATTTTTTTTATTTCATTTCATGACACAATCTTTTGCATCTACATTTTGGTAGTAATTTATTCTATTTATTTATTTATAAGGTACACAATGGACATTACAAGCTAAAAAAAAGATATACAATAATGAACAACAAGTAAAAAATTTGTATACGTGAAGACGTGTAATTGTGTTAACATAATTATTTATTTTCCTATCTATTTATAAATATAACTAGTCAGGTCATAAGTACACACAGTAAAAACTTTTCGTTTAGAATGCTGGCCACAAAAAAGTTTATTGAATTCGAATTTCGAATTGTTCATGAAAATATCAATGTATACTTTTAGAATTTTACTCATTTTTAAATATGGAGTGGACGCTTAAAGAAGACCGTGTTGCAGTTATTGCGTTGCATCGTTGCGGTTACGCGCCAATTCAAATTTTTTACATACTGGAAAATTTGAATATAACCAAAAGATTCGTTTATCGTACCATCAAACGATACAATGAAGACTCTAGTGTAGAAGACAGGTCAAGAAGTGGTCGCCCTCGGTCTGTTAGGACTCCAGCAGTGATAAAAGCTGTGAAGGCGCGAATTCAAAGAAATCCCAAACGTAAGCAGAAACTGTTGGCCCTTCAGATGGGGTTAAGCAGAACCACGGTGAAAAGGGTGTTAAATGAAGACTTAGGGCTTCGGGCATATCGAAGAAAAACAGGACATCGTTTGAATGCTCGTCTAATGGACCTGAGACTGAAGAGATGCCGCGCTTTGTTGAAGCGGTACGCGGGAAAAAAATATCGGGAAATTCTTTTTTTGGATGAAAAAATTTTTACCGTAGAAGAGAGCTACAACAAACAAAATGATAAGGTGTACGCACACAGTAGTGAAGAAGCGAGCAACCGTATTCCGTGTGTCCAACAAGGTCATTTTCCATCCTCGCTCATGGTATGGTTGGGAGTTTCTTATTGGGGCTTAACAGAGGTACATTTTTGTGAGAAAGGTGTAAAAACGAATGCAGTTGTGTATCAAAATACAGTCCTGACGAACCTCGTGGAACCTGTTTCTCATACCATGTTCAATAACAGGCACTGGGTATTCCAACAAGATTCGGCGTCAGCTCATAGAGCGAAGAGCACACAAGACTGGCTGGCGGCGCGTGAAATCAACTTCATCCGGCACGAAGACAGGCCCTCCTCCAGTCCAGATTTGAATCCGTTAGATTACAAGATATGGCAACACTTGGAGGAAAAGGCGTGCTCAAAGCCTCATCCCAATTTGGAGTCACTCAAGACATCCTTGATTAAGGCAGCCGCCAATATTGACATGGACCTCGTTCGTGCTGCGATAGACGACTGGCCGCGCAGATTGAAGGCCTGTATTCAAAATAACGGAGGTCATTTTGAATAAACTTTAGTGTCATAAGAATCTATGTTTTGTTAAATTCATTTTGGTATATGAATGGTTACATAATGAATAAACTTGTTTCAATTATTTTACATTAAATATGTGACAGAATTTATGACCTGACTAGGTACTATACACGCTATCAAGCATTTGTTAATAGAGCAAATATTAAAATAAATTGAATTCATAATAATTGAATAGCGAACGACTAATTCTAACGAGTTTCAAACAAGACTTTTCGGGGAGTAGGTACGTAGTTGCTCACAAATCTAGACATTCAGGACATTGCACCAGAAAAATTGGCAACGTATTAGTATTTATTTAAAGCGTACTAGCAGTGTTCTTGGTCAGAAATAGAATCCGAGCCGAGGATCGATTGTTTAATGAGTTACAGACGACAAGGGACTGCACTTGGCGGGCCCGTTCCCTTTGATGGATGACAAATCACTCTTAGTGATTGCTCCACGATGTTTACGACTTCTGGTATCGTCTAACATTCAAATAGTCTTTATTTTATCCGAAACCTCCCGGGATGGATTTCATTTTTCCTGGTATTTCCCTTATCACTGATCTTAGTATAAGCGGTAATGCGTTTTTAAAGAGTCGTTTTTTTTGTGTTCGTTCGCTATAAGAATTTATTGGATAATGTCTACTATTTTGTTGCTATTTTAATAAAAAAAATTAAGTTACTGAAGGGTGGAGCAGCCGTTGTAACTATACTGAGACTTTAGAACTATATCTCAAGGTGGGTGGTATATTTACGATGTCTATGGGCTCCAGTAACCACTTAACACCTGGTGGGCTGTGAGCTCGTCTACCCAACTAAACAAAAAAAAAAAGTTAACAAAAATTAAAATATATAAACATTTACATGTTGACTGACAAACAATATTTTCGATTATGAATGTGGAGAATTTGCATAATGTGGAATACGAATATGCGTACAAATACTTATTCGAAGTAGTCTGTTTTTGAGCACCACTCGTTAAATGGTAGATCGACAAAAGGTACGATTCCTGAAATTCAAAATTACTTCTTGAAAATTTATGTTTTACGTCACATAAAATACCCATCCAAAGTTGTACATCAGACAATTTTATTGAAGAATTCCTGAAATATTTCGTTGTTATTGTCGCTATTATTAGAATTGGAAAATATAGGGAATTTACTTACTAATAAAACAAACAATACGCTGAATAACATTCATGATAAAAGAAACACAAAAAAGGCGATTGTTACTATATTTAGTTTGAGTATTGAATTTACAAGTACTATTGTGGCACCTTAACAAATTAATGATAAAGAAGTCCAAAAAGTGAATATTGTTGATTCAAAATTGTATTTTATAAGCAACAATTCGTGAAAATTCCTTTAAGAACGATTTTCTCTGGTTTTAAAGTAATAATTTTTAAGTACCGTTATAAATCTTTAGTTTTAAATTCCAGAATAAATTTATACGTTCAGTATTCGATTTAGAAATCTAGATTTATTTTCAAATGTCAAACATAGAGTTACCTATTTATCCTACAAAGCATAATAATCGTTAAAAGAACACAGACAAGGACATATAATTAAATAACTCAACACATCCCAAGAATTTCAGGATCTCCATTACATACAAACTAGTTTTAACCAGGAATCCAATAAAAGCCACGTCGAGAAAACGAGACTCCTATGCGGCAGTGAGAATTATACTTACCCTTAGAAAAGGAAAAAAAAGTAGCTGTTTCTTGTAAAGTACGGGGTCCCTATACAGTAACTTTTCTTCGTGGATAAGGAAATTACTTACGACCGACGCGGCGGGGAGCAAACTAAGAAAACAAAACAACGTATTGTGTTGCCCTTTCCATTTTTATGTGAAATGTTCAATGACATGTTGAATGACTAGTTTATTATTTAAGGCGTCAAATTTAATATACGTATATCTCTCGTTGAATACAACTTAGTGTTTATTCATTTTTATATATTATATTATATTTTTTATTAGGGAAGTGAAAGAAGCCACCCAGTATAAAGTGATTCCTTGAGTCCCTATACATCATTACGTTAATGACATTAACCACATTGAGTCATCAAGTCGTTGTCTCAATTGTATAACGACTCTTCCACTATTCAAACGCTAACGCATGGCGACTTTACAGCAGAAATATGCTAGTGATTAATACCCATCTATACGAGCTCACATTTCGCCCCACCATCCATAAAAAGCGTAGTTGCAAAACAACCTTTTATCATTTCAAGTTTGATGGAGTTTTTATTAATAATTTTTATTTTAATAACAATGATATTAGAACGCAAGAACAAAGAACTCGAGACAATATCAGAGAGCAAGGGCCGCGACCTTTTATTTTTACATTAAAAAGAATGCTTTTAAAACTGTTGAGTGCGGTTCGAAACTCCGTTAAAAGAAAGAAAATTCCGCAAAAACTGTGTACGAACTCGAATTAAATAGTCGTATATCCGCTGTGACAGTGGGAATCCATCAGCGGTCTCGATTGGGGTGATAACCACCCCCGCATTCTCGCTACCCTCACTACGAAAAATAAATCGTAATTTGATAGCGTCCTCTAACTCGGACGCTTGTCTATGTAGACCCAGAGTAATATTTGAGCCGGTCGGATTTAGCATCTCATATGAATATTTAATAACTATCATAGCTTTTAACTGTTATGGCGTTGTTATCACGCTAATTAACTAGAAAGTAATTTATTATAATGCATAGAATTGTCAAAAACAAGTTTGATATTCGGAGGGTGATTCGACAGCATCAAAATTCATCGTGATAACTACGAATTATCAAATAAATTTCTTTAGTCTGTACTAACTACACTGTATATAGTTTCAACTATAGTCATGCCTATTGAAAACAGCATAGAAATGGTCAATACGTCATAGACAACTAATAAAAAAGTACAAACAATATGAAAGAAAGAAATCGTAATCTATAAGTAATTCATCATTTGTCCCTTAGCGTTGAGTCATGCAGCTGTCATTACTCACTAGCAGGAAGGCTCTATTCATTACTAGAAATTCTAGATTATGTGCCTACATACTTGTGTACGCTGTGCGTGTGGGCGTATTTTATGTGTGGGCGAATGAGGGATGCGATGACGGCGGAGCGGCGTCGCGTTTCCTCACCCAATAAATGTAGACGTATTTAAAACTTTTATACTTATTCTATATTATGTATTTTAGGATACGCATCGAGTATATAATTTAAAAAAAAAGAAGCACTGAGAAGAAAACGCATACAGAAATCTTATAAAGATTCTCTTATCTTATAAGAAAATAGTTATAAAGGTATTAGAAGTACGAACACTTGAAGTAAAGTAGATCACTAAAGTTTATCAAACGACGAGGTGTTCATTTAGGCACGAATGTTATTTACTCTCCAATGAATTGAACTGTTTATTGATCTCTTATAACAAGTTTCGCTCATAAATTGAAGGGTTTTGAGCTTATTATGTCGGTTTGTGATAAAATTTCACTACCAATAGTCCATTTGTTTTTTGTTTGGATAATAATTTTAAATGATAATATCGCATTGCAATATTCAGTGCTTACATTAATTGTCATCCGATAATTAATCATTACTTAAATTTTGAACAAAGTAAAAGCTGTTTCATACTCGTGTGAAAATTTTGAGCATGTGTTTGTTTATATTTAATATTCAATCATCGAAAATGTTTATGGTAATCTTTATTTGCATAAAGACGGACGAGCATCTGTTGTGAAGTGACGGTGACAGTGACATGTCCTTAAATATGTGGCCTTATTTAAATTTCATTATGCAGATATAAAATTGATTTTTGATTAAAATAGAGTCCGAACGTCAGAAGCGTAAGTGGACAATTTACAAATAACGAACATTAGTATACACGCTGTCCTAAAATATCTTATACCTTTAAACGAGCACTTCTTGTATATATATATATAATCTGAATCTCGGAAACGGCTCCAACGATTTTCATAAAATTTAGTATACAGGGGATTTCGGGGGCGATAAATCAATCTAGCTACAATTTATTTTCAGAAAAAGTTGTTTTATTCGCTTCCCGACATCTGTTGGCGAATAATAATACTATTTTTCTTAATTGAGGGTAACTAACCGCTTTAAAGACACAACAAGATGGCGTTATCAAACAAAAAAACGATCAAAGCTCGGTCATCATCTAGTATTCACTTTAAAATCGATTAATAGTTACAGATCATAAACAACGTCATTTAGAAATTCCATCAACGAGACATGTGTACACATACCTATTTCTGAACCAAACAATACAGATTCACTGATAATCAACTCACGAGGAGAATAAACGAGTGTGCAATATGCTCTAGATATCTGGGACATCCGTTGATAAGCATATTTTAGGGAAAGACTAGTAATATGGATTTTATTTTAAACAAATAGAAGTGATGGCTAAGGAAGTGCATTTTAGTCTAAAGGGACAGCCCTAATATATAATTAAGACGTTTACGCCTCATGTTTAAAGTTGGGTCTAAATTCACATTATAATCTTTAACCTCTTAACACCAAGTGGGTCGGAAGCTCGTTCACCCAGCTATGTAATTAAAGAAGAAGGAAAATCAAATGTTAAGATGTAAACTATAAAACTAATTTAAACATTTTTTTAAGACTGCGCGCGGTGTCTGCGATCCAATGTGATACGGGAAAGTGCTCATCACTTTGTTTTATATTACTGTTTACTTAATATGAACTTTATAAAAAAAGAATTATTTACGTTTAGCTAAAAAAATGAACATTGTTTTCTGTTACAGTGTATTTTTACTGGTTTTGGACATATTGGAATTTGGAAATAACTGGCTTTGGATTTACACCCTGTATACCTATATAGGGCAGTTAATTATGTTTTTATTTTTATAGAATGTAATCTGTTTGTGTAAACCTTTCATTATTTTATGTGCGTATAGGTGAAGGATGCGTGGGTGTTCTTATCAACGGTTTATTGAAGTTTTGATGACGCACATAACTTTTCTATTGGGCATCGAAAATGCATAAATTATTATCATCAAAAATCGCAGAGCCTTTTGATATAATATCGGTTATTGTTAATTAATTTATCGACATTACGTGTGATGAAATTATTATACAGACACATGTCTCGTTTCGTTAAAGCAATTAATTACATATTGTGGAAGCGATGGAAACACGCAGAGATTAATAAAATGATTTGGAGCCGCTTACACGAGGCGAGATCCTTGACCCTCGGCTGTCGGGCCGCCACCAGACAGACACCGTCGTCGCCCTACATGAATAAATATGCGAATAAGACTTATGCCCGAATACGGATTAGTAACAGGATTCTTTTTTTTCTTTGCCATGAGCAGACGAGTTTACGTAACATGAATATACAAAAAGATGTAGTAGGGTCCCGTACGGGTATAATACTAAAAAAACGGAATTATTCGTTATGTTTCTTTTTATTCTAAACTAGAGGCCCGCTTCGGCTCCGTTCGGATTTTTAACAAAAATTTTAACGATATTTAAGGTTGTTTTATTTTTTTAAATAAAAGAACACTTATTGCGGTATAACTATAATAGTTAGACATATGCTGCCGCCACACTTTTTGTACATAATAATGTGTTCTACAAAGTCGTAGTACATTATTTTATTCTATCATCAATAGTTTTAGCAGGGCACGCGATCTAAAGAATATTTTAGGTAATTTTTTTACACCTTGCTTGATCCCAAATTTTTTCGAAAAAGATTATAGAATGAAATAATTTTTTAAATCGGTTCCGTAGTTTCGGAGCCTATTTAATACAAACAAACAAATCTTTCCTCTTTATAATATTAAGTATAGATGTATAGTTGTACAGGGAAGGGTTGAAGGTATAAAACCGCGCGGGAGCTCACAAGTGCGGTGGACCGACCAAATTAAAACTGCAGTGGGTGGTCCTCTAAATGAGTGCAGTAGAATGGCCTCGATCAGGAAGAGATGGCGGGACATCTAGAGACGCATCAAATCTGCCCCTTCCAACACTATGTGACGATCATGACCACTCTGTCAAGAGTGACACGATTGAGAAGAAGATATAGACAAACTCATAATCCGCCTGGTCGTTACTGGAGCTCATAGACATCTACAACGTAAATTCGCCACCCACCTTGAGATATAAGTTCTAAGGTCTCAGTATTGTTACAACGGCTGCCCCACCATTCAAACCGAAACGCATGAAATAGGCAGGTTGGTGGTACATACCCGCGCGGACTCACAAGAGGTCCTTCCACCAGTAATTACGCAAATTATAATTTTGCGGGTTTGATTTTTATTACACGATGTTATTCCTTCACCGTGGAAGTAAATCGTAATAAAGTAATCGTTGAGTACGTTGTTGTTGTTGAGTATTCAGTCATCCATTTTGCGGCATTAGCTAGAAGTTTCAATTCCATTTTTAAATAGTCATGAACTTGTCTAATTTATAGCTATCCAAATAGCATGCCAGCTGTTCCTGACATTGGAATTAAAACGTGCTCCGCGGTATAAATCGTTGGGATAGGGATACCTACCTGTATTGATTCCTTACCACCAGCCAATATTACAATAAAGATTGTGACAGCCAATTAATGCTAAAAATTATAATAAATCTATTATAATAAATCTCTCTATCTATATATATATATAAATGAATTGCTGTTCGTTAGTCTCGCTAAAACTCGAGAACGGCTGGACCGATTTGGCTAATTTTGGTCTTAAATTATTTGTGAAAGTCCAGAGAAGGTTTAAAATATGAAAATGCTTGGAATTAAATAAAAATAACACTTTTGTTTTTCCTTCGATGCATCCCCCGTCGGACGGATTCCTTTTGTTTGTTTTAAGTTTATGTTATACAAAAGCTTATGTCTTTTATTTATCGATTGAGCTAGTATATATATTATATAAAGTCTTGGTTCACATGCGTAAAATATAGCTGATAATTTTCTAAATGTGTATGCGCTGTCGTTAGATACGTCTTAAGAAATACACTTACTACGGTTTTTAATAGCATTTTTTATTTAAGTCGATATTGGTAGAGATACGCGCATTTAAAGCAGTAAAAGTGTCTCCCCTTCATATGATCATATAAATTAAAGTCCCTGGTCTAATATGTACACGCCCGGGGTACTCGCATCGGATAATGCGTGTAAAGCTTCCAATCAGACACATACCAATTCTTATTTCTTATTAATTCTTATTAATTCTTACACCGTGCAATTTGTAATTAGTTCTAGTAACTAGTTCTATGTAACTAGTTAATTAACAATGTAACTAGTTCTAGTAATTAATGTGTCTAATACAAGGGTTATTGGACCTGATGAATCCGTAAGGACTAGGGCATGCTGACTTCTGAGGAGGTGAAGAAAATATTTCCGAGGAAAGTTGTCTAGTTTATATACCACACGAGGTCACACTAGTCACAGTCAATGTAGTCAAAGACCGTGTAGATCGCAGTGACGACCGGTCTACCGCCTCCCACGAGAAATAATGATAATAATAAACTCCATTTATGCTTCAATCGAAGTTTGATGCTTTCGTGCAAACCACCCCATAGCCTTCGGACTAAGCCCTCGAGTTCGCTCATCTGTTTTGGCTAAGTGGCAAGGACCAACCACGATCATTTGATCTCGAAAAGTCCTTACGTGGCAATCTCTATTTAATTAATTTTAAATTAAGACAAATTGTTGAAGTTTTAATAACAGAATTTAATAAACCACGTACACGAAGCATGGTCCTTCACTCTGAAGTACAGGGTCGCCAATAGACTGATCTGTGGCTACCCAGTATGAGCACTTCTTCATTTCCTTTTAATTCCACACTTATTTAGTATGGAAATACAAGGAGACAATTTGTGTTCTGTTTTATTAAATTAATGTCAGTTACATTTCTTGTAATGATATAATTATTAATTTAATTCTATAAATTTTTGGAGAATTTATTTCATTTTGTTCTGTAAACAGATGAAGAAGCTTACAAATGGTGTTGAAGAATTAGCGGAGCTTCTAGACATTATACTGTGATTGCCTCCATCCACCTTCAAATCTAAGGTTGAAATTCCAGTACAAAGGCTGTCCCGAACTCCGCAGTAAAAATAGGCGGAGAAAATTATTAAAATGAAACTACACATGAAAAGCGACCGCACGTACTCAAACCACATCGATTTCTTAACGTAATTAATCAATGTTTTTATCTGAAATTTTGATTGAATAAAACCGTAAACAAGTTCTGTTTGTGTCTCTCTCTACGCTAAGCTTTAAAATGAATGAACATTTTCTATGGTAGGTTTTAGAGTATTAAGATATTTTCTTTAAATATTAAACAAAAGACATATTGCAATTGTACAATTATAAAAAAAAAGGATGTTGGGTTTAAAGCGAACACAAAATAAAATCGCGAGTGTGCTTTTTTTTTTCATTTCCTACCTAAGCTGATAGCCTTGAGAGGCTACTTCAGCGGAACCTTAACTAGTAGGTGGTGCAAGATAGTCATAGATCATTATAATCTTTGAATAAATGGAACGGGAATATTTAATTAGAAAAATTGTATCTCTTCTTCCCTTTTATCACTCGCCTGTAGTTTTACGGCCGGCTGCTTGCCCTAAATGATATCTTTCTCGGGAATAACCCTTAGAAATAAGGTATATTGGTATTATTAAATGAAAAGATTACACAGTCGCTCAAAAGGGCTCAATGCCTCTTTAAAAATAACTACCTAATACTTATGACGCAAAATATACTAAACTGATATGTTTAAGATAAATTTGTGTTTAAAAATGTTCACTAACTACCTTATTCACAAGCCTTTAGTGTTGTACTCTAAAACCTTATCCAAAGGGGTGGTAATGAGACTAAATTACTGTAATAAAGTCCCTTAATGGAGAGTGTAATTTTAAGTGACACGGGAGACATGAACTATAAAGCTTCGTTAGTATTTTTAGTTTTTGACGTGGAGACTTTAAGTGTGTGAATATAACTAGCACCGTCAAGTCAAGACCAGAGAGTGACGCTTCTCTTGCTATGTAGGTTCTATTAATGAATAATAAATGTGATATCAAGGAACCTACCTAGCTCACATTGTTTCTTGTCCTTTTCGATCGTGTTTGAAGTTTTCAAATTCCAAAACAGAATATGATTTGACTAGGTACTCCTAAATGTGCTTTTTTATTTTTATTTTTTTATTGCTTAGATGGATAGACGAGCTCACAGCCCACCTGGTGTTAAGTGGTTACTGGAGCCCATAGACATCTACAACGTAAATGCGCCACCCATCTCGAGATATAAGTTCTAAGGTCCCAATATAGTTACAACGGCTACCCCACCCTTCGAACCGAAACGTATAACTGCTTCACGGCAGAAATAGGCGGGGTGGTGGTACCTACCCGTGCGGACTCACAAGAGGTCCTACCACCAGTGAAAACTTCATTTAAGCCCAATGATGAACTCAATCATCGGTCTATGACAAAAACGTTCGAAGCTGAAAGTGTCATTTTCTATACGTTTTATACATTCACATAATCTCTCACGTTTTTAAGCTTCACTAGAATAAAATTTACGTATTCAGAAATATCTAGAACTCAAAGGCTGATCTTTAGCATTAAAAGTTATTTTACTTGGAAAGCATTGTATTTCAAGTTCCTTGACCCATAGCTATAGCCTATTCTTTTCATCACGCTGGCATTTTACCAAGCGGATTTTTATTCAGCTACAAAGCGGTGGTCGGGGGCGCAATCAATGCTACGCAGACTTGAGAGGATTTTATTTTTATGTTCCCGCCTACTATTAAAACTGCCATTCCAATTGCACAGGTATTGAGGTTTGATTTAAAATATTTCCAAGAAAGTAAATGATCGATTAACATATATTTTTAAAAGCAATTAGTAAATCGTGATTATTATTTTTAGAATCTTTCTTAATTAAATTTAACCAAAAACGAATTATTAACTCAAGTACATAATTTTTTCAAATGAAATCCTGATAATGTAAACTTAATTTTGACAACCAGAAGACAGGCGAGCCTTGGTGAAGCCTATATCTATGTCCACCAGTGGACGTCTGTGGGCTGAAAGATAGAAGATTAATAATATATAGAAGACAAGCGAATGGAATTTAAATTAATTTACTTACAAGACAAGATAATATATCGTATTTTCAGGGACTTCCCGAATATCTTAAGTGGAGCAATTTTTATGGTCGATTCCAAAATAAATGGTTCGTAAACACATTTGTCAACACAAAGGCTTTGTCAAGCTACTTACAGACGTAAGCAAGCCCATAAATATACAGAATATAGGAAATGTTGTAGTAATCTTTTAGGAAGCCGTTTGGAAAAAATAATACAATTAGATAAACGATTTTAATATATTTTACAATGCTTTTCAAAACGTAGTAATTATGCTTTAAAAAAATATTAATATTATCAATATGCTATCGTTGTATTTTTATAACTAATCATATAATTTATTAATCAAATTTTTATAATAATTAAACTCAGTACATATTATTATGTTGATGATTATAAATGAACTGTCTACTATTTTTCTTCTCAGTCGTGTCACTCTTGACAGAGTGGTCGTGATCGTCATGTAGTGTTGGAAGGGGCAGACTTGATGCGTCTCACGATGTCGCGCCATCTCTCCTATTATGTCTACTATTAATTATTATTATTATTATTATTATTTACTATTTATGTCTACTATTAATGAAACTTAAATTCTGACGTTCGTAATACATTTCCATTTATTTATTTTAAACTGACGTACATACATACGTCGTACCTTGATAAATTGAGATTGGTATATCCGTTTTTTTATTACAGTAGACGAGTGTATGGATTCACGGCCCACGTGTGCTTGTATATTATTGTCTCAAGTATCAGTGCTTCTACTATATTTATTTATTTTGGATTGTAGGATTACCAGAAGCTCTGGGGCCTTTCCAGCTTCACCAAGGCAGGTGGACGAGCAAAGGTTCAGCCAGGAGGGATTACCTAACAGTTGCTCGAGCGCGGCTGCTTCACGGATGAATCTACTACCGAATCGGAATCGCGACCCGCTGAGAAGAACCCGATGAGAAACTCGGCGGGCTGATGCATGGGTTAGGTTGCACGACGAACCCCTTGCCGAGTTCGACAAGTATGGTTACCGGGGTCCCTAGGCCGGTTCCTAGTGTTAGAGCTGAAGGCCTCTAATGCAAGGGTTATTGGATCTGATGGATCCGTAAGGACGTTATATTCTATTCTATCATCACAGACTACTGGACTTAGGCCTCCCCCGAGCCTCGCTAGCGGTCCCTACGAACCTCAATAGTTCGTCAGTCCAACTTTTGGACCTACCCAGTGCTTATTATACTAATAATCTAATTATTATATTACTATGAATTACTATGAATTAGATTTAAGTATTAAGTACCTAAGAACGTATACAAAAGTGTTAATCTTAAGTATGCCTAATGTTTGTTCTCTACGTCATAGTTTCAAAGTTTATAGTTAATTTTTGTCCTTGATACTGTCAGATTGCGTGCCAAAAACATAAACTCGGCAATAATCCTAATTTCTTCCACTATCTCACGACATTTCAGCGAAAAACAGCAAAAAAAACACGAACATCGCTAACTCCGCATGTATACGAGTATAACGGGAAACAAAACAACGACCCGCGACTCAAACTTTTGCAATTAATGTTTTTTCCTCGTAAGATAATTACAGAAGACTTTTAGGAGCATCGAAGGTGGGTGACGTGGGTAACACTGACTGTCCCGGAACAAATAAAATTCCATTCAACTTGGGAAATGAAAAAGGAAACCCCCCCTGAAAAATGTTCGTTTGCGTCTGAACAGTTTTCAATGAGTTTGATACTAAAATGTAGCTTGCCAACCTCATTCCACTTTGTAAGCCAATGATCGTGTAACTGACACTTGTAAATAAACAGATGAACTACTTACATTTACGTTATAGTTGAATCCTTTAGATCCTAATTTTAATTTCTGGTTGTAAAATGCCTTCTCAGCCCCACTGATAGGTACCCTCATGCATTCTAATTTGATTGGTAGAAGAGGCACTATGCAATATTTTATTACTGGTGGTAGGATCTCTTGTGAGTCCGCGCGGGTAAGTACCACCGCCCTGCCTAATTCCGCCGTGAAGCAGTAATGCGTTTCGGTCTGAAGGGTAGGGCAGCCGTTGTAACTATACTGAGATCTTAGAACTTATATCTCAAGGTTACGTTGTAGATGTCTATGGGCTCCAGTAACCACTTAACACCAGGTGGGCTGTGAGCTCGTCCACCAAACTAAGCAATAAAAAAAAAGACTTTAGCAAGTACATTGACTCAACGTGAGTGGCAGTATTCATTGGTATAACGTAAACTATAAAATAATACTGTTAATTTTTACTATATTATATTCGGTATAGGATAATTTCATTTTGCTATTCGTAAATACAGTAATTTACTTCGACCTCCGCAACGCAAAATTAACCAACCAAAAACGATTATGTACTATAAACATCTGATATGAATTATGTCGCTAAATGAATCATTCGGCTATCTGCATAATACATATTGTTTAAGCATTGTAATTTGATAAAGTGTGCGGTATAAACGTCATAACTTCAATGTTTGGTTTGGAAGCCGTGACTGCGGTTTGTATGGTTTTCGAATATGCACGTTACATTTCGTTCTAGCCTGTATGCGAGGCGAATAATTAGCGAAATATAATAAACACATAATTGATATTTTAATTAATCGTTTTTAATGAATACAGAAATAGTTGTATAAAATTTTGTTGGAACGAAGTTCCTTATGGGACGATGCGGAGGGGTACCCTAACCGGGAAAAAACGTCCGTAACGTAAGATTTTTATTAGTAATGCACAGTGTACGACTTAACTTTGTAATAACGTACAAAAAAATACATAATTTTTTATCATTCATTGACCACGATCTCAGAGCGTTCGTTTGCGCAATACACCAACTCATAAGAAAACAACCGTGAATGAAGTGTACCACCATAAGTTCGCACGTTACCGGATGACCGTGGGTTGTTGCGAAATCTCCAGTTTTATTTTCTTTGTACATCGAATAGAACTTATAATAAAATTAATACTTTTCTAATAAGGAACTTCGTTCCTATCCAGTGTCCCACGATGCAACACTCATCTTTTTTAGATATTAAAGTTGATTTAATGTGAGGATTATATATGTCGGCCTGAAGTATAAAGTATGTGATTCTTGGAAGATCTTCGTTTCGTAGCTCCCCTTATATTGGTTTACTTAAATACTTACGGATCTCACAGAAGTCAGAGAATTTTAATGATAAAAATTGGTCAATCAATACGACTCGAATTTTTGGAACTACCATTGCCATATAATCCGTCTGTTAGTCTTAATTTATATTGTTGTATGACTTTCTCACTGCTGAAACTTTAGATAAAGTATCGACAGAAAGAAAAATTGCAAGCTAACTGGTTTCCACAATCCATTATAATTCCAACGAATCAATCATGCGTTCCAGTTTTAAGCGGAGAACAGTAGCTATACAAAAGTAATTGTGACTTCAATCACATATATGAGGTCTGCTATATCAATAGGCTGGCGATAAGGTTCTACTGCACGTCTAAGCGGATGAATAAACCTCATTTAATATATTTAGGACCTCATTGCTTACTTGCAACATGCCCTATCAGCGGAAATGAGTTACTGGTGGTAGTACCTCTTATGAGTCCGCGCGGGTAGGTACCACCACCCTGTCTATTTCTGCCGTGAAGCAGTAATGCGTTTCGGTTTGAAGGGTACGGCAGCCGTTGTAACTATACTTGAGGCCTTAGAACTTATATCTCAAGGTGGGTGGCGCATATTTACGTTGTAAATGTCTATGGGCTCCAGTAACCACTTAACATCAGGTGGGTTGTAAGCTCGTCCACCCATCTAAGCAATAAATGAAATAATAATAATAATAATCTCATGATTTTTTATCCGTATGTCGTTTAGCACCAAATGGTTCACTGTTTTTAAATTCTGAGTTTGCCTTGGATGAAGCTAATGAGGACGTACTATATTTACTTTAAAATAAAGTTCTCTCTCAGACATTGTACATCAAATTTTCACCGATCGATGCACGTTCGAGAAACTCTAATAATTCCTAACAGAGCACGTTATTGCGTTGAATAGTTTAGTTACAAATCAGGTGAATCAACGAAACACATTCAGTTTTATGTACGCGAATACAAAACGACTGCGCCATATCCTTTTAAGTATCATGTTTATTCCATTTACTCTAGGCCCCATTACGTTGGCAGGCACATAAATTAGTCCAAGATCATAAAATCGGTATGTAGGATTTCACGCACGCCGCCAATCTTACATCACCTCTGTTTGAAGTGTGTATACTTATATATTATAGCATAGCATAGCATAGTATTAGCATAGCATTTAGTATATAACATAATTAATAGGTGTAATCTCGTATGTCTCCCTAATAAGGTGGACCACCCAGAAACATAGGCTTCTTCATAATTGTAAACTAGGATTAAGATGATCTATACTTAATATTATAAAGAGGAAAGATTTGTTTGTTTGTTTGTTTCGAATAGGCTCCGAAACTACTGGACCGATTTGAAAAATTCTTTTTCCATTAGAAGCCGACATTGTCCCTGATGAACATAGGCTACTTTATTTTTTTTTTTTTATTTTTTTTTTTGGTTTCATGTGTGTTTTAATGTTTCCGAAGCGAAGCGAGGGCGGGTCGCTAGTAATTAAATATGGAATACACGCAAGAAGACGTTTTCCTTTAACACCTCCCAAAGTACAACATTACATGTTATTAATGACGTAAAATGTACAATTTTTTAAGTCCAATTCAAATCGACTTCAAAAAGGAAGTTTTCAATGTAATTTTTTTCAGTAAAATGCTTATAAATTGGATTCACTATTTAACGACATAAATCTAAATTGTAAATTATTTTTTATTTGTTTACAAGCGGAAAAGGGACGGTGGAAAACGCTTAGTAACAAACGACATTTATTTAGTACTTTAACATTAACAACTTTACATTTATTCAGTATTTAGGAATGTGTATTCTGAATTGTCTTACCATTCCCTATCCTTTTTTACTAGTCTAGATTTCGTAGCCTAATGTAATGTTGAGTAGTTTCCGAAACTCTAAAGGCATATGTAAATGCCTGCCTTTGATATCAAAACCGATCTTAGTATCCACGACATTAGAATAATCTGTCTTGACATATAAACGGAAACATCGCGGCAGAAATAGGTAAGACGATAAATATTAAATTATAAGTATGCCATCGTCCATTGATTAAAGTATATTGAAACAGAGCACACTCGTTAAATAAATATGATAGCTTGCCAATCCAATTTTAAAGGGCTCTTTGAGCTACACCCACGTATTTTAAAGGTGAGGGGTTAGGTATGTAAGGTCGAGTTTCCGTTGAATCAAGAGCTCACGTCTAACCAAACGAATGACGTCACAGGAAATAAACACGCGTTTCAATGGAGTTAAACCGGCATCCGTTGTGAAATGGAACAAAAATCGGATCTAAGCAATATAATATGTGTAGTGTAGGATAGTGAGTTCATTTAATGGCACGTTTATGATAACTAGTGGTCCCGCAGTAGTCGAAATTCGACTATAATTATTTGAAATTGTAAGCTTGTATGTACTCTTGTACACTATTATGATTCTGTTTTCAAAGACTATTTCATAAATCACAAATTTCGCCAGGACTACACTATAGAAAAATATTAATAAAGACAAACAATATTTAATCTATTCTCAATTTGACCACAGACGTCAAGACAAAAGTTTGACAATAAATAAATAGTATGCATGCGTGTGTGCGTCAAATATATGGTAGGGTGTGTAATGTTTTCTTTATTGATATAATGTATCTTTTATGCATTATTTTAAAAAAAATATTAGCATTGTGCACTTCTTCTCTATAAGTGTGGGAAATTTCATACTCCTCCGTCCGCGCAGTTTTCGTAAAAACGGGTAGAAATTGTTTGCTTGTTACGTCGAGTATTAAAACCCGACACGTCGTAACGTCGAATGATATCTAATCTTATGTTCTTTCATGAAATAATATTTTTGTGTTCGTTTATTTATACTAATATATAAATCTATAGTGGTTTTTACGGATGTTCCGTTATAACTACTGAACCATGCATCCGATTGACTTGAAACTTGGTATCCATGTAGAAAATACATGTACTTAATGGATAGGCTAATATTTTTAATATTTTTATGAGTGTTGGACTCCCTACACCAGTTGCGGGGGCGTTAATGATGAGAATCTTTGTGGGGGTGAGAATTAATAATGTTAATTTTAAATGCCCAGCGAAGCGGACGGGTACAGCTAGTTCATTTATAAACGTTCGAAAATTTCATTTCCTTCAAACATCAAGCGTCAGTAAATTATCCTGATGTATGAAATAAATCTCGAGTATCAACATATCAATCGTTAGATCGTAATAGCTAAAAAAACCACAAACTACTGTTATACCTATTAAAACATTAAAATTTATTGAGAGCCTGGCCCGCATATACATACATAGACGCCTTGATAACTAATTTCAACTGCAAACACTGCACGATACTTTGATTCGCTAATATTGACTTAGATACCAAAGGCAAATGCAGCATGGCCACATACGATTTTGATACTTACTGTATAATCTTAGAGTTTAAATTCGTTCATACCTTCGACCAGACTTTGTATTGTTTAAAATGAATCACGATCGTGAATAATTACAACGAAAGTGAAGATGGTGCTCGTTCATTTTTGGTTTTTCATAACATTTTTTGTTTATACGTATTTCTTAACAAAATCTTAAAAAATAAATTAAGTTAAGTAAGTAATAAGGTTTCCATCAAAGATATTTTTGTGAAAAGGTGCTTAGTTGCTAAGCTAAACTACCGCTATTCACCTCGAGACATGACCTTGAAATTTAAATTGTATTTTTACCCTTAAAAGCTATCAACAGCTATATTTACCCTTAAAAGCGAAACTTATGAGCTGTTCTCGAAGAATATATGAAAACGTATTGACCCGCCCGGTCTCAAACATAATTCGGTCCAATTGCTATTAAAATCCAAATAAACATAAGAACACCAATTGGAACAACCCCGAAATTTATGTGCTAAAATAAAATTTAATGCACCATAACGTATAACGTTGGAAAATCAAAATCAAAATAACTAATTACATACAAGCTTTGTTTATTTAGCGATACTTAAATTTTGCAGTTCTAGACACGCTCCGACGTTAACATAAGACGTTCTCGTCTCATAGTACATTTAATTGAATTTTGAACAGAACAGCGGCGCCGCCATCGGAAAAGGTCAGAATATTCATTTTCATTGAACCCATTGTTCGATTAATTAAATTTATTTCCTGAGAAACTTGATCATATAAAAGGATTCTTTTTTTGTATTTTGCTTTTCAGTCTTTTCGGGATGGATCTTCTTATTTTTTTTGTTTTCAGTGGCAGACGAGCGGACAGTAAAAGATTACTGTTGTAGTCCGTGAAGCTAGTAGGAACAGTTAAGCGTGTAGGTCTCATCTGTTATCGAATTACCGATGTAATAACAAGCGTTTGGAATCTTTTATTGACTACACAACCAGCCAGGCAAGGAAGCATTTAGATTAATTAATTACTTTAGTGCTTCGCTAATGTTGATTGAGACGAGATTTCTCGTTTATCTAGCTAAGTTTCAAGTTATAAGATTAATTAATTGACTAATTAAGATAAAATTAATGCACTCCAATTCTTCTTCGAGCTCCGTAACCAATTTAATTTTTGTTGATGCATAAGCTCATCGTACACGCGTTGAGGTCTTGCGCAGTTATCGGACCGTATAGACACCATAACAGAATACCGTTGTCCTCGTTGAGAAATGAAACCAACGTTCAATTAATTTAAATGTATCATTAAAATTGGTTTAACAAAATTTTCATGATCTTCAACTAGACCTTTTTTTTATTTATTCTGAACAATAAATGGCTGTATTACATTTGAAAAAAAAACGGAATAAGATAATAATTTCAACGTCTTCAACGCCGTTTCATCAAACAATTTTAAAATAGTAGACGATGTTTGGTTTTACAGAGTTTATATAACCTAGATTTCAGCTTCTTTGTATTTTTAAAGTTCGTTAAAGCCACACTTTTATGACAACGAGGTTTATAAATAAAAGCTTAAAGTTACAGTAATGATCATTATCAAAATAATTATCCTGTCTTTCTCCCAGTCACCTGGGGTCGGCGCAGCATGTTTTCTCGTTCCATACTCTTCTATCATATACCATTTCTTCGCTCACTCCACTCTTACCCATATCGTCTTTCACGCAATCCATCCATTTCTGCTTAGGTCTACCTTTCCTCTATATCCTTCCACATTCATAGTTAACATTCTCTTACTAAACTCATTTTCATTTCGTCTCATCACATGTCCATACATTCCAAAAGTTACAGTAATATGTTCGAATATTATAAGTAAATAATGCATCAAAGTTTAGCCCTTACACAGCTGTATTTAAAGCATTTGTTTATGGTTAAGGTAAAGCCGTAGGACATAAGACATTTTTCTTTAGGTAATGATTTCTATAAGCCCCTACTGCAAGCAGTGCAAGCCATAGAATAATAGTACATAATTTCGTTCTAATAATTTAAAAAATATGCTTTGAAATCAATTGTCTTTTTTAATAGCTAAAATCTTCGTATTAGACTCAGTGTTCAGGTAATTTTAATGAAATGAATGAATGCAATTTCACTATCATAATAACAAAAGACACACATCATTGGACGATATCATTTTGATATACTAAAACAAGGAAAACATGATTCATAACGACAATTGAATGGCATTTATCGATACATTAGATACCTATACTTATTATATTACACACAATTGAACACGGCTGATACTCATTTACACAAATAACCATAAGACGTTTCTATTAATTTTTATAGGCGTATCAATGTCATTGGACAATAAATTTGGTGAAACTTTAGATTGAAGACGTTGAACTGTATCCACCCCGAAAAAACTGTTCTGTATTACACTAAAGCTCCTGGCTGAGTCAGAGCTTACTCACCTCTCCTGGTCAAGGTCAACACAAAAAAAGCCTTTCTAAACGAGGAGTATTTTTATTGCTTAAGATGGGTGGACGAGCTCACAGCCCACCTGGTGTTATGTTGTTACTGGAGCCCATAGACATCTACAACGTAAATGCGCCACCCATTTTGAGATATAAGTTCTAAGGTTTCAAGTATAGTTACAACGGCTGCCCCACCCTTCAAACCGAAACGCATTACTGTTTCACGGCTGAAATAGGCAGGGTGGTGGTACTTACTCGGGCGGACTCACAAGAGGTCCTACTACGAGTAATTACGCATTTTATAATTTTGCGGGTAAAACAATCTCAAATAATCTCGAGCAATAGGCGGTAACAACAGTGATACCATTTCTGCCCCTCCACTCCATCAGGATGGAACAAGTGATTATTTTACAACAGATATAGACATAATTAGGACATTAATAAAATCAGTGAAAGCTCAAAATTTTTAGTGAATATTTTCAAATCCTAGTGAGGCAGAATTGTTTAAAAAAATTTGAAGTACAATAAAAAATACACTACTTTGTTTTTTTATCTATGCCTTTAATGGGCAGAATTTATGTTGAACTCCTAAATTACTATTTTAAGTTCATTGACTCTAAAATAACATTAAAAACCTTTATTATTCAATTCATATGAACGTGTAGAATTTCTCACTACGTTATATTCACGACGACGACACTCAAAACGAATTTTTTTTTTAATCTCTTAAACTGTATATTAAACATTTCGAATACTTATCTGTATTCATTACATTGATATCATAATGATGGTCTTAAAGCATACGTGGAAAATTTATCCGAGTACTACTTTTTATGTGAACATTAGATGCCTGAGGAAAGACTTGCCTAAAACTACCTACAGGTGCTTTGGAATAAAATGTGCACAAGTGACGACCGCCCTGAATACCACGTCAGTTTTCACGTCACTCTAACCGTTTTAAAATTACGGATCTAGTAAGCTGTACGTATTAAAGTATTATTTTGAAATTTCAGCCTTCACAACATAAACATAGGGACGTTTTGTTGGGTTTTATGTGCTTTCGAACGCAAAGCTCCGAGCCCTAATTACGCACTTCCGGCTTTTGTTCCCGTTGACTGTTTGTGAATCTCTCACAATTTCATATCTGCTGGAAACGTATTTTGTCAGGTCAACACACCATACACATATTTTTTTTCGTGCGGTACGATCATTCTTTTCTACGCGATGTATATTCGTTTGTTTGTATTATTTTTAAGTAATGTTTTAAACATTGGTCTCGTTAAATCTGGAAACGGATCAAGCCAAATATTAAGCTAGTAGCGTCTAAGGCCTGTTAACCTACACGAGAGCCCAGTGTTGTTAATCTTGAATATGATATTCGGTTACACAATTCGAATGTAAAGAAAAAACAGAGTGAAGAAGACGGCGATATATATTTTAGGAACGCGTAGAGGATAAACATGCAACACTCATTTTATTTATACAGATAAATAGAAAACCAGTGAAACTCGGTCACGGTCCGCTGTGATTATCTCTAATTGTATGGAAAGCATTGATTTCTCGAAACTACTCGCGCGCCATAACGCATTGATGGTAGAACGACAGAAATATTCCCGCGCTCCTGGCTGAGCCTTTGCTCGCCCACCTGTCCTGATAAAACTGGAAAGGCCTCTGGGCCACCAGTAATCCCTTATTCATAAAAAAAAGATATTCCCTCGAATACTATCAACAACTGTACCAAATTTCATTACGACGGCTCCTGCATGATCAGGATACGGTGAGTAGTCAGTGGCGACAACGATAAGGCGATTATCATGACGCATATTCGTGATCCTATTGTTTATACATAGATACGTAAATGTCAATGAAAGAGCACAATCAAAGCAGAAATAGGGAGTATGGTATCTACTTACATTCTCAAACATCACTGAAAAGGCAAATTTCAATTTGGTAGGTTTAAATCTTTGCTAATATCAGTTAATGCCAGTCGGTGATCGCAGTATGCTGTTAATACTACAATAATGCTGCTACCCATTCTCCGTCCTAATCCTTAGTCGCCTTTAACAACATTCAGGGAAAGAGTTGGGGCAGTTGTTCAATTTAAATTTGGAATGATCATTTCATTATATTAACTTACAATTACGAGGAAATCTGTTTGAATAATACTACTGTAGACACTTATATAAACGACAATGATTTCCCAAAATTGTTTATGCTTTATAACAAAAATTCAATCTCTACGTAGCAACCTAAACACCGCTCACTTGAATCAATAGAATATCTTAAACAAGAAAGAGATTCATTTTAACTTTAAATAATGCAGGAATGCGCATTACAATTTGACGAAGTCACGATGCTGTCACGTGATCCTGTCCACAGATTACATTTATATACCATTATCATTAATTTACTGGTAAACAAATTACGAAGAAATACTAGTAGAAGGGCAAATAAATATTCAGTACAAATATAAATTTTATCGGCAGACAATTTTAATTACTCAAATTGAGATACGCGCAATGTTTTTCTTGTGGGTAAAGTTTAATTATTTTATTAGAATCACACTAATGGAACTCAGTATTATAACATTCACGTGGAAAAGTTTTTCTATGTTGTCTATGGCTATAAACTATATTATAAATGTGACACCAACATTCTCCGGTTAGAATAGTACTTTTCTGGACAGGATACTCGCACTAATAAAAATCCTTAACTTATTTCAGTTGAGGTTTCCAGAGGCATAGCAATAGAAAACTTATATTGTCAAAGTTTATTTGTGACTAGAAAACTTTTAGTAAATAATCTAATAGTTTGAAGAAAAACCTGTCGAGCGCGATTTCTCTCCTGCTTAGAGATAGGGTGAATATTAATAAGTTTCTCATTTAGTTAAGAGAGCGTTGAAGAAGAAATGTACTTTCTAATGCTCTACTAACTTATATCATATTATATGTTATTAAAAGAAGGCCTAGTGATATTACGTATATAGTCAATAATTTTGCTCAGTAAATTTGCTTATTATACTTTGAAGTCGTCGTGGCCTAAAGGATAAGACGTCCGGTGCATTCGTATGCACCGGTGTTCGAATCCCGCAGGCGGTTACCAATTTTCTAATGAAATACGTAGTTAACAAATTTTAATGTTCACGATTGACTTCCACGGTGAAGGAATAACATCGTGTAATACAAATCAAACCCGCAAAATTATAATTTGCGTAATTACTGGTGGTAGGACCTCTTGTGAGTCTGCACGGGTAGGTACCACCTCCCTGCCTATTTCAGGCGTGAAGCAGTAATACGTTTCGGTTTGAAGGGTGGGCAGCCGTTGTAACTATACTGATACCTTAGAACTTATATCTCAAGGTACGTGGCGCATTTACGTTGTAGATGTCTATGGGCTCCAGTAACAACTTAACCAGGTGGGCTGTGGGCTCGTTCACTCATCTAAGCAATAAAAAAAAAACAAGTAATCAAGTTTTATTTTTAATTTAATGAATCGGAATCGACTTTTCCGGAAATTAGTTATTAACATCAAATTTCATTCCAATTCTAAATACACAAGCTATTTCGATTATTATACACGTAAGCTTCGATCACAGTAAAAATCTATTCAATATTTTATACACGGGACTAAAAGTACCATTTTTAACCCTCAAACACGCATTTTATTTATATGTTTAACCTAAACCTAAAATACATAGACGCAGGACCGGGGAGTTCGTATCCAAACAAATGTGTTTGCACGCGAAAATCATGTTTACATTATACATAGCTTTACAATTACATTCACTTCAATATGTCATCTTGTATGGAAGCGTGACGACATCGCGAATGACAGAATTCATTACAATTTTCCACGTTCGCTGTGAGCACATTGGGCGTTTTTGAACAAGGCCCGCCACATAAATACGTATAATAAATTCCGTTGTTGTGTACGGTGTCATACTTCTTCGCCCTTGGATAAAGGTCAATCGTGGGGAAATCGGGGGTGAATATGATTGGATACCTCTTTCGGGACTGTTTGCTTTTTCTATCATCACGGTCTTATTCTACCGTTACCCGCTGGTTAAAAAAAATATATATTTTCTTAAAACTTAGAATTTGTGACTATTGAAGTTATTACATAATTTTTAGGTGGTATACTAAATAGAAATGAAAACGAATTGACTTTGCATACATTAATTTGGGAAAATAATTATCCTTTTATATTATTCTTTTAAAAATATGCTTACTCTACAACACCACTTATATTCGTTGTGGCCTAAAGTACTTAAAAAAGACACTTAGTGCTCGTATCGACTATGCCGGTATTCAAATCCAATACCAATTTCTCTGATGAAAAACGTACTTACTTAACACATGCTCGCGAATTACTTCCACCACCGGGAATAACATCGTCTTATAAAATTCAAACCAGGCAAAAAAAATGCATATTACTCGTGGTTGCGTAATTATCTTACGGGTATCCACCTCCTTGCCTATTTCCGACGCGAAGTATTCTGGTTTGAATGGTGAAATAGCCGTTATACTATATAATACAATTGTAATTTGGACTTTATTGTCTCAAAACAGGTGGCAGCATTCACGTTGTAGTGTCTATGGTCTCCGGTAACCTCTTAACTTCGTTTATGAATAAAATAGAACACAATTCAAGATAGCGTTCACCGTACGTACACAAGACCAACTCAAAATCACAGTTCTTCCGCGAAAAACCTTCATTAAGTTACAAGTAAACTGGCGACCCAGCCTGGCCTCGCACGGGTGAACTAAGATATTGTGCTCAAAGCACATATTATATTCATACATTACAGTAATAGTGTTGAATGGTATTGAATTTTCAATACTAAATAAAGAAAAAATCGAAAAGTCCTTCCCTTGTAGCCTGTAGCGTAAATAAACACCATTGACTGCCAAAATTTTATGCTTAGGCTCTGCGTTAATCAATCATCCGGTCAGGATAAGTAATTATGTGTGTTTATATAATAATGATATTTAAATACGGCTAAAAATATTGAGGTACGTAAACGTTTTGTGTTAGAAGAACAGAACTTTCTGTTTTTATGTTGGCCCCGTGTACGAAAGATGTGGAATTATGTACATTTACTACCGTTAACGGGTGTGGTCGTGGTTTGCACGTGCTGCGGGGGCAAAGACCTCGTCCCAGAATGGATCATACCACTACAATGCTCAAGTAGTTACGATGTATTCGCAGTCGTCGATATTACATTAATCACAGATTTATAGTTGCGAAATTGAAATTAATCAAGATAAATATAGTCGGAATTAACGTTATAATTATAATCTCCGGAATATTCTAGATATACATTTTGTATTTTCACATTGACGTCTGTTTTGCGGTAGAAGAAATATTTCGAAAATATAAATTTCTCAATAATTGATTCTAGTCAACGTGATTAGATAATATATTGTTTTTTTACACCGCTTAATTGGCTGAATGTTAAAGTTATTTTTTCGAAACTGTCAAGTGTTTTGTTTTAACAAATTAAAACTCAATAAAATATCAAAGTGATTTCTATATATATTATCAACAATAGTTCTCAAATAGCACAACAATGTAGTAAAACACTTTAATCTTAGCGAAGAATGCTATTATATTATAATATCATCTGCCAGCCAGCAAATAATTTTAATCTGACGGAATTCTAATTGTAGTCAAGTACATTAATTAATTCAAGCTTGATTCAGAATTTTGAGATTTCATATTATTATATTGCATTCGTTTGTTTCTTCTAACGTTGCGAGTTAAAAATATCTATTGGAAACGTGGGTGGCTCTCTGTCAATGGGGACGATACATTATCGCCCTGCCAAATTATGATTGACAGCCGAATAAGAGATCCGTATATTATTACACATCACTAGTGGCCGGTGCTAATAACATCTGAACATGTAAGTAGATAGTGATGTCGATGACACAGAACACGTGTAGTTTTAACTAGATTTATAATACAATGAACTCGCATGTGTGTGCGTTACTATGTTATAATGTCCTAAGTATAAAAATATTTATAATCTCTATTTTTTGTAACTAAAATATTATAATAGGTGTCTTAATTTAACTTTTTATAGTAATTTAAAGTAGCCAATTTTGGATTACTGGAGGTAGGGTATAGTGAGCCCGTATGAGTCAGCACCATCAACCTGTCTATTTCTGCCTGTGGGCGGCGTCATGTTGTGATATCAATAAGTTCTAATGACCATTTGATAACTGTCGGAATATGAGCTTGTTTAACTGTCGCCTTCTGATTAATATGAACAAAACGATGATAAAAAGCCCGATGATTTTACCACAATCAATCAAACTTTCTAACATCCAATTTATTAAAGACTAGCGACCCGCCCTCGCTTCGCTTCGGAAACATTAAAACACACATGAAAGCAAAAAAAAAAAAAAATTTAAAAAAGTAGCCTATGTTAATCAGGGACAATGTCGGCTTCTAATGGAAAAAGAATTTTTCAAATCGGTCCAGTAGTTTCGGAGCCTATTCGAAACAAACAAACAAACAAATCTTTCCTCTTTATAATTTACTAGCGACCCGCCCTCGCTTCGCTTCGGAAACATTAAAACACACATGAAACAAAAAAAATAATAAAAAAAAATTAAAAAACGTAGCCTATGTTCATCAGGGACAATGTCGGCTTCTAATGGAAAAAGAATTTTTCAAATCGGTCCAGTAGTTTCGGAGCCTATTCGAAACAAACAAACAAACAAATCTTTCCTCTTTATAATATTAGTATAGATTAAAGATTAAAGATGTGTTTCCACAGTTAAAACTATAACCAAACTCGCAGCGCACCCCAAGGACGTCCGGCCAGCGGAGTAGTCGAGGCGATTGTACTAAGTATTATGCAAGTTTTAACTTTTGGTGCTTTTATTTTTATCAAACGACCTTATTTCTTCATCCTGGAAATAGATTTTCAACATAATATGCTGGGTATTAATATAGTAAATTGGTGCCAGCCCCACGGTGCGGACCACAGTATAGTCACGACTCGATAAGTGTGTACAGATACATTTTGTCTATTCGTCCACAGATCTTGTGTAACCACGACTGATATACGACTATTGATTATAGTGATTGACCATAGATTGGATCATTATACTAGACACAAAACTAAAATAAACAAACACATACGGTAAGAACATACGAGTCGTATCATTGATTATCACTTTTAATTAATTCGTTTTGAAAAGTTCTGTAACATTAATATTACGATAATAAAATATCGTGCATTAGAAATGATTACATCCACAAATAATAGGGGTTAACGGATGAATTTGCTGTTTTATTGTAATAGATAATTGATATTGACATAGAATCTTCATAGTTTGAGATTTTTGAGTGAAACTTTTTTTCAAAGGGTCCTCCTATGAGGTTCTTCTTTTAAAAAATGTGCAACATTCGACTATCGACTTTCAGTTGTTTTTTAATTCAGCTTAGACAAGATATGTATATGGATATTTCGAAAATTCGAGTGATTTTTGAATACGAGTTCCGACGCGGAACTAACGCTGCAGAAACAGCTCGCAATATCAATATTGCCTTTGGAGAGGGGACTGCTAATGAACGCACCGTGCGATTTTGGTTTAAACGCTTTCGTAATGGAAATTTTGATTTGTAGAACGAACCACGTGAAAGGCCGCCCACATATGTGAATAATAATGAATCGAAATAGATGGTGGAAGCCGATCCCAGCCAAACTACCCAGGAATTAGCAGCATGGTTTAACGTTACATTACCAACAATATTGACGCATTTGCGTCAAATCCATAAAATAAAAAAATATTAAAAATGGGTGCCTCATGTTTAGACTGATCTGCAGAAAGAAACGCGTATTGAAACTTGTGTTGCCTTGTTGAATCGATACAGAAATGAAGGAATATTGGATCGTGACATGTGATGAAAAGTGGATTCTTTACGATGACCGTAAGCGAAAAATGCAATGGCTGACCCCAGGTCAAACACCAATAGTGTTCTAAAGCAAAGCTTACCAGTAAAAAGGTAATGGTAACAGTTTGGGGGTCTCAGCATGGTGTTATTTTCTATAGCATTCTCCGATCTGGTCAAGCAATAACGGCAGATGTCTACTATGCCGAACTCCGAACAATGATAGTCAACGCGATTCATGAATCTATCTTCACCATTATTGCTCCATGATAACGCGAGACCTCATACATCACGAGAAACCGTTTTAACTCTACAGGAACTGCAATTAGAAATCATTCTTCACCCTCCGTATTCGCCAGACCTTGCTCCAATGGACTACCGTTTTTTTCGTGATTTGGACAATTGTCTACTTAATAAAAAGTTTTCTTCCCAGGCGGTAGTCCAAAATGCTTTCACACAGTTTGTAAAATCTAGATCACCAGAATTCTATCGCAAAGGCATAGATGACCTTCCTATTAGATGGCAGCAATGTATAGATAATAATGGTATTATAGATTGATTTGATTAAATTTGGTTTAATAAAAAAAGAATTTCAATTTTTCAGTACAAATCAGCAATTTCATACTTTAACCCCTAATATATAGATTTTTTTTATTGCTTAGATGGCTGGACGAGTTCACAGCCCACGTTACTGGAGCCCATAGACAGAATAGTTGTGACAGAACAGTTTTTATATACACATCCTTTAGTGAAATTACCTTATGTATATACCTACTAGATGATATGGATGTTTTCTCGAAATAATTGAACTCAAATTGTTTTTTATTTATTTAATTATATTATTATGTATTGCATAAGATATGCCGTAAGTGTAATGTAGTGTCATGTCCTAATATTCTATCTCTTTAACGTTTTAATAAACTGTAGACTGTTTGATTGCGGAATGCAACTTTACATTACATAACCACTTAACGACACATGCGGAGTGCCGCGAACAATGTTACAAAACTTGGTCATGTTTTTAGTCTTAATTGAGGCGAAAACAGTCCCAAAGTTGGATGGCGGAGCTCATTAAGAACAACAAACAAGTGGCTAAGTACAGTCGCCGAGACTGCAGGAGGCAGCGCCTACCAAACTAATCGGCTTTCGTTCTGGAACATTGCCTAAAACGTTCGTAACGGTCTTAAAAATATTCCGGCTTGGATATTAAATATTGTTTATAGATGTCACTATAATTTAAAATGTAATGCTCGTTCGTTTATTGCGCTCAACGATCCTATTATATTTTCAAACGTATAAAGTTACAAGGATGGGTCTTTTTTAAAATAGCTGTGTATACAATGTAGCCATCGCTTAAGAAATTTATTCTTACTCTTGCTAAGCGTTTGCACTCACAAAATATATGAGGCATAGACACTAAGTTTTCTTGAAGATTCTATAACTTTTGTCATCAGTAAAGTCATTTTGCTATATTGGTACTCATGGCTGAGAGCTCTGAATACATTTCTCGGCTGTATACTCGTCTAAGCCGCAAGTATCTGTTTTTAATTATTCGTTATTTTATGAAGATTTGCTTAAATCTGGATACTACTTAATGGACAGATCGTACTAAGGGTCGAGAAACATACTCATATGCACGTGATTTATTTCAAAACTACATATTATATCTGTTTAACCTGAGCGTTAAAAAAAGAATGAACGATTGTTCGTAATTTGCGGAATTCAGTATAAATCGCAGAATGCGTTTCGGGACGCAAGACGAACGTACACACTCTTACAAATCACGCTAAGGGTCCGAACTAAGGCGAATATTACATCGTAAGACGACAAGATTGATGATGCTATACAACAAACAACCAAATTATAGATCAATAGGTATTCGGCTGAAGAAAAACATTGGTAGAATATACGTGAATTGGTATTCAAAAGTTGGAAGTTGTGTTTCCGAACAATTGTGGTGAAAGGAAATCTTTTCAATTCCGAAGTTACATCTCATAAGGAAAAGGTGCGGTGATTTATGTGCGTACATTTCTTTTGTTGCTTTGAAACGATTGAAGAGAACTCTTTACAATTTGTATTTACACATACGCCTCAAAAATCTGTACAAATAAAATATGAATTCAGGGGATAATTAAATTTTTATTCTAATGATTTCGCTTCTAATTATATAAGTCGGTGTAACATCACTATTTAAACTAAAAATAGTTAAAGTTTACTGTTTCCTTAATACACACGTGGAAACTGTTTAAGACGGTATTCAAGAGACTAAGCTCTTTCTACTATAAATGCGAGTGACTATTGTCGCACAAAATTCTCATCATACGAGACTACTTGTCGAACCGTTCGTTCCGATATCGAGTCGAGGGAACGCGTTCCCGGCCCCGTCACGTCACAGCCGGAGTCCCGCAAGGCTCCGCCCTCTCCCCGTTACTATTTAGTTTGTATATCAATGATATACCCCGGTCTCCGGAGACCCATCTGGCGCTCTTCGCCGATGACACCGCCATCTACTACTCGTGTAGGAAGAAGGCGTTGCTTCATCGACGACTTCAGACCGCAGCTACCACCATGGGACAGTGGTTCCGGAAGTGGCGCATCGACATCAACCCCACGAAAAGCACAGCGGTGCTCTTCAAAAGGGGTCGCCCGCCGAACACCACGCTGAGCATCCCCCTCCCGACTAGGCGCGTCAATACCCCCGCCCCCGCCGTTCGCCCGATCACGATGTTCGACCAGCCCATACCGTGGGCCCCGAAGGTCAAATATTTAGGCGTCACCCTCGACAGTAGGATGACATTCCGCCCCCACATCAAGACGGTACGCGATCGTGCCGCCTTCATTCTAGGACGTCTCTACCCGATGATATGTAGGCGAAGTAAAATGTCCCTTAGAAATAAGGTGACACTCTACAAAACTTGCATACGCCCCGTCATGACCTATGCAAGTGTAGTATTCGCTCACGCGGCCCGCATACACTTAAAATCCTTCCAAATCATTCAATCCCGTTTTTGCAGGATAGCCGTCGGAGCCCCGTGGTTCGTCAGGAACGTTGACCTCCATGACGACCTGGACTTAGAGTCCACCAGTAAGTATATGCAGTCGGCGTCGATGCGCCACTTCGATAAAGCGGCACGACATGAGAACCCTCTCATCGTGGCCGCCGGTAACTACATTCCCGATCCTGCGGACAGAATGGAAAGCAGTCGACGTCGCCCAAAACACGTCATCTCGGATCCTCCCGATAACGGTGCTTCTAGGTACTTCAAGCACCGGTCACCGTTCTCGTCGAACCCGTCGCTTGCGACGAAGGGCTCGACGAGTAAATTAACTCTCAGACACAGCCCACTGAGTTTCTCGCCGGATCTTCTCAGTGGGTCGCGTTTCCGATCCGGTGGTAGATTCTGCGAAGCACGACTCTTGCTAGGGTTCGTGTTAGCAACGTCATCAGGTTTGAGCCCCGTGAGCTCACCTACAAAAGTTAGGGTTACGCTGATATAGCCTCTCAAGGCTCTCAGCTTAGGTAGGAACAAAAAAAAAAAAAAACGCACAAAACACTCCGACTCGAGTAGCCGACTGAGGCGGAGCTCTCTGTTATTATCGCTGTACACTTGTAATGAAATAAATGGAAATCGTTGGAAAAGTGAGTCTTAATTACAGTCACTATGGAAGGCAATGATGAAGAGAAGCTACGATGACGTCTTCATTTTAAAAACACCACGGAACCAGCCAGCTTACTCCGTTATAAAATGCCTGAGTAAAATCAGAACTATTACAAGCTTTGTATTTTATTCACCTCAATAAACTTCCGATCGTGTGAATATTGACATCAAAGTATAAATATACGCATGCTAACACAAACTTAAACTTCTAGAGATAACCTTTTTCTTTTTTCGGACAACACTCCATATTTTGTGAGAAAAGATTCCGTAGCAGGCATCATTTAATAGAAAGACTACTGCGACCCTTCCGATTCGATTCACATGGGCAGAGTCACCTTTCCATGCTCTGGGCTCAACCAGGATTTACAGATAAGCAATAAACCGTAATACGTTCGAGTTCAGTGAGAGACACCCAAAAAGAGAATTAATGTTGTGTTTGTGCCTTTTTATGAGAACGTAGGGTGCTAAACAATACTGCAATTTAACACCAAATTAATGACTTCAGAAAAATAGGATATAATTTTAGAGAAGCGAATTTGGGTGGAAATAAAGGTCTTTTACACAGCTGGACAATACTAATTAATTATTGTCAATAATTAGTTTTCCAAATAATGTTCGTGCTGTAATTCTAAGTGAGATGTTTTATTATTTCTCAGAAAAGGCGAAGCCCGGGAAAGCTTTGAGAAGCGAGGAGGAATTAACACTTCGACAACGAAAAATAACATTAAAAATAAACACAAATTTGTGAGATTGTAATTAAATCTGTGTATTTTGTCGAATTATTATAGAATAACGGATTTTCTTGTTAAAGCAATCTCTGTTTTCAAAGAGACTGTACATACGTTAAACCAGTCTTGTGAAAAATATCTACTCTTTGGTTCGGTGAATAACATGAAGACTTAAAACACGGCCTTTTTTCCTACCTATGCTGATAGCCTTGAGAGGCTATTTCAGCTTCACCCTAACGTGTAGGTGAGCTCACGGGGCTCAAACCGGAGTGTTGCTTACACTGGCCCTAGCAAGAGCAGTGCTTCACAGAATCTACCACCGGATCGGAAACGCGACCCACTGAGAAGATCCGACGAGAAACTCAGTGGGCTGTGTCTATGGATTAATTCGCTCGTCGAGCCCTTCGTCACCAGCGACGGGTTCGACGAGGACGGTGACCGGTGCTTGTGGTACCTAAAAGCACCAAACACGACCGGTGTTTATGTCGTTAGTTGAAATAAAGTGTGACATGAAAATATTACATTTCACTTTCTACATTTATATTTAGTAGACGGGTCCAGTTTAATTATGTTCTAAGTCTTACTTTAAAGTACTGTACAGCTAAGCCTTCGCGTTTTCTTGCGACTTAATTTGAAACGGTTTCATTCTACTCAATTTCTTTTATAAGTAATAATAGAGCTAGGTACGTTGATGTAAATTTATGCTCAAAACGCAAATATTTTCTGTAGCTTTTCCGCTGTGAGTAACTTGAATCGAGTAATTTAAGTAATGTAATAAATTCAGCCTTTCGGGGAAAATTATGTCAAAAGCAATAACGCTTAATACGTATAAACTCTTTAAGGTACTAAGTCATGTAATTGTCGTTTGTTTTGAGAGTTTAACGCGTACGTTCAGTAACCACGTGCTATTTCCTGCATATTTTAATTAGAAATTTGAAACCGAAAGCTAAAACTTAAAGAAAGAAAAAGCATAGAATTACGGCTCTTGTATACATATATAATTATGATGCTGGCAGGCCCGATAAACGTTGTCCTATCCTAAAGTTTTAATCGGAAATCTGCTTGCTGCGGCACGAACCCTGCCCAATAGTAAATCCAAAATATTCAGGGAATCACTCAAAAACTCACAAAAATATTATCAAAACCGGTTCTGTAGAACCCGGCGCGCGTTTCCTCTTATACAAAAAAAAAACTTGCAATATGGGAGTGCCATCGTCTTTTTATTATAATTTTTTTTTTGTGAGATTACTTCGGAACAGCGTTACATTTGCTTTATTAAATGATTGACGGGCAAACTATCAAACTACATCACACGACTCTGACCAGGTCGAGTGCTTCTAGATTTCTAGAAGTTTTTACGTATCAAACCCTACCAGTACTCATTTTGTAGTAGGGCAAATGAGATTAAAGAAAATGGTTTCATGATCCAAGATGAGTAGCGGCTTCCACATTGTGTCGTCTATGAGTTCAAGTAACTGCTTAATTACAAGGAGCCTTGAATTCGTACGATGAAAGATATATCCTTCCTTTTAAAATCTTATAATAGCTTGTATTCCAATATAATTGGAACTACAATCTCATGTTTCGTAGTGCCCATGAGCTCCAGAGATTACTTGACGTCGAGAATAACGTAATTTTGTCGGTCCGTTGAGGCTATTAAAAAGGATTCATCATGTTTATTTTATTCGTGTATGACATAGTTCCATTCAAAAAATTAGCTCAAAAACCCGACTTAATTTGAAAAAAAAAAAAAAAAAAAACTCTATATTCGAATAAGCCAGAGTAATAGTGAAATCGATTCGGAAATAGACTGGCCTAAGTTGCATCGAATGACGTCTCTTGTTCTTCCAGTCTTATTCTTCTTTTATAGTTTTCTTCTTTACTAAACAGGGACATGAACAATCATAAACTAGACAGCTTAACCACGCCGCCAAACTTCTATATTTCGGGTTGGTTTTCATCTAAATCGCCAAATACAAAACCAACCATTTATTATCTCTCTACGCTCATCTTTTTCTCAGTTAATTCCAAACAGTACAACCGTATTGTGGAGACACAATACCATGTAAATGGATAAGTACTGTCCGATACATTAATTTTAAATAAAACATGTGTATTGTTCAAAAACGATATTGGTCTACTTCCTCTGACATATTTTTAATGTGCTGAAAATTAAATCGTTTGAGTACTATCTATAAAATAAGTCTTCATCTATTATTAAATTCAAAGTTCCCACTGACTTCGAAAGTTATTAACTCGTGTTTCTCGCAAACTTATTGTTTTGTTTACAAGCCCCACAGGAATGTCGAAAGTCGTCTATTTTTAACTTCAAAGCCTCTCTCGTTACAAATCTTAACTTTATAAATAACATCGGCCCTCTACAAGTGTTTATTTACATGTTTATACACAAAACGACGAGCCGGCTTCAGACAACATTGTTACGAATTGAGACCGTTTTCCGTAATGCGATTATAAATCACCCGTGAAATCGGCAAAGCATTGACGGGTTTCACGAAACGTAGCGCGTAGATCGTTTGGTGCTACGGATGCGTAGCTAACATATGTTTTGCCGACCACGAGGACGGCGATCGATAGCCGCCCGCCCGCCTCCGCTGAATGCACTTACCGTGGTCATCTTGAAGTTCAGCTTCCGCTGCAACGTCGTCTCGAGATGAAGAGCCATTTTATTTTAATTTACGAACCGAACAATATACGAGATTTTTAGCCCAGTAAAACACTATAACATAGTTCAATGGACCGATCGTATGTGTTGACTAGACGCGTGACGTACGTTACGATTTCAGCGTGGCTGATCGCGTGTTCACACGGCCATTTTAGCCGCTTGTCAAAAGTTTCGCTTTTCAGCCGCTGGGCGCCACCTTCGCAATCATTACGTCTGCGCGGGGCGCGAATAGAGCCGAATGAATAGAGACGAACACGAGGTAACAGCGTGAGCCGCTACAGGTTCATGATATTTCCAACCTCCAATTGATTTATAGTAAAAGTTTTAATTTAGTTTGAAGTTAAATTCGTGACGTACTTATGACGTATTATTACACAGAGAAATGGTTCCTCTTTCGTACAATTTATTTTATACTATTGAAACTTTAGAATTGAATGTTTGGGTATATCTACGTAGGTATATTCAAAGGTGAAAGTGCTAATTTTAAAATTATACACGAGCGCTTCTTAAAGTAGATTTCCAAATAGGTTCATTCATGAAGTAAACTAACAGTAATGGCGCCATATTGAAAATGTTTCGGAACAGTTTAGTAGTCTCACTGAATGTCTATTTTATACTCAATAAAGTCAATACTGAACCAAAGCTAATACTGTTATCCCGAAAATAGTTTTGATCAAATCCACAAATATAACATGGAAACAAAACACATTTAGGACAAAATTTGACGATATTTGCCAACTAATCGTTTACATGTACTTTTATCGTTGGTCATAAAATTCCGTATTTATTAGCGTTCTAGTTGACCGAACAGGTATAATAAAAGTTCCTTAGAAATGAAATAAATAAGTCTACTCCTACGGAGAGCTTTAAGGTCAGGTTACTAAACTCGATTTAGGTAATAATGTCTCTTGTATTTTCTGTAAAAAATATTAGGGTTTAGTAGTTCAGCCGAGCGATTAACACTTAAACCCATTCGATTTTACGCTTGAGTTATAGTTTATTAAAATACTAGTTCTATACTAGTACGATATATAGATAGATATATATTTTTAGTAATCAATTGTAAGTTTGATATAATAAGCCCACCTATCACTGCGACTCAAGTGGATCTATTGTGATTATTCCAAAGAATTAAATAAACATCTTCGTCCTGGCCCAGATATAACTGCTTTCTTGGAACAGATATTTCCAGCGAGTATGTGTTAGTATAATTTATTGCCTGAGGTGCAGTAATCGTATAGTGAAGAGTTTCTGCTTCAAGCAGCATATGCAGAAAATACTAGTTGAATGATACAAAATTAAAACTATTATTTACAGAGCCTTGTAAACGAATAATTTGAAGTCTTGTTTTTAAGATCAATGCAGCAGAGGTCATTTCAGAAAAAAAAGTTTGAGATGTTATGAGACTTTGCTTGTAGTGTCCGTTTACGAAGCTTAAACAAAGAAAAATCATTATCTATCTTCTATCTATATATATAAAAATGAATTGCTGTTCGTTAGTCTCGCTAAAACTCGAGAACGGTTGGACCGATTTGGTCTTGAATTATTTGTGGAAGTCCAGAGAAGGTTTAAAAGGTAGTTAAATATGAAAATGCTCGGAATTAAATAAAAATAACAATTCTGTTTTTCCTTTGATGTGTCCCCCGTTGGACGAATTCCTTTTGTTTGTTTTAAGTTTATTTTATGCAAAAATTTAGGTATTTTATTTATCGATTCAGGCACTACGAAGTCTGCCGGGTCAGCTAGTAAGTAATATTACTTGTTTTCTCTTACAACTTACCCGCTCTCTACAGTCAATATGCAACTTGGGGCATCGCGTAAAACTTCATTAAAGTTGTCTCATCTCTATCAGCAAGCGGGCTCCATACGTCAGTACTGTGAAACATTAATGAACACATTCGTCGTCAGTACTCGTGATGCTCGTAAATTAACGTCATTAATAAACTTAGAAGCGAGAGATTAAATGAATTCTCAACACAATCAAATGGATATCGGCGAATACAACGACCTACCGTTTAGTGTTTTTATCACAATCTAACTGTCGCCATCATCCATTAAGACATGAGTTCGGTTAAATTAAAATGACTGTTCCTTATCAAATCTAAAACCTGTGCCTGATTTGTAACCAAAAAAAAGGAAGTTGATGTAACCTAAGCGTACGTGTTGAAATTACAACCTAGCACCAACTACGCAAACCTGTATGTATTTAACGGATAATACTGAATTCACAGTGCACATAAATTTAGTTTAATAGTTTTTTTGGTCAAAACTTGTCTCATATCAGCATTTTATTATTTACACAAGATGACAAGTCTGTTTGCTTTTCAAATATAGACAAAAGAAAACTGTCCAGACAAATAATAGATTGTGGGAACGAAAAGCAAATATCCATCTATTTCAAATTTACGTAGTCTCATCTTTAGTTTTCAAAGTTTTCGATATAGTAGGAATAGGAGTTTGTATGTTACATGCTTGTCTAGAAACTACAAACAGAAACTTAACCCGTCGCAGTGCGCTTCTGAGCCGACTTGAGGAAACGATAAGTACAAGCAATGACAAAAGTTGATGCGACTGTGGTTTGTTTACTTAAATGTAGACTAGAACATAGAGTACGCGTAAAATACACACGCTATGTACGTGTTGATGTGTGTGTGTGTGACGTAATAGTATTTTTAAGTTACACCAATACCAAAATCAATGAGTGTGTTTATGAAGTTTTAGAGCTTGCTGCAGATTTGGATTGATGCTATGACATCCAAGCTAGCATGTTTTGCACTGTTTAATTGTGACAACCCACAATTAAATTGGCCAAAAATAATTGTAGTATATTTTCCGTGGCTTTAGCCGAAGATACCCTCCTGTACTTAGCGCTTCCGCTGGCAGGGCATCCTTAAAATAAAATAAACATCGTTTGCACCATTATTAAGAGCTACTTCATACAAGACACCTCGGCACATATTTCACCTCGGCAATCTTTTTATATTTTTATTATCCTCTAATCTGTGTTCTACAAATTTAGCTGCCTAACTTGAAATACCTTAAACAAAATTACTAAGCTTTTCCGTAAAGTTTGTTTGAGGAAAAAATCAAATCGAATATTCTGAATTAGTTATATTGCGTCAGAAGATAAAATATATTCTAGGTAGGTACGTACGCCCACGTTTATTCTCCAACAATAAAATCTAAAACTGAATTCCAAATGACCTGTTCAAAAACTATGAATGAAATTGTTACATGAAATTCTTCTCGCAAGGGAAATGTTTGTTATATTGTAACATATAGACTTGATAATTTTTCATGCGCGTCTAACTTATGAGATTTATGTTCGTTTCGATTGCTTTTAGTAGTGATAATTTGAATTAATTGTACGACGTATTTCGTTCTTTTCTCTTTACATTCATAACAATAGTTTTAAATAATAACTACAAAGATTCTACCGAGTGATCGCTGTGTTAATTTAATTAAGAATGCATAGTTCTTTCAACTATCATAAATAACATTTTTTATTACACGTATGTAAATATATACTTAACGTTATTAGGTAAATTACTGATATGAATAATTCAACATTAGTTACACAATAAGATGCGATGTTAGATAAAACAATAACACGAGTTCGCTCAAAAGAACAATCAGGGGAAACAAGAGAAAAACTGAATAATATCTTGATTAGAACAAACAAGAGTGCACAAGTGCTTACCGAACTGGCGGTTTGAACAATAGCTATACTCGTCAGCCCTTCGTTCCTCAAGAACCTACCCTAGTAGCGACTGTAGTTTGCTCATTTGGAAGAAATGAAAGAGGGTCCTTGTCAGAACCTCGAACCTTTTGTTGGCACCGCATTTGTTCTCAGTGGCCATTTCACTAATTGCGACCACCTTTTATTGTCTCCTTATAAATTCGACGTGAATGTTCATTCTTGTCTCGTTGTCGCTCTTTTAATAAATATGTTTATTGAAAATAAACGCCTTGAAAATAGGCTAGGCTATTGCATGTTCGCAGGTGCTCATTGGGCATGGTTGTTTCGGTGAGTTCCTACACCAGATCACAACCGAGCCGACGGCAGAATGCCGCCGTTGTGGTTGCGACTTGGACACGGCAGAGCATACGCTCGTCGCCTGCCCCGCATGGGAGGGGCGGCACCGTGTCCTCGTCGCAAAAATAGGAAACGACTTGTCGTTGCCGAGTGTTGTGGCATCGATGCTCGGCGACGACGAGTCGTGGAAGGCGATTCCCGACTTCTGCAAGTGTACCATCTCGCAGAAGGAGACGGTGGGGCGCCTGAGAGACGCACAATCCCGCCGCCGTCGAGCGGGGTTCAGGGAGGCGGATCTCGCCCAAGCCCTGGCCCTCTAAGTGTTTCGGATCCCCCTCACGTGTCGGTCTGGGGACCGGCGATGGGGGTCTAAGAAGACGACGTGCAAGCTGCTCTGCACGCGTTTTACGCAAGAGCATCCAGGTGATGAAAGGCCGGCTATCCTCGACACACGCTGGTTCTGCCCCAGCACGGTATTCCGTAGGATAGCTCACTCTAGCCGGCGTCATCTAGGCGGGCTTCGGATAGCCTGCCGACCGAGAAGGTTGGTGGTCGTGGCGCCGACGACCGCCGGTCCGGCGTCTCGAGGGGGAGGGTGATGAGAGAGATGTGCTCCGCACTAAACGCTTCACTTTCCCCCCTTTGCCTTTTCATGAGTTCTGTCTCATGCGAGGTTTGGACGTTGGTTGTTGAGCGACAGGAGGTTTTAGTCAGTTCGACTCTGACATGCCCCGCCCTCCAACCCCAGTGGAGGGCGGAAGTCCGGCGATTTCCTCCTGACCAAATAAAAGGGTATTGCATGTTAATGATCAAAAGCTAGATAGGCATTATAAGTATATATAGGGACTGAATGCGAAAGGCAACAGACCGAAGAGAATGGGGTGCACAAAAAGAGATCTACACTCAGCATTGGGTGGGCACGGATTGAAGAAGAGAAACATTAGAAGATACGGGACTGCTTCTTTTTTCTGCCTATCCGTACCCTAAAAGGCTATTCCCGTTACGTGCAGACTGTCACTCAGGCCTTTAACACTATAACCATCCTTATAGTTCATCGTATTACTTATTTTCCTGCATAATATCCTGTATTCCTCGCACTTATTCCTATCTTAAGCTGGTGGTAAATCGTATGTTCCACACGGGTCGGTAATACCATCTTGCCTTTTTCTGTCGCTGAGTTCTCTTACATGTTAGTCCGAATTATGGTACTGCAGCTTAATTGGAACTTCGATGATTTAATGCATCATGGTGGGTATTGGCATTCATATTGCAAGTGTTCATAGATTCCGGCAGATGATAGAAAAAAAAACCTTAAATGACTTAATATTTAGATTTATTTTTTCCAAATTGCCTTATTAAGGTTTCTAGGCTCTTTATTGAGAAAAATAATAATGAAAACAATATTAAACCAAATTAACAATTTTGGTTCGTTACCGACCGCTGTAGTATAAAAAAATTCTCAGCTCATGAACTTTTCTAAATTTAATATAGCAATTTATGCTGCCAATTCCGGAACAATAGCAAGATTCCTTCCAAAATGTTGCCGTGCTTTGTAGACAAAACGTATCAAATAATTGAGGCAAAGCATTTACGATCGAAAATATTCACGGGAATCTGAGGTAATACCGACAAGAGTAATTAAAATGGATTTCAGGATTACAAGCTTTTTTTGACCCCCGTTACTCGAGGTCGGCTTTCGTTTCAAGCCGCGATCGGAGGATTACATGAGCCTAAAGCAATTTTTTGTTTCATTATTAAATACTTTATCATTTAATAACGTACTAATACCGAATTAATTGACGAATGTATTTTTTTTTAATGTGAAAATATTTAAGAAAAGAAAATACTTTGAAGTTATTTCCTTAGTTAGATAGACTGTTCCGCTCTTTTTCTCCCCTGCCTGTTCGCTGGTAGTTAAGAGGCAATTCCAGATACAGTCGCATGGGTAGGTGAGCTCACGGGCTCAACAACCCTAGCAAGAGCAGTGCTTCGCAGAATCAAGCCCCGGATCAGAATCGCGACCCACTGAGAAGATCCGGCGAGAAACTCAGGGTTGTGTTGTGCGTCGAACTCTCATCGTAATCGACAGCTTCGACGAGAACGGTGACCGGTGCTTGAAAAGCCTAAAAGCGCCGAGAATTGATCCGGGGGATCCGACAAGACATGTTTCGGGCGATGGCTTTGCCTTGCCCCGTCGCCTGGGTCGGATATGGAAACGATCCGCTGTAATTCGTTATGGTTGTTAAATAATTGAATTTCTTTCCCAATGTGATCAAATAATTTACAATAATTACATTGATACTTCTGCATAAACATGTTTACTACATCTCTGTTTGCAAATGAACTGCAATCCTAAATTCATATTAGGATTCAACTTTTTTTTATATTAAGTGCCAGCCATGTTCTGCGTACATTCATTTTACACGTGTAGATTATTACCTACATCTATGAAAATATGTTTCAGTGTATGTTTATTGTTCGTGATCGCTCAAGCGTCTTTATCCGTTTGAGTGACGTGCGATTAACATTAACTTAAGTATGTATTTTCATAATTTCTCGATAGGCACGGTGGCGCGTGAGTGATTTCTCTTAGTTATCTTATAAATAACAAATGAATTTAAAATTGAAAGCATGAACAGTTCCCGAGCCGTATAAGATGAAAGCGTTGGCACAATAGACCTACAATCCCCGCTAGTTCACCTTAAGTACTGTCGCGAATCGATAAGGCTTAATCCCTGTATGCACCTCACAAAGCAACAAAAGCCGCTGCCTCAGACGCATGAGAATACAAACGTTTGAGCTTAAATACTCTCTCATACTTTAAAGCGAGACAGGTATTCACAAATACAATAGTATTTATGTTCCCTTAGTGATAGAGACAACTGCAAGAAGAAATACTTTAATATGAATGACTGTTCGTCAGCTATAGCCTATTTTTGTCTACTGTTGGGCATAGGCTGGGCTAGGCTGGGCTAGTTTAAGGCGGGTTCTCGAGTGGAGACCGCGCAGCGGAAGACGTAACGTGGGACGCCCCCAGGTTAGATAGTGCGATGACCTCCGAACGCTGGCCAGCAGGAAGCGGATGAGGAGAGCCGAAGACCGGCCGCAGTGGTGTGGATTGGGAGAGGCTTATGTCCAGCAGTGGACGGCTGTGGGCTGTTGATGATTGATTATCCTCGGCAAAGACAGGCCACGCAACCCAATCCTGGTCCTGTCGTCTCCATCCGTTGCCCGCTGATCTGCGTATAAAGTCGCTCCACCTTTTTACTGGAGGTACTACATTACGGTTACCGGTCCGCGGTTTCCACTTCAGAACTCTTCTATCCCAATTTATATTCCCCTTTATAGGCTCTTTAACAAATATGACCGGGCCATTAAAATTATTAAAAAAAAAATAGTTGATTTGCCGCAAAAAAAATCCGAAACTTACTCGAAACTAAACGTTTACAAATTACGCCACAGAAACAGGTTTTAGGGACTATTTTAAAATAAATTGGAATTTTAATTCGAACATTATTGCGAGATTACGAATTCGAATTTATTACAGTTTCCGTAGGTTTTTTTATGCGTAACACTAATTACCTATAATTACCTCTTCAAAGCGAATAGGTAAGAACAATTTAGCGATTAGAGTCCGCGTGAATGAATCTTTTGTTAACGGGAAATGAGCTATTACAGTCGATCTGATCATTCTCAATACGAAGCTTTCTGCGAGCGATAAACTAAATCGAACGTCAATTGATGGTATATCAAATAATGTCAATTTTGTTGGGGTTTTTCGAATAAAACAATCATACGAGCCGCCGATACTATGGTACTGACCTTTGCTCACGAAAATCAGCAATGCCATGAGCATTTCCAAGCTGCTATATTTTTAGTACACTGTCCGTGCAATTATGTTTTCACTAATACATGTAGTGAAAGCATTATTGTACTAGTAGTGCTCGTGGAATGATAGCAGAGAGCGGCAAAGATACATAAAAACTAAAAACAGAGTAAGCCATTGTTTATCACAAACATTTTCAGAAGTAAAAATTCAAAGTAAAATATACTTCAAGCTTACATTGTTACTCATTAACTATATAATATTTTAGTTTGCATGTATCATACCAATTAATTCGGAAGGTGAATAAATACGGCAAGACGGATTTTGTTACTTAAAATACACGCGATTTTCAAGGAAAGTTAAATATGAGTTGATATAATTTAATGCTTATACACATGAACGTTAATAAATAACAAGAAATAACAAACTAGCTTCCTGTTTGAATCGATTAGCTGCATCTTACTGGTGGTAGGACCTCTTGTGTGTCCACCACCCTGCCTATTTCTGCCGTGAAGCAGTAATGCATTTCGGTTTGAACGGTGGGACAGCCGTTGTAAGTATAGTGAGACCTTAGAACGCATATCTCAAGGTGGGTGGCGCATTTACGTTGTAGATGTCTATGGGCTCCAGTAACCACTTAATACCAGGTGGGCTTTGAACTCGTCCCCCCATCCAAGCAATAAAAAAAATGGTAGCCCAACCTCATACTCTGAGATTAAAAAGATTAAAATTTACGTCAATCCATTTGAATAAGGATCATTCAAAGTATCTACGGTAATATATAGAGATAATATCCATTAATCTTGAGACCATTATACGCAGAAATAATCTTTTTTATGGATTTTGACGGACGAACGAACTGACGTCCACCTGGATTTTAACGTTTAGCGATCGTATAACATTGGCGCATCACCACATATTCGCTATCATGAAACCGAAGCGTCTTTTCATTCTTGGTCGTTTTAGCACTCGCAATAAACGTCTTTGTTAACCACTATGGCTATGAATTAAAAACGAATCGAACTAAGCGTATTTGCGATGTTGAAGCTGTTTCAAGGCTTGTGTGTGTTGATGGTCATGTGGTTCACAAAATACCAGTCGATTTATAGATCCGTTGTAAAATCACGAACTAGTAATCACACTGTCTTTTCTTTTTAGGATAGAAGGATTACTGGTGGCCCGGAGACCTTTCCAGTTTGACCAGGACAAAGATACAGTTGTAGCACTTGCTAGGGGTAGTATTAGCAAGACCTCTCGTGTTGAGCTACGTGAGGTCAGCTACTGGTTCACGCGTAGTTGCAATAGCTCTTTAGGCTACCAAAGATAGGAAGGAAAGAAAAAAAACTGTCGTAATTATCATAGAAGGTTCACACGACTTTGTTCGGGTCATGCGATTTACCACGATAAAAAGTATCCTATGCGGTCATTCAGGCCATAAACTTTCTTTGCGCTAACATCAAAATCTGTTAAAACATTATTTTTTTGCCTGCAAAGTGACAAAAATATATGCTGACAAATTTTCAAATTTATAAAATAATTATAGCTAAGAAGTAAATATATCATACTTAAATATTTAAAAAAAATCAATAACGCACACAATAATAGGTAGTAGTATTATTTTTTCCCTACCTACTCTAGTAGCCCCGAAGGGTTATTCTAGATTCACCGAACTAGCAGGTAAGCTCACGGAGCTCAAGCCGGGAGTGTTGCCAACACTGGCTCTAGCAAGAGCAGTGCTTCGCGGAATCTACCACCGGATCCGAAACGCGACCCACTGGGAGGATCCGGCGAGAAACTCAGTGGGCTGTGTCTATGGGTTAATTTACTCGTCGAGCCCTTCGTTTTGTCTCATTTCGTTTGTCGAAGCGACGGGTTCAACGAGGACGGCAGTATTAAAAAGTTTATTGAATATCCTAAAAGACTTGACTGCAGATACCGCATCCTGCTGTGAGCTAAACGCTGACCAAAATAAGCAATTTTTAAATTGGTTCTTTTTGATATATAAAATATCATTACAATATATTTTTAAAAAGGTTAATGAATGTAACAAACAAATAAGGTTCGTAATTTAAGGTTCCAATTGGAACGTTTATCTACTTTGTTACTATCGTGGCAGATACACAAACTGTATAATATTGACGAGCTGAATAATACGAAAATTAAACTTTGCCTTTCTTATTTGTCTTGGCAATATTTCAAAATCTGATCAGAACTTCTCTTTGAGCGGCTTACATTAAAAAAGGTATTCATAAAAGAAATTGTGATTGTACTTTACGAAGAGGGAAAACACGACGAAATGAATATTTTTACGATGTGGAAAACACCGAGTATTGGATGTGAAGTTCCGATCTCCCCGGGGCGAGTCGAGTCGCGTCGCGCCCGTTTCGCACCGATATTTGTGAAAATACTCCGACCTCCCTGAACTTTTGAAGAGGACCGAGTCTCTTCCGAGAAATTCCTTTTTCGCAAATCTATTTAAGCAAGTAAACCCATTTGCCATAATACTTCCTTATACCTTATTCCGTATTTAAGTATCGAGTGCTTTCATGTATTCTGTACGGTTGATTTTTTCCAATTATTGCAGATGTTTTTTTGTTATTAAGATTAGCCTAATGTGCTCATGTATTGGGAACCCTCCACGGTGTTTCCCGAGCGCTATGACATGTCCTTCTTCAAACGAGGCTTGTGGAGAGTATTAAGCGGTAGGCAGCGGCTTGGTTCTGCCCCTGGCATTGCTGAAGTTCATGGGCGACGGTAACCACTCACCATCAGGTGGGCCGTATGGTCGTGTGCCTACAAGGGTATTAAAAAAAAATCATAATGATACCATTCATCTGCGTTCTTTATTCATATTTTTATTTGTTTTCGGATGAAAATGATTGGCAAGTTAGTACGTTCATGATGCTAAGCAGTATAATTAAAATAAATTTACATATAATAAATTCGTAGACTATACTGTGCTTCTCTTTAACATTAAATATTGACGCAAAAACAACAGTGCGAGGCATAAAGAATGAGCAAAGGCAAATAAAAATGTTTATTCATTGGTTTATTGGTTTGTATACTTGTTCATAATAATTTGGGGTTTTAAAATTGGTCACTAGTATGACGTTACCTTCTGGGCTAACACAACTATATAATGATATTAATTCTAAAAAATTGCGCACATTTTCGAATTCAAGAATGGAAATCGGTATTCATGCAGTGGATATTCATAAGGTGGAATGTGACTTGATTTGGCCGCGCACTCTCAATTTGACAATTAACGATAATACTATTAATACCATCAAAAGCTTTGATTGATATAAAATAAAAAAATCTGTATTTTCTTCGTATACAAAATTAAAACTACTTTTACGGCTTAATCGTATGTTTTTCTTAATTGTACTTATATTATTTCTGACATTTCAAATAATTTTTAAAATTTATGATCACGGACGTATGTTACAAACGAGTGTGGTTTTTTTTTATTGCCCTTGTAGGCAGACGAGCATAGGGCCCACCTGATGGTGAGTGGTGTCCGTCACCCATGGACTTCAGCAATGCCAGGGGCAGAGCCAAGCCGCTGCCTACCGCTTAATACTCTCCACAAGCCTCATTTGAAGAAGGGCATGTCAGTACATGTAAAGTAAAATATAAATATCATTGATTTTAAAATCACAATTTTTTTATCATTTTTTTTTTATTCATAGTGCTTTAAGATCACACATCTAATAAATAAAAACGCACCATGTAAATTGAAAATCGTTTATTCAGCAATATAAAGTTTTAAAAACGAATAAATGCTGGAAGTTGTAGAACGGATTTACCGGAAGCGGACGCGTCGACAGCGGCCGTCGCTACAGGATCGCAGCACGCTTTCATTCATCCTTCACTTACGACCTTTAAGAATTTAAGCGGGCTTTACGTGGAAACTGCATACTAGGTCCGACCTTCTGCTAACATTGCCATCCCCTTCTAACGTCCCGCCCAAGCGTATTCCTGACAGAATAGGAAAAACCAAATCAATACTGTCTGGAACACGCCCACCGGTTCAACTCGGTAACTGTGCTTCCTCACTGGAAATTGGATGAAATAAAACCGAGTAAAAATCATTAAATTTGTATATCGACGTTAGAAAATGTGACTCGTGTAAATGTAAATCGTACAAAACAAAAGTCTAAGCGTTAAATTGCTACGACGTCGGTCGAATTATGGCCACATGGTTAGCACGTGGTACACGGTTCACGTTACAATGTTTACCTGAAACCGTCTGACGGTCAGGTGAGAGCTGAGGTTACTCCGGCCCGCTCTATCTATAGCCATACTACGTTTCCCTAAACGTACCGTACGGGCCGATAGTGTATTTACCGGCTGTTCGAAATTGACTGAAATGTTTGTAGCCTGAGTATGTAAACTCTTAAAATGTAATCTAGTCTCGATAGTGGCGCGGGCTTATTCAGCGAGCGTCGGTGCCGTGAGCCGGCGGCTATGGTTTGCATTTTTATCAAGAATCGACGACAAGCAGCTACATTTTATTTTGCGTGCCATAAATATGGAACCAGTGAAGACCTCTACACGTTGGAAAATACATTTTCATGCAAACTTATCTGAAACTATGCATAAGTAAACAGCAGCGGAAAGGAGACTTCCTCTTTGCTATAGAATAAAATGAACAAAAGCTTTTTAAATAAATAAATAAATATTCAAGATTATAGAGACGATTATAAAGCAAAATTTAGAGTATTTTAATTTCTGTATCTTTAAAAAATGAACTTTTAGCGTTGAAATTTGCTCAAATGAATATCTACATTGAGATAAATTAGCTCAAAATACCGGTAGCGTAGCTATCATAGAACACAAGTTATTTAACGGATGCCTGAATCTCGCTAACGACATTTTCAAGATAAGTTTGCACATTCGGACCGTCGGTCGTTTTTTTTTATTGCCCTTGTAGGCAGACGAGCATACGGCCCACCTGATGGTGAGTGGTTACCGTCGCCCATGGACTTCAGCAATGCCAGGGGCAGAGCCAAGCCTCGTTTGAAGAAGGATATGTCATAGCGCTCGGGAAACACCGTGGAGGGGAGCTCATTCCATAGCCGGTCTACCGAGCAATTAAACCAGGTCGGTGGAAGATCTTCCATCACATCCATCCATCACATTTTTACAGTGGAGCCCTTTTATTACCATGGGAAATGGACGAACATGCGGCCTGCTTGCTGTAGAACGGTCAAGGTCGCTCATGGACATCAGCAATAGCGAGACCATCCGCACATCGAAGTCATTGCCTACTTAGAATCGACGTCGTGAAATATTGTCATACTTTAAATAATGATAGATGGAATGAGATTTCATAAAAAAATATATATATATTCCATAATGCAATAAAGCTATCATAAATGCTAAAAACATGTCTATATCCGCGCGAGTCACATTTACGTTGAGAACGCGCCTGTGACTGGAATAACATATGAGTTATTTTTCTTCCGCTTTTGTATTCGAAGAGCATCTCTCAATTTATTATGTACCATTAAACAGCATTACCATTCATTATCTAAATAAATGTTAATCTTTAATATATTTCATTGAAACGTTTTAATAAGCAAATAAAAGTTAAAATTGTTTGTAATAGTTCACAATGTTTTGAGAATCGATCTCCAAGAACTTACATTAAAAACCAAAATGCGGTTTTACTTCTTCTTCTTTTTCTTATCGGCCCATGGACGTCCACGGCTGGACATTTTTTTTTTTCCTACCTAGGCTGAGAGCCTTGAGAGGCTATTTCAGCGTAACCCTAACTTTTGTAGGTGAGCTCACGGGGCTCAAACCTGATGACGTTGCTAGCACGAACCCTAACAAGAGCCGTGCTTCGCAGAATCTACCACCGGATCGGAAACGCGACCCACTGAGAAGATCCGGCGAGAAACTCAGTGGGCTGTGTCTGAGAGTTAATTTACTCGTCGAGCCTCGACGTCGAGTCGAGGTTCGACGAGAACGGGGACCGGTGCTTGAAGTACCTAAAAGCACCGTTAGTGGATCGGGAGGATCCGAGATGACGTGTTTTGGGCGACGTCGACTGCTTTCCATTCTGTCCACAGGATCGGGAATGTAGTTACCGGCGGCCACGATGAGAGGGTTCTCGTGCCGTGCCGCTTTATCGAAGTGGCGGCTGGACATAGGCCTCCCCCAAGCCTCGCCACAAAGACCGGTCCTGCGCTGCCTGCATCCAGCGGATCTCCGCGAACCTCAATAGATCGTCGGCCCATCTTGTGGGAGGCTTACCCACGCTACGTCTTAAATAATACATAAATTAAAACTGTTCACAATTTCATCGAAGTCAAACCTACTCTTTTGTTATATTTTTAAAAGAAGAAAAGAATGAGCGTTTCTTGAGCTCTCGTTATGTCGTGAACAGTCAACACCCGAAATATAAATAGCCGAAATTACAACAGAAGGAATGTATACCAATTTATTTGTGCCTCGACGCAACGCCTGAAGCATAATTAAAATTAGCGTTAGGTGTCGGCAGTCATTAATTACTAAGGGCAGTTTGAGCGTCTTCAACGTTTAGATGAGTAGGGCGAGCGAGCGACGCGCTTTGCTCGACGTAGAATAAATGGGCCGCAACGTCTTATATTCCTTATATTCAGAGGACAGAGTGAACACGCGATCTGAATAAGTTACCGAAGCGGAGCTGTGAAGGCGCCCGGTGATCCCCGTTGTACGTAAAGATTTATTCCCATCTGTAACTGAGATGAGGACGCGACAGTTTTTCCCAATTATAAGGTGTAAGCGCCCCATTTATTAACATCTCGTCAAAGGAATCACGACCGTGGCGATTTTTCTCGATTTTGTTTCTCAATTACGAGATAATTTAGAGGCGTGTGTGACAGCTGAAATTTTTATTTTCTCAATGCGTATACATTTGTTCCTTCTTCTCCAATGAATATTTGCTAAATATGAAGTAACTATACTATTCAAGATTTTTTTTAAAGCTTATGTAGGACTGACGATCGTTGGAGCAGACGGGTTCTCGAGTGGAGACCGCGCAGCGGAAGACGTAACGTGGGACGCCCCCTGGCTAGGTGGTGCGATGACCACCGCACGATGGCCGGCAAGAAGTGGATGAGGAAAGCCGCAGACCGGGCTCAGTGGTTTGGATTGGGAGAAGCCTATGTCCAGCAGTGGACGACTGTGGGCTGTTGATGATGATGATGATGTTATGGGCAGAACAAAATATTTATTCAATCCATTTACACTTTATTTTGCTGAACATAACCAATCTGTCTGACCCGCAATGATGTTTAACGTTTGATAATACAAACCGAACGGGAAAACTTTCAGGAAACAGCTCGTTTTAAAACCAAAACTGATACAGTTCGTTCAAATTTTATCGGACATTTGAAAGTTAAAAAAAGCCGTCACATCTGGAACGAGACGAACTTTTGTGAGACGCCAGAACTTGAGAAACTTGGACGTTTTGCGACCACCGGATAATTTCTTGTTGTGCACATTGCGGTAACAACGTCATACTAACACGTTATATTACACTTCATTGTTTTAATGTCTAATGGTAAACCGTCAAACCATAACATCAGGATCACAACAAAGAACGCTTCGCTTGGCCAGAAGATTTAACACGGCAACGTACTGTACATTAATCAGAAATCACGATTACGTGACCTCAATCTTCATTAAACACAACTATTCCTAAATATCCATTCGTATTGATGTAATTCTGACTTTTTTCCCTGCCTATTTTTTTCACCTCATACGTATTTTCCTCTGCTTCGCTCTCTAATTAATACTCTGAGCACAGGGAGTAGACATGTAGTCCGCAAATATTGTTATGCTTATTTCAAAATATTTCTAGATCCTCCTGCATAATCACGTGTTCTAATCTGAAGAGGGAGATTACTCCAATAGAAGTAAAGCTTCGACCTCCTCCTATCAAAGGTAGATGTGGGCATTCACAACAGCTTGATATAGGCTGTGAGCTCATTTAAAATTTAGGTTCTAGACTTAATATGTGAATCTGTGGATAGTGAGATTTTGAATTAATTAGACGAAAACTGAAACAAAATTCGAGGTATTGGCTTCTCAAGCAAAATATTATCCATAAAAGACTCCACCAATTTCTGTTCATAAAGTTTTAATGAATACCATGAATTTTACAATTTAATTTCAGTCATGAATAATTACAGTCGTCAACCGTGAGACATGAAAGTATCATTAACAGTAACCCCCACAGCATTTAGTTAGATAATAAAATTAATACAATGCAACGAAAACTCGGTATTCATTCGAAGCTCACAATGTAAAAACGCGACAACGGAGTCTCCGCAGCCTTAATATCCGCTGTTTCAGACTCGTAACCGGCTAACAATATTGCATTGCGTACGGCACGCGCTAGTTCCGTACTTATCGCGAAAGTTTCAGCCGGCGGCGGACAGAGAGCGAGGGGGGAGGGGAGGGAGGCGCGGTCTCGCTGCACTATCGATCGCGTCTGCTGCACGATGCTACGCTGTCTTCCGCAGATCACTCCTTATCGTCTACCGGAACACCTCCCAGTCGGATTGGAAAACTGAAAACGTTCAACGACACACGCACGCACACTACAGACGAGCCATGCGCTTACGCTCCACGGCGCAAAGCTTGTTTATCTAAGCCCGTTCGCAGTTTATCCCGACGTCTGTGAAACAAATGCTACTTGCAAACAATTTATGTTAACGTAAAAATAATGTACCAATTTCAATAGGACGCTGACTCGTACAATTTATTCCACAGTGCATATATTTTTTGCTGTAACCATATTGTACAATGGTTTTTCTCTAAGTGAACGAGAACATAAGATTTATGGAAACGTTTTAAATTACTAAATTGAACGTATTAGAATATATCCAGTCGTAATCACTCCTACTAGTGGTTGTCATACAAAATGTCTAAATTAGTATGAATCAGAAAAGACAGATAATAAAGTAGGTAACTAATATGTGGCACCACTGTAATTTGCAAATTTGTGATTTTAAAATTATCAAAAAATGTTTCAAAGTAAAAAATGAAAAGTTTAATAATCTATATATTAATACGTGAAGGAAAAACTTTGTATCCCTTTTTACGAAAATTGCGCGGACGGAGGAGCATGAAATTTTCCACACTTATAGAGAATATAGAGAAGGAGTGCAGATTGATAATATTTTTTTAAATTATGCCTAAAAAATACATTAAATCAATAAAAAAAACATTACACACACTATCATGTATTTGACGCACACACGCATCCATATTATTTATTTATTGTCAAACTTTTGTTCTTGACGTCAAGTTGAGAATAGATTAAATATTGTTTGTCTTTATTAATATTTTTCTATACTGTAGTCTTGGCGAAATTAGTGATTATAGAAGTATATTAGTCTCTGAAAATAGAATCATAATAGTGTACAAACTTATAATTTCAATTAATTATATTCGAATTTCGACTACCGGACGACCACTAGTTAATGTAAATGTAGCATCATGCCATTTTTCTAATCGTATATTAGCGTATATGGGGTTTCATAATTAATATAATATCCTAGGGGGAAAAATATTGAGCACTACTATACCGTATCTAACCATGAAATTTATAACGAACGACCGAATGGAAAATCGCGAGCACTGAAAATATTGTAAGCTGCACTCGTTTCGGGCAAATTAAATGAAAAACGAAGTTTCACCGCGCGGCGGACAAAGTTGGCCACTCAAGTTCCGAGCTCGGTGGAGAGGCGCGCATACAGACTACGCTTCTCCTCTCTGTACATAAATGCATCGATATAGGTACACAGATATTTATAATATCAATACTTAATTTGCAGTTTAAAAGATATACTATAACGTTTAATCTCACATTGAACGATTGGTATCCGCTAGGACCATGAGAATTGTAATGAATCTTGAATCTATATATACCTAGTCAGGTCATAAATTCTGTCACATGTTTAATGTAAAATAATTGAAACAAGCTTATTCATTATGTAACCATTCATATACCAAAATGAACTTAACAAAACATAGATTCTTATGACACTAAAGTTTATTCAAAATTACCTCCGTGATTTTGAATACAGGCCTTCAATCTGCGCGGCCAGTCGTCTATCGCAGCATGAACGAGGTCCATGTCAATATCGGCGGCTGCCTTAATCAAGGATGTCTTGAGTGACTCCAAATTGGGATGAGGCTTTGAGCACGCCTTTTCCTCCAAGTGTTGCCATATCTTGTAATCTAACGGATTCAAATCTGGACTGGAGGAGGGCCAGTCTTCGTGCCGGATGAAGTCGATTTCACGCGCCACCAGCCAGTCTTGTGTGCTCTTCGCTCTATGAGCTGGCGCCGAATCTTGTTGGAATACCCAGTGCCTGTTATTGAACATGGTATGAGAAACAGGTTCCACAAGGTTCGTCAGGACTGTATTTTGATACAAAACTGCATTCGTTTTTATACCTTTCTCACAAAAATGTACCTCTGTTAAGCCCCAATAAGAAACTCCCAACCATACCATGAGCGAGGATGGAAAATGACCTCGTTGGACACGCGGAATACGGTTGCTCGCTTCTTCACTACTGTGTGCGTACACCTTATCATTTTGTTTGTTGTAAGCTCTCTTCTACGGTAAAAATTTTTTCATCCGAAAAAAGAATTTCCCGATATTTTTTTCCCGCGTACCGTTTCAACAAAGCGCGTCATCTCTTCAGTCTCAGGTCCATTAGACGAGCATTCAAACGATGTCCTGTTTTTCTTCGATATGCCCGAAGCCCTAAGTCTTCATTTAACACCCTTTTCACCGTGGTTCTGCTTAACCCCATCTGAAGGGCCAACAGTTTCTGCTTACGCTTGGGATTTCTTTGAATTCGCGCCTTCACAGCTTTTATTACTGCTGGAGTCCTAACAGACCGAGGGCGACCACTTCTTCACCTGTCATCTACACTAGAGTCTTCATTGTATCGTTTGATGGTACGATAAACGAATCTTTTGGTTATATTCAAAATTTTCAGTATGTTAAAAATTTGAATTGGCGCGTAACCGCAACGATGCAACGCAATAACTGCAGCACGGTCTTCTTTAAGCGTCCACTCCATATTTAAAAATGAGTAAAATTCTAAAAGTATACATTTTTATTTTCATGAACAATTCGACATTCGAATTCAATAAACTTTTTTGTGGCCAGCATTCTAAAAGAAAAGTTTTTACTGTGTGACAATACTTATGACCTGACTAGTTATAAGTACTTTGTGTAATGCAATCACAGCGATTCGGTTCTCTTTATCACCCCACTCCATTTTAATATCGCAAAATATTGTACAATGTTATTGGCGCCAAAATGAGAAAACTCAATGAGCAATCATATAAAAATTACAGATTCCAAATTCAAATTTAATATTTTGTTTATTTTTAATTGTAACAGTATTTATGGCCAGACTAAAGTATATAAATATGAATTGCTGTTCGTTAGTCTCGCTAAAACTCGAGAACGGCTGGATCGATTTAGCTAATTTTGGTCTTGAATTATTTGTGGAAGTCCAGAGAAGGTTTTAAAGGTAGATAAATATGAAAATGCTCGGAATTAAATAAAAATAAAAATTTTGTTTTTCCTTTGATGTGTCCCCCGTCGGACGGATCTCTTTTGTTTGTTTTAAGTTTATTTTATACAAAAGCTTAGGTCTTTTATTTATCGATTGAGGCACTACGAAGTCTGCCGGGTCAGCTAGTTTGAAATATAAATGACTTGTAGCTGCAATTAAGTGAGTAATAGTAGTAGTGAATAACAATAGTGAGAATAGCCATTTAAAATTCGCATGATAAGACAGTTTATAAGTTGATAAACATTGAACTCCCGTATTCAATTAAGGCGTGAACAAATTGCGACCCAAGTGGAATTAAAGAGTTACCGAAGCCTATCGAATTCACAGCGTGAACGCCACCACCAACTTCGAGACATGAAGTTGTTTGTGAAGTTTTAATTGTATCGCAAAACGACTGTCCCATCCTTCAGATCGAAGCGGGACACGGTCGTGAGAAAAAAATAAGCCAAATCTTATTATTATATATTATTATACCTTTAAACGAGCAATTCTTGTATATATAATCTGAATCTCGGAAACGGCTCCAACGATTTTCATAAAATTTAGTATACAGGGGATTTCAGGGGCGATAAATCGATCTAGCTACGATTTATTTTCAGAAAATGTTGTTTTATTCATGTTTTCAATAATCAACTCTTCCCGACATCTATTGGCGAATAATAATACTATTTTTTTTAATTGAAGGGCAACTAACCGCTTTAAAGACAAAACAAGATGGCGTTATCAAAAAAAAAAAAAAAACGAGCAAAACTCGGTCACCATCTAGTTAATATATTAAAATAAAAGTTCTTTAGCGTTTAGAAAGTGTTAAAATCACGAATGCACAGTGTGGCTTTACATAAGGGCTTACAACGATGAAGTGGACGAGTACAGAGGTCGACCGATTGCCTCTGGCGATTTTCCAAACTATTCGACACCAGTGTACGTATTTGTCGCTTTGTATTGATTTGACTCGGTGAAACTGTAATTCTTGGTAACGACACGTCGACGCTTTCAATGCACTCTGCTTCCATTCAACGAATTTACATGAGGTCTCTTACATACTTTTAAACTGCTTTCCCGCACCGTTTTAAAGTTTCGCCATTAACGTATACATAGACTGTATTTAAGACTTTGTGTAACGTCTAGGACTTAGTTAAATGGGGAGAGAGGAGTGTAATTGATGTCTATAGTACCAGTTTATCGCAATTTATAATGAATGGTTAAAGTTGTAGTTCGCATTTTAGAATCGGCAGCCGTTAATTTACTACTGAAATAAATATGGAAATGTTATGTTTCTGTGAAAATCTGTCTTTAAGAGATTAAGAAAACCATTTTGTAGCTTCAAGTTTCTGGTTTTACGATCTTTGACAAACAAATACTCTAAACTATGGATTTCAGACAATACAATAAATAAATAATAAATTTGGCTAGCAATAAAAATTAAAAGAACATTTTATTTGGCTCCATTCTGTTGGTTTTTATTGTTCTTAATCCATCATATAAACTGGATAGTTTTATTATTCAGCTTCAATTTGAATTTTTTAAATCTTCGTACATAAATTTTATTATTTGTTGGTATAATATCCAATCTTAAATGAGAAAAGGACCTTTTTGTCTTTAATAATAGATAATCTCAGCAATCAATGTTCGAGCAAGAATGAAAAGCTAGTTTTAGAAATGTAAATAAATTTAATACGAGGAGGTATCGAATATTTTTGAAAATTACAATATCCAGGGTTTTTCTTTTTAAATGACTAACGAGATTGACTAATATTGCTCGTCGTGTTCCACGTCTTAAAATTATTATTTGTCAAAACATTTTACAAATAAATATTATATCTAACGTTGATAAGTACGAAATATGTTTTAGTTTTTAAAGGTATTTATTGCGTATCAAACAAATAATGAGTGAGACTTATGAACCATTCATATTCAGGTTTTGGTAAAACGTAAACAAAAAAATATAAATATATAATAGTAATTACGGTGTTTAAATAAGAAAAGACGAAATTGCGTTTCTTCTAAACAACAAGAAACAACATTTAATGCCCTTTCTTCAATAATTCTTTATCACACATTTCACAACGTCCATTAACCGAAAAATTATTTAAGCAACTATCAATGGTCATATGACAGATTGACATTCAATCATTCATTACAAATATAATTTCACTAAAACTCAACCACCGAACAACGCAGTTTTAACAATGCTAAGCAAGTGATATTGTGCCTCCGGATATACGAGATACATAAATTAAACACGCTTAGTATGTGCAGAGTAGACATCCCTTACAAGGCAACGCATCGGTAATTTTATCCCTGAGGTAGCTCGCTTAACTTAGTGAATATGTTCAGCTTACCTGATATTACAAGATTATCTTAGCTTCCTTTAGTTTTCTTCCCCCTATTATGTACGATAGTGGGCTTTGGTTAAGTAATTTAAATTTGTATGATATTCCTGTTTAACGCTTCATTTTTCAGTTAGTATAGTTTTTTCCAACACTGGGTATAGGTTGGTCTCTCTGGACTGCTCTCCGATAATTTTGGACGCGGAGATTCGTGCGCCCGTTTTGAGGGTGCAGCCCCTGCTCTGATAGTGTTCACGGCTCGATTAGAAGTTGACCTTCAGTGCCTTCGGGGTACCGCCCCATCTTGTTGCTGGACGAGGCGCACAAACTGCTCAAACGGGTGGTGGTCGCTCGCATCGTCCGACGACTGATCAGAGGAGGCCCGGTCCTACAATCGATTCAGTGATGCGCGTTCGCAGCCTCTCTGATGAGGCCAGGGCAGGGTAGCCCTGGCAGTGTCCCTGGATATCTCTAATACATTCAATAACCTAAGCCCTGTTCGTTCTCGAGGACGCTAGAGTACCATGGCGTCCCCGCCTATCTCCGTCGGCTGATCGGGCTCTACCTTGAGGACGGGTCGGTGGTATACAACAGGTACAGTGGGGCGCTGCTCCGACTCCCCGACGAGCACGGTGCTCTTCAGGGGTCGGTTCTCGGCCTTCTCCAGTGGATCTCCATATCTTGGTCCTCCAGAGTGACCTTTGCGTAGGTTCCGTGGCCCATTCCGTTTCCTCCATCCCGGAGGAAGGACCTTAGCGAGTCTGCTCGTATTTCATGCGCGGAGGTGGCTCTCGTCGTCGGCAGGATCCGAAGGCTGGAGGTGGCGTTCGATAAATTCCAGGCCCTGTTGTTTCACGGGTCCTGGATAATGCCATCTCGGAGAGCCTATCTCGTGATCGAAGGCATCCACGTCAAGATCGGAACGACTGGGTTTCACTGGATCTCAACTTCCGGATGACACGAGTGCCCACAGGACACGGCTGCTTCAACCATTATCTGCCCCTCCTTGCGCGGAGGGAGCCAACACCTGTGTGCTGCAACGAGGACGTGGCGGAGCATATGCTCATGTACTGCCCCGCTTTCGCAATCATCGCGTTTTGTCGCGAAGATAGGACCGGGCCTGTCGCTGCCGACCGTCTGGCTACGATGCTCGGCAGTGACAAGTCCTGACATGCACTGCTTTACTTTTGCGAGTCCACCATCTCGAAGAAGGAGGCGGTGACGCGGGAGAGGGAGAGCACTTTTTCCTACGCGCCACTGTGCCGCTTTCGCCGACCCGGGGTTCAGTGGAGACCGTTCGTCCAGCTCCGATACCTGTGATGAGGCAATCTCTCTATAGCGTACTGACACCAGGATGATGGGACGACGCGGCAGCGGCTGCAATCCGCGTTGTCGTCGTCACCGTCGTCGCCAGACGTACTATAGAAGAGTAACTCGGTTGGCGGTGTTCCACGTTCCGACCTGACAGGCTAGTTCTGACTCAACGGGATTTCCTCCCGGAACACCAGCGGCACTGCCCAGGCGGCCTGACGGGCCGCCAGATCGCAGAGGCTGGCGTCGTTGTTCGTTGACGACCCGTCAACACTACACAGACCCCGAGGTCTTCGTAGTGTTGACCGTAGGAAATATCCTACTCTGCTTGGATTCTGATCCCGGGCAGATATTACATTTCGGGTGCAAGGGGAGCTGTTTGGTGGGTAGGGCTCCAAAAACATTCCTCGGCCCGTGGTCCGCACCCACCATCCGCGAATCGTCCAGAACCACATACCCACGCGCCTCATGGGCGCGGAAACCTCATGTATGAGGTTCGGCCCCGGCCCGAAAAAAATGGGTTCCCTGGACAGTCTTCAATCACTGTTTGGTGATAGGCTTAGCACGCAAACGATTAAACTACAGTCTAAATTAAATATTAAAAGATTATGGAAAAATAGATTAACTATCATCTATAATAGAAATATCTATATATTAATACGTGAAGCAAAAACTTTGTATCCCTTTTTACGAAAATTGCGCGGACGGAGGTGTATGAAATTTTCCACACTTATAGAGAATATAGAGAAGAAGTGCACAATGCTAATATTTTTTTAAAATAATGGATAAAAGATACATTAAATCAATAAAGAAAACATTACACACACTACATAACATGTATTTGACGCACACACGCATGCTTAATATTTATTGTCAAACTTTTGTTCTTGACGTCTGTTGTCAAATTGAGAATAGATTAAATATTGTTTGTCTTTATTAATATTTTTTATAGTATAGTCTTGGCGAAATTTGTGATTATATACAGTAGTATATAATACAACCATAATAGTGTACAAACTGACAATTCCAATTAATTATAGTCGAATTTCGACTACTGCGGGACCTCTAATTCAAATAAAACAGGCAGTTATAACACAGTCTAAATGTGTATGGGCCGCTAATAAACCATTCCAAGCCTACACGCTGACTTCACGTTTCCTTACAGTAAATAAACTTCGAATATAGCTTTAAAACCAAGCAATAACACTTGTACATAAAATATGGCGTAGAAAAAGTATTACATGTTGTAATTGAAGCTTTGGCAATACTCGCTCCAGCCGACTACGCTGGACCCCAGCCAGGAATGAAGAAAATAATCCAAATTTAACCCATTAATATTTGAGGCCTTTGGAACTACATGTTTGTAGTAATTGTGTTTTATTTAGGCTTAAATTAATTTATGAAACGATGCATTTAAACGATGGCAAATTGTTTATACATAAAGCTTAGTGAATGGTATAAATAAATTGACTATTTCTGCCGCGAAGTAGGCAAATATTCTGATTTGTAAGGCAGTATAGGCGTTAAACTTTAGATATACATTGGAGAGCTCATGTTTCAGGGTGGGTTATTAGAATTGTGATGTCTTCAAGCTCCGGAAATAAAGAACAGGCGAGCCATGAAAATAATCTGATCTATAGAATAAAAAAAAAGTAGAAACCTGATTTTCTTGAGTTCATAATGTAGAATTAACGTTTTGTTTTCTACTCAATGTTGTACCTTTGAGATTCTAGAAAAAAAAACGAATTGTAGCAGTATGAAAAGATTTATTCATGTATTGGGTGCAATGGATTGACATATTAGTGTTTCGAGACAAGAAAAACATAAGATCGCGATCTTAAAGTATTCGCATGTTTAATAAATGCAACACAATTTAACAAAGCTGTGGTGTGGGCCACAATCTCATGTGGCATAGGGGGACGACTGCCAATTAACAACGCTCAAGATTCTTAATATTTATTACGCATTCTTCAAATTTCTATCGTAGTCACCTGCAAAGTCGTCAAACATTTTTTCAAAGCACCCAAGTCCCTTCGTAGATCCAGAGGTTCCAAACGATTCGACTATGGGCACACAGTACCATGGTAGTCACATAATACCAGGACGAGGTGGAGAGGTTAGCACTTTCATCCATTTCATAAAAAAATAAAACAAGGAAAAAAATCCGGATTCATCTGTATCCATTTATTTATTTATTTATTATAGTGTAAGTAATATAAAATAACTAAGTACTTTAGCCAAAATAAAGTATTTTAATCTTGGATTTTAGTCTAAATTTGTTTCATGTACGTTTCAAAGAATCAGTATAAATAGCTTGAAACATTTATCATCGTTATCATTAGTCAAATCCTAGAAAAATACGTCAACGCGCATGTTTCAAAATGAAACTCGATTAAATAAAAAAATTCGTTAACAATTACGTGTGATTGCGATAATTATGAAAGAGTTGGTAGCAATTAGCGTTTGTCGGGCGAGAATGCCCCTCACTCCTCACAAGGGCCATCTGGCCGCGCTCCAACCCTTCTTGACACGGGAAAACCTCACCAAACTGTTTCGCAATGACATTTTTCAAGCCCTCTTTTTTAAAGCAAAAGAACTACGAGAATTTTTGTTATGGAAATCAGGAATTTTAATTATTTTCTTTTCATTCGTTGATGTTTCAGTGTCTTAACTTAGTATAGAAAGAAAGAGAGAGAGGATATATGACATAATATATATTTTATTAAACACCAAAACAGAATTAACATGGATCAACAGGTAGCTTCGTATATTTTATTGATTTAGAAAAGAAGGTCCATAAGCGTCCTTAAAATAAAAACATATAATATTATCTCCATTATTACATTCAATACATCGTATTAATTAAACACGTAATAAATTGTACTATTAAATTCGTATTCTTTCACTGAAGTGCATTTTATTTTTCCTGGTCGCGTGGTGATAAGAAAGCACCACGTAAATTTTGCCTGCCAACTTATTATTACAAACAGAGAATGGTCACAAATGATCTAGAACCTAAGTACAGCTTTATCACTGTAGTATTTTTACAGACGCCGTTGATTTTATCTTTACTGCCGTCTATTTTGTAGATAAGTATTCGGAATTCAGAGGCCCAAGTTCATATTTTTTTCTTCGTTATATAAGTTCTGCGCTGGAAGTATGATAGATAGAACGAGATATGAAATCCTAGACTCGAAATTACCAGAAATATAACAAAGGTTCAATGCTAGATCACTCAGAGTACTCAAATGATGAATGACGATCAACTTAATGCTTTTTAATTACTACCTAAGTAAACAATCATACAAACACACTAAACACTAATACACTAACACACACACACACACACACACACATACACACTCTTCATGCTTTAGTGAAGGTTTTTTAATGGTTTTTTACCTTTGTAGGCCGATGAGCACACGGCCCACCTTATGGTAAGTGGTCACCGTTGCTCATAGGCGTCAGCAATGCTAGGTATACAGCCAAGCCGCTGAAGAAGAAGGTTGAAGGTGTTCATGTCATGTTATATAAATTGTATTTGTGATGTAATTTCGACTGTAGTTTTTGAAGTTTTATAATTAATCTCTTTATATTCTGTTACTTAGATTACTGACACAATTATCTGGAACTAGAGATCCCGCAGTAGTCGAAATTCGACTATAATTAACTGGAATCGTAAGTTTGTACAATGTTATGATTGTATTTTATACTTCTATAATCACAAATTTCGCCAAGACTACACTATAAAAAATAATAACAAAGACAAACAATATTTAATCTCAATTTGACAACAGACGTCAAGAACAAAAGTTTGACAATAAATAGTATGTATGCGTGTGTGCGTCAAATACATGGTATGTAGTGTGTGTAATGTTTTCTTTATTGATTTACTGTATCTTTTATGCATTATTTAAAAAAAATATTAGCATTGTGCACTTCTTCTCTATATTCTCTATAAGTGTGGAAAATTTCATACTCCTCCGTCCGCGGAATTTTCGTAAAAAGGGATACAAAGTTTTTGCTTCACGTATTAATATATAGATTAAGCGCAGAAAGCTAATATACAATTTGAACGAGTGTAAATTTTAAACAACATATTTTTTATGTACATATCATATGCTCTAATCGTTTATACGTAATTAGTTCAAGATGGTAGGCAGCGGCTTGGCTCTGCCCCTGGCATTGCTGACATCCATAAGCGACGGTGACCACTTACCATCAGGTGAGCTGTATGCTCGTCTGCCTACAAAGGCAATAAAAAAAAAGATATTTTTTTTATGTAATTCATTTCAATCCAAACGTCAATTTGTTAGGAGAAAATAAGATGTACGATATTACCCTAACATTAAAATCACTATTACACGTTAAAAATTGAGTAAATTTTATACGCCATTTTAGCGTTTAAGGATATCGATTTCTCCTAGATGTATGTAACATACGCCGTGAGTTGCATATGGTGTGGTACATCAAACGGTATTCAAGTGTGTGACGTTGGACGTAAGCCAAAACACAATGTCTGCACACGGTTACATACAATAATTGCCCGCTACGGGTGTACCTTTGAAAATGGAGACACTTTTTGTGGGTAGTAAATACGTTGCAAATTGCAGGGACGAAACGCAGCATAGACTCAGTAAACGGTTTCAAACTACGTGCTATTTTCACGGCTCACGGTAGTTCTTTGTGATTAATTACGTTAATGACCGGACTATTTGAATATTTGACCGAATCATTTTGATTGTTGTTGATAATATGACACAACTTTTTTTTTATATTTTTACAATATTAATACTTTAGAGCCAGTTACAATTCGGTACGAAATTTTCAAGTTTCAGAGCTACGGAATTGTGTATTAAGATTTTCCAAACATGGATTGACTCTCTAGCCGTATAGCCTCTATCTTTCAGCCCACAGACGTTCATTGCTGGGCAATATACTCGTATACTTAAAATATCTTGTACTAGCGACCCGCCCTCGCTTCGCTTCGGAAACATTAAAACACACATGAAACCAAAAAAATAAAATAATTTTTTTTTTTTTAAAAGTAGCCTATGTTCATCAGGGACAATGTCGGCTTCTAATGGAAAAAGAATTTTTCAAATCGGTCCAGTAGTTTCGGAGCCTATTCGAAACAAACAAACAAACAAATCTTTCCTCTTTATAATATTAAGTACTAGCGACCCGCCATCGCTTCGCTTCGGAAACATTAAAACACACATGAAACCAAAAAAATAAATAAAAAAAAAATAAAAAAAAGTAGCCTATGTTCATCAGGGACAATGTCGGCTTCTAATGGCAAAATAATTTTTCAAATCGGTCCAGTAGTTTCGGAGCCTATTCGAAACAAACAAACAAACAAATCTTTCCTCTTTATAATATTAGTATAGATAGATATAGATATAGATAGGCTAATATTTAGTTACAAAGACCTTCAAAACTGTTTGAAATAATACCTAGTCAGGTCATAAGTATTGTCACACAGTAAAAACTTTTCTTTTAGAATTCTGGCCACAAAAAAGTTTATTGAATTCGAATTTCGAATTGATCATGAAAATAAAAATGTATACTTTTAGAATTTTACTCATTTTTAAATATGGAGTGGACGCTTAAAGAAGACCGTGTTGCAGTTATTGCGTTGCGTCGTTGCGGTTACGCGTCAATTCAAATTTTTAACATACTGAAAAAATTTTATATAACCAAAAGATTCATTTATCGTACCATCAAACGATACAATGAAGACTCTAGTGTAGATGACAGGTCAAGAAGTGGTCGCTCTCGGTCTGTTAGAACTCCAGCAGTGATAAAAGCTGTGAAGGCGCGAATTCAAAGAAATCCCAAACGTAAGCAGAAACTGTTGGCCCTTCAGATGGGGTTAAGCAGAACCACGGTGAAAAGGGTGTTAAATGAAGACTTAGAGCTTCGGGTATATCGAAGAAAAACAGGACATCGTTTGAATGCTCGTCTAATGGACCTGAGACTGAAGAGATGCCGCGCTTTGTTGAAGCGGTACGCGGGAAAAAAATATCGGGAAATTCTTTTTTCGGATGAAAACATTTTTACCGTAGAAGAGAGCTACAATAAACAAAATGATAAGGTGTACGCACACAGTAGTGAAGAAGCGAGCAACCGTATTCCGCGTGTCCAACGAGGTCATTTTCCATCCTCGCTCATGGTATGGTTGGGAGTTTCTTATTGGGGCTTAACAGAGGTACATTTTTGTGAGAAAGGTGTAAAAACGAATGCAGTTGTGTATCAAAATACAGTCCTGACGAACCTTGTGGAACCTGTTTCTCATACCATGTTCAATAACAGGCACTGGGTATTCCAACAAGATTCGGCGCCAGCTCATAGAGCGAAGAGCACACAAGACTGGCTGGCGGCGCGTGAAATCGACTTCATCCGGCACGAAGACTGGCCCTCCTCCAGTCCAGATTTGAATCCGTTAGATTACAAGATATGGCAACACTTGGAGGAGAAGGCGTGCTCAAAGCCTCATCCCAATTTGGAGTCACTCAAGACATCCTTGATTAAGGCAGCCGCCGATATTGACATGGACCTCGTTCGTGCTGCGATAGACGACTGACCGCGCAGATTGAAGGCCTGTATTCAAAATCACGGAGGTCATTTTGAATAAACTTTAGTGTCATAAGAATCTATGTTTTGTTAAGTTCATTTTGGTATATGAATGGTTACATAATGAATAAACTTGTTTCAATTATTTTACATTAAACATGTGACAGAATTTATGACCTGACTAAGTACAATAAAACAAAATAGTTACCCAAAGCGTAATCTTAAATAGCTTGCCTAGTCATTTGAAAATGTCGTCTTAAAACGTTTTTTTAACTGCTTTCGAAGGAGATATATTATCATACAGCCCGTCTAATGGTGAGTAATCACCGTCGCTCATGTCGCTGCCTGCCACTTAAAACTCGTTCGTAAGTAAATGATAAAACTTAGGAATTATGTCAGATACTATCATAAAAGTAATATAGAAAGCGCCCTAAAATCAAAACTAAGACAAATTTCAAACTGTCCATGCATAGCATAGTATAGTTAACCTCGTTTTATTTTCGGTCCATGAAGGATGGCGGCTCATCCCGCTTCGGATGGAGTACACTTGACCGCAACAGATGGCCGCACACTACATCCACGTTATACGTACCTCCTACATTGTCTACGATAGACGATGGTTCCGAGATGAAGCAAGTTAGACCCGTTCGATTACCTTTAATAGGAAATGCCTATAATTTTCCTTACTTAAACAAAATAGTACTTGTAGTAATTTTAAATAATAGTTTAAAAAAACTAACAAAATACGCTTTTATAGAAAATCAGGAATCAAGGAAAAAATCAAGAAAGTGCTTTTCAGGATATTATCAAAATATTCTACTCATATCTGTTCATAAAATATAGCTACTGATATCATGCACCCGACGCATTTTTTTTATAACAAAATAACTTTTCTTACACTATTTTTAATTCAAATTAAAATTTATTTTCTATTTTTTAGTTGGATTTTCTATAAAAGAGTATTTTGTTAGTTTTTTTTAACTATTATTTATTTTTAATTTTTTAGTCGAATTTAAATTTTTTTTAAATTTTTTTCAATATATTTTTTTTAATATTGAATTCTCATCGGTCCTTAATAAGTATACCAAATTTCGAGTTAATCCGACGTTTTGAAGGGGGTCAAAATCATGTTTAAAGATTCCTTTACAAACATACATACGTTTGAAGCTAATAAAAGCGTATTAAAAACATTTAAACTCGTTTCACTTAAAGGTTTTTCCTACGTACTGCCAGTAACTTCGAGGGGCTATTCTGGTTTTACCGGGTGCGTAGGCTAACTCAGGAGGCTCAGCTTGAAGGACTTTACTAATATCTGCCCTAGCAAGAGCAGTGCTTCGCTGAATCTACACCGGATTGGAATGGCGACCCTCGTAAGATCCAGTGAGAAACTCAGTGGATTGTGTCTGTGGGTTAAGTTGCATATTGAACTCAATGGCGCATTCATCGAGTTCAATGTGATCAGTGACCGGTAGTTGGAATACCTAGAAGTACCGACAGTGGATCGGAAGGATCCGAACATACATACGTGTTCAGTGTGCTTAGTGCGAGTTTTTAACATCCTCGATAGCGTAAAAGTTAGTTCATATTTGTATGGAATGGGATTGTTTGCGTACGTTTGCCGTTAGGGGCGCTGTTTCAACTGCATACAAAATTGGGTTAACTTTTACGCTATCGAGAACGTTAAGAAACTCGTACTAAGCACACAGGGCGACGACACGGCGACGGCTGTGTATTGCCCGGTCGTCTGGGTCAGGTATGTACTTAAATTAAATAATTATGCTCTAATGTTAAATATAACATTTTTATAATATTGCTGTGTGGTTCCCGTGCGTAATATAATTATCTAATCTCTGTCTTACGTTTAATCTATTTCAATTAAAAGCCTACGAAATGGCGTAGCGAGAAAAATCAGTGCTTTCCTTACAAAACTGAAATGTTTTATGAATACAAAACAACATGAAAATGAGGACATTCATATCTTCACACGTTGGTTGGCATTGGTTGGCGTGCAATGAGACGTGTACGTTCCGTTGCACGCAGCCGACGGCGCTGCATTTCCGAACGCATCGTTCAATATCCGAGGGATTGTTTGTAGAGCCACCCCTTCTCTCCCCGTGCCTCCCTACAGATATCACTGCCTCTAATGGAGCCTGCAGAGACGTTGGGTCTTAGTAATAGACTTCTTTTTAACCTCGATCAAGATCTTAAAGGATGAAAATTCAGACATCCATAAACCGAATCAATCGGATTTCTTTGTGGGAAAAGTAGATGTTATTATCTGGTTATGGTACATTTAAATGGCACGAAAAAAGTATTATTCTTAAATTGTTTTGAGGTTTATTTATTTAATGTCTCGTAAGTAGTGTTCATCAGTTATGTTTTAATACCCAATTTTACATGTTAAATTGATACAACATCTTCACAAAATAAATGAAATATTAAATGAGTTCGCGAGTGGTCACGACTCATGGCTGAGATGCAATTTAGTGTCAATAAAATAGGCAACGGTCGTGGTTGAACCAATTAACTGTAAATGTGTTCAAGTATTTACTTAAATAAAACAAAAATCTGAACCACGTGGATATTAAAGCTAATGATGCTGTTCTGTACCATTTTGAACACCACTATTTCTGAAAACAAACAAGAAAGAAAATCGAAGTAAGAACGTAATTGACTTAAATAAACATAAATAAATCCAAATCAAAATCATAATTAAAGAACTGAACTTTGATCTGGAAAAGATAAATTATATCTTCATTATTGGAACTGATATTATATTTAGTTATCTACAGAAACTTTCCAAGAAGTTGTAAAAGTAATCTTTACGGCTTCGAAAGGAATATCTAGACTGAAGTTTAGTTCGTTCTACGTAATTGAGGCGGAGAGATAACTAAATAAATGCGTTAAGCCTTAGGAGAGCCAAGGGTATTAGAACTATTCCGACTACGAACTATCCTTCGAGGCGGATTACGGGAGCCGATGACGGAAATGCTTCACGCCTCCCCCACTTTCTGTTAACTTTTACGTATGGGATTGATAATAAATAAAACATTTATAGTTATGTTATTTTTCTTTACTTTTCGCGAGTTGTAGATATAATGAAAACTATTTTGAAGGCTTTCATTATACAGTGCCAATTTACAGTGTTTTTAATTACGATTCAGCGCCAACAATTGTGTAAGAATGTTTGTATCAGGTTGTATTGCATGTTAATATTGAGCACATTGAGAATGTTTTAAATTATCACTCGAACGTAGAACCAAAGTATGTACACGTCTCTGAGTGGAACGAGTGTGTCTATAATGTAAATGTTTGTTACTTGTTCCTCTAGTTGAAGTTGCGCATTGAATTTCAGAAACGGTCTCGTGAATTCGCGATACCTGCCAGTTCCTATGTACGTTTCCTGACGGTTCGAACTAAAGAACTCAGAAAAAGTTTAATAAAACTGTATATTGGTGTGCAAATTCCTAAGCGTCATAAGTTTAATAATACATATACGATATTAATACGAGATACGAATTGATGTATTATCAAATGTTTAGACTTAGACAGAAATATGAAGCAGAAGTTTCGAACAAAATCAAATTAAAAAAAACACAAACAAAAAGTACATGTCGTTGTGTTATGTATACTTTCCTAATGTAACCCTGAACGTATTAATATAATTATGTTTTTATCATTATTAATTTCTATTAAAGCATCCGTCATATTTTCGGGCACTGCTGCCATTTTTTACAGGAGATGCCTATTCACATTGCCGGAAATTCTAATCGTTTAGGTTTATCTTAATCTGCTCAGGTTAGTCTCTCAGTCCCTTGTACTTTTTTACCTACCTAACTACCGGTAGTCTTAAGAACTCACATAGCTCAACCTGAACAGAGATTTGCTGAATCTACCACCGGATGACAATCACGACCCGCTGAGAAGTTAAGTTGCACTTCGAATTCTTGGTCGCATTCGTAGAGTTCGTCAAGAATAGTGAACGGTGCTTGGATTGTCAAATAGTACTGAGAGAGGATCACACTAACAACTACCACTCTACAAACTGGAGAGCTCATTCTACGAACGGTATCCTCTGCGTTCATCTATAGTGCATTTACGGCATTCAGAATTGGAGGCTTAGGCGGTGTTCCATAACAGCTACGTCATGCTTTTCTTTAAATGACGTTTGAAATGACTCTTCAATGGTAAGCAATGGCTTACTGTGCCTCTGGCATTGATATTTATGTTGTAGTTTGGTAAGTTTTCAGTTTCACGTCCGCTTGATAATAACTACACGATAATAACAAAATCAGAACATTTTTACTTCTTCATAAAAATCTCCCGTAATTAATTTAATATTTACATATTCAGTAATTTAATTTAAACAAAAAAAATTACAACTATGTTGTGTAGAATGCATGTAGAAAATAATGCAGACATTGGCTAGAACCAAGATATACTTTTCATTGCATTATTATGTTGCTGTAGCAACCACATTTTTGTACATTAACATAAAATATTTCTTGCTACGTTTCTTTATTTAGATACGATATAAATTTTGAACGTGCAGCTATTACGTTTGTGGGAAGTCTTTAATGACCCGTAGAATCGTTTTTATGATGTTTACTTTGATCAGAGAACAGCATCAAAACGTCTTTTATGGAGCAATAACATCGGATTCGACTGAAAATTGGAAGTCTTCGATGTCAGAATTTATCTCTTTAAATTTCGGTTAGTTCAACGTTGCACAATTCACGTGATTTAAAAACGAAAAAGGAAGCCGTAATTGCTCAATTGCTGTCTTCAATAATATAATCGTTTGTGTTTGCTTAATAAAGAAAGTAGGTAATAAAAAAGGGAAGAGTATTTTTTTAAATTATTATCCATCTGTTTCTTCGCGCGCTTCTCCAGAAGTAGGTACCTACTAAACGTAATCTTGTAGAATTTATAGGTATGAAAGAATTAATTTGAAACAAAATATACATATTTATTTCATTACAATCGAATGTTGCGTGGAAACGTTTATGACATTTAAAGTTTGGAAATTTTCTTTTATATCGTTTAAGGTTAGAAATTACTAAGTAATTATGAAGTTTTAATTCGAAAGGAACTATTTTTGTCTGTTACGTTTTCATGTCGTAGCCACTGAACCGAATTTGACGATATTTCTTTTGGTTAAATTTTGGACCGTGGTTAAAAATTTAGACTACCTTTTTTTTCTCCTACCCATGCTGATAACCTTCAGAGGCTATATCAGCGTTACCCTGTGTAGGTGAGCTGTCGGGGCACAAACCGGAGGTGTTGCTAACACTGGCCCTAGCAAGATATTCGCAGAATCTACCACCGGATCGGAAACGGGACCCACTGAGAAGAGCCGGCGAGAAACTCAGTGAGCAGACTTCCTTTCATTCCTTTGCTGAACATGGATCTCCGTGCACTCATTATTCAATGTAAACCACGCGGACGAAGCTACGAGCGGAAAGCCCGTACATTTAATTCGGTGAATTTGTGCAGATTCTGAGCTTTTACGGCTTATGCATATGACTAGTATCATTATGATAGCTTTGGTGTCAGTTATCCAATACATTCTTCATGGACATGCATGGATTGCGTGGTACATGTAATTCCGAACAACCGCCTCTTAGAATTCTGGTTGATGAGTCCTATTGAAGTTTTAAATATTAAGTGTATTTTATCTATGATTGAAGCAATGTTAATGACCATAGTTCTTTGAGATTTTGTGATACATGTCACAGACAGTCCTTCAAAAGTAAAGAAAGCCTATAAATGGCATAAAGTATTACATGGGTTTGGCCAGTCAAATGACATTAAAAAGAAAAGGAGGTAACGACGACAACAGTTTGTGAACTTGTAGTAATTTAGTAGGCATTTGAACAAATATAGGTAAACCTATTGACTTAGATAAATACACCTGGTACTTCTGCTCAATATTTAGCTAATACACTTACATTATAGATATATTAGGTCCTTACGAAGTTAGCGTTTTGTCGTACTGACCACTTTGATTTGAAATATCTCCTCTTTGAATAAGAATTCCAAATTCAAATTTATAAATTAATTTAGCTGGTACATTTGAGTTTTCAAAAAAACAGTCATTCATTATTTTTTTACTTTGGCATCGCTTATTACCGCACAGTGGAAAACGTGAAATAACGGGATACTTATTTACCAGTACCCAATCTACAGTGGCACCAGTGCTGCAGAAACAGCTCTAAGCAATTAAAGGCTATTGTGGGAGCGGATCCATCTTAAAGCACTTCAGAGATAGCTGCAGGCTTCGGGTTAAGTGATAAAACTGTATTAATCCACTTGAAACAAATCGGGAAATTAAAAAACTTGAATCGAACTTGCAAACACGCGTCGACTGCTGTGTTACTTTGCTCAACCGACACAATAATGAAGGAATTTTAAATCGAATCATTACTTGTGATGAAAAGTGGATACTGTACGATAATCGGAAGCGCTCGTCGCAATGGCTGGACCCTGGAGACCCAGCCAAATCCTGCCTTAAACGAAAATTAACTCAGAAAAAGTTACTTGTGAGTGTTGGTGGACTAGTGCCGGTGTCGTTCACTACAGCTTTCTAAAATCTTGCCAAACGAGTACGGCAGATATCTATTGTCAGCAACTACAAACCATGAAGAAAGAACTAGCTGCTAAGCAACTCAGATTGGTCTATCGCTCTAAGTCACTGCTGCTTCATGACAACGCAAGACCACACACTCCACAACAAACAACCACTAAGTTAGGTGAGCTACAATTGCAATGTCTGCGACATCCACTGTACTCCCCGGACCTTGCTCCAAGAGATTACCATTTTTTCCGGATTTTGGAAAGCTTACAAGGAAAAAAATTCAACTCCGATGCGGCAGTTCAAACCGCCTTCAAATAGTTTATTGATTCTTGCTTCCATGGTTTTTTTGTAAAGGTATCAATGAACTACCTATGAGATGGCAAAAGTGCATAGCTATCAACGATTTATACTTTGATTAATTAAATATATTATATTTTACAAAAAAATATGACTTTATATTTCTCCCGTACAAAACGCCAATTTCATATGTAAGGACCTAATATTTATGAATATTTATTGCATTAACAAGTTCATTGCCTACATGGTATTATAGTGAGCCAAACCCATATGTATGTATTTCTTTTACAATGTGAATGTCGCAACCAACCCTAAGACGTGAGGTCTAAGTCTCATTTGTAAAATATTAAAGGACCCATCCTTCAAACCAGAACGCAACAATAGTGCTGTCATAACTGTCTCTGACCGCGATGGGGCAACGCAAAGCCGCCGCACAGTGGGTCGATACTATGATTTTAGTGACTTAGGGACCAACTTTGTTTTTTAACAAAAAAAATTACGTAGATAGATAGAGCTCGTTAATCTCAATAATAATTGTTTTGGGCAAAAATTACAAAAACTTTATAGTTTAGTCAGAAAAATGTGTTTTGTGATTTTTTTGTATGGAGCGGGTCACATTAAATTAAATTCCTGCTAAGTACCGTGAGGTCCCGCTTTGAAACTTTATTTTTCTTACACCTTGTCTAGTCTACTATCATTTGATACTATGAACATGTGCATAAAGTTGCAACTCTGCCAAATAAATGGATCGAAAAAATTAATAAATACATAGAATAAAAACCTTTATTTTTATTGTCGTAAGTGCTTTTAAGTTAAATTTGATATGGATTAGTAAGTAAAAGCACGCAATAATACCCATAATTACATAATACCTAACAAAAATACATTTAGTAGATCTCTAATCAATCAATCTCTGTAATTATTAGGATAGTTAACATTAGTTACTGAGGATAATTAGTTAAGCAGCCATTACTGGGTAGTAGAAAATATAGTAAACATTTGTGTCTCTCTGGAAGTATAAAGTGACCATATTTATTATATACTAACTAGTGTTCGTTTATTCGTACTACTACTAACATCTTGTGATTGTCGTCGTGATCTTCCTTTTTCCGTTATAATGGATAATTTTATTAACAATTTAGGATTATTTATGATTTTAAGAGAGCAACAACAGTCGCTGTCTGATAATAAAAAACTTTCAATTCCTACAAAATCAAATGAACGTGACCGAAGAGAAAAGTGTTGAGCCCCAAAAATTCTGTACGCACTTTTGTTCAAATATAAGTGCAATATGGAAACGAAGCAGTCGCATGTTAGCACAGTTTATAAGAAAAAAAATGTGATTGGTTCGAATGTGCAATAAACTGGCCCGAAGGCATGATACCTGAAGATATCAACACTGTACAGGAAAGGCTCGAGATTTCTAATACTGAAGATGTTGAAAATGTACCACGCTCTAATGTACTACAGAAGCCTCGACATCTACTTTTACACCTCGAAAACCTTTTGAAGAATTGGGATCCAGGCACATTGAACAAATTTACCAATCGCTTTCGTTATCCCCGGATGAAATGAAAGCTACTACAGTTTGCTAATTTGAGAAACACTGGAAATGAAGATGCAGGAGAAATAATGAACCATTTGTCAAATCAGCCCGAAGATCTAGAAAAAGTTAAGGAGTGTTTAAGTACAAGTAAAGTGAAAAGTAGTACATATTCTCCCGATAAGGCACTATTAGTTTCACTTAAATTAAGTACGGGGCAGTATATAAATCTAAGAGATGCAGCAAGTGAAAATGGGTCCGATTTATACCCTTCTTAATATAAAATTAAGCAAGAAAAGACCAAATGTTATCCAGGGAAAGACGAGGTCATTATTAATGAAGAAGGAGCTGCTATTAAAATGCAAGCATTACTAAACTTGGCGGTATATAGGCTTTTAAATGTGATTACTTCGGATTTGGACTCAGCAAGAGAGCTACTGCTTATAAGCAAATAAGCTTTGATAGAGCCTCAGGTCAAAGTAATTATAAACAAAAGACTGAAACAGAGTTTGATGATTCATCTATTTTCTTGGCCAGTCTAGTTCCTATAAGGCTTCAGAAATTTGATGGAACAATTGTTTGGGAAAACGACCTACCCTCATCAACTTTTTGTTGCTGTCCAATAATGTTTAAATTTATAAAAGAAACGCAGTCAACAGTGGCAATTATAAAAGCTAGCATAACAGAAGAAATAGAAAGACTTCAGCCATCAAAAATCAAACAAGTTGAAGTTAAGCATCAATTGCACATGACGATGATAGACGGCAAAATAACCTCATATTTGTCAGAAACATTTTTTGCTGTCTGTGATATTTGCAAAGCAAAACCGTCAAACTTTTTTGGAGTCACTTGCTTATCAAAGAGAAAATAATGAAGAAATATTCCAGTATGGAATGCCATCTTTACATGCCTGAATAAGACGCATGGAGTGCTTACTTCATATCGGTAAATATAATTTTATTACTTCACAATTTTTTCATCCTATGTAGTTTCCTGTGAGATTATTTTTTAAATGACATTTTTTTGTTTGCGCCTAATCGTTTGGACTTCAAGAAATGGAGTTGCAAGGGGCGATGACTAAGAAAAAATGTCAATCAGAAAGAGCGCTATACCTTAAGCGTTTAAAAAGGAATACGGTTTACTTATAGATGTTGTCAAGCAAGAAGTAGGAACAACCAATGATGGCAATACTGCCAGAAGATTTTTCAGGGATGCAGAAGGAACAGCCCGCATAACAGGAATACCTAAAGATTTAATAGAGAGGTTTCACGTGATTCTTCAGACTGTTGCATCTGGAGAGCGCGTGGACCTTTCCAATTTTTCCGAGTTTTGTAGATATACTGCAGAATTGTATATTAATTTATATCCCTGGTATTATATGCCTTCCAGTATCCATAAATTGTTGGCACATGGCAGTGATATAAAATAATAAAAAGCTTTGCCTTTCGTGCCACTCCTATAGGTAAACTGTCGGAAGAGGCAGCGGAAGCTCGCAATAAAGATTTTCGGAAATATACAGAGAGTTGTTATTTTAGAAAGATAAGTAGACTGCCGACTAATGAGGATATTTTACACAATCTTCTTTTGTCTTCTGATCTAAAGATCGAATGGTGAAACAAAATATATAATACATAGAGAGATTGATTAATTAGAGACCTACTAAATGTATTTTTGTTAGGTATTATGTAATTGTGGGTATTGTTGCGTGCTTTTACTTACTAATCCATATCAAATTTAACTTAAAAGCACTTACGAAAATAAAAATAAAGGTTTTTATTCTATGTATTTATTCATTTTTTTCGATCCATTTATTTGGCAGAGTTGCAACTTTATGCACGTGTTCATAGCATCAAATGATAGTAGACTAGACAAGGTGTAAGAAAAATAAAGTTTCAAAGCGGGACCTCACGGTACTTAGCAGAAATTTAATTTAATGTGACTCGCTCCATACAAAAAAATCACAAAACACATTTTTCTGACCAAACTATAAAGTTTTTGTAATTTTTGCCCAAAACAATTATTATTGAGATTAACGAGCTCTATCTATCTACGTAATTTTTTTTGTTAAAAAACAAAGTTGGTCCCTAAGTCACTCAAATCATAGTATCGACCCACTGTGCGCCGTCACCCAAAATATATCCTGTGAGATCCCAAGGATTCGCTCTGTGCTTTTTGGCTTCTCAAGCACCAGAAGATTTCAACGAGCGAACTAACCCCTAGACACCGGACTAAGTTTCTCACTGGACCGGTCGCCATCCCGACCCGGTGGTTGATTTTGCGAAGCACTGCTCTTGCTAGTGCTAGTGTTAGCAAATTCTCTCAGGTTGAGCCCATGAGCTCATCTACCCATCCGAGCGTAGGTGGATTAGCCTCTTAGGCTACCAGCGCATAAATAGGGGAAAAAAGCGCTATAAAACTACCCGTGTAAAATCACAGGATGCACTTACCAGGAGTACACCCAAATTATATACCACCACAAGCCCAAATTATAATTTTAACCAGTTTCATTTTTGTTACATTATTGCTTAATAATGTATTTCATTCATTAAAATTTTATTATACATTAATATTTAACATCTATACATTCAATTTACAGGAAATAGCAGATGAGGATTTGACGAAGGGTGGACGAAGTTGTGTGAATAGTTTTATTTTGTTTCTTTAGTCTATATTGAAATTTAAAAAAGGTAAAAAAACTGAGTAACAATGACAGAAAAAGCTGTTTGACATATTGAAAAAAGATCTTTTGAGGTTATTTATTATTTTGTTATTAAAAATTCGTCGAGTACGTACGATACTAATATTTTAATTCCATAAATCCGCTACAGTATTAAACCTAAAGCATTTAAAATAAAAAAAATCAATGGATGATAATTCTGATAAAAGACCTCAATTTGGGAATAGATATCTGGAAAATGCTGAAGAAGTGTTTAAACACAACTCGTGGTACCGTATTTATTTATAAACGATTTATTACATCAACACTTTACTTATCTTGCGATTGTGAGATCAAGGCTTTGGAGAAAACAAGACATAGAAAAAAGCCCACGGGCGGTGCTAGATATTTGAATGATAAGAAGCATATTCTTTTATTTAATGCTTGGTAATGCAATTTATAAGTTTTTAAAGTAATTATAACTTAATTTTCTTGATGATCAATTAAGTTTGAACCGTGAACACAATCATTTTTATATTTATAAAAGATTTCGAGTTTCTTGGGTTAGTAGTAGCATCCTTCCATCCATCCATCCATAGTAGCATCCTACCATCCTACCATCCATATGTCTATCTACACTTATAAGATAATTAAGAAAAACATTAGATGTACTTATAAGGTCAGATATCCACCAGTTCTATGTTTAAAATTAAAATGTCTATTCATCATCATTCTATTCATTAATTAGGTGAAGGTCTTGTATCCCAAATATCTCATTAACAGGAAAATAACTGTAAATAGACTAAAACCTATGAAATATCTTGAATTTCAGGGATAATGTGGAATGGGATGAAGACCAAGAGAAAAAAGCACAAGAGAAGGTTCGAAATAATTCACAAGTAACATTCACAGATGAACTTTTAAAGTCCTTAGAAGAAGATGCTGATAAACACTGGGATGCATTCTATGATATACACCAAAACAGGTAAGAAGTACTAAAACACAAAAGATTTTTTAAACTGATTTTTTGTGATGTTTATTATTAAATGACTTCTTTGAGAAAGTAGTGCGATACAATAATAATTTTACTATGGCTGCCTTGCAACATATCTCCGACTTAGGTGACGGGGGGATGTAAAGCCACCGTCACCCAAAAAATGCCCTATCTGATCCTTCCGAACCCCATCATTTGGGCAATTTAAACACTAGTCACTGATTACTCGTAGAATGCGATGAAGAGCCACTTAGCCCATAGATACCAGTGAGTTTCTCACCAGCTCTCTAAAGTGGGTCTCAAATGTGATCCATTAGTAGAGTCAGTAAAGCACTGCTGTTGCCAGGACTACTAAGTCCTCGCAGGTAGAGTACAGTTAGCTAATCTTCCAAACCATGTGTAGCTGACATAGCTTGATAAGGTAGGGAAAAACAATAATTCAGTGGCTAATATTTATCTTTTTAAAATTCTTACATTTGTTCATAGTGAATAAATAACATTATGTATAAACAAAATTCATAACTTTTACAGCAAATTGTAACAAATTTATCTCTGATGTTTGTTCCTTTTGTTTCCTCTGAATTTTTTTTTATTGCATATTTAGTGATGGCCGGTGCATTAGTGTTGAGTGGTACCAATTCTTCTAATGAAAAACGTACTTAACAAGTGTTCATGATTGACTTCCACCACACCATTAAAGGAATAACAACGTGTAATAAAAGTGAAACCTACAAAAATTATAATTTGCATAATTACTGGTGGTAGGACCTGCCTAATTCTGCCGTGAAGCAGTAATGCGATTCGGCTTGAAGGGTGCGGCAGTTGTTGTAACTATACTGAGAACTTAGAACTCATATCTCAAGGTGGGTGGCGGCATTTACGTTTTAGATGTCCATGGGCTCCGGTAACCATTTATCACCAGGTGGGCTGTGAGCTCGTCCACCAATCGCAGGATTAAAAATTGTAAAATTTTAAAAAACCAGTGAAGTAATAAACCCAAAAATGTAAACATTTTACAGATTCTTCAAAGACCGGCACTGGCTTTTCACTGAATTTCCTGAGTTAGCACCTGACAATACATCTGCACCAGTACGAGTGTTTTCAGAAACTGCAAACCATGGAAACAAACAAAACACAACTCTCAGTTCTACTAATGATACAATTCGTAACATATTTGAAATAGGTTGTGGTGTTGGAAACACAATTTTCCCAATACTGCAATACAGTCAAGATCCAAAATTATTTGTATATGGCTGTGATTTCTCATCTAAAGCTATTGACATAATGAAACAAAATGAGCTTTACAATACAGATAGATGTAAGGTATTTGTATTGGATGCAACAGAGGCTGACTGGAATGTACCTTTCAAAGAGAATTCAATAGATATTGTGGTGTTGATATTTGTATTGTCTGCTATTGACCCCCAAAAGTAAGTCACTTTCAAATTGTTCTCTATAGTTTTAAACTCCAACATATCCTATATCCTCCTTGCGTTGTGTTCCTCAATGCTGAAGGTTGTGACCTTTACGGAGCACTTTTTTTTGACCATGTTTCTCCATTCATTTCTGTCTTCTGCCTAGTGGATAGCAACACAGATGTTGGAGTCCAATGTTATTTTAATTTGATTAGACCAGCTCATGAGACTACACCCACCCTCTTGGTCCCTTTCCTTCTACATAGGTAAAGAATGCAATAATTGAATATATTATATCTATGAAAAAACAGTATCATCTTGTCACCATATCTGTATAAGACTCCCACGAGAAAAGGTAAAAACTTATTTTGGGTTTGTAAGCTGATCTAAGGAGACTATATCAGTTAATCTCTATTAAAGTTTCAAAAGTGAAAGAGGGTATGTTACGCATTATTCCTTGCACTTTTTACGGTCATCTGGTATTGGTTCATGCTGACCACAACATGAAAATATTACTCATCCTGAGCAATCAATCATTCATCATAGTTTTCTTAGATATCTCTTCAATGTTGTTATAACAATAAAACCGAATTAGAAATGCTTCAAAGTTATAACAGAGAAATAATTTTTTTTCCTACCAATGCTGAGCCTAGAGAGGCTATTTCAGCTTCAGCCTAACGTGTAGGTGAGCTCACGGGGCTCAAACCGGAGTGTTGCTAACACTGGCCCTAGCAAAAGCAGTGCTTTGCAGAATCTACCACCGGATCGGAAATGCGATCCACTGAGAAGATCTGGCGAGAAACTCAGTGGGCAAGAATTGATGCACTCTATGATTTTGTGTAAATAATTTATTAATATATGATGATGAATGCAACATACCCAAAATTAGATTAATTGTAGCATTGTTATTATCAATAAGAACAATAACAAATTTCAATATTTGGGATCAGTGTCCTTGAATAATACTTACAAACATCTCGACATCAAAAGCATAAAGTAAGATCTATTCGCAACTTCTGTACGGATTCAAATTTTTTTTCTTTATTTTAAGGTTTACTTACTACCTATAAAATTAACATCGGTTATTTAAAGAAAACTTTAATAGAAATGATTGCATAATTTGAAAAGTGGAAAACATGGATATTCGACATTGTGTTACTAATGTTTTTTTTTATTGCTTAGATGTTGAATTAATGTTGAGAGTTAATAAACATAATTATGTTTCAGGATGCCTCAAGTAATCAAGAATACATTCAAATATCTGAAACCGGGTGGGTTAGTTGTGTTCCGAGATTATGGCCTCTATGACCTAGCACAACTAAGGTTCAAAAAAGGAAGGTGTATATCCAACAACTTTTACGCACGAGGTGACAAAACCAGAGTATATTTTTTTACACAAGAAGAAATAAATAAACTCTTCACAGGTGAAGGATTTATAGAGGAGCAGAACCTCGTTGATAGAAGGCTACAAGTAAATAGAGGAAAGATGTTGACAATGTACAGAGTTTGGATACAAGCAAAATATAGAAAGCCGGTTTAAAATAAAACTATTTTATAAAAAAAATATTTATTAGTTTAAAAAAAGTGTAACATGTAAATATAACTGCATACCATTAAGTAAGTAATTTTACAATACGTATTTACTTCTCGAAGCAACTCTCTGAAATAATATTGAATTCCTTTTTGGTTATTTAACACTTTTAAATGTGAAATTGTACGGCTTAACAAAAGTATTTGTCAGTTTATTGACAATTTTGATAGGAGGACCGTTCCAAGTGACCTTAAATTCCTCTATTAATCTTTTTATAAGTAATTCTATTTCTAATTCTGCTATCCGACGCCCAATACAGCTTCGAACGCCAAAACCGAATGGTAGAGTAACAAGAGGATGCGCATTACCGTAATACAGGGGATCTGATTTTTCGACCAACCATCTTTCCGGTATGAACTCTTCGGGCTGCGGATAAAACTTTTCTGACCTTGATAAATATTCGTTTGGAGCTATGACGTCTATCTGTAACCAGAAATAACGACATGGTATCTCCGGTGACTCATGCGAAATTTTATTCTAATATTTTTTACTTATTATAATGCTATGCATTCATTAATGTCAAAAGCGACATGCCCCTAAGCGTTATAGATTTTTTTTATTTTTTATTCTTTAGATGGGTGGACGAGCTCACAGCCCATCTGGTGTTAAGTAGTTACTGGAGCCCATAACATCTACACCGTAAATGCGCCACCCACCTTGAGATATAAGTTCTGAGGTCTCAAGTATAGTTACAACGGCTGCTCCACCCTTCAAACCGAAACGCATTACTGCTTCACAGCAGAAATAGGCAGGGTGGTGGTACCTACCCGTGTGGACTCACAAGAGTCCTACCACCAGTAATTACGCAAATTATAATTTTGCGGGTTTGATTTTTATTACACGATGTTATTCCTTTACCGTGGAAGTCAATCGTGAACATTTGTTGAGTACGTATTTCATTAGAAAAATTGGTACCCGCCTGAAATTCGAACACCGGTGCATCGCTCAACACGAATGCACCGGACGTCTTATCCTTTAGGCCACGACGGCTTCGAACACGACACGAAAATAAATTAAGGATTAATGATAATATTTTTATAAAAAGTTAATCTGGTGAATGGAACTATTGAACATAGATAGATTGAACATAGCTTTGCCTTTGTACACAATAAAAAAAAACGAATTATTATTATAACATATTATAACAAACATATTATTATCTTATGGTAATGTAAACATTTAAATAATCTTCAAGGAAACTTCCTCAACTTAAACTTCCTTTGAATAAATAATGCCGAGTATCGTCCACACATTAGACACTATTTAATAGGAACAAATTTGGCCCAGATCATTGCAGATCATTGTAGTAGAAGGGGAAGAGGTTGACCGAAGAAGACATGGAGAACATATGAGAGAGAGAGAGAGAGAGAGAGAGGAGTGGATGTTGAGATGACGGCTGATATAAGAGAATTAAATAGAAAAATTCGCTGTGTCGACCCCACCTAGTGGGATAAGGTGGAGAAAAAGAAGAAGATCATTGCAGATAAATTTTGTGGAGACGTCGGTTTTTTTTAATTCGTTATCGGTATTATAATTTTATTTCATTTCTTACCCCTTTAGGTATGTAATAGCCGCCAACGATGTGGTCTCGATGCGTTCTCCTCAAATTCGCAGGAACTACATGACGTAGCCGCAAAGCCTCTTTCAGACACGCTCGGAAGTATCTTTTATAGTTCGACTCTGATGTACGTATTTCTTCACGTAATTTATCCTGCACCTTTTGATTCATCGCTAAATTGAATAGTAAACTTGTCGTTACAAAACTGACCTGTAATTAACTGAAATTTGGAATAATAATGTAGACTGATAGATAGATAAATAAGAGTGAAATGACGTCACTTCTGAATATTTACAGCAATACGCATTAAAGATCTGATCAAATCTGAATTGTCATCATTCCGTCGGTCAACATTAGAAAATGCTATCAAATTCAGGCAAGTATCGAAGTTACAGAGATGATGTTATGTCTATGTCATAATAACTGCAAAGGCCCTCTGTGTGCTTAGTGCGAGTTTTTTAACGTTCTCGATAGCGTAAAAGTTAACTCATATTTGTATGGAATGGGATCATTTGCCTGTGTTTTCCACTAAGGGCGCTGTTCCAACTTCATACAAAATTGGGCTAACTTTTACGCTATCGAGAACGTTAAAAAACTCGCACTAAGCACACTGCTGAACGTATGCCTACGGTATCCTCTCGGGGTTATCAGATATCTCACAAGGTATATCGCGGATCACCAGTGAAACTGGTTCGCATTAGAATGGGTTGTATACCTGGGTAAAATCAGGTAGAACCAATAAAGGTTTGGACAAAAGCTCTAGAAGGATGATCATGAAATTGAAAACTATTATATAAAATGGTCATCTACAACATGAAAATGATACGATTACGTTAAATTTGTCCACATACAGTATCGATTCCAGCAAGCAACATCTCACTGGCCATCATGACGGCGACTTTCTCATCAATGGCTATTAGTTTTTCAAGCACACTTTTCTCCTCTTCAGGTATGTCGTAGCCTCTTTGCTCCAATTTCTTCCGAGCGTGGTTAATGTACATCATACTTATTCTGAAATATTATTTTGATACGTTTCGCGAAATATTTTCATAATTCGTTATTAACGAAACTTATCAAATACCATAAAATTAAATGTTATTATGAAAAAAAAAAAAAAAAAAACTGTACTAATTAAATAATTTATAAGCTGTAAAAAAAATCCTAACTAAATTTCACATTATCCGTCAGCAGCACCATCCATTTTTTTTTTCTAAACTGTACCCATTTTCTACTGGTCTTGCCAAATAAATCCTAGGTTTAAATCGGTCGCAGAACTACTAGATAGATTGGATTACTTTGCTGATTATTTATATTGCATAAGCAAACCCCTTCAAGTTGTTACATAGATTTACTAAACTTTACTTACTCCCATTGCGTATCATACGCTTCGATGACCATTTTATATGCTGGCGTTGCGATGTAACGCCAGGGACTAGGTCTTATTTCCAATTTGTAAGTGAGTTCAAAAATATCCCTCGTACTTTTCATTAAACGGCGCGCCGGATGGTCACTGTCCAAGTTGTCCTTGAGACATCCTAGTCTTGATCCTAAAGCAACCAGGGCAGTGGCCTCAAGAGAAAATTTTGTCAATTCTAACTCAAAATTATCTTTTATGTAAGCGTCGTCGTAAGTTATTTGCGATAACCTAAAATTTTAACGCAACGGGATTATTGAAGAGCATAAAAAATTACAAACACAGTTGTAATATTTAATGACAAACGAGAAAAGATACCTGTGGACAAAATCTTGTGCTATTTCATCGATACCGGGTGCGTAAAGCTTCACTAATTTAGGCAACAATAATGCTGGATTTACTTTAGTCCGAAATTCCCGCCATTCAGGACCTTGTCTGTAAAATTGTGTGTGAAAGGGAAATTTAAATTCATAAACAGTTGAAAATTTGGTAAATGCCACTTTCCAAAATTCATCAAAACTCCATCAGATTTGAAGTCGTCCTTCTCGTCGGACTTGGTATATTCGTATTGAGCAATCCGACTGTGCTTGTATTAAAAGACCGCTGATACAAATGTTTCTATTGAAATATGTACCTACTGGACAAATTTCACAAACGACTACCATGAAGGAATCATATCGTGTTAACACGTCATTATGGATCCTCCCGATCCATTGACGGTGCTATTAGGTACCACAAGCACCGGTCACCGTCCTCGTCGGACCCGTCGCTTGTGACGAAGAGCTCGACGAGCGAATTAACCCATAGACACAGCCCAGTGAGTTTCTCGCTGGATCTTCTCAGTGGGTCGCGTTTCCGATCCGGTGGTAGATTCTGCGAAGCACTGCTCTTGCTAGGGCTAGTGTTAGCAACACTTCCGGTTTGAGCCCCGTGAGCTCACCTACATGTTAGGGTGAAGCTCAAATAGCCTCTCAAGGCTATCAACATAGGCAGGAATAAAAAATCGTGTAATATAAAATAAACCGAGAAAATTTATAATTTCCCTAGTTACTGGTGTTAAAGCGTTACGTAAACCCGCACACTAGTAAGTTCCACCTTGTCTATTTTTGCTTTGAAGCAGTAATGTGTTTCGGTTTGAAGTGTCGGGCAGCCGATGTACTGTAAAAACTGAGACTTAGAACTCATTGGTGGGGCATTGATGTGGTTTATGCCTACGGGCTCCGGTAACCACGTGACATTAGGGCCGCGAGCTGGTCCACCCATCTAAATTATAAACAAAATCCAAATTTCTGTACCTACGCGTTTATTAGACCGTGAAGTCCCCCGTATCTCGATTTGCGTAATTGCGTCCTGTAGTAGTCTAAGACTTGAAATCCTGGACGCAGTGGATTTGCTTCTTCAGCTCTGTACACCTGTGCGCAAAATAAGCAACATACCGAAAATTATATATCAATCTGCACAAAACCCAGTTCTGCATAACGAGAAAATGCTTAAGTGTAACTTAAATTAACTAAGTCGCGGCATCTGTAAAATGATATAGTTTCCAAAAATTGCTCTATAGCTGAGGAAAAGTAACATTTAATTATTTGGCGTGAGAAGCGTCTTGTCATAAATATTTCGAAAGTTCTATGTAAAGTAATTTCTATCTGACAATTAAGATTTGTAGAATAAAGTCAGGGTGCTCTGAAGAAAATATTTCAGATCAGATATATACAGGGTGTCCGAGAAAGAATGGATAATCCTAGAGCTTTTGGGGACTCAAAATAAAAAAATATTTCTTAGGTAGTATCCTGTCTAGTGCGCGGAAGTCTAAAACTCATATCTCAAAGGTGGGTGGCGGCATTTACGTTGTAGATGTATATGGGCTCCAGTAACAGCTTAACACCATATACCATATACCAGCAATAAAAAATAAAAATTTACGTTTATGTTTGGTACCTGTTCGAAATGATCTGGTTCAAATAAAAATAACATCGTTCCCCTTGCGAAAACGCCATCTACTTTTACTAAAGGTCCAAATTTGCCTTCTAAAATACCCAGTACATCAAACATATTGGTTTTTGGACCAATCGTACCTGTAAATGACATTAAAGACAGTAAATCTATGTATGCAATCAAAATTACCATGTATGAACCTATTATTTTTTCCACTAGCATATTATATCAGATTGAATTGGAAGGTATCTTGTGTGATGGCGAGATGCTGTCAAAAAAAGACCCGACTAATAAAATTTCCATCACCTATAATCGGAAGAAAGTGATGCAGAGGTCCTATCAATGGCAGTGCCCCCAGGCCTGGTATTGATTCAAACGGCTTAGGCTTATTAAAAGTCGAAAATTTTCCATTTGCGTAGCTGTAAACATAGTTAACATTAGCAAGATTGGAAAACTGTTGAACAAAACAAAAATTGATCAAGCTCTCAAAATGATGTTATGAGTAGTCTGCTAACGTGCTATTTAGTCATATCTTGTGATTCTATCAATATCAAAAGCAGATAATAAAGTAGAGTTCCAGAATGAATGAACCCTAGTCCATTCATTTATGGTATTTATAGCAACAACCCGGAATCGCATCTTTATTTAATAATTAAAATGAAACGTGCTAAGTACCTACCTACGTATTTCCTTGGAAAAAACTACCTGCCCGTTTATTCCATTCTTGGGTATTCAAAATGGATAAATTAAAAGACTATTTGTGTATAAGTCATCTATTTTATTATGTGTATTCTAAAATTTTATTAAAGGTAAGTAGCTCTTTTGATAGATTAATAGTTTTATGTACCTGGCAAAAATGAACATTTATGACAACTAGTGTTTCGCAATGAACGAGATGCAACTTTGTTCAGTAAAACTTCAAGGATTAAGTCCCTTTTTTATTGCATTTTTTCTTTTAAGTAGAATATTAATTTGGAAGAAAAAAAATATTACATGTTTTCAATCATAAAAGTAAAATCTATTGCCAACTACTCAAGGAAACTTGAGGTGTCTGTGATTATGGGCGAACACTAGTCTATACATTTTCGCCTCCCTGTTCGTTCGTTAGGTTACATATAGGAAGGTGTTAGCCCACTGAGTTTCTCGCCCGATTTTCTCAGTGGGTCGCGATTCCGATCCGGTGGTAGATTCTGCGAAGCATCAACTAGCTAGGGCTGGTGTTAGCAAATTCTCTTAGGTTGAACCCGTGAGCTCACGTACCCGTCCGGGCGTAGCTGGAATAGCCTCATAAGCTACCAGCGAATAGGTAGGGGAAAAAATAATTAGGAAGGTGTTGGTTTATTTTTGAAATACCTACCCAACAACTTTACAAACAATAACCAAAATATGTATTATTATTACTACATAATGCAGGCACTTACTGATAACACTTATGAATTTGCAACGCAAGTACACGTTGTCCACTTTTGTTTAAAAGATACATTAGAAACTGGATACCTACAGATTTAAACAACAAAATCACTTCGTCACCGTGTGACTGCCGGCAAGGTCTGTCGGAATTCTAAATTCTACAATTGAAATTTGAGCTCGATTAGATTAATTTGACCTTGCAGCGAAGTTTGGCCTTGATTTGGGTACATATCAAGCTGTAATCGTAGGTTATGATTTTTTTTTAAGTAATTATATCCATTAGTATCTAGTATCACACATTTGAAATAGTTAAATTAATAATAGCATTTTTTTTATTTTAGTAGTCTCACAGCTACTGTGTGTGTATCTACTATGTACTGTGTGTCGGATTGTGTCCGTTTAGAGCTAAAGCCACAAGTAACGCGTACCAGCGAGTATATAATTTTTATTTATGGTAAAATCAGTACATTCACATACTGAAAAAATCTGGTAGAAATCTACTGTGTTCAATTAACGCCAAAAGATGATACAATGATGAAATAAAAATATTATGAAAACAAAATTCCAAAAATCAATGGCTAAATTTTTTACAAGTAGCAACACTGAATTTTTCGAAAACCTGAGTCTGGCTTTTTGGTGGGAATATAAGAAGCGAGGTCGTGTAAATCGTTTTATTTCGTTAGTTAAATCTTTTTCAGGTATTAACGTGTCATAATGATGAATTATTAACGACTTGGCACTTGTGAAAGTGCACAAGTCTCAAAAAACTTAACTAAGCCGCTGGCCGTGTCTTCTTGTGTTATTCCAAAAAGTCCACTGAAGTCTCATTAAATGCAATTATCATCTCGGTAAATTCAATTTCATTCCATTTTATATTGCTTAGATTAATGAATGAGCTCACGGCTCACCTTAAGTGCTTGCCATACGAGTATATGGCCATAGATATTACGTGATTTCCAGCCTCTCTTGTTTAAGATGCTGTACGCACAATAGGAAGAAATCTCAGTTATATTGGTCATAGATTATTATACACTTAATATATTTATATTAGTTAACTGCTATCTCAACCTTCAAGCCGTAATGCATAACTACTTTGCGACAGAAATATAACGAATGATGGTACATAACCGTGCGGGCTCACCAGACGCTTTATCGCCAGTAACTATGCCAATTATGATTTTAGCAGGTTTGATTTTTATCAAACGAAATCTGAACATAGACCTATATAGTACTTCATTGAATCTGAACAATGCTTATGTACCTAGTAGGTACTACCTACCTACATAGGTTTTAGGACCAGAGTTGACAGCTGTCAAATTTACGTATGTAGGGATGCACCAAAATTCAATTAATAGGTACTGAGAATTGAAACAGAGATATGATTAGTAAACTATGAATTCGCAATCGAAACTCAAAGGCGCAATAATTAAAATTAGGTTGATTGTAATAATTATACTGATTAATCGTGTAGCCTCAATGGGCATCTGAAATTTGAATACCGAAATCCCATTGAATTGATCGAATTCCAGGTTTTCTTAGGGACAAAGCAGTCCATGTAGGCGATGGCCTTTCCAGTTTCACCAAGAGAACTGGGCAAAGTCGTGCTCAGCCCAGATAAAGAAAAAAACTGCAACTGAGCACTAAGAAGATCTGGCGAGAAACTCAGCAGGCTGATGTTATGGGTTAGATTTCATATCAAACTCTGACGAGTTTGACGAGCACAACTACCAGGGACTTGCTGCCAAAGCTAGAGCTGCAGGCGTCTAAAAGTTGTGATATTAATGGATCATTGCGCAATAGGATATGAGGGAATTATATTTAAATTTACGAAATAATACTGCTTTCAACTTCAATTTAGTACACTATCGCTTTTAGGATTCGCGAGCGCTTCATATACACCGTGTTTAATATTTATTAATCTTTTTTTATAATTATCAATGTGCATTATGAATGATTCCAGCTTTGATTAAAAGCTTGGACTGACACTGCGTAATTCGTTACATAGATATCATAGTTATTAACGCAGTATACTAACTGCTGTTTCAGTAAAATTTGATTTATTTGGTTTATAAAATCCCGTTACCGTTGAACACCAGGTAGACCATAAGAATGTGCACCATACCACGATAATTAAAAGCAAACAATTCAAGATACATATAATCACAATTTACATTCACAATTGAAAAATATGCCAACAATAGGTGAGTCGATATTCCATATTCGAATTAAATTTGGTAGTATAGCATCTTTGTTGATTTTAAAATCGCTTACCAATCCCTACTCAAAATTGACAGCTGAAAATGTTTTGATGAGGTTAATGGACGTCAAAAATAATAGTTTTGAATTTGTATTGACAAACATTTGATTAGAACTTTCACATAAAATACAATAATGTGAATACAGACGGCAGATCATTAGACTACCATGTATACACTTCCTGCGGTCTCTTTTATCCTTTAACTGTTAGATTAGTCCACGCGGAATTCTTTAAATTGCAGTTCCTTTGTCATGGGACATAGTTCCGCTACAACTATCGATCGACTTAAAACTAGTAGCTTCCCCTATTAAATAACACGAAATATTGCACCAGTATAGATACATATGCAGAGAAAGAAATGTATTAGTTTATTCAAGCATAAATACAAGTGTAGTTACAGTATAACGAAAGTGCACAATTGCTAACGTGTTCATTATAATAAAATTAATGTTTATGTTTGTTAGTTAAAGTGTTAATGTTGTAAAATGAGAAAATATTGTTTCGTTGCATGAAACGAAATAGTTCCTATACCTTTATTTCACAAAGGTCACGTCCATGTATTGTTGTTCGTTTCTGTAAGTACCTATAAATAATTTTCGTAAAACAAAAAGATGTACAACTCTTTATTGAAAGTAGTCGCTTTCATTGCTTCTATAGTTAATGATAATTACAAGTTTAAATTAAGTCATTCAAGGGATACCATTTATTAATGGCTTTTTTAATTATAAATTTGTTCATTTAAATACATTTTGAAGAATTTTATTATTTTCAGAAACCATATAATATTTAATACGTCGTAAATGTAAGTTTTGTGAGTGTGTCTAATTTGTGTAATGAATATAATCCTGAAAACTAAATATGATATTTAAAAAAAACTTTACTTAATTCATAGTTTGCTTTTCAAACATTTACATGAAGTGTACTAAATTTAATAATTCAATAACTGTTGCACATCTCCAGTAATGAAGTACTAAAACATAGTATTATCAATGGATTATTAAAAAAAATTAAAAAGAGCCTTCATTATTTTATTAATCTGTTTAGTACTGTTTATATTTATTGGTAAACTATAATGGAATTCAATACAGCAAACCCAAACAATGTTGTTAATTAATTTTTTCAGAACTAAGGATAAAAATTGTTCACTGAATTAAACTTAAAACATACAACTTGTTTTATCGTTGTGTTGTGTATCAAAAGTGGATAAACTTTGGTCCCACTATTGACAGTGTAATATGGTATAATAGGGCTAAAACTACAACTGAAAGATTCAGTTAATCTGTCTAGAAATGAGATAATGATGTTGAGCAATCAAGTCCTTATTAAATTTTAATTTTTTTTATATTGAATATCTATATTAATAGGTTGCTACAGTGATGATGCAAAGGTTGCTGTTCCTTTTTACTGGTTCTTAAAATATTCAACATATAAATGTTAATCTGTTTAAAGAATATAATATACAGAAAACAAATAAAGCTTTTAAAGGTAAGTAGTCTAAAATTGTTGACAATTTCAACAAAAACTTCACATGCAAGTCTTTTATTTGTTTGACAAGTTTAATTTTTCTTGAGTTATTTGTCACTAAAGCATGTACTTTGTGTGTTTTCAATAGTATCCACTATACATCTTATGAAATGAATGTTACAGATAATTTTACTAAACAAGATTAAAATAAATTTTCAAATACATGAAAATAGAAAGTAAATACATATTATGAATTCATTAATTTGTAGACATATTAACTAATTTTTAAAATCAGACTTAGAGAAGTTTTATGCCTGCTTGGATCATTCAAAAGGATCATTCCAAATCATTATTTTAAAAACAATAATATGTTCTGATTCGAATTACAAAAATAATATTGCAATTTTAATGTAATTTAAACTTTGATCTCATATAAAAAGTCTTAATTCACAATTTATGGTCTATGTGGACTTGTAGTTTCAGCTGAAAGTTCCTGTGACCATTTTAACCAAAATTTTAAACAACAAACACACTTATAACATTTAATTTTGATACCAGTGCTATTTTGCATTTGTTGTTCGTTAATTATGATCTATTGCAGATTTTGTTGTTAGTATGTTTGTATTTTATAGCATAAATTCTGCAATTTGCAATAATTTGTATAAAAACAAAGTGATCTAGCAACATGGGCATCTCTAATATCCATGAATGACAGTAATCACCGATAAGTTTAGGATTGTTTAGTTACCTTCACAGGAAAAACAAAAGAAATATATGAAGCTATTTGGCCATCATTGTTTTATGTGTTCAATATTTTTAAAGACAGTGCAACAATCTATGCTACTACATACTATAAATGTGAAAGTTTGTACGTTTGAATTTATATTACTCAATGATGCAAAAGTGGCTGAATGCACACATAGATTATTTATAACTTTGATTAACACATAGAAACTTATTATCATGGAAAATTACCTAATCCAATGTCCTGTGGCTGTTATAAAAAATGCAACTATGTGTTGACAAACTGATGAATTAATAAATCAGCTGGTAGTTTATGAACCAAAGAATATCACAATCAATCCTCTATCTCCGGGTAATGCATTCATTATTTCTAATTTTCAAATTTAGAGAGGGTGAAACAGTGTGCCACATAAGACAAGATCTACAATCATACCAGCAAAAACCATCTGAACTGTGTACACATAATTATTTAATTAATAACAATAAAACTTCTATTGCAACAATAACTGCACAGATTATGATGCCTGACTTTTGTTTTTTCATTCCTTCCTTAATAGGTCATCATTTATTAGTTTGTATTGGTTTTTCCTCATCCGTATCCATAGCCAGCTTAATAGCTATGTGGTAGATATAAACACTGAAAATTAATAGTCAAAACATTGTACATTATTGTCTATTGAATAAATAGTTTGTGTATTGATTTTGTGTACCAGTGTAATCAAATATTTATTGATTTTGCTGTAAGTTCTCGTTTATTTGTAGTGTTTTTGTTCATAAATTTATTTTATGAGTATTACTTGTATGATACGACAGCTCACGGCTGGGTGTCGGGATGGCGAGCATGAGTTCCACGCTCGTCGAAACCGTCTCCATCAACTACGAGGACTTTAATGAAAGTTTCCTCACATGCGGCACATGTTTATGTTAGTACACATCATTTTTATACACATGCACTCAATATAACACCGCGGTATAATCGTCGTAAATGTCTGTCTGTCTTTAAAACGTAACTTAAATTTCACTTTAAGGCACTTACGATGGAGGCGAACACACCCCGAAGCTTCTGCCGTGCTCACACACGGTTTGTCTTCATTGCCTAACGCGCATCGCGGCTTCACAGACACGGGACGCCGGCAGCTTTCGATGTCCGATTTGTCGCGAACTGATCACAATACCTCGAGGAGGGGTGCCGGCTCTACCGCCTTCGTTTCTCGTCAATCAACTGCTCGATCTTATGGCACGGCAACGCCGAGAGGTTATACCGCAGTGTAGCTCGCACCCAGGCAGGGAGCTACTTTTCTGCGAGACATGCGATTGCGTTTTTTGTCGTTACTGTGCCGATGGACCGCACAGCGACACGCCGTGTGACCACACAGTTGTACCGTTTTCGATAGCGTTGAAAAGGATGTCAGAAATATTGCTATACAGAGCCAACGAATGCCTAAGCAAATTAGGTTCGGCTAGGGAAGCGGTAGCAGGTGAATTGAGGAGATTGGAAGCGGCTGCAACTGCGGCAGACGAAGCTATTGATAGACACTTTGCGGAACTGAGAGCGGCACTAGAGAAGAGGCATAATGAATTAAAGTCTGCCGCCGCAGCGGCTGCCAGTCACAAACGAAAGTTACTCGAAGAACAATTGAAGCTGATTGATGCAGAGAAATCTAAAGTAAGTACCTACCTAATATGTTATTGTCAAACTGTCTTGGTTTTTTTTTAATGATAGAAACTAGTTTTGCATCGTGAAAGTGAAAGGATTCTAATAATGCAAATTCGACTGTCTGTATTCAAATATAGTTTTGTTTAAAAAATTTATTTTGTCACGAACAAAATCAAATGAGAGGACAAAAATGAAAGGAACCCAAAACTCTATAGGCTTAGTAGCCATTTTCCATATTCATCGTTGATCACGTTAATGCTGTTTGTTTATTATCTTACCATCAGTATTATACACAACTTCAGTATTTCATTATAATATATTAAGACATACAAGAGGCAAACAAAATCACGTCCCAACAATATTAAGCGCACGTCGTAGTCCATTGATCACAGCCCGTATGCCACTGTCCATGTGGAATTAGGTATATGATTATAGTTTTATATTATTATTGATTTCCTGTCTAAGCCAGTCCACCTGTCTAAAGTGAGCGAACTTTCGGCACACCTGGTGTTTAGCGATCACCGGAGCCAATATATAAACATTACAACGTTTGAGACGTTAGCACCGCGTTTAAATCATATGTCACAGTTGTCTTACCATACCAATTGATATGCATAATATACTCGTGCGGCTTGTAATACGCCACGCGCCAGTAAAGAATCCTGGTGTTGAGCGATCACCGGAGCCCATATAGACATCACAACGTTTATACCGCCTCTTCCTTTGAGACGTTAGTACCGCGTCTAAATTATATATCACAGTTGTCCTACCATACCAATTTATGTACATAATATAGTCGTGCGGATTGTAATACGCCACGCGCCAGTAAAGAATATAAAAACCGGTCATCGTTCTCGTCGAACCCGTCGCTTGCGATGAAGGGCTCGACGAGTAAATTAACCCTCAGACACAGCCCACTGAGTTTCTCGCCGGATCTTCTCAGTGGGTCGCGTTTCCGATCCGGTGGTAGATTCTGCGAAGCACGACTCTTGCTAGGGTTCGTGTTAGCAACGTCGTCAGGTTTGAGCCCCGTGAGCTCACCTACTAGTTAAGGTTACGCTGAAATAGCCTCTCAAGGCAAGCTTAGGTAGGAGAAAAAAAAAAGAATATTAAATTAGTAAAAAAAAAACGCCATTTCAGGTGGAAGCTGAGTGTTCCGGGTTACAGCAACAGGTAGAAGTGCGTGAAGTGAGCAGCAGAGCGGCTGCTTTGGGCGCCAGACTGGGTGACGCGGCCGCATTGGCCGAGCCAAGAGAGAACGCGTTCTTAGCCGTCGACTTCGCGCACAACGACGCTCAACAACGCTTCGTGGATTCTCTCGTAGTGCTCGGTCGTGTCAGGACCAGTACTACTTTCCCGGGGCTGTGTTCGTTACAACTCGGTGAGTAATGATACGGTATTTTTACTGGTGGTAGGACCTCTTGTGAGTCCGCGCGGGTAGGCACCACCACCCTCCCTATTCCTGCCGTGAAGCAGTAAGGCGTTTCGGCTTGAAGGGTGGCGCAGCCCTAGTAACTATACTTGAGACTTTAGAACTTATATCTCAAGGTGGGTGGTGCATTTACGTTGTAGAGGTCTATGGGCTCCAGTAACCACTTAACACCAGGTGGGCTGTGAGCTCGTCCATCCATCTAAGCAAAAGCAATAAAAGAGAAATAAAAAACTAACGTTGCACTGACAGTAATTGTAGAATTAGGAGAATTGCTGGTATAGGAAGCGGTTGTTGGTAGTCTATACCATGCGGTCTATGTTACCTATTATCGAAAATTATGGAGGAAAGTCACATGTGCTCGCGATCCTCAGCAGTGAGGGAACGATGCAGAATTGCGAGGTTGAAGTGGTAGTGGTAGTTAACTTTTACGTTATCGAGAACTTTAAAAAACTCTCACTAAGCACACAGATTATGAATTTCAGAATCATCATGCGTGTCTGGTTTGGAAGTGGTGGTGGTTCTCCGCACCGTGGACTATCACGGTGAGGCTCGTAGCACCGGCGGGGACCCCGTGACGGCGGCTGCGACGCTCGATGACGCTCCTCTGCCTTGCACCGTCACCGATCTGGACTCCGGACTCTATAGGTTTGTTGGGGACCGGCGGGTGTCCGAAGCGAGGACGGACCCCTTCAAGAACTATTTTTTTTTAAACCCTTGTGCAAATACGTCTTCGAGATGTGCCTTTCGATCACATTTTATTATTTCAAGTGTATAAATACAAACTTGTAAAATAGAGTCGAAATTACGAGATTTTTCTGAGCGACTCAAGTTGCTTTGTGAGCCATAGTTGAAGTTCATAAAAAACGCTTCAATTAAGATTCGTGTCAGTCCGAAAGTTAATTTAAAATATTTTGACGTTTTTAAATTTTGAAAAGAGATCACGATTTACTGGTGATAGGACCTCTTGTGAGTCCGCACGGGTCGGTACCACCACCCTGCCTATTTCTGCCGTGAAGCAGTAATGCTTTTCGGTTTGAAGGGTGGGGCAGCCGTTGTAACTATACTGAGAACTCATACCTCAAGGTGGGTGGTTGCATTTACGTTGTAGATGTATATAGGCTAAAAAACAGATTGAGCACTGTTTTGCTTAATTGAATTAACGCTATCCGCGTCAGTTATCTGTTTGGTGGCGTAGGATCTCGATGCGTCCGTGGAGTGCGGGCTCGGTGTCGGTGCGCGTGCTGGTGTTCTCCCGCGCCGTGCGCGACTCGCCGCTGCGTGCCGCCGTGACGTCACAAGCCGCGCCGCTGCGGGTGTGGGGCGCGCGGGGGAACGGGAAGGACCAGCTGAGCCAGCCCGTCGCGCTAGCCAGGTACCGCCAGAGGGTCCGATCGGTTTATCTTCTACAACTTCTTCACAGTAGTAATAGTATCCTAGCCTGATTATTTTACTTCCAAGCTAAACGTCTACCGGATTCTATAGACAACCCATTTATATTACCTAAGCTCTCTTAAGCTCATTCAAAAAACCCATTGCCAAATAAAGTATACAGGTCTGTATTCTACAGGCTACAAAAGTTTAAGAGCCAATGACCTAAATTTTTTTTTAATCCTACCTCAGCTGATAGCCTCGAGAGGCTATTTCAGCGTAACCTTAACTAGTAGGTGAGCTCACGGGGCTCAAACCTGACGACGTTGCTAACACGAACCCTAGCAAGAGCCGTGCTTCGCAGAATCTATCACCTGATCGGAAACGCGACCCACTGAGAAGATCCGGCGAGAAACCCAGTGGGCTTTGTCTGAGGGTTAATTTACTCGTCGAGCCCTTCGTCGCAAGCGACGGGTTCGACGAGAACGATGACCGGTGCTTGAGGTACCTAAAAGCACCGTTAGTGGATCGGGAGTATCCGAAATGACGTGTTTTGGGCGACGTCGACTGCTTTCCATTCCGTCCGCAGGATCGGGAATGATTGCAAAACATTTGTCACATTTCAAAAATCGGAATGCTTCGCGACAGAAATGAGTAGGGCAATGGTACCTATCCGCTTGAGCTCAGAAAACACGCGATAAATCTATCATAATAATAAGTCATCGTGGCCTAAAGGAAAAGAGGCCCGGTGCATTCGTATCAAGCTATGTAACTGTACGGGAAATACGTACTTCACGATTGACTTCCATGGTGAAGGAATAACGTCGTGTAATAAAAGTCCAACCTGCAAAACTTATAATGTTCGGTAGTACTTGGTAGGATGTCTCTGCACGGGTACCACCACCTTGCCTAATTCTGGCGTGATGCAGTAATACGTTTCGGCTTGAAGGGTGGAGGAGTTGTTGTACTGTAAAAACTGAGACCTTAGAACTCATGTCTCATGTGGCCTCAGGTAAATACTTATCATCAGGTGGGCCGTGAACTCATCGACACGACTTCCACTGCTTCAACCTATGAAGTTTCCATAGATTATCAAAAAAAAATTAAAATAAGACTAACCTTACTTCTAAACCTAGTCTAGTAAATATGACACGATATCGACCGATATCAACCATACAGTATTGTCTATATTTCATCTAGTATTTTGAAATGCATCAAGTAAATACAAAAATAACCCATTGTAAATTTTTCCAATGATCCATTCCACTGACAAGCTTATAAACAGTATAAATGATAGTCAAACAAATTTAAAAAAAATAATAATTTAATTACATGTTTCCTTAGATGTCCGAAGCGTAAAGAAATTTATGTTCTGGATGCGGGTAACTCAAGAGTGAAAGTGTTGGACGACGAGACGTTCGCTTTCAAAACGCATATCGTGAATGAAGGTGAGCATTTTTTTTATTAATTTCGAACGAACCTAAACATCAGTAGTGGCAACAATAGAATAGTAGTTCTATTTTTCCAACTGGAAAGGCAAAGGTACCACACCATACAGCCTAATTTTTTATAATTTTTATTATGAAAAATGATAATAAGTAATATCACCTTCACACTACACCTACCAAGCTTCATCTCTGCACTCCCCTAAGGTAGACTGTTAGAGAATGCCTATGGCATTAAGTCCGCCTTTATACTTTCTAGTATAAGAAGCTATAAATAAAAATAAAATAAAAATAATATAAAATGAAGTCGATTAATATAAAACATGGCATGAAATGAAATGAGATGATATGGGATGAAATATCTCAGTAAAATGGTGGTCATTTACTGAGACTTTTTCAGTGGACTTTTTGGAGGATCCGAGAAGTTAAGTCCAGCGGCTTTGTTTCATTTTTCCACATTTGTGCTGTTTCACAGATACTAAGCAGTTAATAAACCACCTTTATTACACATTTAAACCTAAAGGAACACTAAATAGACAAAATAAAACAAATCACACAACTCCTCGCGTTCCCAACAAAAAATCCACAATAATAGAAAATTTATTTTAAAGCTGACAATTATTATAAGGAAAACAAAAAACTGTGTTTACTTGGCTGGTTAATAGTGCGAACTTGTCAATCTGTTGCCAAGTGAAACTGCGGCTCTACATTGGTGATCTTCGTCCAATCCCTGATATTTCTTAGCCTTGAATTTTGCGGCTCCAACGCTAAACAGCGGCCTAGCTCTGCCTCTGCATTGCTGAAGTCCATGGGCCATGGTAACCACTCACCATCAGGTGGCCGTATTCTCGTCGCCTACAGGGGTAATAAAAAAAGCAAATATCAATCTCTTCGCTTTTTCATGGTATTCCCCAGTTTTTACGACATGCTTACACGCCTTAGTACGGTGTATAGGCAATTAGAATGATAATTCTAAAATAATAATAATTCTCTTTGAACAATTTAACTATTCAAAAATTCCACAAATCAGTTAGTTTCAAGTTGATGATGATCTTGTAACTAAGTAATATTCAGGATACATTCGTAAACAATAGAATTTGTAAGATGAACTTTTACTATATCTAAAATCTCACTGTTACTCATTAACCTGATATAACCTAACAAGCTGTAAAGTATCCAAAACGCCGGAAATAATAAGATAAGAACATGAAATAGTATTAATAGGAGTATTAAGCGATAGGCAGCAGCTTGGCTCTGCCCCTGGCATTGCTGAAGTCTATGGGCGACGGTAACCATTCACCAAAACCATGATTAAACTGAAAAGTTTCTCTACGACTTGCGATTACCTAAGAAAATCCCATACAACCTCACAACCTCATATAAATTTTAAGACTATTGTCAGGACTGGCGGGTCGCAGTTGTACCGGCATTGCTGTGACCGCGGAGGGCGTGGCCGCCGTCAATTGGAGGACTCGCACTATCACGGAGGTGAACAAAATTTATATTTATATCTGAAAAATTAAACTAATTTAGCTCAAATAGAAGAATCTGTTTTCAAAAATATGCTGTAGTTAGTTGGCGATTACTTGCCCACTGAATTTCTCGCCAGATCTTCTCAGTTAGTCGCGTTTCCGATCTGGTGGCAGATTCTGCGAAGCGCAGCTCTTGCTAGGGTTCGTGTTAGCAACGTCGTCAGGTTTGAGCCCCGTGAGCTCACCTACTAGTTAAGGTTACGCTGATATAGCCTCTCAAAGCTCTCAGCTTAGGTAGGATAAAAAAAAAAGTTACAATAATAATGACACAACAAAATTTCAGGTGAACACGGAAGGTACGACGCTAAGAACGATTCGTTCGGATCGTCTGGTGGAGCCGGTGTGCGTGGCGGCCGACGTGGCGACGCGACGTCTGGCCGTCGCCGACAATGGCGCCAGAACTGTCTTCGTCTTCGATCGCTACGGAAACATCGAAAGAGAAGTACGTCTGTTGATAGCTTCAACCCCGTCCGGGTCTATATATATAACCTCTCAAGCTACCAGCGAATAGTAAAAAAAAAACTTACGACCAAATACATACATGCTTTGGAACAGATTTTCTTGCGTGCGAACGACAAGGACGGAACTTGTATAAAATGTGTTGTATATCATCTCGCATCAAAACTGTACAATCTCAAAACTTACTAAATTTTACAGGAGAGTGTTTTAAAGGTTTAACACATGATATTTTTAATATTAATTATCTTTGCAACATTTATTTTTTTATTTTTTTTGTTTTCACCAGTTACATTATCTATCTTTTAAAGTAAGATAAAATTATGTATTAATAGTAGTCGAAGTATAGGTAGACTAAAAAAAATCTAAAACCAAACTGCACTCTTTTGACAGTATTTATAAAAAAAATACTGTTGATATCAAATGATTCCGAATATTAACTCAATTTCGAATATGTTTGGAAATTGTACACTTTTAATGCGAAAAGACGATATGTCAAAATCACAAATACAATATTGATATTGGTATAATTATATTTTTTCATGTAAAATATGGCAAGGATTTAGTTTTGTTTGTGTGAGTTTCTAATAGATGGCGGTGTAAGTTTGGGTGGTCGGTTTGGGTATCTAATAGATGTCGCTGTGTTTTACGCCGGATTTTCTTAGCGGGTCGCAATTTCGATCCGGTAGTAAATGCATAGGGGAGTAAGGGGAGATCGGAATGCTACCTTCACCGGCCCTATTGTCAACCCCACCTGCACGCGCCGGATGGCGGCGGCGACCAACAGTTGCCGTGGTGCTTCCTGCTAGAGAACGAACGGGGCAATGGCGACCGAGCAATGGCGGTATAACCATACACACCCGTCAGGACAACCTGTACGGAAGAGGCGTCAGAAACCTTTGGGATCAAATACCCCCTAAAATGCTGGTGCAGAAGGCAACGGGAAACCACTGCACTAATTTCCCACGAGAGTCATGAGCAGGTCGTATCCGACTGATGCATGACCACGACCACTCTGTCAAGAGTGTACGAATAGGAAGAAGAGTAAATGCATTCGCGAAGCAACTGTCCGTAAGCTGTTAGATCTCCTTTGGAGGCGCTCGGGTAGTTGTTATCAAATCCCACCCTTCCTGGCTGAGCCTTTGCCCGCCCATCTGTCCTGGTGAAACTGGAAAGGCCTTCGGGCTAACAGCAATCCTTCCTTCACAAAAAAAAGGCACGTGAACGTTTCAAGAAATCGATGTATGATTTTTAATTGTATGAAACGTCATTTAATTAGCCGTAGTCAGAGCAAAGCGAATCATGACCTGATTTACTAGTGTTTTTTATAAACTTACTGGTTAATATTTATGTTATTCCTTCATCGTGTAAGTTTATCGTGAACACGTTTTCGGGATCGGATAAAGTAATCATACGAATGAATCTTTTTCAATATCTATGTCATAATTGAGTTTATTTACAACTAAAAAAATATCAGTTATTTAGCAAATCAAATCAATGATAAATTAAAAAGACAGATACGATCTTAAAGATGGTACGATAGAAGTTTGTTGACACACTTCCATTGTATCGGTTTTGTTTAGATAATCTATTCGATCTATGATTTTATCAACGTTAACAAATTACATTGTTTATCGAAAATCTATGTTTTTTTTTTTATGTTTGACGGATTTATATTTGCAGATAGGCAACGGTGATCTCGGCTTAGTGGGTGGTCTAGCTTTATCCGAAGACCTCATCATCATAGCTGACGTGGCGGTGCGGATCTACGATTCTGAAGGAAATCTCAAAAACACATTGGCCCCCGTCCCCAAAGGTAAATCAAATTCGTTTATAATAAACACGACTGTACTCAAAATTTAAATTAGACAAAGTTGTAGATGTCGGTTATAACGATATTAATATATTTTGCTTCAACTGCGATTCTTCACGTCGCCAGTTCGGGTGTGTCGAATTATGTAGTCGTCGTGGCCTAAAGGATAAGACGTCCGGTGCATTTGTTTGTAGCGATTCACCGGTGTTCGAATCCCGCAGCCGGGTACCAATTTTTTTAATGAAATACGTACTTAACAATTGTTCACGATTGACTTCCACGGTGAAGGAATAAAACATCGTGTAATAAAAATCAAACTCTCAAATTTATAATTTGCGTAATTACTGGTGGTAGGACCTCTTGTGAATCCGCACGGGTAGTAGTACCACCACCCTGCCTATTTCTGCCGTGAAGCAGTAATGCATTTCGGTTTGAAGGGTGGGGCAGCCGCTTTAACTATACTGAGACGTCACTCCGGTTTGAGCCGTGAGCTCACCTACTAGTTAAGGTTACGCTGAAATAGCCTCTCAAGGCTATCAGTTTAGGTAGGAAAAAAAAACAGACCTTAGAATTCATATCTCAAGGTGGCGGCATTTACGTTGCATGTCTATAGGCTCCAGTAACCACCTAACAGCAGGTGAGTTGTTAGCTCGTCCACACATTTAAGCAACACAAAAAATAAAAAATAATAATTGGATAATCAAAATACGGACATCTCTATTCATTTACAGGTCGAGGGGTGTACGGTGGGGTGGCTATAGACGAGACCGGCAGCGGCAAGCACATCGTGTGCGCTCGCTCGGTGCGCGGGCGGGCCGCCCTCGTGGTGCTGGAGGCGGGGGGCGGCGGGAAGACGCTGGCGGCCTGCGAGCTCCTCGACAAGAAGCCGCGGAGGGTCGCCGGCATCGCGCTGCTGCCCAACAAGAAGGTGCTGCTAGCCGACCTGGCGGGAGACTGCTTAAGACTGCACACTTACTGGTGAAAGGTGACTAATTAGCTTGTTATCTATACTAACTAGTAGTCGCCCGCAATAGTCGTAATACGACTATAATTATTTGAAATCATCTCACTCACACTCACTCACATGAGGTCCTACCGCCAGTAATTACGTAAATTATAATTTTGTGGGTTTGATTTTTATTACACGATGTTATTCCTTCACCGTGGAAGTCAATCGTGAACATTTGTTGAGTACGTATTTCATTAGAAAAATTAGTATCCGCCTGGGATTCCAACACCGGTACATCGCTCAACGAATGCACCGGACGTCTTATCCCTAGTCACACCTAACACCTATCAGAGACGGTACAGACCACAAGTAAATTTTTGTGCCTACCTTGAGAGATGAAGTTATGGTCCGAATAACGATTTGTCCTACCTTTCAACTGGAACGTATGATTGGTTCACAAAAGACATAGACATAAACACCTTGCTATTCCTTGCATCATTCAGTCTCCTATTATTTCAAAGCTCATGGATAAAATATGGTACATAATATCGAGTCTGGTTTCAGACAGTAGATACTCATTACTATAACTTATTCCAATCGTCACGTAATGTGCTGGTGGTTTGTTAAATTTTAATTAATTGGTAACAGTAAATTGTATAAAAACATAATTAAATTTTACTGCACACCAAAACACAATTAACATTTAAAAATAGTCAACAAGCTACATGTTAACTATATATACTTATATTTATATTTTTTCAAACATGTTATACAATGTAATATGCTTTTAAACTTGTTATTACTAATTCCCATTAATTTGAGGCAAATAAAAATTAATTGGTTATTGTTTCAGATGACCACATCTCGAATGAGCCGGGTCACGCTGGTAAGATGACCATCGAACGAATTTCATGCTAGTCCATAAACGCATCGAGAAACGATAGTAATGTCGGCCATATGTACACGCGCGAAATGAAGGCGCGGAACTTAGTACTTGCACCAAAGTCTTTAGTCGACCTGCACTAACTACAGGTCGCTAACTTACGCTATACTACGCGATCAAGCTAAGAATGGCATTGACCGGTTTTAACTACAAAAAAAAAAACTAACTTTGTAAAATTATTTTCTAATAAAGTTTCTGTTCACATGTTTCAAGTAAGCAGCAGTTCATCTAGGAACTTTCCCATGTGAAGTAACATTAATTTTACAAGCACGAAAATCTATCAAATTCGTAATATAAATGTATCGATAGTCAGCCTTCGAGATTCACGTTACCGTATGTCAAAACAATGTTCGTGCTCTCGATTATAAGTTTCGAGTTTCGAGAACGTGGCAACGCGATTACGAAACTAAAGTAATTAAATTCATTCGTGCTTCTGAAATTAGTTCTATTTACGGACGGTAGGGGCGCTGTTTAAACCCTATATTCGATTTTATCGATAGCGATACTTTATCGATAGTCATTCGTGCTCGTCCCTCAGAGGTCATTGGCTTATCTTTGTTTTGATCGCATAGTACACGATTAATTTTAGTACTTACAGTATTTATTTCTTGCTATTGTGTATTTTTTAGTTAACTGTCGATAGTAGTAGTTTGAAAACGCGACTGATTTTTTTTTTCGTTATTTTAATTTGGCTCTTTCTTTCTCAAAATTCCCACAAGCCATAATAGTGTTTATGTAGCTTACTTGAGCTTTTAATACTTTAAGGTAAAATCGACGATTATAAGCATTTCGGTTCTTAAATCTCGGAGTTAAGACTGAGAATTCGATGCATCTAATATTTCGATGTGATCCCATAAATTTAATCGATATAATAAATGAGTATCGATCGCTAGCATAACGTTCTGAATGATCGATCGTTAATTTTTAAGAGGCGATTTTCCTCTAAGCTAGTCTTACGGACAAAGCATTTACTGTCTAAAAGTCCTAACATCACGTTTATTATAGAAAAACGACAATATTTAATAATCAAATTAAGAAATGGTTAACAAGAAAAATCGTTTATTTATATAAGTATAAAAACTACGTCATCTCATACAAATAGATTCAATATCAAAGTTACTATAGAAACATAAATAATCCATCCATTTGCTTTACAAATCAGTACCTAATTCATATTAGTTAATAATAACTACCTTTATCCATGTCAATTTGCTCAATCGTATAACTAAAACACCATATCACAAAGGGAAAGCTTCCATTTTGTTAGATTAAATAAACAAATAAGTATGAAAAAAAGCAACAGATTAGCACGGAATTGCATTATGCTCAAAAGGCAGATGGACAACTTCTATTTTCAAATTTTCAAGCTACAATGCGCGTGACGTAATTTGGGGCCAAACTAATTGACAAGATACCCTTTTTTTTTTTGGAGTTTCTGGCCTGTTATCTAGAGACCTTTAGGCCAACAAGCTACCCATAGATCATACACTAATACAGATTGTGTTGTTATTGGTTAATTAATTACTATGAAAATTTGTTAGAATTATAGTCAGAGTTGATATAAAATATAAATACAAACCTGAATAATAGTGATTGAATTATCTTATTAATTTAATCAAACTCCCTTATAGCTGATGTCCGGTTGCCTATTGATTGTATTTTTATTGTTTGACGTTCTATAATTTCATTTTAAAATAAGCAAATTGAAAGTCCCATCGACTGTTTCTTTAGTTTTCTATTCAGTCTAGAACAATAACATCATGAAAGTTGTAGCATAGAGTTTGGTTTTCCAAAGCAGAATTCATTGCTAATTATTTTAGGGAATGATCACCGATATTGTGTAACTTGCATTTTGTTCCCACGCGTTCTATTTTAAGATTAATGTTATAATAATTATCTTTGTGCTAACATACTACACGGCGCTTAAAATTTGGCAAAACCGTATCTACACCGAATTTTATCAATGATTTACATATCTTAAGAACTAAAAGCTAACTAAATAGCTTTCTATAAAACATATAAACTACGTTTCTTTGTTATATCTAGTGTATTATTAAATATTTATAAGTCTTTATAGAATCGTTGACTGCATTTTATTGGTTCATTAGTTGTATCGTGTTTTTTTTTATTTACTTCCTAGTGCTTAATGCTTATGTAATATGAATCTCAACGGAAGTGTACTTGATTTAAAAATATTGAAGAGGCCTCGAATTTTTACGTAATATTTATCAATATCGTTCTACGACAACTCAAATATTTATTTTTTAATATAATAATGTAATTCACTACCACGTTATCAAGTTACTAAAATACATAATTTAAATTTCCAAATATATAACAAAACGTATTAATTATAAAGATTATATTTGAACTTTAGTAAAAAAAATATCCGAATGATTAAGCTATTTATTTATTTAACTTATGCTATTTAAACTATGAGTGGAATTGTTTTAATTTTGATCGCAGTGTTAAATTTTACATGTGAGAAGACGCGCTTACGTCCCACGTCCCAACACCAAGTGGGCTGTGAGCTCGTCCACACATCTAAGCAATTAAAAAGAAAAGTGCGATTCTAATTTCCATTTTCTAAAAATAATGCAAAATTCAATGTTTTTTAAATATATGTAGTTATCAACAACAATGTTTGATCGACAATGTTATGAGATAATTTCGAAAAATAATTCGAAAACATTATGATACCGAGTAAAACAAGTTAATGATTTAAAAAAAAAACTTGATTAAAATCCAAATATTCCCCCGATACTTCGATAAAATGTGATCGAGGGCGTTTAGTGCGGTATTGTTTCAGTCCATTCTTAAATAAGCAGGTGCTGAGAATTGGGACCTTTTTTTACACCATTACATGATCGATTGGCGTGACCTAACAACTTTGTAACAATTGCAATACATACTGCACTAAAATGTACAGACGGTTTATATGTCGTACAGAAATTTATGTGTTTCAAATATAAATAATAGAATTTATTTATATATACTAGCGACCCGCCCTCGCTTCGCTTCGGAAACTGTAATTTATTATTAATTTCTCCACTATTTAATGGATGTTATTATACACATAAGCCTTCCTCTTCAATCACTCTATCTATTAAAAAATACCGCATCAAAATCCATTGCGTAGTTTTAAAGATTTAAGCATACATAGGGACAGACAGATATAGGGACAGAGAAAGCGACTTTGTTTTATACTATGTAGTGATTCTGTTCCTAATTTTTTTTTTTAATACTTATTTAATTAGACTTGAAATATTTGAGTTGTCGTTTATGACTTATATTGAATTTGAGTTTCGACTAAATACTTATTGTGAAATAAATTTATTTTAGGTTTGGCGTAATGGAATTAGGCGTTTGTAGAATTTAGTCATAGTTCGTAATGTGAACGAGTGCCTGATAGTCACCGACTGTGACAATATTAACATTTGTTTTGAAATAATATTTTTAACAATTTGATGCTAAGGAAAAACTTTTTTTATTTTCTGTTAAAACAATGAAACCAACAAGTGAAATAATTTCATTCAAATAAAAAAGGGATATAAATAATTTAATATAAATCATATATTTTGACTCAGCGTTATTCAGCTTTAAAAGTTCAATGAAACATACTTGGGCCCCCGCAGTTTGAATACATCAATATACCTACCTACATAGGAGAATGTATAATAACAATATGAATTTGTATGAACAGAAATAGAAAAATGTTGTTTATATAATATTGTTTATCAAATGCGTCGCCAAGGTTCGCTTGAATCATCGGACGCTTTTAAGAAAGTGTATTCAGAGTTGTCGTTGAATTTATCATCTTTACAAAGTATTTAATTATTTATTGCAACTCAAGGAACAACTAAAATATTATTAAAATTGACTCGGAAAAGGAAATTGAAGATTTCAAATATCATACCCTACATTCTATGTCTATACTTAATATTATAAAGAGGAAAGATTTGTTTGTTTGTTTGTTTCGAATAGGCTCCGAAACTACTGGACCGATTTGAAAAATTATTTTTCCATTAGAAGCCGACATTGTCCCTGATGAACATTCATTTTTTTTTATTTTTTATTTTTTGTTTCATGTTTGTTTTAATGTTTCCGAAGCGAAGCGAGGGCGGGTCGCTATATTATATAAAATAACAAAGTTTAAAAAATGTTCTTATTGTGTTCGTTTAACTTAAGTCTTATTTAACTCCTAAGACAACGTTGGCTAAAAGACATTTGCCATTTCAAATGACGAAACTATATAGTTATCATTTTAATACGTTCTGTCGGTTAAAACCATTTTGCAATAATTAATAAAACGAAACGGTTATTATTTTAATTACATTTAATGACTATAAAAGATTAATAATTATTATTGTTAATGTAAAAAAAAAGCTGTTACGACCGCATCACGTTGTTGCCGGTGCCGACTCAGTGACGCGCACACAATATATAACTCAATACCTATATCGTCTTCTCGCATTAAAACTGTATAATCTCAATCACTTACTAATTTTACAGGAGAGTGTTTTAAAGGTTTAACATGTAATATTCTTAATATAAATCATCTTTGCAACATTTTTTTTTACTATGAATTAATTTTGTTTATATAACCTAAAAACAAACCAAACCAAACCATATAACCAAATGTTTCAGAATATTAACTCAATTTCGAATATTTTTGAAAATTGTACACTTTTAATGCGAAAAGGCGATATGTATACGTTATATAAAATTAAAAATATTCGTAACAAAAATACCATTGCATTTTCAAATCAATCATTCGACATCACACATTTAAACTAATAATATTTCATGTTGTTTTATTTTATTAAAATTCAAATTACGAATATACGTGAGACTAAAAGAAATTCAATGTTTTATTGTATCAATAAATACTTTCAATTGTTGCCATAATAGTTAAGCGCGCTTTGGCAATGTTTACATTAATGTGTTCGAATTTTCGAATACCATCGTTCGATAGTATTTTGTAAACCAAAACACCACGGGGCTATTTAAACATATTTCAAAATGTGTATTTGTATAGTTTCGTTGACCGGTACCAACGTTATAATTGCGTCATTATTGTTATAACAATGTTTTTCTCACCTTGAATAGGCAAAGATTGTTAAAACTTGATGCCGCTATTGAGTGTAAGATTTGTATTTTAATAATCGTGTGGTGTGGATTGTGTACGCTCGCTCTTGTGTTAGTTATTGGTTGACGGTATTCTCTTTTGTAATTTGAGTATGATTATGAAAATAAAGTTGAGGTAATTTTTAAAAAAATGCTCACGTCAATCATTACGAATAAATAAACGAATCAAAAAATTGTTCTGATGTGTGCTAGCAAATACTTAATATACATATCGCAGGGTGAAAGGATATTTGGTTTAAGCGACAATTCGCTTAGTACGCAACATTTATCTTTCTAATCAAAGATCGGTTTTATTTGGTATTAGCATCAACGATTCGTTGTTTTTCATTGAACTTCTATTAAGTTTAATCAATTCAAATAACTGAAGAAGTTTTGTTTTTGTTATGATATTTTTTCCAAAATTTACCCAATAACTTTTCCACCCCTCGATATGTGGCTGTCTTTTATATGTCGTCTTTTAATAGGACACAAATTGTTTGTCTTGTATGCTACGTATGCTTTATTTTCGTAGCCCGAGTGTTATTATAATAAACCGACCGTGTAATATTTTGTCACAAATCTGTCACGCCTCACTGCCTCTAAATTCTCATGCATTTACGAACACAAATTTTATTATTGAAAACTTATTATATAGGTCAGTTAAATGAAAAAAATTGGTACAAAACTAACATAAAACTATCAATTAAAGATGTATTTTCGTCGTTCGTTCAAATAAAATTATTATAGTTGTCAATATTAGTATCGTATTGCAGATGATGATTATAAATGATTACTATATATATTAGACATAAAATCGTAATATATATTTTGTGATGAAATTGATTTGGAGCTGTCACGGATATAACCCGATTATCATAGTGATTATTCTTGTTGAAGCTGAAACGTGTTTATTTGTTAGCTGTGAAACTGTACTTAATAAATCACAGAGTATCTCAGTGTATTGTCGATAGCGTCACTTTTGTGCAAACGCAATAAAGTTCAATTTAAAAATAAAAAAATGCATATTTCTTTTAGCCTTAAGTTTTCTGCAGTCATTAAAATTGTATTTCTTCAATAATTTTGACTGTGAACAAATCGCCAGGGAAAATATTGCAGAGTGGAGTAAACACTACTACAATAAATTTTAGAGCAGCGCCAAAAATATTGTCTTTGAACTCGGTCAAGATAAAGGCTACGGTTACAATTAGGCATCAGAGTGCTTAGTGCGAGTTTCTTAACGTTCTCTATAGCGTAAAAGTTAACTCAATTATGTATGCACTTGGAATAGCACCCCTAGCGGCAAACGTAGCCAAACGATACCATATATGAGCTAACAAAAATATGGGCTAACTTTACGCTGTCGAGAACGTTATGCTGTGATAGAAACCAGGTGATGGGATCGTCTGAAATGACTTATCAATCGCAATCGCAAATGTTCACGATTGACTTCCACGGTGAAGGAATAACATCGCGTAATAAAAATGAAACCCTGGTAACAAAAACAAGTAATTACTAGCGGCAGGACCTCTTGTGAGCCGGCCTATTTCTGCCGTGAAGCAGTAATGCGTTTCAGTTTGAAGGGCGGGGCAGCTGTTGTAACTATACTGAGACGTCAGAACTCATATCTAAAGGTGTGTGGCGGCTTTTATGTACGTTGTAGATGTCTATGAGCTCCAGTGACCACTTAACACCAGGTGGGCAATAAAAAAGGTCAAGCCTCATGGATCGGTACAGTATCAATCGCAGTTAAGCCTTTCGCTACCGCAGGCCCGGCTGCAAAGTATTTCGCAGCCGGTGACTATAGTCATTCGTCGAGTATGGGCGGTGTTTTTAGCCGTTGACTATAGTCACCGCTAGTAACAAAAAGGTTTAAAAAAAAACGTCGAGGCCTATGTCCCGAGTGCGATTTCGAAGCTCTAACAATTATTAACATCATAGTCGGTTGCTCTTGGCAGAGCAGTGGTGATCATGTGAAATCCTAGCTAATTAAAGCCTTGACAGATGTTCTCCATAATTCGCGAACTGACACTTGGCGCACGCACTCGTTAATCAGGTTTTGGTAAGGTCTTTCACTTGATCAGTCCAGCGCATGGGGCTTCATCCACGAGATCTTTTACCATTGTCCCTACCCTGAACAACAACTTGCTCAATAAACTCTGCTGGCCGTCGCGATACGTTTCCAAATATCGAATAATCCTGGATTGCAATGTAAACGAGTCATTTTGAAGTCTTCCAAATATTGACCGTCACTGATCCGAAATGAACTGAACTGAACTTTCCCGAACGCTATGCCATGTCCTTCTTCAAACGAAAGTTGTGGAGAGTATTTAACGATAGGCAGCGGTTTGGCTTTGCCTCTGGCATTGCTGACGTCCATAGGCGACGGTAACCACTCACCATCAGGTGGGCCGTATGTTCGTCTGCTTGTACGGCAATAAAAAAATTTAAAAAATCGTAATGAACGGATCCCGGGTGAACCTCGTCTGAATTACGCCAGGCAAGAATGATAATCATTAGCGATGCTAGAAGAACTGTTTACTAAGCCGGTCGTCCATCAATAGTATAGCGGTAATTTTATGACATAAGTTTATGTGTTCTGGTTTTTCTTGTTTTATTTCCGTTTAATATTATCTAATTTACAGTTAGTTACACAAAAGCTCTTAACTTTGTATTCAACAAGAGTTACAATTGAAACCAATAATTAAAAAAAATAAGAAACTTTATTATTGAGACACAATGTAACAAAGACATTTAAATAATATGGAAACAAAAGTATGTATTACGTAGGTACCTACTTAAAAATTAAACAACTGAAACATTGTTTTCGTTAGTAAATAAAACTCACACAGTAATATTTCTTACATAAAATGTGAATGAATTGCAAGAACGTTATACAAATGCAAATTTAATTAACCGGAGAATTGACTCTTATTATTTAAGTAACGGAACTTTTTATTTTAAAAAGTCTACATATCGAGGCTCTTTGGTTTAAGCGACATTTTTGCAATATCACAGGATGGCCATTTAAAGTTTATAATTTGAAAAGAATATCGTAACAAAAAACTTCTTTAGCTATTAGAATGGGGTAAACTTTATTGAAGGTCAATTACAAAGATCGAATTGTTGATGCTAATACCAAATAAAACGGACCTTTCGTTACAAAAATAAATGACACGTGTTACTATAGTTGAAGACATGAGTGGATGAAGGGGTAAAGTACCATTTTTAAGACTTTTGAGTTTTTACATTGAATGAAGGTGTTATGTGCCCATAGACCATATTAGACCTTAAAACTCCAGGTTTAAAAGCTATTTTTAGAATATTTTTTTTGTTGCCGTATAGGCAGCCGAGCATACGGCCCACCTGATGGTGAGTGGTTACCGTCGCTCATGGACGTCAGCAATGCCAGGGGCAGAGCCAAGGCGCTGCCTACCGTTTACTTAATACTCTCCACAGGTCTCGTTTGAAGAAGGACATGTCATAGCGCTCGGGAAACACCGTGGAGGGAGATCATTCCATAGCCAGATGGTACGTGACAAAAAATAGCTCTGGAAACGCACTGAGGATGAACGTAGTAGCTCCAGGTAGTATGGATGAACTCTACTCCGGTGGCGGGCGGTGCGATGGTAAAAGCGAGATGTCGGTATCATCTCGAACAATTCCTCAGAGCACTCCCCATGGAGCATACGGTACAGAATACAGAGGGAACCGAAGTCCCTCCGCAAACCCAGAGGTTCCAAACGATCCGTAAGAATGGGATTATCGACAATCCGAATTGCATGTGACGAAAGAGTTATGTACGAAGAAAACGTACAACAAAAGGTTGTTGCCAGTTTTTTCAAAATTAACAAATTGTATCATATCCCCTTCATTTACTCATGTCTTCAGTTATTACTATTCTTTATATCGTCTTTCCGCGGTATCTCATCTTCTAACATAACCCTCACGCTAATTTCTATTCTGACTTTCTAACTCAAGTTCACTAGCGGCAGGGCGTCATGTGAGTCAAAATAAAAAAGAGTCCTATTTCTGCCGTGAAGCAGTAATGCGTTTCGGTTTGAAGGGCAGCTGTTGTACTGTAAAAACTTGGGCTTAGAACTGATTCTCAAGATGGGCGGCGTTATTGACGTGATTGATGTTTATGGGCTCCGGTGACCATTTAACATCAGGTGGGCCGTGAGCTCGTCCATCTGCCTCAATAATAAAAAGGTTAATTATTCCTAAGGTCAAGTCATGCTCCGGTCGTAAATCAAATCGAATATTAATAAGAACACACCACTTACTATCTACCACTTAGTGGAATAAGACTTATGCATATTTCTATAGGAAACAGGATTTGATTTCTTAGTGACAGTTGACCAAGAAATCTGACTCAAATACATCAAAATACATATCAGTTGTCAAAATTAGATTACCATTTAAAACGGATATTTTATTTACCACTAATATATGAATCTATTATGACTGAATTAGAAAGATATCATAATTTTTTGAGATTACTATTATTATTACCTATTGAGCAATGAAAATATTACAATAATATTGTATTAAAACTTCTCTACATTTTACAAAATACAAATGCAATGACCACAAACTTATTTTTTTTTTCACCAAGAGATCGTTACTAAAAACTGTTCGCAATACTTACCTAAAATTAAATGTACCGTATTATTACAAAATTGAAAAATAATATTTTTAAATTCAAACACCTTCGGAAGGACATCTACATACGCTCACAATAACAAACTGCTATTGACATGTCGAACAAAGTAAAAACGAATGTTTTAAAATTTATATCGAATTGTCAAGTAAATAAAGTTATATACACGAAATGTTTACATAATGTCTGCAAATTATTGTTAATTGGTTTAAACTGTAAGTTCATACTTAACAAAATAAAATTATGACAAAACTAATTACCTACGTTATATTATATAAATGCAATTTTGTAATTATTTCGTTATCGTCTCGAGATATAATAACATAATAATAAAAACTACCTACAAATATAAACATTGGGAAAATACTATCACCGGTCTAATTACTTACAATTGCTACGATTGTAAAATTGTTATTACACATATAATCAGTCCGTAGATAAATTACAATACGGCCTAGGAAATACGATATAAAAAAATACTAATTAGTGCAAAATTAGAGATATCTCTTTACCCTTACTTACCGAATTTCTTTAAGGTGTGCTTGCAATCTTGTATTGTTTTATGAAGACGTTCCACAGTGGCGGAGGTCTGTTTAGTTTTGAGAAGTCTTTTGCAACTCTCAATGGTCGTGAAGTATCCGCAAACGTTGTGGAGCACCCTCACGACTCGGTCGCCGCATACGAACAAATACTGGCCGCTTGCGTCAAACTTCATGTAGTTAACTAGACCTGTAATAACAACGGGGACGTTCTTTACGTGTAAGCTTAAATAGGATAGAGATTAGATGATTGTTTTGTATTGAAATTGGACGAGAGAGAGAGAGAGAGGGAGATAGAGAGCATACTTTATTGCACACCAAAACACAATAAATTTAACATCAGAAAACAGTCGACAAGCAGATAATACATTTGTACAATAGGCGGTCTTATCGCTAAAAGCGATCTCTTCCAGATAACCGTTTAATTACCCGACATTCTGGACAGATAAAGATACAGCAGGTATGTTGCGGTGTACTATTAACAACACATTATTAAAGAAAATACATAGGACGAGAGCGATAACAATACAGTTTTCTAAATTAAAAAATGAAAGATGTGGTGTCGTGGGACACCAGGTAGGAACGAAGTTCCTTCGGCTAATGTAGAATCGACACAATTTGCAAAAAAAAAATCGTGCTCAATTTTATGTAGATTTTCTTGATTTTTCTCTTAAATTTTGCTGATTAGTTTTTATTTAAGTATAGGAAAGTATTTAGGAAATTCAGTATTTTAGGAAATAATAAATTACGTAAAATAGAAAGAGAATGGATGAGAGAACGAAAAGAAAGAGGGAGAAAGAGAAAGGTATTATACACTACTCGCTTGTGTATGCGACTGTCGCGCCTGCGCACGTCTCATTTAACGGTTTTATTCCACGCACTTTTTTCCACGGATTTTTTCTTACAGTTTTACTATCACATTTTTTTCAGTTCGGTCGCGCAGCAAAATCCCTATCCCCTCCAAGCCTTCCGTAAGGAACTTCGTTCCAAAAACGATTTCTCTTAAATTCGTCTGCGAATGTTTTATACACTTTTTAAAGACAGATTGTGGAGCTCAAAAAACAGTTATAACGAAAATAAATACTACCTCGGTATTGATGGAAAACAATTTTGGTCTGTTAAGTTAGGTCTTAATTTCAATGTAACATACCTATATATAATTAAAGCAACTAGTGGATGTAAAAATTATTTCCTAACGAAACTTAACCTCTGGGCTTTGAAACTGTGAGCTCACCTATTGGTTCGGTGAATCTAGTATAAGCCCTCGAGGTTACAAGAAAAGGTAGGAAAAAAAACCAAAAAGAATGAAGTAGTTTACATACAAATATTCTACTTATTTCTGCTGGAAATCAGTCATGCGTCATGGTTGGAGCATGCGTTATACTTTACTACTGATACTTCGACTTAATCTCTCCAAGTGGCAACATCATTGACCTAATATTTATATACTCTAGTAGCCGCAGAACACCTAGTTTGCTCCTCTGCCCAATCCCAATGACAAACATTGTTACGCTGGCTACATTCACTGGCATTTATAACAAACTAGCTGTACCCGTCCGCTTCGTTGGGCATTTAATATTAACATTATTATTTCTCACCCCCACAAAGATTCTCATCATTAACGCCCCCGCAACCAATACCGTCTTTACCATAAGGGCACACGGGGCCCGTGCCCAGGGCCCCCATTCTCAGGAGGCCCCGAAAGACCGACAATTTCTCTCACACGTTTATTCTCAAAACATTTTTGTCGGGCACATTACACTTTTTTCACAAATTAGTAATCAGAAGGTTATTTACAAGACATATACTATGCCTATAATAGAAGATTTTGCTCAACAGAAATCCCGAAAGAAACCGTTATCGAAATCGTAACCAAAAAACCAGTCTAATTCTATTACCTAATATCATCAATTCTAAATCAATCAATTCTAATATCATTAATGATATATTATATTATACTGTATTTGATTAAGTATAATAAATGGTCATACTCAGATTTTTTTTAATTATAATTCGCTTTTTTTACTTTGCAAAAGGGCCTCAACTTCTTGTGTGCCCAAGGGCCCCATCCTAATTTAAGACGTCCCTGCCCGCAACTGGTGTAGGGAGTTCCGCACTCATAGCCTATCCATTAAGTACATGTATTTTGTACATGGATACCAAGTTTCAAGTCAATCAGATGCACGGTTCAGTAGTTATAACGGAACATCCGTAAAAACCACTGTAGATTTATATATTAGTATAGATAATGACTACACCATATTGACTAATGGTATATCATATATCACATATCAATTAGGTCACAATAAAAACGCCGCGTCAAGAAGGAAAAACACGTTTTGTCGGACAAAATCATGATACGTTGCAGTTCAAGTCTAAAGGATGTTACGTAATTAAGAAGAGACTTTTATACGCGACCTAAAATAGCATTGGATGAATTAATGAGTGGCGGTAGGTGGTGCCCGCATCGATAAAGCCTTGGATGTTTGTTAAATAATCAATTCGCGTACGAAAACCTTGTACAATAATTATGGATACAATACAATACAATACAGTACAATATTATGGATGTATATTAAATATATGTATGTGTATAATAAAAATCTTACATTTATTTCCGTTATCTGGTACCTGTAACACAAGTTCTTTACGAACTTATCACGGGACCAGTTAACGTGGTGTGATTGTTAGTAAATATTTATTTATTTAATATATAGGTCAGTTTTAATGTTATTCCAACGAATCGAATTAACATAAACTGACGTATTAAATTTACAAACAAATCTCAACTAACGTAAATGAATTAAGGATGTTATTGCAAATGACCGAATTCTTGTGATTTTCCCGCGAAGGCTATATAATACATATTAATCAGTATTTGTTTACGTTCATTGATTGCGTATGTACAATAGTTTATATACCAACGGGTAATCCCAACCATTTAAAGGGTTTGTCGGCTGTTACATTTGAAACTGCGACCTCATGTTTCAATGGATAGGGCGATTTACGACGTCATTTATAGACTTTAGTATTCAAAGAAGACGCTGTCTGATCACAAAACGAACTAGATGTGGTATTTTATATATTGCCTAGTTGCTACAGTTGATCAGCATGACTGTCGAATATTAACAATCTAGATAAATCAAAGATTCAATGCAGTTCCTTGGTAAGTAAGTGGGTACCTTGAAAAAAACTGGTCCTATTTGTCCATTTCATGTTTTTTTTTATTGCTTAGATGGGTGGACGAGCTCACAGCCCACCTGGTGTTAAGTGGTTACCGGAGCCCATAGATATCTACTACGTAAATGCGCCACCCACCTTGAGATATAAGTTCTAAGGTCTCAGTATAGTTACAACCGTTGCCCCACACTTCAGACCGAAACGCATTACTGCTTCACGGTAGAAATAGGCAGGGTGGTGGTATCCACCCGCGCGGACTCACTAAAGGTCCTACCACCAGTCAAATCACAAAACGAACTAGATGTGGTATTTTAGATTGCCTAGATCCACACAGTTGATCAGCATGACTGTCGATCCTTAACAATCTAGATAAATCAAAGATTCAATGTGGTTCCTTGGTAAGTGGGTATCTTAAAAAGAGCTGGTCCTGTCTGTCCATTTCATTTTATGTTCGTAAAAAAACCTAACTAAAATTTAGGAAGCACATATTTTAACAAGTTACCCTAATAATTTAAAAGGAATATGTTAAGGTTTGAATAGAACGTCTATCGGGTCTAATATTAAATGAACAATAGCTCACACGGCATTCGTTCTTGCCCTTAAGTGAAATACATATTGTTATTATTTCTAAGCGTCAAAACCGTGCTTTGTGTAAGCACAGTTTTGGAACCGAAATAGACATAACATTGGCAGCAACCAGAACAACTCCACGCGAACTATAACCATTAATAGTCGAATGACGTATTGAGAACAGTTACATTATATGGACCTAAAATAGACCTTCGGGTCATGTCGCACGTGGAGCGGTGTAGAAGTATTTCTGTAGCTTCTTGTGTTATATTAAATAAAGTATGAAGCCAATTTCGCGGTAGACCGTCGGTTGGCTAAAGACGCCTTACACAGTTCCACATGCCAATGGTTTAAAGAATAAGACGTAGAATGTATTCGTATCGAGCGATGCGGCTATGCCAATGCAAATCCAACCTATAGGTACGTGTTTATGGTTACTAAGCAAATATGTAAAGGAGCGCTGGTAAACACTAACTTCAGGGAGATAGAGAGATCCGCTGCTCATTTACGAAGATATATATATATTTTATTGCGTATATGGATGGACGAGTTCACAGCCTATCTGATGTTAAGTGGTTACGGAGCACATAGAAATCTACAACGTAAATGCCGCCACCCACCTTGAGATATGAGTTCTAAGGTCTCAGTATAGTTACAACGGCTGCCCCACCCTTCAAACCGAAACGCATTACTGCTTCACGGCAGAAATAAGCAGGGTGGTAGTACCTACCCATGCGGAATCACAAGAGGTCCTACCACCAGGCAAAAAAACTAACTAACAAAAAGCTATAGAAACTCTAAATAGAATATATTATGCAAGAAATATTTTATATAGAAAAATATTGAAATGTCGACGTACAACACCTCAGTCGTCCGTGTACACGGAAATTGTGATTATTCGAATATTCGAGATGTCGGGTAATATATTATTATCATAAAATGAAAACAGCAAAGCCGAGATTAAACTGTAGAAGTAGTTTTTATTATATCTACGAATCGAAAGAAAAAAATTTGAAAATACTTACTTTATTTTTGACATATTCCCACCTTTTTTTATCCTACCTAAGTTGGTAGCCTTGAGAGGCTATTCCAGCGTAACCTTAACTAGTAGGTGAGCTCACGGGGCTCAAACATGACGACATTGCTAACACGAACCCTAGCAAGAGCCGTGCTTCGCAGAATGTACCACCGGATCGGAAACGCGACCCACTGAGAAGATCCGGCGAGAAACTCAGTGGGCTGTATCTGAGGGTTAATTTACTCGTCGAGCCCTTCGTCGCAAGCGACGGGTTCTACATGGCTTATATAGAAAATCACGAATCGCATACACAATATGTATGTACAAGATTGTCCGGAAGACATAGCTTTAAGCGATAACGCCGTCTGTTATAACGCTCTTGTTCTTTGCTTAGTGTGAGTTTTTTAACGTTTTCGATAGCGTTAAAGTTAGCTCATATTCGTATGGAATGGGATCGTTTGCGTACGTTTGCCGTTAGGGGCGCTGTTCCAACTGCATACAAAATTGGGTTAACTTTTACGCTATCGAGAACGTTAAGAAACTCGCACTAAGCACACTCGACCTTAACTTTTTGCTAATGATTTTCTATTCTAGAAAATTACATACCTGTGTAAACATTTTCCACGGTGTCGTATAATATCCCTGTATACGTGTCGTAGAATTCTATTGAAGAATCAACAGACACGGCCAGGACTTCGGCGTTGGGCGATAGCGCGATGCGAGGTGCATTTGCGGTCTGCGTGTATTTCCCCGTCTCCAAAACGTGGGGAGATTCACCTCTGACGTAATCGACTGCGGATACAAAATTGGTTTAATACTAGAACGGGTATTCATGTGTATTGTAATTTAAGAAAAAACGTGCAATTCATACGGGTTCAAGTGAATTTTACAGAAGTGTTTTGTCTCATTCTATAGCAAGCTTAACCTCTATAGTTAGTACTGTTTGCATTAAAAATGTAATTTAAGAAAAAACGTGCAATTCACACGGGTTCTTTTTTTTTTCTTTTTTTTTCCTCCCTAAGCTGATAGCCTTGAGAGGCTATTTCAGCGTAATCGTGGCTAGTAGGTGAGCTCACGGGGCTCAAATATGACGACGATGCTAACACGAACCCTAGCAAGAGCCGTGCTTCGCAGAATCTACCACCGGATCGGAAACGCGACCCACTGAAAAGATCCGGCGAGAAACTCAGTGGGCTGTGTCTGAGAGTTAATTTACTCGTCGAGCCCTTCGTCGCAAGCGACGGGTTGGACGAGGACGGTGACCGGTGCTTGAAGTACCTAGAAGCACCGTTAGTGGATCGGGAAGATCCGAGATGACGTGTTTTGGGCGACGTCGACTGCTTTCCATTCTGTCCGCAGGATCGGGAATGACACGGGTTCAAGTGAATTTTACAGAAGCGTTTGGTCTCATTCTATAGCAAGCTTAAGCTCTATAGTTAGTACTGTTTGTCTCTTTTTCGAGTTGTCTTTTTCGTTACATGGAGATTCAAATCACAACGATTTTAGTAAGTCTTAATTTTTCTCTTCGATAATGACACTCCAATAATGCAATTTGTAATTTTATCGTGACTAAAAATATAAATTAAGCGGTGTCACCTCACGAATGTGAAACACACTGTGTGTGGGCTTCCCACATTCCCGACCGACAATACGGACTCAATACAGTATAGTATAAGTACGGGCAGTCAAATTTCCTATCGATATATTATTACAGGATTATCATTATAGTAAAACAGGTGTTGCTCCTTGCCGGTAACGTTTTATTGAATAGCAAACACAGTTTTTTTTCTGAGCATGCGATTTACATGACTAAATATTCATGTATCGAGTTTTATTAAATATTTAATCACGTATGAATTCTTAATGACTCGTAAAAAATTTGTTTACTTCGACGTTCCATTGCTAGCATAATTCGAACAGGAGATCGATTCTGTCAATATGTTTTTTTTTAAATTTTTTTTACTGCTTAGATGGGTGGACGAGCTCACAGTCCACCTGGTGTTAAGTGATTTAATATTTAAAAAACGTATATGTATTTTGAATTGGATAAAAATAACTAATCAAGTATTGTTTGATAAGTTCCAAAATGCTATTCTCTAATAATAATGATAGTAATTTTGTGTACAAAAAATACTAGTGTCATCTTCAATTGCACAATTGGTTTTATTAAGATTTTCATTGATACCATTCACATCATTTTCAGTTTTACACAATAGTAGAAATATCGTCTAGTTGTGGTAGGACCTCTTGTGAGTCCGCGCGGGTAGGTTACCACCACCCTGCCTGTTTCTGCCGTGACGCAGTAATACGTTTCGGTTTGAAGGGTGGGGCAGCCGTTGTAACTATACTTGAGACCTTAGAACTTATATCTCAAGGTGGGTGGCGCGTCTACATCGTATGTCTATGGGCTCCAATAACCACTTAACATCAGGTGGGCTGTGAGATCGTCCACCCATCTAAGCAAGAAAAAAAAGTTGATATTTTTGGTTAGTGGACCTTGACTGCCCATGTCATGCCCATGTCAAGAGCTCCGGGTTTAATCCCGTATCGGAGTCGGTATATATGTATAAGATACTGGTTCCCAAGTTGATCTCCTCTCGTATATGTCGGGTAAGTTATGAAAAACAGAGGAATAATTGAGAACTTGAATGTTTTCATTCAAATATCGTAAAACCTTAAAAGTACCTTGAAATCAATTATTTTAAACGACAGAGATCAATTACTGGTGGTAGGACCTCTTGTGAGTCCGCACGGGTAGGTACCACCGCCCCGCCTATTTCTGCCGTGAAGCAATAATGCGTTTCGGTTTGAAGGGTGGGGCAGCCGTTGTAACTATACTGAGATCTTAGAACTTATATCTCAAGGTGTGTGGCGCATTTACGCTGTAGATGTGTATGGGCTCCAGTAACCACTTAACACCAGGTGGGCTGTGAGCTCGTCCACACATCTAAGCAATAAAAAGAAGAAAAAAATTACATCTGTACCTTAACAGAAAACATGTTCTAATGAAAAAAGTGATTAGAATTTAAATTCTATAAAACACGTCACAAATATTCATTATTATCAACGGGTAAGTCCGGAGAGCGTCTGTCGTAGTCGTTTTGATATATCAAAGGTATTTTCCCTATTAAGTAATTTAAAATGTCGATTCAAGAAAACTTGAATTACATCATCAAATCTATATATGTATTCAAAATTCGAACAAGTTCAAAAAAAAAGGGTGCGTGTACTTATGTACGCGCGTAAGAAGTTATACCTACTTTATTTTTATTAAATTTATTTCTTTTTTTATTTATTTAAATTTTAATCAATTTGAAAAAAAAACGATTAAACAACATCCTCAAACACGCATATTGGACATCTCTTTTCTTGACATCGTATAAATTCGGTAATTCTCGGTACGGTTCGGAAAGTTCACCTGCGGCTATATTCAGACTCGCCAAGTTACGTCGGTCGTATTGTAATGAGCGATTTAGTGGGCAACTTCATTCTGTTTATTTTGAGTCACGTTGCGCGCGCATCGTAAAATATCACTCTCATCAATTTTTCATAACGCGCCTAAAGAAGTATAACTTCAATATAACTTCAAAAACAAAAAAAAAACAAAACAAAACTAGAACGCAAACACTTCTGTTTGTGAAACAGCATCGATTAACGCAATTCGTTACGTATCAAAATATTTTCGTTCATGTATTATGGATTGTAATGATACCCGAGATGTTGCGTAACACATTTGTTATTTGTTTGTTCACAGCTTATAATGTAACGTAACACCGCTCGGAGTATGTGGCCGATGCGCTAGCTTTGCGCTCGGCAAACATCACACGTGCAGTGTGCTTAGTGCGAGTTTTTTGACGTTCTCGATAGCGTAAAAGTTAACTCATATTTCGTCTCTTCGCATTAAAAGTGTACAATTTCCAAAAATATTCGAAATTGAGTTAACATGCGTAAACATTTGGTATCACCAGTATTTTTCTCATAAATACTGTCAAAAGAGCGTAGTTTAGTTTCAGTTTTTTTTTAGTTTACCTATGTTTTGACTACCTACTATTAACAAAATTAATACATAATTTTATCTTACTTTAAAAGACAGATAATGTAATTGGTAAAAAAAAAATGTTGCAAATATGATTAATATTAAAAATATTACATGTTAAACCTTTAAAAGACCCTCCTGTAAAATTAGTAAGTTTTGAGATTATACAGTTTTATTGTGAGAAGACGATTTGTATGGAATGGGATCGTTTGCGTACGTTTGCCGCTAGGGGCGCTGTTTCAACTGCATACAAAATTGGATGAACTTTTACGTTATCGAGAACGTTAAGAAACTCGCACTAAGCGCAATTTTTCTCGTTTACGTTTGTTGCAACAAAATAATTGGATACTACCTCGTCCGTTACTCGGAACTGGAGATGCTCGTGCTTAATACGAATTCTGTCATGTACATATTCATTTTAATTTATTGTTTAAACTCACGTCTAATTAAAATAAACTCAGTTGGGCTGCAACATGGCGTTTGAAATTTAAAAATAGAAGAAACTTTCGAAATTTGGTTTTGAAAATTTCGACGCTTAATATACATTTGTCAAATTCACTTTTCGACGATTGAATAAAATGATGTATCATTAAATAAATATAAATATAATTTTAGCAGCTTCGACAATTATAAATCACTAAAGCTTTTGCTTGGGTTATAATGAGTCATTCAACTAGTGAGAACACTTTGTTTCTCCTCATAAAGAATTCTGCGCAATTAATAACGTGATAAAGAACACACATACGGCCATACTTTACATTTAAAGGTGACGTCACAAGTCGTAAACCTACTTTTTTACATTCTTACGATCACGTCCAAGCCTCAATAACGGTACATAGTTCATCTTCGCTTATTAATTATATTATTGTGAATCATTAATCCATCGCGGAACAACCGATAAAATTTGGTTCGTAGGTACTCACTCTTTGTGTGGTATAGCTTCCACGTGCCGTCTTTGGATATTGTTGCGATGTGTGACGTGTCAACATCGAAAGCCACGTCGTATATACCCGACGAATGTCCCGTAAGCTCGTAAGCCTTTGCCACCTGTTTGAATTCTCCAGTTTTCGTAAAACACACTTCCATTACTTTAACGTCTGGCGAGAAACCGGTGGCGACGACGAAACGGCCACAGGGCGATATCTTGGCGGCGTGGGTGCTCATCAGATACGTGTCTAGCTTCTCAAGCTGTTGCCCTTTAAGGTCCCATATCACCAAATCTGTCTTTGATGAGCACGACATCATGAATTTCCCATTACTCGATATATCGAATCCTATTACATCATCTGCGTGGACCTGTAACGATAATTATTGTTTTTATCTAACGCATATTTGTGCGCAGTAAGCAAAGGTACCTATAGTTAAACGAATTGCAAAAATGATGTCATCTCTTTCTTATTATCGGACCACCCGCCACCGAAGCAGAGTTCATTCTCATTACCCGGAATCATTGGATTCATTAGTGTGTTTCCAAAGACATTTCTGTCACGTCCCACCCAGATTTGGAGTGGAGTAGGTACCTTTTTGCAATTTTTTCTGAATGCCCGACATCTCATCCTTTAAACGAGGTTTGAAACTAATTCTGTCTGATAACCAGCTGCTTGGTTGTGTCGCTATCAATGTCGATGTCCATCGACGGGAACCACAAACCAGCAAATAAATGCTCATCTGTCTTCAACGGCAACAAAAACTGCCAAATAATTAATCGTATGTTATAATCAGTAAATATATTTTATTATAATTCGAAGTTGATTGATTTAATCTTGTATGGTATCAACGTGTGAATAATAAAGGAACTGCCATGATTGGTGTCGTAAATTGACATATACTTAATATATACATTAATACTACAGCAACAACAAAAAAACGGTTTCTACAAACTTCAACTAATAATAAAGATTTATAGTGGAGAGAATTAGTTGAACAGCCTTAATAAACTATAAAGGTAGAGATAGATGTTCGAATGAGGAATTGCGTTGCGCGCGCTCCGTGAATTGTTCAAAACTCAATGAATAATTCAAAATATTCCCGACGAACATACGTGCATCATGTTTAATGTAGACGGCATGCACGAGGAAAACGACCCGAGAACCTTCCTGCGTCTAAAAATATTATTTTCGAGGCTACAACGAGTTCATACATCGGTAGAGCGGTCTGAACGGCGAGCGCCATATTAAAATTATCGCGAAACTACTTTATCGGTGGGCCTTCGCAGTGGGGACTACGTTAACATGATGACACAACTAACTGCGTGCGTCTCTGTATTCACTACACTAGTATGTACCTATATCAAAGAGCCATTGTTCCGGTGGAAGGTCTTTTTTTAATCGTCTGCCCGCATTCTGATAAAGTTGAACACCCGTACAGAGACAGGGCAGGGATCGTTCTTATATCGTAAACTCTGAGCTGTACTACGATTTTATTATGCTTTTTGAGAGAAGATGATGCAATGTCCCCCTTGTATTTCGATGTGTTTTTCCATTATAATTGTTTTTTTTTTTTGAGATGAACATAGTAAGATTGCGACATTAATAATAATTTTATGTAATTTGTTATTGTCGATTCGCTGACACTGAACTATTTAGGAAGACAATTTTTAAATTTAATTTAATGATAAATACACCCGCTGTATTCGTACAGGATAGGTCTATGACATGGTTTTAGATGTCGCAGGTACTATTTTTTATAAGGAAATACGTACTTAACACCTATTGATGACCGTCTTCAACAATGAAGGATCCTGTGATAATTTTATCAATTAAATCGAAGAATAAATACATTTTCATAACAAAGCAACTATTGGCGTATTGTGATACTGCAGTGGTAGGTACCATCATGACTATTTTTGTCGCGAAGAAGCCATTTAAAGGGACAGGCATTACACTTCTTTTTTTTTCCTACCTATGCTGATAGCCTTGAGAGGCTATTTCAGCTTCGCCCTAACGTGTGTAGGTGAGCTCATGGGACTCAAACCGGAGAGTTGTTAACACTGACCCTAGCAAGAGTAGTGCTTCGCAGAATCTACCACCGGATCGGAAACGCGACCCACTGAGAAGATCCGGCGAGAAACTCAGTGGGCTGTGTCTATGGGGACATTACACAATAAAACAGATTTGATCTCAAGTCTGAGAGGCAATATTTGCGTGATGTTTATGGGCTCCAAAAATTTAAGAAATTGAATGAAGGTGTTATGTGCTTATAAGCCATATTATACCTTAAAGCTCCGGGTTAAAGGCTATTTTTAGAGATTGCATGTGATGAAGTTATGTGCAAAGAAAAAGTACAAGTAACGAAAGTTTGTTGCCCGTTTTCTCAAAATTAACAAATTGTATGATATCCCCTCATCCACTCATGTCTTCAATTATTAACCAGGATAGCCAAGCTCTCGTCTACTCATTCCTCTTTAGTTAAATTTAAAACAAAAAAAACTAGAGTTGACATCCCTATTCACTTTAATAACATCCACTTCAAAAAAAATTAACAAGAGCCATGTTTTTTTTGTAATTCAAGTCGCTTGGTACGACTTCATAATCATTTAAGCTATCAAGACACTGGAAATTACAGACTTATTAACTAATTATATCAATGACTTCTATCATTTTGTGTCTTACATTGACGGATATTACAAAAATGAATCTTGTTCAATATTTTTTCCGTGTTATAAACAAGAGCTCATTGAGGAATAATAAAAACATATTTGTTATGAACGACCTGTTTCCTTTCTCGAACAATAGTGATGGGAATCGTATTATAACAAAAAAAAATTAGCGTTGCGATCATTAGAGAGCCGTATCTGTGTTACAATCGGCGAAATCTTGCGACGATGTCAGCAACATAACAATGACTGACAAAAACTTAAAAAGTACACAATAAAAGAAAATGTCTGCGAGTTTATAGTACGTCAAACACAAGAGGTTCGTTAATTTAGATTCAGCTGACGATAAAGAGGCACGCGATAGTTCCATGTAACTTTTTGAATTAGTACAAATTGGACGAATTATGTCAACAGACAAACACATATTCATGCAAAAAAAAAATAGCCAGACATTTTATTAGGGTTTTCACGAATGCAGTACTGAATGAAGTGTTTGCGAGGTAGGTAATTTTACTTTTAGCGTTCATTCATTCATAGTTCATCATCATCATCATCATCATCATCATCATATAAATAAAATTGGAGTGTCTGTTTGTAATATTGAAATAACCGCTTTTTACTACATGCATATGAATATATATACAGAACATACACCAAAATAATATTTTTTACAATTTTTAATCTAATCTCTATTTTAATCTAATCTCTGGAACGGCTGGACCGATTTTGACGGGACTTTCACTGATAGGTAGCTGACGATATAAGGAGTAACTTAGGCTACGTTTTTTAGAATAGCTTCGCCCCACAGCGTCACCCGCGGTACGACAATAACAGCGGGTAACATCGCGGGACTCATCTAGTAAGTACCTAATAAAATTAAACATATTGGTTACAATATGTTATATTCTGTTAGGTTAACCACTTTTATAATTAATTTCGCTCTATAGCTTTCTTGATTGCTGCAGAAAACTCATATAGTGTTAAATTTTGTATTACATATTTTCTTCTATATACAATAAAGAACCATCAATTTAAGTCAGTCAGTGCGGAATTCTGTTTCGACTTTCCTGATATGAGATCATCATAATCACATCGAATGCGGTGGTACATATCCTATTAACTAATGCCTATAGAAGTCGACGTAGGTAGACTAGGAAGATGATCATGATAATATGTATAAGATAAAAGACAAAACGGAAATTAGCTTCCCGTTTTTATTATTATTAATCATAAATACATATAAAACACTATACCTATAATGCAACTTCATGTTTTGTTATTGTATTATATTTGAATCTGAAATTCGAATTTTCAAAATGTTGATCGAATTATTGATTTTGAATTTTAAATACAGACTTAAGAAATTTAATTGTAGAATCTATAAAATTTAAATTCCGTAATAGGCTCTAGCAGAACATAGCCTAGTCGTCATCAAAAGATACGGGTAGATAAGGGAGATTCCGGCGACAGCCTCGAACTTAAGCCGTTCCCTCCTCTATTCTATGCTGATTTGTGATTTGTTATAATACACATTAAATAATAAATGAATATATACTATCAATCACGCCACGTTAACTGGTCCCGTGCTAAGCTCGTAAAGAATTACAGATACCAGATAACGGAAATAAATGTAAGATTTTTATTATACACATACATATATTTAATATACATCTATAACCCTGGAAAATACATTTTATATTTATTATACAAATATCTTCCCTTGGCGGGATTCGAACCCGCGACCCCCTTGTGTAGTGACCATGTCACTTACCACTACACCAGACGGCCGTTAAATTATCATCATCATCAATATTATCAAAGAGCCGGGTTGGGTAAATTACTGTATATAAAACTGACTGAATGAAATTAGAATAAGAATATATGAGTCGACTATTATCAAAGGCGGCAATCTGACTTTTGGACAATGATTGGTAAATCAGAAAAACGAATTATTGACTTTGTATTCCATTAGCAGTCACAAAACTCTTCGGAACGACATCTTAGATAAATAACAGGTTAACTATTAACCTTTATTTAATGCAGGTTTTGAACCGTATTCTTTGAAGGAGACGATTATATTTAAATAAATCTGTATTGACATATCAATAAAATTTTTTTGTCCAAATGTACAGATTGCCGCCTTTGATAATAGACGACTCATATGTAACAATACCCCTTAACGGTACAACACAAACAGCAATAAAGAATTAAAAGCGCTGTCTAAGCCCGCGCTGCGTTATCCTCGTATCGTATTTATGCGGAATAAGCCCGTTTTCGTTAAGACAATGGCTGTCTCAACAACATTGTCGAGGTTCATTGTCGAACACACAAGGTCGTCGTGATTTTAAACAAAATCACGAAACGATCGCTTCGCGTCTCCTATATTGGTACGTAGCCATATTTGTTTTACGAATAAATATTTGTTAATATTACGGAAGGGAAGGGACATGGATTGATTTTTGTGTTCGATTTAAAATCATAAACAAGGAAAACATGTGTTTTATTGAGGTTTTCCGCAACGTAAACGACGTCAAAGTACTTTTTGTTCAATGAAACAAAACCGATACAGAATTTACATCTTTAACACGTTGACGTAATTAATCGATTTCTGTTTTGGATTATCTTATTAAAGCGCGGTCTAGTAGACTCTGGGAAAGACGAATCTGTAGATACTGAGAATGAATCTTTTTCTTACTGACTTAAAAGATTAAAATATAGGTACATTAGCTTAGTAGAATTTAGTACATAACAAAAATCGATATAATAACTTCAGTGAGCCGCGTAGGACACATACAAGAAGAATTTAGTACATAACAAAAATCGATATAATTACTTCAGTGCGCCGCGTAGGACACCTACAAGAAGAATTTAGTACATAACAAAAATCGATATAATTACTTCAGTGAGCCGCGTAGGACACCTACAAGAAGAACTTAGTAGAATTTAGTATAAATCGATATAATAACTTCAGTGAGCCGCGTAGGACACCTTTTTTTTTTTTTTTTTTTGTCAGGAGGAAATCGCCGGACTTCCGCCCTTCACTGGGGATGGAGGGCGGGGCATGTCGGAGTCGAACCGACTAAAACCTCCTGTCTCTCAACAACCAACGTCCAAACCTCGCATGAGACAAAACTCATGAAAAGGCAAAGGGGGGAAAGTGAAGCGTTTAGTGCGGAGCACATCTCTCCCATCACCCTCCCCCTCGGGACGCCGGACTGGCGGTCGTCGGCGCCACGACCACCAGCCCTCTCGGTCGGCAGGCTACCCGAAGCCCGCCTAGATGGCGCCGGTTAGAATGGTCTATCCTACGGAATACCCCGCTGGGTCAGAACCAGCGTGGGTTGAGGATAGCCGGCCTTCCATCACCCGGATGCTCATGCATAAAACGCGTGCAGAGCAGCTTGCACGTCGTCTTCTTAGGCCCCCTTCGCCGGTCCCCAGGCCGACATGTGAGGGGACCCGAAAGCGTAGGACACCTACAAGAAGAATTTAGTACATAACAAAAATCGATATAATAACTTCAGTGAGCCGCGTAGGACACCAGTGACCTACACGGCAGTCAACGTGTTAATAAATGTTTGTTTATTTTTCATAAACTTGTATAGTTTTTAGTGGGATATGAAAGACGCGTGTGTCAACGTGAAATGAAATCATACTATCGATTTTAAATCTAGACAAGAAGTGAACGATTATTTTAATTATATTGCGGTATCTACAGAAAATTATTGCCATCAGATACCTTGAGACATAAAGGACTCTCAAAATGTTTATTGACATGTAAGTATAAAGTGTGAAAGTATTATAAGCATAAATAAGCAAAACAATGATACCCCAATCCGAACGAATTCATGACCGAATCTATATAATTATTTGTATCGATTTTAAGTTAACAAAATAAATAGATTTCGTATGTCACATGATAAGGTGACGAATACAAGAGTAACATGCGCATTTTAAAACAAAGGATACAAAGATCTTTGTTCGTTTGGTCTCGCGAAACAAGATCGAAGATAAGTACGTGATATGTTAATTAATATACATTACAATGTTTAATTGAAGCTCGTGGTTCAACGTATTGAACGTGCTATCAAAATAGACGGGGGTTACTGATTCGAGGTTGAACACATGTATATACAAATCATTGAACGGTAGGTACGAATTTACGGTAGGCAGCGGCTTGGCTCTGCTCTTGGCATTGCTGTAGTCCATGGGCGACGGTAACCACTCAGCACCAGGTGGGCCGTAAGCTCGTCTGCCTACAAGGTCAATAAAAAAAAATTGTAGGAGAGGGGAAATTTGTTCATGACAGTTCACTCCTTCCAAAATGTCTTTGACAAGGCATTGTGAATCTTAATTCCTTGGGCGAAAATAGAAAAGACGCTCTTCTGCCAACGAAAACCAATAAAATTAATATCGATCATCATCAATTTTAACGGTGCCTATCGAAAGATTATCGCTTACGTTACAGAGATTTCATAATACTGAAAGTGTCGCAACGTTTATATACATTTAATCTTTATTGTTGATTTTAATGTCATTATGCAATTTGATTTCGGATTGGAAAGTGAACGTGGTATCGCGATGGATATACTTTCATTGTGTCCGGTAACATGAGAAAGCAACATGCGTATACGTATTCATGTGTAAGGGAAGATGCGAGTTTCATTTTAATTATTCTTATTTATGTGAGTTTACATCATAAAAATATCAATTAAATAGTTCGCTAGGTAAAAAAAAAAGTCTTCACAGATCATATCACCGATAAAGTAGTCCAGAATATGGGAAGATGGATATAAAAACCGAAGAATTCAATTAAACAAATTGCAAGTGTGCAGTAGTTTTGGTACATGCGTTATATCTGTTAAATCCAATTTAAACATAACGATACATATTCCTTATCCTTATCTCAACGAAACCATGAGAACTGTAACATAAAGAAAATAACAAAATTAGCACACAGTAAATAAATCTCTGTGGCTGTGTTATAATAACTTCGTCAGCGATGTCTTGAAATCTAATTAAAATACTAAAGGTTTTCCTTTTAGATTGTAGGTTGTGCCCCAAAAACTTAATTAATACATATAATTTGTAGTAATTGAAACGGAAGCGGTTTGTTTTACTTAAATTAGTGGCATCCTATTCTTGCTCGCGAACCTTAGATTAACAAACGCATTAAGCCCATGTACACATACGTACTCAATTGGATCAACTAAACGGCTAGGCGGACAAGAAGTAAAACGTACCTACATAGTCAAATGTAGCACTTTCCTCACGCGTCATTAGGCTCTATAATTCGAGTACGAAGAATTCTCTTCCTCCTTGTTCGAAACAAGGTTTAAAAGATTGCATTTGCGATATCCGACGATTTTTTTTTTATTGCTCTTACGACGAGCATACGACCCACCTGCTGGTGAGTGGTTACCGTCGCCCATGGACTTCAGCAATGCCAGGGGCAGAGCCAAGCCGCTGCCTAAGTGATCAATTATTAGCCAAAACCATTATTTAAAAAAAAAGCGATATCCTTCCATAATACTTATCAAAAGCGTTTTCTAAAATAAACAAATTACAAAAGCATGTCGTTCGACTTTAGCTTGCGTGTTTGAGTTTAAGCAAATTTACTTGGTCTCAATTCGAGACGCGGTCTCTGACCAAAGACGACAGTTCGTGACGTCATTTGGAGAGTTCTAACGGTCTCGTAATAATAATAAAATAATAAGCGACCAACTTCGACGGAATAAATGTTAAGAAAAAGTCAAATTTATCAATCTAGCCAATTTCTTTTACGTACGTGTGTCAAGAAGGTGATGTTTTGTGTGTGTGTGTGTGTGTGTGTGTGTGTCGTGTGTTTGTTTGGTTTTTGTGTCGGTGTGTGTTATACCTATTTCTGCCGCGATGCAATTTAAAGATTTGTAAGAAGAGTGATACAGTCGTTATAAACACAATCAAGACCTCAACGCCACGCCTCAAGGGGACATTTTTGTTATGATTTCTGTGAGCTTTAGTAGCCAATTAAAATTTACTGGTTATTAGCTCGTCCACTGGCCCAGTGAAATAAATAAAAAACTTCTGTAAATTTTAATTAATTTTGTACAAGCACCCCTAGTGTTTCATTTTTCTAAACGAGTTAAATCATAAACTGTTTCTAATTCATAAGTGTTTTTACAATTAACAAGGTCGAAGAAGCAGCAACATTAAGTGTTTCTAATTTTTATTATATCAGGAAGTGAAACAACAAAGCAACGCTAAACATTAAGCACAGCTGTATTATTACAGTTGTGACATAAACAGTACAATTGTTAATATCGTTAAATAAATAGCAATATCGTTAAATTCTAAACAGAACCCAGAAAGAACGATACTACATTACTTTTATAAATATTTATGTTCGCTTTGTAACAAATCCACAAGTTAAACAAAGCAATTTCAAAAACATCAACAACAAAGTCATCGTGGCCTAAAGGATAAGACGTCCGGTGCATTCGTGTGTAGCGATGCACCGGTGTTCGAATCCCGCAGGCGAGTACCAATTTTTCTAATGAAATACGTACTCAACAAATGTTCACGATTGACTTCCACGGTGAAGGAATAACATCGTGTAATAAAAATCAAACCCGCAAAATTATAATTTGCGTAATCACTGGTGGTAGGACCTCTTGGGAGTCCGCACGGGTAGGTACCACCACCCCGCCTATTTCCGCCGTGAAGCAGTAATGCGTTTCGGTTCGAAGGGTGGGGTAGCCGTTGTAACTATACTGAGACCTTTAGAACTTATATCTCAAGGTGGGTGGCGCATTTACGTTGTAGATGTCTATGGGCTCCAGTAACCACTTAACACCAGGTGGGCTGTGAGCTCGTCCACCCAACTAAGCAATAAAAAAAAAACATTTATATATTTTTATTTGACGAAAATTTATTGAAATCCCAAAAATCATTACTCAATATAAACCAAATAAAAAAGAGATTATTAATCAATTGAATTTAGCTCATGTAGCAATACACTTAGACACACACCTGTACACGTTTCCTAGTTAGAAAATGATGTCAACTCAAGTTGAGGGTTAATCTGTCAAGGTTAACGACTTAAACAAGAATTTAAATTAGGTTCAAAGATATCGAATTTTATTACATATATTATACTGTGGTCCGCGGATTCAGTCGCGTTCATTTTAACTTATATATAAATAAAATAAATAAATATAAATATTTTACTAACAATCACGCCACGTTAACTGGTCCCGTGATAAGTTCGTAAAGAACTTGTGTTACGGGTACCAGATATCGGAAATAAATGTAAGATTTTTATTATACACATACATACATTTAATATACATCCATAACCCTGGAAAAGACATTTATATTTATCATACAAATATCTTCCCTTGGCGGGATTCGAACCCGCGACCCCCTAGTGTAGTGACCATGTCACTTACCACTACACCAGACGGACGTATACTTATACGTATATTATTATGTGTGGGTTGCAATCGTTTGTGAGAAAGAGTAGTTTTATTGTTTGTTATGGCTTAGTCTTCCGACGTCTTTAAGTATCGATAAACTGTATATTTATTCAAGAATCATGAACTATTCTGTTATTAATCTGAAAATATGGACATGACTTCCACGGTGAAGGAATAACATCGTGTAATAAAAGTGAAACCCGCAAAATTATAATTTGCGTAATTACTGGTGGTAGGACCTATTGTGAGTCCGCCCGGGTAGGTACCACCACCCTGCCTATTTCTGCCGTGAAGCAGTAATGCGTTTCGGTTTGCAGGGCGGGGCAGCCGTTGTAACTATACTTGAGATCTTAGAACTTATATCTCAGGGTGGGTGACGCATTTACGTTGTGGATATCTATGGGCTCCAGTAACCACTTGGCACCGGTTCGGCTGTGAGCTCGACAACCCATCTAAGCAATAAAAAAAAACCTTATCCAGCTACTGTTATTAACTACTATCCCGTCATATACCCATAGCATTAGACAGTGATTTTAGATCTGATGACTTGCTATAGGCTCCAATCCAAATTTATTCATGAAATCGATCCAGGACTCGCGTGAAAACCAATTTGGTGTAGTCGCGTACACCCAAACATCATATTACATTTCATTCGTAAATATCTCGCATTCAGGCCGAATTCTGTAACACAATAGTACACAATATACGATACGCTTTTTGTACTGAAACTAATTTCAGTATTTTAATTGGAATTTAAAAGTTTATTCAAAGTCATGAGTTCATTAAACTTCGTCAGCAACGCGTTTGCGTTTTGTTTTTAATCGTAATCAATCAAGATTGTCTCGTGTACCGAATCGATATGTTCGAATGTCTCGACACATTCCCATGACATGTAACGAATCGAATAGAAAACTTTCACCGCGGATTCAGTTTTTTTATAGGTAATTAGCGAAGGAAACGTACGCTGTTTACATTTTCCAATGATTAAGAGTTCCGAACAATGCAGCCTTATCACTCACTGTAGTACCGTGTGAGTCACGCGAACGGACTATTGAAATAAATGAATGCGCGTAATTAAGTACTCGATGACACACCTGTTGTTTGTTTTTAATTCGATTATTTTAGTTTATTTCCGATTATTATATTTCGTAATAGGAATTATTGTTGTTATTGTTTTACAAAGGCACGATAATTTCTTCGATGCGTTTTTTCTTCTTTTTTTTAATTATATACTATGAGTATGTATACTTTTCAATAACAAAATGAGATATTCGTATTCTAAAATTATTAATTAATTATTTTTAATTATATTTAAATCTAAGTATTCTTACTTCCTTGTCTAATATGATCAATTTACTAATGCATTTCTGTTTAAGTGATTAGAAAACCTTGCGTCAGTGAAATATTTTCATAGATTAAGCCAAACTATATACAGAGCATTGTGGCGTGAGGTTCACATTAAAATACGCATTTCCTATGTCACTTCTATATGATATGAAATAAATCCCGATGTGACTATCTTTTAACACATAACAACCAAAATCTTTACTATATAATTCGTGCTAAATCGCCTTCACGGAAAATTACAGAACAGATTACAAGGTATCGTAATTTCAATAACCGCAAATGTAATAAGACATTACGCAAGCACATTTGTATGACCCTTGAATAATATGATTGTGTAAGTGTGCATTAATAGTTTTCTTGTGTGCAAACTGAACGAACGTATTGAAGGGTTCTATAATGATTTATTTTAACAGCATGACGTGGAAGTAACAATTGCATTGCCTTTCTAGCCTTAAAACCAGAACCAGACCTTTTTACTTCGTAGCAGATAGGTGCTACCAACTCGTACGAGCACGTCATATCGGATCCTCCCGATCCACTATCGGTGCTTTTAGGTACCTCAAGCAAGTACTTCGTCATTGTGACGAAAGGTTCATCGAGTAAATTAACCGACAGACACAGCCCACTCGCCGGATTTTCTCAGTGGGTCGCGTTTCGATTCCGGTTTTAGATTTTTTTTCTTTTTTTTATTGCTTATATGGGTGGGCGAGCTTAAGGCCCACCTGATGTTAAGTGGTTACCGGAGCTCTTCGACCAATGTGAATGCCGCCACCCACCTTGACATTGGAGTTCTAAAGTCTGAGTATAGTATGGCTGCGAAGCGCACAATTCAACAAAGCACTGTTCTTCCTAGGGCTAGTGTTAACAACGTCACCAGGTTAGAGCCCCGTGAGCTCACTACGTTCACTCGTTCAGCGAATCTAGTATAGCCCCTGAGGTAACTAGAATAGGTAGATAAAAAAAAAAACGTACGAGTCAACATAATGCACAGTACTAAAAATATAAAAAAAACTAATTATGTGGTGTCGTGGGACACCAGGTAGGAACGAAGTTCCTTCGGCTAATGTAGAATCGACACAATTTGCAAAAAAAATATCGTGCTCAATTTTATGTTGGTTTTCTTGATTTTTCTCTTAAATTTTGCTGATTAGTTTTTATTTAAGTACAGGAAAGTATTTAGGAAATTCAGTATTTTAGGAAATAATAAATTACGTAAAATAAAAATAAAATCGTAATTCAAATTATCAATTAAAATAACAAAAGATTATCTTTATTTTTGTTTGACAACATAAAATTACATAGAAATAGAAATAATTACAAAATAGAGAGAAGGGATGAGAGAACGAAAAGAAAGAGGGAGAAAGAGAAAGGTATTATACACTACTCGCTTGTGTATACGACTGTCGCGCCTGCGCACGTCTCATTTAACGGTTTTATTCCACGCACTTTTTTCCACGGATTTTTTCTTACGGTTTTACTATCACATTTTTTTCAGTTCGGTCGCGCAGCAAAATCCCTATCCCCTCCAAGCCTGCCGTAAGGAACTTCGTTCCAATAAGAGGCAGTTAGTTAAGAAAGTAAAGGTGACTATTAGAGCAACGAAGTAACAAAATTTCAGCTCATTTGCAATAATGTTGGATATTAAGAATTATGTCTCGATGAGGAACGTAAGAGAAAAATAAAAGGCCCAACTCAACTGTACACGTGTCCGATTATATCACTAACCCATTTAAATAAATTTAATCACAGTGTGAACATGGTTACCCCAAACAATTAAAATAAAAACTTAGAATTTAAAAAAAAAACGTATAATAATATATACAGTATCTATCTCGATTAAAATCATAGTAATAAATTTATTACTAATGATCGTACTACGTCATGCGGACCACGGACCGATTTCATGAATATTAATTTGTAAGTAAGCAAAATTCACGAATCATAGGGTTTACCACTCAAAATAGCACGCTTAATAACATTAATTCTCCGATATTAATCACACCTACGACTTATAAAAAAAAATAACAATGAGTAATGCACCGGCCTAGTGGGGCAGACGATTCCAACAGTATACACATATTGTGCGCAATGCAAGTGTATTCCCATTATTTGCTATAACTGTTTCCATTGTCTGTGTTATGTGGACCTGTGACACAAAATAAATACCATTTAATGAAAAGTAGTATAATTGTATTATTGTTATGCAACAGTTCATTGCAGAGCGAAAACGTTTTGTTCTCGAATTGTTTAATGTTATTGTTGCGAATTTCAATACATATTTATTATTATGGAACAAGTATAATAATGTCTTATGTAATATGGTCGTGTTTAAAAACCGCTAGGCAAATTTACTTGAAATTGCTATTTGTTGGACTACATACGGAAATAAAAATCTTCCGTCTATTATTATATTGTAACTTCTGTATTATATTGTAATCATAATATGAATATATGTAATTTGTTTCCACTGCAACAAATTACTTTGCCTTATAACTAGCGTTTTATGATAGGTTATATGCCAGTAATAAAAACTATTTTTCTTTAAATTGGAAGTTACATCTATGGATTTCAAAATGAAAATGTATCCAGTAAAGCCGCAAATTGTTAACATAAATATCTTTCAACATGTAAATATTTTTACAGATAAGATTATTATACCCGGAAGCAGCGATCCTAAGGATCATTTGATCTTAAGTGGTGGTAGCTGACACTCACGACTGTATACTGCTACTACTGTGTACTCATTTAAAGAAGGATAAGCAATAACACAATAAAAATAAACGTTGGTAATGCAGATTTTGAACTCTATTCCGGTGGCAAACGGTGTATTAAATAAAACTATATGAACAGACTAAAACGTGGCAATTCAACAATTAACTGACACAATGCATACAAAAAAAGCTGCAGTTATTTTAAATTTGTAACAACAGCTTTGACCAGTTGCGGTATTTCTTCGAACTTTCTTGCAGAGCAGCAGCAATTTACGCGGACCCCGAACACACCGAGTTAGTCGACAGGGAGGTCGAGCGCAGAGCTTCCCTGCCGCCCTCGGACGCGTTACCCCCCATTACCACTGACGAAGTTAGAGACGCGATCCACAATCTCCAACCTAGGAAGGCATCCGGCTCCGACGGCATCCGCAACCGCGCGCTAAAACTCTTGCCAGTCCAACTGATAGCAATGTTGGCTACAATTTTAAATGCCGCTATGACGCACTGCATCTTTCCCGCGGTGTGGAAAGAAGCGGACGTTATCGGTATACATAAGCCGGGCAAACCGACAAACGAAACATCTAGTTACCGTCCGATTAGTCTCCTCCCGACGATAGGAAAAATTTACGAACGGCTCCTTAGGAAACGCCTCTGGGATTTTGTTACCGCGAACAAAATTCTCATAGACGAACAGTTCGGATTCCGCTCTAAACACTCGTGCGTACAACAAGTGCACCGCCTCACGGAGCACATCCTGATAGGACTAAATAGGCGTAAACAAATCCCAACCGGCGCCCTCTTCTTCGACATCGCGAAGGCGTTCGACAAAGTCTGGCGCAACGGTTTAATTTACAAACTGTACAACATGGGAGTGCCAGACAGACTTGTGCTCATCATACGAGACTTCTTGTCGAACCGTTCGTTTCGATATCGAGTAGAGGGAACTCGTTCTCGTCCCCGTCAACTGACTGCCGGAGTCCCGCAAGGCTCCGCGCTCTCCCCGTTATTATTTAGTTTGTATATCAATGATATACCCCGGTCTCCGGAGACCCATCTAGCGCTCTTCGCCGATGACACGGCTATCTACTACTCGTGTAGGAAGATGTCGCTGCTTCATCGGCGACTCCAGATCGCAGTAGCCACCATGGGACAGTGGTTCCGGAAGTGGCGAATTGACATCAACCCCACGAAAGCAGCGCAGCGCAGCGGTGCTCTTCAAAAGGGGTCGCCCTCCGAACATCACTTCGAGCATCCCACTCCGTAGTAGGCGCGCAAACACCTCCGCCGTTAGTCCCATCACTCTCTTTGGCCAGCCCATACCGTGGGTCTCGAAGGTCAAATATCTAGGCGTCACCCTCGACAGAGGGATGACATTCCGTCCCCATATAAAAACGGTACGCGACCGCGCCGCGTTTATTCTAGGACGACTCTATCCAATGCTTTGTAGTCGAAGCAAACTGTCCCTCCGCAATAAGGTAACTCTCTACAAAACTTGTATACGCCCCATCATGACGTATGCAAGCGTAGTGTTCGCTCACGCAGCCCGCACCCACTTGAAATCCCTTCAGGTTATTCAATCACAATTCTGCAGGATAGCCGTCGGAGCGCCATGGTTCCTTAGGAATGTGGATCTCCACGATGACCTGGAGCTCGACTCATTTAGTAAGTATCTACAGTCGGCATCGCTGCGCCATTTTGAGAAGGCGGCACGACATGAGAACCCTCTCATCGTAGCCGCTGGAAATTACATACCCGACCCAGTAGACCGAATGGTAAACCGTCGACGTCGCCCAAAGCACGTCATTACGGATCCTCCTGATCCATTAACGGTGCTCTTAGGCACCACAAGCACCGGTCACCGTCCTCGTCGAACCCGTCGCTTGCGACGAAGGGCTCGACGAGCGAACTAACCCATAGACACAGCCCACTGAGTTTCTCGCCGGATCTTCTCAGTGGGTCGCGTTTTCGATCCGGTGGTAGATTCTGCGAAGCACTGCTCTTGCTAGGGTCAGTGTTAGCAACCCTCCGGTTGAGCCCCGCGAGCTCACCTACAAACGTTAGGGTGAAGCTGAAATAGCCTCTCAAGGCTATCAGCACAGGTAGGAAAAAAAAAAAAAAAAAAAAAGCAGCAATTTGAAAAACTGTAAACATTATTATGAAGGAGTTATTGAACTTTTAAATTTTGAGTGTAATAAAACCTTTTTTAAAGTATATGGGGATTGTAAAAAAAATTCGCAGAAATATTTTCGTGCTGGTTGTTCACAAAGTAAGACAAAAGTATTGTTATTCGAAAGGGCAACATGGGATTCAGTCACGTAAACGAAAAGTAAAAAGTACGATGGCTTGGTAAGTGAATCGACTCAGACCACCGACCTGTTCTTATGCAGCTCGGTCGCCCTCACAACCCAGTCACTGTTACGAGGACCATGGTGGATTGGAATAAGCTGGGCACGTGCCTAGCCGAAGCCGCTCCGCCAATCCTCCCTTACGGCCCGGATTCGAATCTATCCCCCGAGGACACCGTCGAATCCATAAACATCATTACCGATCACATCTCTTCCGCGATCATTAGATCTTCAAAAGAAGTCGATGTGGAGGACAGCTTCCACCGCATCAGACTATCCTCCGAACTTAGGAATCTCTTAAGAGTTAGGAACGCGGCAATCCGGGCCTACGATCGGCTTCCCACGCATTCAAACCGGATTCGGATGCGTCGTCTACAACGCGAAGTCCACTCCCGCCTAAGCGACGCGCGTAACGATAATTGGCATAGTTATTTAGAACAACTCGCGCCCTCCCACCAAGCATACTGGCGACTAGCTAGGACTCTCAAATCCGAAACTACCGCTACTATGCCTCCCCTCGTACGCCCTTCAGGCCAACCACCGGCATTCGATGACGATGACAAGGCTGAGCTGCTGGCCGATGCACTGCAAGAGCAGTGCACCACCAGCACTCAACACGCGGACCCCGAACACACCGAGTTAGTCGACAGGGAGGTCGAGCGCAGAGCTTCCCTGCCGCCCTCTGACGCGTTACCCCCCATTACCACTGACGAAGTTAGAGACGCGATCCACAATCTCCAACCTAGGAAGGCATCCGGCTCCGACGGCATCCGCAACCGCGCGCTAAAACTCTTGCCAGTCCAACTGATAGCAATGTTGGTTACAATTTTAAATGCCGCTATGACGCACTGCATCTTTCCCGCGGTGTGGAAAGAAGCGGACGTTATCGGTATACATAAGCCGGGCAAACCGACAAACGAAACATCTAGTTACCGTCCGATTAGTCTCCTCTCGACGATAGGAAAAATTTACGAACGGCTCCTTAGGAAACGCCTCTGGGATTTTGTTACCGCGAACAAAATTCTCATAGACGAACAGTTCGGATTCCGCTCTAAACACTCGTGCGTACAACAAGTGCACCGCCTCACGGAGCACATCCTGATAGGACTAAATAGGCGTAAACAAATCCCGACCGGCGCCCTCTTCTTCGACATCGCGAAGGCGTTCGACAAAGTCTGGCACAACGGTTTAATTTACAAACTGTACAACATGGGAGTGCCAGACAGACTCGTGCTCATCATACGAGACTTCTTGTCGAACCGTTCGTTTCGATATCGAGTAGAGGGAACTCGTTCTCGTCCCCGTCAACTGACTGCCGGAGTCCCGCAAGGCTCCGCGCTCTCCCCGTTATTATTTAGTTTGTATATCAATGATATACCCCGGTCTCCGGAGACCCATCTAGCGCTCTTCGCCGATGACACGGCTATCTACTACTCGTGTAGGAAGATGTCGCTGCTTCATCGGCGACTCCAGATCGCAGTAGCCACCATGGGACAGTGGTTCCGGAAGTGGCGAATTGACATCAACCCCACGAAAAGCGCAGCGGTGCTCTTCAAAAGGGGTCGCCCTCCGAACATCACTTCGAGCATCCCACTGCGTAGTAGGCGCGCAAACACCTCCGCCGTTAGTCCCATCACTCTCTTTGGCCAGCCCATACCGTGGGTCTCGAAGGTCAAATATCTAGGCGTCACCCTCGACAGAGGGATGACATTCCGTCCCCATATAAAAACGGTACGCGACCGCGCCGCGTTTATTCTAGGACGACTCTATCCAATGCTTTGTAGTCGAAGCAAACTGTCCCTCCGCAATAAGGTAACTCTCTACAAAACTTGTATACGCCCCGTCATGACGTATGCAAGCGTAGTGTTCGCTCACGCAGCCCGCACCCACTTGAAATCCCTTCAGGTTATTCAATCAAAATTCTGCAGGATAGCCGTCGGAGCGCCATGGTTCCTTAGGAATGTGGATCTCCACGATGACCTGGAGCTCGACTCATTTAGTAAGTATCTACAGTCGGCATCGCTGCGCCATTTTGAGAAGGCGGCACGACATGAGAACCCTCTCATCGTAGCCGCTGGAAATTACATACCCGACCCAGTAGACCGAATGGTAAACCGTCGACGTCGCCCAAAGCACGTCATTACGGATCCTCCTGATCCATTAACGGTGCTCTTAGGCACCACAAGCACCGGTCACCGTCCTCGTCGAACCCGTCGCTTGCGACGAAGGGCTCGACGAGCGAACTAACCCATAGACACAGCCCACTGAGTTTCTCGCCGGATCTTCTCAGTGGGTCGCGTTTCCGATCCGGTGGTAGATTCTGCGAAGCACTGCTCTTGCTAGGGTCAGTGTTAGCAACCCTCCGGTTGAGCCCCGCGAGCTCACCTACAAACGTTAGGGTGAAGCTGAAATAGCCTCTCAAGGCTATCAGCATAGGTAGGAAAAAAAAAAAAAAAAAAAAAAAAAAAAAAAAAAAAAAAAAAAAAAAAAAAAAGGTAAGTGAATCGTTTTTGGAGATTGACTTCATTGTGTATCACCGTAGCGGCATCGCAAAAGCGAACGTTCTTTTTTATTGCCTTTGTAGGCAGATGAGCATACAACCCACCTGATGGTGAGTAGTTACCGTCGCCCACGACTTCAGCTTTTTTTTTTTTTTTAATTTATTCAATTTTCTTAAGATTTTACATCCATATTATACGTCTTCATTACATTCCATTAACATTTCATTTATACTAAAATTAAATAAAAATAATAACTAATCTCGGACTAAAACAATAATAATAATAATAAAAACAAAAAAACAAATAATAATAATAATAAAAACAAAAAATCAAATAATAATAATAATAATAAAACAAAAACTCTAAATTAACATGAAAACTACCTTAACCTAAAGGCTGGTTTGGATGAGAGCCAGAGGGGCAGAGCCAAGCCGCTGCCTACCAAACCTGTGTTTGTGGACAAAGAGGATAATATGCAAAACCGATTTTGATATCATCATAATTACATACAATTAAAGCTTGTTTATAACACATTCGCATCACTTAATACGGGTTCACCAGGTGTCTTATCGCTTAGACTACGACGGCTTCAAACTATGTATATATGTTAGTACTAATATCGTTTATAGATCTAGATATTATATAGTTGAGTGAACTACAATTGATTTTTATCGTTTAATCCTTTTAATCATAACCATTATATACAATGAAATAAAGTGTGATTGTTGGTTAATTATATTAACGGATGCTAGTTTCATTTTAATATTTGGGTTCAGTATTGAAAGTTAATACTAAAACCCTTATAATAAACGATAAACTGATAAACGTGGTACTAATTCTATTTTGCACTGTTATGGCGCTGTTGATAATCTATAAAGCCAAGAGTTCAGAGCTGCTATTCCTAATAGTTAATACACGCTTATTAAAAAAGCCCCAAATTTTAGCATAATGTATTTAAAATATCTTTGAAAGCTACATATTATCCAAATTGGTTCAATGTTTGTAGACATCAACCCACACAAGCAAACAAAAAGAAAAACCGGTCTAAAACATTTCCGATGATGCAAAGAATTCCGTAGTGAATGCTGAACATAACTTAGTCGATTTTCACAATTTAATGTAAATTGGGTGTTTCTTTCTTTTTCTTCTTTGCTTTCGCTTTTTACAACTGAAAGTAATGAAAATTCTCCTCTTCGTGTATGTTCGTGTTAAATATTTAATTCTAGAAAGATACATCTTCATAGTTTTACTTAGGCATGAAATCGTGATTATTCAAAATAATGCACGTTATTGCATCTTTCATCTCGGCGACCGCAATCACTTCCTTTTATCATAAAATTTATGTTATAAGTTAAACGCTGTTTGTTGTACCAAGCGAAATAAGAATGATTTAGCTTTTTTTTTTTTTTTCTAGAGAGGTTATCAGCATAGGCTATATCAGCTTCGCCCTAACATGTAGGGGAGCTCACGGGGCTCAAACCGGAGTGCTGCTAACACTGGCCCTTGCAAGATTAGTGCTTCGCAGAATCTACCACCGGATCGGAAACGCGACGCACTGAGAAGATCCGGCGAGAAACTAAGTGGGCTGTGTCTATGGGTTAATACGCTCGTCGAGCCCTTCGTCGCAAGCGACGGGTTCGACGAGGACGGTGACCGGTGCTTGTGGTACCTAAAAGCACCGTTAATGGATCGGGAGGATCCATAATGACGTGATGATTTAGAAGAGAGCGCTATGCCTATTGAGAAATACATGTTGTCTTTCTTCAAACGAGATTTCTGGTGAGCAGTCAGCGATAGGCACCAGCTTGGCTCTGCCCATTTTATTTATTGCGTCGACAAGTGAGCGACGGTAACGGTAACCCTTACTATAATATAGGACAGTATGATAGTCCCAGCCCACTGAGTTTCTCGCCGGATCTTCTCAGTGGGTCGTGTTTCCGATCCGGTGGTAGATTCTGCGAAGCACTGTTCTTGCTAGGGCCAGTGTTAGCAACACTCCGGTTTGAGCCCCGTGAGCTCACCTACATGTTAGGGCGAATGAAATAGCCTCTCAAAGCTATCAGCATAGGTAGGAGGAAAAAATAAATAAAATGATTGTCTGTTTACAATGGCAAAGAAAAATGTCCACTATTTTCACACTATAAAAAGCAATTATGCTGTATCTAAAACTTGTATCGATTTGCGTAGCATTTATAGTAAGTCTAATTGCACTGATTGTTGATGATAGCTTTCGTAATCATACAGCGATAAGGACAAAAAGCAGCTAAACAACCAAGGTTATCTACCATGCTTGAGAGTCAATCGCCGCGGCATTGAGCCGGACAAAGACCGTGTTTCATACGACGTTTATTCCATTAACATTTGTTTACATATTCTTTGGAAATCATCAAACTACAAAATGAAGCCGATTTCTTTGGTTCAATAATATTATTTTGGCATAAATAAGCGAGATGGCGGTGTCTGCTCGTGCCAGCTCGGTCTCACCTTACGCCCGACACTCGGTCACCAGTAGAAATTTCATTTTGTACTTCATAAAATATTACATGAGTGTCTTTCTATCTGTCATTTGTCTTTCGTTTTATTTAAGATCAAATACTGTGATAGAATAGTAAGCTTTTAATATATAAGCGCATTGCCCGTTCGTGCGTATTTGGTCTATCAGCGTATAGGTAGAGGAAAACAGTACATAATAAGTAGAAATTTTAAGTGTACTAGTGGTCCCGCAGTAGTCGAAATTCGATTATAATTAATTGAAATTGTAAGTTTGATATTTAGTCTATTTTCAATTTGACCACAGACGTCAAGAACAAAAGTTTGACAATAAATAAATAGTATGCATACGTGTTGCGTCAAATACATGGTAGTGTGTGTAATGTTTTTTTTATTGATTTAATTTATTTTTTAGGCATAATTTTAAAAAATATTAATATTCTGCACTCCTTCTCTATATTCTCCATAAGTGTGGGAAATTTCATACTCCACCGTCCGCGCAATTTTCGTAAAAAGGGATACAAAGTTTTTCCTTCACGTATTAATATATAGATAGATAATATAAAGATGTTGTACTTCTAAATGTCACCTATACATAGAAGAGGGCACGTCTTAAGTGACATTCGAAATTTATTCTTCAAAATAAACATTACGAAAATCCGTGATTCGTTGTGAAATGCGAAAAGTCTTTGATGTAAAAATTCCGTTTTCCGTACACATATTAAACGAGTAGACTTATTGAATTATTCAGCCAGACTGTTATTTGAATTTTCAGCGAGGCGAAGCGGCCATTCGGCCATTGCTCTGTGCATGAGTTTACAATATGACGCCCACCTATTTTCGGATCTCCTAAATTAAACGTAAGTGTATTTCACTGTATTACGTCAAAACGAATCCGGGACGATCATTGTATGCTTTGTTGAATGAAAATTAAAAGTGCTTCCGATTTTTCTGAGATTAGTGCAAATTCATTAACGATTATGTTAACGTTTTTTAGTATACTCTACCTTTAATTACATTTTACTGAAATAAATAAAACTACCATTAAAACATTCTGGTTAGTTAGTTTATTAACCCCTCAACAAAAAAAAAACATTTACTTCTAACTCATGAATTTACAACAAAATACAAGAATATTTTATTTCATTGTAAAACAAAAGTTTTTTGACCTCCAATAAACAATTCGTTCAAACATCTCCACGTTACAATAAGGTCAAAAAACTTTGTAATGTGACACGCAGGCGCGCTCTTCCATTAATTTTGTCTAGAGGACGAATGATACATCTTTAATGCAGAATGAATTCGTGGCAAAAACTAAGACGCAATTTTCTTTCGTGGAAAACAAGCTTCGAAGTTCTAATAATAATTAAATTAAGATGTTTTCTATATTTGTAACTCTGTTCAATTTAAATAGAGACTTAAATAAAAACCAATAATGACTAGATTTCTATGTTCCATTTTCAAACAGAAACATCGCCACCTAATCAAGCGTTGAATTATTAAATCAAATCATGTACCATAGGAGGCAGAGGAAATAAACACATGCAACCACGTGCTATTACCGTTTTATAATGTGGCAACTACTTTTACAAAACTCACATGTTATTGAAACAATATTAGGGGTTCTTATGTATAATGTATTTAGAATAAACATCTGTATTTATTTGCGTGTTCCTTTCTAATTCAATATTGTGCAATAATTTAGTTTTTAAATTACATGCTAACAACGTGCACGTGTGTTTTTATTAAACGATTCCAAAATCTACTCAGGATGTTTAAAATTGATACGGTCCATTACAAACTATACTTTATCGTTCTAAATAATTGACGTTCAATTTATTATGTTATTTATCTAATGAGTGCAGAGACACAATATCTGAGTTATTGCGCGTCGTATATAACAGAAAACGCACTAAATCAAAACATTACGATATATTTCGATAGCTTATGACCTATTGACCTCCTATACATTTGTATAGATGCCGATAAAACATTACTCGGCTACATACTATGGCACAGAGTTGTGCATTATCCGCACATGTATCGTTTACTGCAACGCAGCTGCTTTATCGATAGCGTCAGATAACAACTGCTTATGTAATCTAACTGGCGTGTGTTCGCGTGTCACGAAGCTTATAAACATAGATATAATTGTTGGTTGAATTCAGTGAAACCGCCAGTAAAAGTGGGCCGGCATAATACGGTTAGAACGATAACGTGTCGCGAATTGATACGACTTTAGCAGAGAATCATCGATTATTTTAATTCAAGGCAAAAGCTCAGCGAACCGCATTGAACGTAAACAGTGCAGTGTTTTTATGATTTTATATCTATATCTTAACTTTTATCGAGACCGAATAGCTATTCTATTGACCACTGATAAGGTTCATTCTTCACTCTGTCCACTATAATTTTGATACCTGTACGATCTTAAAATGGGTACCTAGTTCAAGTGGTATAAATAAGTGCCATTGTTTGAGCATGACCTTTAAATTTAATTCAAGACTTTTCTTCTTTTTTTATAAAAAAATTGAAAAACCTTGTGGATATTCTTCGGGCCAATCGAGGAAACTTCGTTATGGTAATGCATAATTCAACATGTTTTACTATTAATGAAATAGATGCGCACGTGGTATTTTACACGAAGTATTTATTATTCACAGGAATTTAAAAGAGGTTTGTTCCTGTGAAATTTATCATCGCACTTCATAATTCATTGTAAAAGTGTCGGGTTAACATTTTATCCTACATATGTATTGAGATGAGTTTTAAGAGTATTTAAGTCTACGAAGTGTGTGCTATATTCTCTTAACAGTACAAAATGTTCATATTTATATTAATATGTAACGTAATTACTGGTGGTAGGACCTTTTGTGAGTCTGCGCGTGTAAGTACCACCACCCTTCCTATTACTGCCGTGAAGCAGTAATGCGTTTCGGTTTTAAGGGTGGGGCAGCCGTTATAACTACATATACTGAGACCTTAGAACTTATATCTCAAGGTGGGTGGCGCATTTACGTTGCAGATGTCTATGGGCTCCAGTAACCACTTAACATCAGGTGGGTTCTGAGCTCGTCCACCCAGCTAAGCCATAAAAAAAGTATAAATATTCAGAAAGTATTAATCATTAGTTACATTAGAATAAGTACATTGTATCCGCTAATTTGTCATCACAAAAATTTTGCTTTCGCTACAAGGTCATCTTTTATTGCGTATTTGATTCTAAGTATAATTGCAGATACTTTTGTTATATGCCAAGATAAATAAACGTTATTCTTCTATTTTTATCAGTAGAACCCGGAAGTACCTTGGTTCGGTTTTTGTCATCATACCATGCTATCCTTCATCGCTCATATCAAAGTACCTAATATTATAATAATATATTGAATATTGAACACGAATAATTAACATGTTTTTTTTAAATATTGTTTTAAACGTAGAAGCCAATAAACTAATTACGTGAACTTTATTATTAAGGATATTATTACCCATTACGTTAATTAAATTATCAGAATTTAGCTAATAGTATTTAATTACGTTCCCTATGTGCAACGCTATATTACTATATCCCTAAGCGATTGCAAATTATACTTTATGTCTCGAGATGGGTGGTCGCATTTACGTTGCGACATGTTGGCTCCAGGTAAACTCAAGTATGTGACCTGGTCGACCAATCTTTGTTTTTTTTTATTACTTAAATGGGTTGACGAGCTCAGCCCACATGGTGTTAAGTGGTTACTGGAGCCCATAGACATCTATAACGTAAATGCGCAATCCAAATTGAGATATAAGTTCTAAGGTCTCACGAATAGTTACAACGGTTGCCCCACCCTTCAAACCGAAACGCATTACTGCTTCACGGCAGATATAGGCAGGGTGGTGGTACCCACCCGCGCGGACTCACAAAAGGTTCTACCAACAGTAATATGTCAATATTATAAATAAAAATCCTTTAATTACAAAAAAAAGATAACTAAAATTGACGACTGCAAAATGATTAAATTGACTAAATAAATATTCGTAATACTAACCTTATCGAAAGTGATAGCAGGCGTGGCGGAAGCGATAGCGCCATCCTTCTTCTTCTCGATTTTGTAGACGATAATATTATTTTCTCGTACGGTGTGAACGATGAAAGCCTTGGAGTCCGGGCTCCAGGCCACATGGGAGGCGTGGTCAAACTCGATGTTCACACGTAAAGTTCTGTGCTCCTTCTGGCTCAGATCTCGTATGTCCCAAAGGATCACTGACCCATCTAAGAAAAAATCAACCTATTAAGGGCCATAAACTTTAACTTCGGGGAGCTCTCCAAACGGGGCCGTTGGCCTAGATCGCCGAAGTCATCCCAAAGTCGTCTTAACTATACATATGTAATTATATCGTGCTTTAGTTTAGTTTTTAAACGAAAGAAAAAAGTTCAGATATTTGAACGGATGAAGTTGTGGTATTTTTTGAACAATAACCATTTCTTATCTCTCAGGTAAATTGTCTGCAGAATTTTTGCAACGCGCTATTGTCTTCTGCTCATAAACTCGCAAAATTTTCAAAAACAAAAAATGCACATTATCTTTTTATTTCTCATTGCCAAGTGAACAGGTAATTGTTTTTGAGACAACAACGAAACAGATAATTTTCCTACGAGGAGACGAAACAATAATAGTGGCGTATTCGGGAAGGTTTCAATCCGCTTACGAATAACGATAAAGAAATATTCTTTTTTTTTTTCTTTTCGAGTTTACTAAGAGTTGACGGCCGACCATAAAATGTTTTTTTTTTAATTATTTCACAAAAGAATAATTTTAATTAAGCCTTAAAGTTCTTACGCGATTTTTAACCTCATTCAAAGTTCGTTTCATCCATATACATATGTAAAATACCGTCATGATATAATTTCAATTGAAGACAAGATGGAGAACAAAAGTCAAACCTTGATACTATTCAGTAATTGTTTACGGATAAGTTCGATTGTTGCAAATGCTTGTAACTTGCTTGGGTGTGCAATGTAAGAACCGGTAAAAGGTCAACGGACCACTTAAGACTTCGAAACTGAGTCACTGTACCAAGGCCTCTCGATTTCAGGCAGTTTATTATAGTTCTACCGTAAAGCTAATTCGTAACTGACCTGACCAGTTTTATGGATAACAGTTAACCAAGATATTGAAGTTCAATATCTAAAACGTATTTACTATTAGATGTTACTAAAGCGTTTTTATTATTAGTCATTGCGTTATTAGTCAAACTCGGATGCCGCCATTGATTGATTTGGAAATCTATCTTTAACCAAAACGATTATTCGTGTTATTCTTCATGCGCGTTGATGTCTTTTCGTTCAATGGCCCCCGCTCAAGGAAACTAGGAAGGCGTTTGCCTAAATCATGAAACAAAAAAACTGTATCTCACGCTGCCATCGTTACGTCATTTATATCGTATTTGTCTATGCCTATACTAGTGATCGAACGCAGTAGTCAAAATTCGACTATAATGAATTGAAATTATAATTTTGAACATTATTATGGTTCTATTTTGAAACACAATTATACTTATATAATATAATCACAGATTTCGCCAAAACTGCACTATAGATAAATAATATTAAAGACAAACAATATTAATCTATTCTCAATTTGACCACAGACTTTAAACAATAACAAAACTTTTACAATTGACAGTAAACAAAGAGTACATATATTTTTATGTATGTGTTGTTATGTCAAATATATGATAGTGTGTGTAATCCTTTTTTTATTGATTTAATGTATCTTCTATGCATTATTTAAAAAAAAAATTAGCATTCTGCACTTCTTCTGCATATTCTCTATAAGTGTGGGAAATACTCCTCACTCCTCCTACTCAATTCATACTCCTCCGTTCGCGCAATTTTCGTAAAGAGGGGCACAAAGTTTTTGCTTCACGTATTAATATATAGATATGTACATTTTAATCATGGCTCTCGGTTCATACATGTATAATGAGCCAGAGGCGATTCTTATCCGAACAGCAACAAGACAAAAACTCGTCTGTTAGAATCCACTCGTACTGAATTCAAGGTCCATCGTCATTGTTGGTGCCCCCGAGGCCAGGCTTCATCGCAGATTCGGTTTTGGTGGGCAGCGAGTAGGCGACTACACAATTATTGTTAATTGTGTTACTAAAGCTTTTGTTGCGAGTTAAATTCATACGAACTTATATACACATATTTATGACGCTAAGGTTATAAGTTGAATAGGTGTTTGCAAGTCGCTTGTGTGCTGATGCATATTTCATTTATGTTCTTATCTTATATTGAATTTTAGTATTCATTAACGATCATTGAAATAAGTCAATCACTATTTATAGAGATTATGTAAGACAACGAAATCAGTAAATTATTTAGCAATGAGCAACTGTTTCAAAAATTGGGACGTTAACCTGACGTGTCAAGGGTGGTGGTACCCAAATTGTGCTTAATTTCAGGTGGGCCATGAGCCACACGTCTAGCATAAAAAAAAAAAAAACAATTACTTATAACTATTTTTACGGTTTCGTGATCAGTCAGTATATGAAATGTCAGAAATCATATAATAATAATAAATGCGAGATTTTAAAAATGCTGTTTTAATTATATTTACGACTCGCGAAACCCGAAAAAGTATTTTCTAATAATATATAAATAGCATTATTTAAAAAAAACTGTTTAAAGTATAAGTAGCTCTTGTATATATCGATAGGTTTCCTTGACTCAGCTTCCACAATACAGCGAGCCACGACATATGACGCGGAGGGGCTCCGCGGGCGTGTTGGGTTTTGATGACGAAACACCCCGTTTTGTGCAAGCCTTTGTGATTGCGAAAGAGACTTTGACGTTAAGCCACTCGGAGGTTAGGCAGCCTATGAAGAAAATTTGAACGATTCAATACTATTATGCCAGATTGTATAATAATTCAACCGCTTCAATACACGAAGAACCAAATCAAATCAAAAAAAAATTATTCAACATAAATGAAAGTACATACTTGTTGAACGTCAAAAAGAACTACCGCCAAATCAGCCTCCGGCCTGAGAAGAACTAGCAAGAAACTCAGCGGGCATATCTTTTTCTTTTCTTTTTTTAAATATTAGATAAAAAAAATTAAATATTCATTTTTACAATAAGTATTATAACGTAACAATTATTGAAATATTGAACGTCGACATCAAGATAGTTTAGATAAATACCATAATCAAATTTATTTAGCATTATTTTCTTGTCTTTACAGCGTTAGGTACAGAAATTTAACAATTCGGACCTATTGCTGTCAAATTTTATCCATTATCACTTCTAATAGTGTCAAAAAAGGTCGGTTACAAACAAACCTTGTACGTAAGGAATTACTAGGTTGTTTCCGAGTAAGCCACAACAATGTCATCGATAAAATAAATAATATTATCGTATAATTTTTATATCATTTATCGCTGTGACTTCATTTCAATGTAACCAACACAAGCATGCATGTACTTACATTCGCAAAAGTTCTATTTTCGGCGTTCTCGCTCGACGCACAGGTGACGACGTGACGTCTAGGTGCTTTCGTGGAAATAATAAACATGACCGGGCGATAATTTTGACGTCACTTGACATTTTCTTGATAAACGTAATAATGACAACAAACCGAAACAAAATATTCAAAACGTTCACAGCGTTCGGGGTCAACGTATCGGAGATAGAAATTCATTAAAATTGTATTCTTTATGTTTTTTTTTCCGCATTTATATAATGATAAGCTATCAGAAACGCCATCTCGGATCTTTCGCGGGCTGGGTCACCTTATCTACAATGTAATGAGGAAACCAACGTGCGTCCTCATTGATTAAAATAATGCGTCCTTATTTGATTAACAACGGAACTGTAATCATTCTGGATTTTTATAAAATATATTATATTCGTTCTCGGCACATTAGTATAAAAAAGTATACTCTCAAACCGAGCTAATTGAATACCTACGAGCCTTATTTTGGCGGTCTGAAATGTAAACAAAACGCGTACAAACGACCGGACAAGAGTTCGTTGCTCCTTGTCTGCTGGTATACGTGATATCAAATGTATTTAACCGACTTAATATTACATATACTACCTCAGACTCCAACGATATAAAATCAGGGATATGATTCCGGAATTGATTATCTGAATCTGACGCAATATTACCTATCGTATTGTGTTGAGTTTTGATTGTTTTTTTTTTTTTGTTACAATTAAAACACATAATCCTATTCATGTTTTTATAAACCTGTCAACTGCATTCATATAAAAAAATGTCTGAAAACGTAAATACATTACGATATTTATTATTATATTATAAATATTTACAGAAACTATCGACAAAATGACCAACGGAACAACCTGGTGGTCATTAGTTGGCTCATCTTAATACGCGTTTCATAATTTCATCATAAGTTTATGTAAGAATACCTATTATGTAACGTCACTCCGAGTGCACGGTCGGTGATATCTGAATGGTTGAGAACCACTTCACATTATTGTTACCTAATTATTAACATTATGACCACATTAAAAACGTAAAACCTATTTCAATTAAAACGCCTAGTGATCGTGACCGCGGTCAGTATAATGAGTCATCGATATAGGTAATTTTTTTTAAATAATATTAGGTGTGTCTCGTTGTTTCGCTTCAGTTTAATTTTGTCCGGTCGCTATAAAAATGTGATCTGACCTAATAGGAAAAGTGCAAAATTATCACATTTCTTTTAAGTTCACATATGGTTGCTAATCCTAAATAAAAAATCTAATATTAAAAAAAAAGACATGCCCGCTGAGTTTCTTGCCAATTCTTCTCAGGACAGAGGTTAGTTCTTGTGAATTGGCGGTAGTTCTTTTGACGTTCAACAAGTATGTAATTTCATTTATGTTGAATAATATTTTTTTTGATTTGATTTGAATGGCAATAACAATTTTTTTTTTTTTTTAATTCAGCGTTAGAAATGCATTCTTTCAACGGCCGGACTATAACAAAATGTAAAATAACAATTCGTCTTACACTGCATCCTCTTTTGGTTAGCAGAGCCAACGCTAATTTTTTAATATTTAATACTTTTAAACACTAAATTGTCTATCAAATGGCGACCATTCACCATCAGATGGCCCATTCCCGGCCTTTGATGATAAACAAAAATAAACATGTTTTATAATAGGTACGAGTATCGAGTAGCTTATCGAGTATATTTTCTTCAAAAAATGAATGAGTTAGTCACTGAGAAAACACAGCTAGACTTAGTCACCTCGTAGCGCTAAGAATAGTTTTTTTTACAAACACATATTCATCAAAACATTCGTACAGTCAATATCTTCATACTTACGAAATCTTCCGGTGATGTGACGACGTGTGCTTTTCCCGTTCACACCGGCTTAATCAAATGATTCACTTTAGAGCAGAACTTGTTTCGTTTCATAATAAGGAATTCCCTATCAGCAAAATTTTAGTACGTCTTTTGGGTAAATCTATTTTTGTAAGTAATAATTCAGAGTAAAAATTAGATCGGGGCAGAGAATCATGATTATTATATTACATTGCCAGAAATTTGTTTGCTAATCAGGAAAACATCTGCCAATCAGTGAACAAGAATGCGTTAAGTGTATCTTTATGAAGAAGCTTTTCTGATGGCTTAATGTTGATGAATTTGTTAATCCGAATTGAATCTAAAGACGAGCAGAATAAGGCTTACCAAAGAGTAGAGCTAACCTTAAGTGGATTACGTGCCACAGCTAACAACTAGTTGTTACGTAGCGGTGAAACCTAGAATAGTGAAAGTTTTTATAACAGCTACAGTGACACCAATATGGTCATAGTGGTTTGATATTAACAGTTATAAAAAAAAAAATTTTATCTGCAAAGTGGGATCTTTCGACACCTATTCAAATTTACTAATCTGATAGATATCCTACTTTGTAACGCTTAGAATTAAAGGCATAGAGATAAAAATAAACAAGGTTTAAAAAAATATCACGTTTATTGCCTCGATTGCAATTCAGAGGCACATACTACACATGTCAGTACGCGCGCTCCGTCAACGTGACAATTTAGTCACTCTCGAATATTGTCAATCACAATTTGGTCAATAATTCATTAATTGTGTCCATAGAACAAATTTCTTTTCACATTAAAATATTATCACTCAAATTATTAGGCGGAACTAACTAAGGGATCATAAGGTTGCAAAATAGGCAGTTGATATGATATGCTGTGTACTCTGTTCGCTTGCTCCTGCTGTACTTTAAGTAGCACCAAATCCATAGCAGCTCGAGCATCTTCCAATGGCGAGTGACCATTGCTGCCTCTTTGTACAGTACGGCCCAGAAGCTCCTCGGAGAGGGCGCGTAGTGATCGGCGCATTGGGAATCCTCGTGCGTGTGGATATAAAGCACATGTATCTACAACTGCGCTGTGCAATAACTTCAAAGCGCGGAGATCATTTTCCAGAGCATGTCCGATAAGGATTGTGTCAGTTCCAACGAATCCTAGTATATCGTTTTGTACGTCTCGTAGCGTCTTAGTCGCGCGCGCCAAGTCGCGCGGCCTGATGCCCGAGAAACGGGTGTTGTGATCGACGACAGGTGAACTCGGTTTAACTAGTGATCGGTATACAAGACGGCCATCGGCTGCAATGACCGCGATACTAGCTAATTCCAATCCTGCTGTAGTATAACACATCTCCGTGTCAATAGCATACACTCCACCGCGAGGTGAACGTGCGCGCACGTAGCCTTCAAGAGGTCCGTTCATCCCAGGACGAGTACCACTCCACACATGAGATCGCGCTACACTGCATCCTCTTGAGCCGAGCATTGATTTGCAGCATGCGTACCGAGAATCACTACTAACACGGCCCCAATGATAGAGGCATGTTTCTTCTTTAACGTATTCACCATCACGAGTCATTCTAAACATTTTATCACAACGTACACACAAGTGTTCCACAGCATCCGCTTCTTCGTCACTGTCAGATCGCGGAGTTGACCCCAAGGACCCGCGACCGCTGTCACCTTGGGACCCGGGAACAAATTCAGGGGCATTTACATCCCACGTAGTCATCGGTCTAGGTCGAGGCGGTGGATTTATGTATACGACCGCTTTAGTCGAATTCGGTTCAATTTCCAAAGGATATCCCAAGGTCCACATGCGCTTCGGAGACAGGACATGTGACCGGAGGGCCTGTGCTAGTTGTTCAGTGGAGAGTCTCTGCGGCGTCGACGGCGTCGTCGGCGCGGACGGGGGGCGGCGTTGATCACGCGGCTTGCGCCGGCGTGCTGCAGCGCCGGCAGGATCCACCGACGCGACGGTCTCTTGATAAAACCAATCGTGGAATTGAATACAAAAATGCATGTTTCTTGGTTGGCTTGTGTACACATAGAGTCGAAATACGAGCGCGGAGCTTGAGTTAGAGGTACGTGCTATCGCGCGCGCGGGCGCTGTACTAATGACGCGCTGGTGGGGCAGCCCACGCTTTATACGTTACGTACGCAGCGCGCCTTCGTTAACGGGACACAACGATCGACTGGCCTATTCTCATTTTTTCTAAACAATAACACAACTTTTTCGTACAAAACATTACTTGTATTTGAACTTATTTTTGATATTTAACACGCAGAGCGTCCTAACCCTGAAGCAACTCGATTTGTACTGACGTTTGTTTAGTTGTTTACACTAAACAGCTGATGCTCGCGACCCGCGTGGACGCGATGTTTACGTGCGATAATATAATATGGGTTCGACTCCGGACAAAAATGTAAATGGTAACATTAGATAATTATCTAGACATTATCGTTTCTTTATTGAATATATATAATCGTTTTTTAAGTGATCATTATTTAATCGTTTCCTTAGTATCTACTAATTATTTATTTAAGCAACAATTAATCGGTTTTGTTCCGTGAATTGTAAATTTTCATTTTCAGAGTTATCATGAATGATTAATTAATTTGAAGATAAGAGAGAAAAATAGATAATTCACTTTAAACTACGGAAGAGTGAGTACAATGATTGTCAAGGGAAGGAAGGGCGGTCATTGTCTCCGGATCTTAAAGCCTTAAAGGAAATGTGTCAGAACATTAATGAAATTAAAATTCGGGATCAGAAAAACATATTATTTCAATCATTTATAACATCAATTATACCATTAATGTCAATGATACTGTATAGTGTCAATTCGTTATTAGGTTGTTTTTGAAAAAAAATACTTTCGTCTTAATACAGATACCTAGAGGAAACTTTTATTTTTAACGGTAAAAATTACGATCGAACGTGAATCATACGTTTTTCAGAATCATACCGCTTACGAGACTCCGTAATAACGCCATAATTTCATCAGATTTGCTTACGTGACGAACGACATTTATGAATTGGTGAATTATTTCTTAATCAAACCAATTCTAAATAAAGCTTCACTTTATTACATATTAAAACTAATAATTAATTTTATTATTATTTATCCTGTTCTTGGTCATGTACAAATTACATAAATATTTTTTTATCAATACTAATTGTCTGCAGGTGGTCTTCAAGCGTTAGAGTCCGTTTGATAAACTAACGTCTTAGGTGTATCAATGTGTAGGTTTGGTTTATTTTAATTCGGATCAATAAAACGAAATGAACTTCACTATCAAGAGCATGTGCGCATGACGGCTACATCGCATGAAGCGCATAAAGTCGGTCCGTTTGTATGTACAACGCGCTCTTTGTTGGCCACCTCTCTACGTAGAGTCGTATGCGTGTGTGCCGTGCCGTTGTTTGTATACAGAATCGCGTGTTGGCGCGCCGCCGCCGCCGGCTGGTCGGTGACACCATCGCCGATAACCTTATGTATCGAACATACTTTGACTCGACTACGTTATCGCGCACAAGCTACTCTATCAGTCTGAACATCAATAACTTAATCAATTAAAAATAATTAAACCTATAGAAATATATGAGGCCATCAGCGCAAAAGTGGCCTAAGCTTGCCATAGTTAGTATGGAGGCAATTAGGTATGAATTTTCATGAATTTGAATTTGACTAAGCAAAAAAACAAAACTCGCAAAAATAATGTTTACAAAGCTATCTGTTATCTATGGGCGAAACTGTGGATAGGTCGGTTTTGCATCAAAATTTATTATATTTCAAATAAATTCGAATATACGTCATAATATGAGCTTTAATATAAAAAAATGTGGTTTAGGTCACTTTTGCGTTGATGGTCTCATTCATATATTCATCAAAATTCACAATCCTTCGTTTTATTGTAACGGATAAGCTGTAACTGTATAAACTATTATATGTATGTATGTGTGTATATATGTATGTATGTATGTATATGTGATTTTGTATATATGTAGATATACTTTTTTTTTATGTATTCGTAACCTAATATAAATTTCATTGCACCTACCACTATTTACTCTGCACTACCTTTGGTTGACTGGTAGAGAATGCCTAAGGCATTAAGTCCGCCAATGTAAATTTTACATGAAGTGTAATAAGTAAATAAAAGAAAAAAAAAAAAAAAAAGCTTTAAATTCTTTGTATGACAAGCTAACTGTCGTTTCATTTGCCACGCCGCTGAATTGGAGCCCGTCGTGGGAACTATTATAAAACGATTATTGAGCGAAACACAGGCGTGATACAATGAAACGCGGACGTACAAACAAACGTAGGTATGGTTAATTTCATATATTTTTATTCGAAACTAAAATAAACCTTATTCTCGATAAATTTGTTTTTTTTTTCAATTTCAATATGCTGATAAATCATTGAAGAAATCCATCGTAGATTGTCCTACAAAAGTTATTACTGCGTACAATGTTTATTTATTTAAACATATTTCATGCAGTGTGTTACTTATTATGGTAGTGATTTATATAGAATAATTTTTAACGTAAAATTACAAGGTTTACTGGTGGTAGGACCTCTTGTGAGACCGCGCGGGTAGGTACCACCACCCTGCCTATTTCTGCCGCGAAGCAGTAATGCTTTTCGTTTTGAAGGTCGGGGCAGCCGTTGTAACTATACTGAGACCTTAGAACTGATATCTCAAGGTGGGTGGCGCATTTACGTCGTAGATGTCTATGGGCTTCAGTAACCACTTAACACCAGCTGGGCTGTGAGCTCGTCCACCCATGGAAGCAATAAAAAAAAAAAAGTCGTAGCGTCGAACGCCCGATGTCCGTTTTGCCTACAAGCGTACGACGCCTACTTCTGTTGCTCACAAACTCGGTTAGTGGGCCACGGCGAACGATGAACAGTACCGGATCGCTATTTCAAGCTTCGTAGCTTATGATCGATAATGTAAACTCATAACGATCTTACGATCATCGTCTAAGCAGTATCCTCTCGATCTATCGAAATCTTAAAAATGAATGAATACTCAAGGCTTTAGTCACGGTTCGCACTGCACGTAATACATTTATGAATAATTTCCAATGTATGAATAATTAATGAGAAATTCGGCTCAAGGCAATCAACGGTTTGTTCTGTAGATTTAAATGGTTAATAAATTTTAAGAAGAAAATTAGCTAAAGCCTTCTTTGTCTTTTCTTGGCGTATTACAGCCATAATTAACTCGACTATAACGAAATGGTTATATACACTTCAAGTCGCGACTGATTCGCAGAATCAATACTCAAAACAATGCCATCTATTACGAAAGGTTCTTTCTGATTTAAACTTTATTTCTACGTACCTATAGTTCACAAAAGAATTCCTGACTCTGCAGGATTACCAGGCTTACGGAGAATTTTACCCGTTAAAACCACGAAAGCTTCAAAATAAGTATTAGTACTTTGTGAGATAAAGGGCGTTTCTATGGTTTAACACGTGACTATGTTTTGGTGAAAGTCGCTCATCACCGACGTCAGCCCACGTTGACCAACGTCACGATGTACTATCGCAAGTGGGTCAAGGAGCTCGTGTCGACTGTGAGTGACTACACCTCCGGTAAGAAAGGCTTACCGATTGAAAATATTAACCGAAACTATTTTGTTGTTTACATTGAACGAACTTATGAAGCTGGATCGTTAACGCTATACGTGAAAACTGGTCGTTTCTCAGTTTTACGTATTTAGAAACGAAGCTGTTTAACAATATCACACAGTTCTCGTGATTATATAAAGGAACGGCCTCTTGTGAGTCCGCGCGGGTAGGTACCACCGCCTTACCTGTTTCTGCCGTGAAGCAGTAATGTGTTTCGGTCTGAAGGCTAGGGCAGCCGTTGTAACTATACTGAGATCTTAGAACTTATATCTCAAGGTGGGTGGCACATTTACGTTGTAGATGTCTATGGGCTCCAGTAACCAGTTAACACCAGGTGGGCTGTGAGTCCGTCCACCCATCTAAGCAATAAAAAAAAAGCTTTGAGATGCAAAAGAACTACTTAGGTAACGGTCGTCCGAAAGAAACATAAATAAGTCTGTTAAAAACCGGAAAAATAACGTTTTCGGGGCACGTTCAAGAATTGACATCGCGATCGACACGCACGAACAACGGCTGATATAAGAAACGACAAATAATGTACAGACGTCAATACATTACAAATATATTTTATTCAAGCTATAAGTTTGAAGGTAGCATTTTAATCGTTCTTCGATACATCGACAAAGAATCACACCTCACAGAGCACACAGGAAGTTATCGATATTTAAAACAACATTTGACGCATTGTTTCGTACCTTTTCGTTTTGTCATAACGTTTTTCTTTGTATTAAAATAAACAGGTCAGTAGAAAACGGTTTCAAATCAATATAATCCATCTCCATATATATATTTTTATCACGATGGTCTAGTGGTCCTATCGTGGATATAATTCCTAACTAATCAGCAGTCATAAATGAATAAGTTTAGTCGCATCAACCGTAATTGGGTGATTGATAAGAGAGTATTTTATTTATAAACACAATGCTATATATATAATTCGAAATTTTATTGTTACATTTTTGATGCTATTTATTTCGCGGTGACTCATAGCAGATCAATTAATTATCGAATTGACTATAAAAATTTTGCTTATTACTTCGACGGTACGAGACATGGTTTAATATAAAAAGATATCGTTATTTTGTAGCGGAGAACAAAGATTTTAGATTAGTACGACTACAAGCATTGTAGTTTCCTTCATTAACTTCTTATCGACAGGATACTGCGTAGTTATATTTTGCTAAATGCACCTAATCTATTTATTTTATACTGGTAGTTAATTATCAACAAAGGTGTTGTGAGTATGCTAACACAACATATTATTTATTAACCTTATTAATCACGTTTTAAAACAACATATCATAAAAAATATAGTATTCGTGGTGGGGGACGGAAAGTGATGTAGGTAGTTGCACTATGCATTGGCCTTTCTATGTTCCGAGGCGAATTGGAATCTTCGCTCGGCGCGATGCCAACGAACGCCTCAACTTCAATATGCGTCAATACACTTTAAATACTTATTTATGGTAGGTAAATATTTCGAAAGCGGTACCGATATAGATATCATGATTAGGGCCGCGAATGTTTATCCTCAAAGATCTAAAATTGAGGCTACCTACATCTACAGTGGTCGATTGAATAGAAAGCAATTGAATATGCAATTTCGAAAAGGGCACATCTCTGAAAACGTAAAATGTTCAGGAAATGAAAAAAACTGATTATTTTCTAAAGCAGTGTAAAATTTGAAATATTAACTTTTGAGATATATTTTAGTGTTAATTAGCAATTGAAAATTACTGGAATTATTATAAAATGGGTGTAAGTAAGCCTCAAAACTACATGTATATGAAAAAACGTATTTGACAAAATATGCGACATGTGCCCTTTTCGAAATTGCATATTCAATTGAAGAGGTGGTAAATTCGTGCATATTTCTTTTATAATCTTATTTTATGATGAGAAACAATGTTATGTTGATTATTTACATTCAACTTTGACTTTTTGACTTGTCTTTTAATAACACAATGGATACAACAATTTTCTAGTAAATGACTAGGAGCGTTTGGTACGAACGGTCATTGCCCTCAGGTTCAGCGGTGGTGATGTCCTTATATGCAAATTGTTCAGCGCTAATTTATTATACAGTACAATGCTACCGAGATAATGAAATGAAAAAAAAACTTCACATTATTTTCATCTTACACGTCACATTGAATGTATAATTTGTTAAAATACTATAAAAAGCGACTCAAAACAGTATTCGCGACCACTATAGTGACGTCACAGAATACGTTTTTGGCCGCGGGATTATCCTGTGTAAAACTATTTGTATGTCTCATTTTGAGGAAACGCTGTATCTAGTCAGAACCAGAACACATCGGAATATTACATAACGTCATAAGATGTGTAATAAAATTTCCTCGAACGGCGATCAATGAGACATTTTTCGATTCGTTTGAATCAGTTTTGTTATCGATTTTGCAAAAACACGATAATCTTACACGAAAATTTGTATTTTTGTTTTTTATCTATTTTTGTATCAAGTTGATGCATTGTTTTATCTTTTTATATATACAACTGATGGTATGGATCATGATTACCAGGAAGTTGGCAAATTAATTTGTTTATTATATATACTTCCTGCTTTTTAAAATCAATTCAATATAAATAATATATTTCAGATTAATCAAGATTTAAATTAAATATTATTAACGTTCTAATTAAATAACAAAAATATTATTAATCGCATGCATTATATTTTTGGAACGAAGTTCCTTATGGGGCGATGCGGAGGGGGAAACAACGTCCGTAACGTAAGATTTTTATTAGTAATGCACACAGTGTACGATTTAACTTGGTGATAACGTACAAATTAGTAATGCACACAGTGCACGACTTAACTTTGTAATAACGTACAAAAAATAACATTTTTTTTATCTTTCATTTACCACGATCTCAGAGCGTTCGTTTGCGCAAAACACTAACTCGTAAGCAAACAACCGTAAACGAAGTGTACCACAATAAGTTCGCACGTTACCGAACGACCGTGGGTTGTTGCGAAACCTTCAGTTTTATTTTCTTTATACCTCGAATAGAACTTAAAATTAATATTTTTATAATAAGGAACTTCGTTCCTATCCGGTGTCCCACGACACCACACATCTTTCTTATAATTTTCTGTATCGTTTAGACATAATACTGTCCCGCTCTTTGTATGAACCTCGAATACATTTTCAAACATTAGCAGATTTGTATGTAACACGTTATTATGATAGACAATGGGTATAACACGGTCGCCATTGCCCAACAAATGAACAGCTGGTTTCTAAACGGAAATAATGGTACGAAGCTGTACGTTTGTGTGAATGCGTGGTAGGTACTCGGTCGGCGTTAAGCAATCCTTCGTCGACGTAACAGGCTGAAGGTCTCGTAATTAAAAACTTCATTGGAGGAGGCAACAGTTTAGCAACGTTCTTTTAACAACCGCAATGAGCATCAGTTAATAAATCAAAAAATCCTTTTGTTAAATTCAATACCTACACGCATCATCAAGAAAAGCCCAAAAAGTATATCAAACGTAAAGATGCAATATCTAAAAAAAAAATCAAATGTATGAAACAAAGGTAAACTCGTATGAGATTTGCTAATGACTATGACCTAAAAACATTATGATACGTATTGAGTGAATAGTTTATTGAAGTCTAGATGTGCCAAGCGTTAATTTGTTACGCTATTGAAAAATAAAATTCATTACGATTGAAATAAATTCCCCAACTAATGTCAACCAAAAACCATAAATATAAACCAGGATAAAAGAAACTATAAAAAATTAATTGTAATATTATCTGCCCGCCAACGTAAGTCAGTCCAATGTCGCTTGAGATACTTCCGAGATCACGCCAAACAGACAAAATTTAATCTAAGTTTGTTTGGGTTGTAATTGTGTTTAAAAATGTTAACACGATAAAGACTTCATTTCTAAATCGTGGATAAACAAATCAATACTTATTTACTTTCATGAAAACACTTCGATTTCACTATTAATCATAGCAAATTTCCTTGCGTTAAATATATAGGTCACAAATTTGAATTTATGTTTATTCAGCATCAGTGCAGAGTTAGGTCTGACGTCAACGGAAGTAACGGAATATCTTTTGTTCTAGTGATAATTTCTGTGTCATGAACTCATGAATGGCGACGAGTCTCGTGTCAAAACTCACGCGGCGATTTCTCACATGTGTCGTTTATCACAATTGTTTCGGTACCACTGAGCTTTATTTGCGCGGCTTTTAATAGTTGGAAATGTAATTATTAATTAAGAAATGTATGTAGAATAATATATACAGTTAAAATACAATAAGTTCTAGTGTGTTCTAAACGAGTTCCAATATTAATTCTGTAGTTTTTTTTTTATTGTTTAGAAGATGGGTGGACGAGCTGGTATTACCCACCTGGTATTAAGTGGTTACTGGAGCCCATAGACATCCACAACGTAAATGCCGCCACCCACCTTGAGATATGAGTTCTAAGGTCTCAGTATAGTTACAACGGCTGCCCCACCCTTCAAACCGAAACGCATTACTGCCTCACGGCAGAAATAGGCAGGGCGGTGGTACCCATCCGCGCGGACTCACAAGAGGTCCTACCACCAGTAAACAATATTTACAGTAGTACAATATTTTTACAATAATAACTCATTCCGTTTAACGCAAAGAAATTTGGGCAACGTAAATACGCAATTTATGTAGAAATTATATTGGTAAAAGTCACAGGCCAGACCGATTGTAATGAGTTTCGTGGTTGCCAGATTTCGACCGTGGCCTTATGCAAACAAAGATATTACAATGAACGCGAAACGCGAACTAATCTCGCGAATTAGCAAACAGTAGAAATATGCCAAAAACAGTTATGAACATCGGGTATTTGAAGAAACGAGCTCAAATTGTGATACTTTTAGTCATTATAATGCGTTTCGGTTTTAAGTGTGGGGTAGCCGTTGTACTGTAAAAACTGAGACCTTAGAACTCATATCTCAAGGTAGGTGGCGGGTATTTACGTTGTAGATGTATGTGGGCTCCGGTAACCACTTAACAGCGGGTGGGCCGTAAGCTCGTCCGCTTACCTAAGCAATAAAAAAAATTGTTTTTTAAATCAGATGTCGGCGCAACATTTATCTTCCATTTATCTCTAACTTTAGTCCTACTTACTTTCACTACATACACACAGTTGTTATCCAGGTACAAATTTATCACCCTTCTAGATAAGTACATACTATTATCTCTTCTCACCCTAACAAGCAGGTGAGCTCACGGTGCTCAAACCTAACCCTAGCAAGACCAGTGCTTCGTAGAATCTACCGCCGGATCGGATACGCGACTCACTGATAAAATCCGGCGAGAAACTCAGTGGGCTGTGTCTGTGGGTTAATTTTCGCGCCGATACCTTCGTCGCAAGCGACGGGTTCGAAGAGCACGATGACCCGAGAAAATACGCACATATTAAAAAATTCAGTGCTATCAGTACTATCATATCAACTAAATGCGGTAGACGGCCTCATTTATTTAACAGAGCTCGATATTACATACATTTGTCATTGAGTCGTCTTCCTACTTCCTTCTGTATATGTAGGTAAGCTTTGTTCTCGTAAAACGTTATTTCCTAAATTAAAAATAGAACAAAGTCATTACGATTCTGAATTGACAAATATTTGATTAAGTTAATGTTCATGAGAATGACAATGAGGTAGTATGGAGTGTAGATGCATCTCTTTGGTAATCTATTTTTTGTCATCAGTTTTAACTACAGTCTATATTTTTGTCATGGATCAATGTTTTAAAGGTTTTAAAAGTCATCGGTAACTCAATTGGGGCTTCAAATTTAAGATCGGCAGTGGCAAGGACTCCCGCGGACGCTACTGTTGAACACCAGTAGGTTCGTAAGTTAATTTGCTCATCTACGCTAATAAAACAACGAAAAACTAAAATACACACTTATCTCAACAGTTTGTGACTTAGTTAATTCGTAACGGTTTAAAGTTGAACGTCCAAGGACGGCGTGTTTTTCTCGATTCATCGCCCTTATGCGATTCACGATTAATAAACGTCTTATTTGGCGATAATATCTGACGCAATTATTTAAATAATGGTTGAAAAAAAAAATTTTTAGACAAACATCACTTTAGTTGGGAAGTACGAACCGTAGTAACGCTGTTTGGTAAACTAAAAAATAGATAAATTTTCGGTGAACGTACGAAGGTCAAGCTCATTGCAAAAACCCTATTTCTTTAAGCGCATTTCCAATGACATTGAAACCTGTAATGGAGTTTACTTTGACCAAGGATTTGCATTGTTTTTTTTTTGATCGATTCGACTTACAAGTACCTACGACAAAAAGGCACGTATATCTCAAGCTCAATACAAGAAAATAAAAAAATGTGTATTATAAATTCGACTCTATATGTAAACAATCTTATGTTCTTAAATAAGTCTTAGGTATAAGCCGTCACCAGTGTTAGATACAATAGCGTTATTTAATATTAATAAGGTTATTACAAATTTAAGCTGTCGTGTGCAGTTTCGATGGTCCATCTGGTCGTTCATCTAAATTAATTACGCATTATTTTTTTCATCTTATGTGGTCGAAGTTCGACCACAAAGCAAAGCATGTTTTTCGAAAAAAAAACCATAACTTTTAATTTATGAATACGGAACACCTACGGAACCGTTAGATTTCTTAAAGTTATATTCCCTACCTTTTAATATTCGTGCTAAGATAGCCGTTAATGTCCATTTTCACGTATTAATTAACAATCGTTAACTATAAGTAGGTCATTAAGATAAAAAAAATGTGGTAAGTCATTAAATAACTATTGTAATTAAAATAATATGTATCTCTTAAGCATCGAATACGATTAATGACAACAATTGCAAAATAATAATAATAAATTGTCTATTTGTATCTCAATTCCATTTGATTGTTGGTGCATTTATTTGAATTCCATTGATGTTCGTGATATTAAATGAAATTCTAAAAAATATAGCATTTTTAAAATGAAAATTTATAAGGTTAAGGTTATCTGGTTAAAGAATAAAATGTAATGATCAAAAATCAATACTTTAATTTCAAACTTTAGACTACAAACCACAAGATACGTTTATTGCTTCATGGAGGGTTATTTTAATTTCGTTATTTTTTTTTTGTTGCTTATATGGCTGGACGAGCTCACAACCCACCTGGTGTTCAGTGGTTACTGGAGCCCATGGACATCTACAACGTAAATGCGCCACCCACCTTGAGATGTAAGTTCTAAGATCTCAGTATAGTTACAACGGCTGTTCTACCCTTCAAACCGAAACCCATTACTGATTCACGGCAGAAATAGGCAGGGCGGTGGTGCCTACCGGCGCGGACTCACAGGAGGTCCTACCACCAGTAAAGATTCTATTCAAATCTCAATGTAAGTAGTTCAATGAAATTAGTTTTATATTGAACTAGTAGGAAAATGAACACAATAGGCAGTCCTATTTCGTAATGCATCATGCAGTATCGTTTTCATAAACATACTGCAAAAAGGCTAGCTAAATTACTATAATATTTTAAAACAGACTGAATTACGTCATTGATGCATCCGAAAAAAATGTTGATTTAGGAATGTATTTATTAATATGAATGATTGAAAGTTATACTTTTAGTAAATACCATGCTTTATTTTGAAGCATGAAGATCAGGGATTACATGTCATATATAAAATCAGCTATCGTCACACGTCAGGCATTTTTATTAGCAGTTCTATTTGAACTGCTCGTTTGGTGCTTGGTGGTATGTACCACAATATTTACAATAACGACTTCTATGCTATAAACCTCTGCATATTAGCTGGATAGACAAAGGAACGTATTTCGAACGCATAGTACAAACCTCCTAAACACGTCATTACGGATCCTCCAGATCCATTAAAGGTGCTTTTAGGTACCTCAAGCACCGGTCACCGTCCTCGCCGAACCCGTCGCTTGCAACGAAGGGCTCGACGAGTAAATTAAACCATAGATACAGCCCACTGAGTTTCTCGCCGCATCTTCTCAGTGGGTCGCGTTGCCGATCCGGTAATAGATACTGCGAAGCACTGCTCTTGCTAGGGCCAGTGTTAGCAAATCCCCCATTTTGAACCCCGTGAGCTCACCTACTCGCCTGATTACGCTGACATAGCCGCTCAAGGCTATCAGCTTAGGTAGGAAAGAGTAAAAAAAATAGAAGCGAACCTCAACTCTGCTGTGATATTATTATATCATCACATGTATCATTAAATGATAATATTATTATAGAACACGCACATCCTTATAGTATTACGTACACCTAGTAGAACTGAAACAAATACATCGGTGTTTTTTTCATAGTTGTCTGCGCATTAAAAGCTGTTTAATAAGTAGTTTACACACATTATGATTCATTGGTAATGACATTGAATATTCGCCGACCCAAGCATTACCATATTTGATATGATTGCTTCATACATAAGTCGGATATACATATATATACATAATTTCGTGATTCGCAAACGAACGAACCGTCGGGTTTTGTACAGTTAAGCTTAGTGGAGTCATACAGAAACTGGACAAAAATTTGAACAAATCATATTTTAGTAAAATTTTTTTTTTTTCGTTTTTCGCGGATAATAGAAATTGTCGATCAATTTTACAATTATCTACAAATAACATCAGTCGTTCGTGACTACGGAGAATACAAATTGTCCAAAACTTCCGAAATTGTGAATTGAAAATAAATAAACGCTAGTTTTAATTATTAAAGTTTTTCTTTTTCAATTATAACTTAATAAATATTAACCAGCATCTACAAGTAAAGTTAAACGGACAACAATTAAAAAAAAAACTGGCAAAAAAGTCAATATAATATGGTTTTGCCCTTACCTATTTATTCTCTGGTAGCCTAAGGGGCTATTTCATATTAGTACAGCAAAAGCATTGCCAAACAAAAGTATGTAAGGAATTCGGTTATTCAGGTAAATATTTTTTTACAAATATTCTTCGAACGGACAAATACCTCTTTTGTTAATTTTACATTTTTATTTAACATTCATTCATGTTAACCTACATTTCGAAAATTTTAATAAACTAAATAGGTTTTAAGACACAAGGTTGGAGCCGACAGACACCTTCCGCAGTCAACGGTTTTTGGAGACAAAAGGCCTCTTACGTTTACTCTTTTCCTAGTTTTGATCAATACCGGTATCCTTGAATTAGTTAATTGTGACATTTTTTTCCTTTGTTCAGACGGTTTTTATATAACATGTTATTTGTGTTTTGACTGTACTAAGAGATAGAGCGAGGAATCAAATCGTGGAACATTTTTTTGAGTAAATTACTAAATTCTCAATTTCGGTAAATTGTTTTTATTTTTTACGGACCTATATTGGCGGACGAACTCACGTTTCGCCATGTGTTAACCGGTCACTGAGATGTACAAGACCATTAACGAAGGTCAGTTAGTAGCCCTAAGACTTATTCCAAAGTGGGCTGTGGCTTCAATTCGGAACTTCTCAATAGAATTGGAATCATTGAGGATTGAAACTTTTCAGACCGGAACTCAAAACTACAAAAATCTCTGAGCAACAATAGATAAGAGGGTAGTACAGACAGTGCAGTCTTCCAGCATTTAATAGTATTATTGTTAATAAAGTATCATTATTTATCATTATCCTGCCCTTCTCCCTGTCACCTGTGGTTGGCGCTACATGTTTTCTCCTTCCATACTCTTCTATCATATAATCTTCTATCATATAATAAAGTATATTATAACAAAACATAATTCTCTACTACTGTACTGTTATAGAATAATAACAAATTCATTTTAGATGTTTCTATTGTAATGTTTACAACTGGCGCCATCTTGCTAAACGGCCTTAACATAATCACTGCGACCTTAAAGAGTCGCCTTAAAACATCAACAGATGGCAGTATGTGCAGTGTCTTGAAGTAATATTGAAAAAGCATTTAATTTTAAAGGTTTTGCGGTTTCCAGTTGCTTCAAAAATTAATTATAAATAAAACATAATTAGATGTATTAGATGTGATGTTTTTAAGTTAAGGAAACTAAAAAAAAAAATACGTCTTAGTAATGTCAATAGAACGAACAAAAGTTCATTGAGCTCATAAGTGCGTTCACTAAATTAATGAATAGGTAATAATATAGTAGTACGATATTATTGCGATTAGGAGCACGTGGTCGTGATAGCTCGTTTTAAGCGCATGCGCAATTTTAATCAAATCAAATACCACGTGGTCGACAATACCTACAACGCCAGACAATCGTAACATTGTGTTTACATAGTAAATTACTACGATTCAGAAAAATAACGGCACTATCAACGAGTAATAATAACAAACTCTTTTTTTTTTTAAATTATCCGTATATAAATATATTTAATGTATTTCTTTTCGATATTAAAACGTAATTTACTTAGCTCAGTTATTTATTAACATTCACCGTTACAATTCGAACATGGAGGTTTAATTTTAAAGGTCGATACCCGGATTTGAACTTTACACAATGAGGTAGGTAAATAGATGAATCGCAGAGTATATACTACCAAAAGTTCACTTCATGAAAATCAGAGTTCCGTCGAGAGGAATACTTCCAGACGCTTTCCTTGTTGAATTACGAAATTTCTATCTCATAGCGTTCGTTATTCGATTGGATAATATAATATAGTCAATAGTCAAAGCCAAATGTGCCAACGGTGAAAGTAGCCTGTGCTTGTTGTTATGTTATGAATGTTATCTAGTCATTTCACCTAGGCTTTCCTATATTAATTTATACCTAAAATGTGCAAACGAATAAATATTACTAATTAGTTTATTTATTTCTATGAATCAAGACACAGCTTAACCCATTTTTAGTACGATTATACATAATCTTTGTTTTCAATGACAAATTAGCGACCACAAAAAAGTATATAAATACATCAAAAAGTTTCTAATGTGTTTGTTTTCTGAGCGTTCATCGCTTATGATTCAATTCTAGATACAGTTCTTGATGCGTCAGTGAAGTTTTCTAGTATTCTTTTGCGTGATTTACGTCCGATATCTGTGGCTGTGGCTGGCATGTCGCTTCATCGAATGAGAATGTATTTGATATTCTATTAATATTTAGTATAGTGAAGGGAGCCGGGAGTTACTAGTATTTGATATTATATCACCAATAATCGTTATTTTATCGAATATGCGTAAAACAAATATCGTGCAAAAACGATAAAATACCACAGCGATTTCACGATAATTCAACTTTATTTAATTATCGTGTTTCGCCAAGTGACATTTGCAGAGAGCGTCACTTGCACGTTTTCATAGTAAAAAAAAAAGAGTGTAATATTGGATAACGCCGATAATATCAAAACAAAACAAACTCAAGTGCAGAGGTAGAAAGTGCGTCGTGAGACAACTTTCGCGACCGAATTCAAGAGAAAGTAGTCCGGGGCGCCGCGTCGCGCGCATACATTATATCACTTCATCCGACATCGGAATTATATCACTACCGTACGCCTCTTTCCGAACTAGAAATTATAATAACAACGATGATTTAACTCTGACTGATACTGAGGGCAGTAAGCGCTTCTAACTGCCGGACCGAGGGTCGTGGGTTTGATTTCCGAATCGAGCAAACATTCGCGTGATGAATCAGTTTGTTTTCACTTTGTCAAAATTTTTAATTTCTATATGTGTGTACATCCAGAGCCAGATGACCTTGTGTGACTTGTCTTATTATTATTATTGTATCAAATACTGTCTCGCCCGGTAGGACGGCAGGACACACTCCGGTGAGGTGGGCAACAATCGGCCGGCAAACCGGCGAACTATACGGGCATTGTCCACCAAGATATCTTATACCTTTAAACGAGCAATTCTTGTATATATATATATAATTTGAATCTCGGAAACGGCTCCAACGATTTTCATAAAATTTAGTATACAGGGATTTCGGGGGCGATAAATCGATCTAGCTACGATTTATTTTCAGAAAATATTGTTTTATTCGTGTTTTCAATAAACAACTCTTCCCGACATGTATTGGCGAATAATAATACTACTGTTTTGCTTAATTGAGGGCAACTAAACGCTTTAAAGAAACAAAAAGTTACAATTGATAACCGACAGTGTATGTTAATTTTAAATAAACGTCATCATCACCAACGCGCACTGTATGCTGTACGCAAAAACAATATTAACGTTGGGAATGAAACTTTTACGCTTTCATAATATTACAGTTACATGTCGGCAAGCGGAACTATTTAACGGGCCGCATCCGTTTAGACAGAGCTTTTGTTCGTAAAATTACTCCTTTCGCTTTCGATTCGCGCTGGCGCAGCATCCGCGGGGCGCGGGCTCGTGCACGCCAAATTAGCGTGTCCGCGTACTAAACACCGCCTATTTACAGAAACGAAACAATGGAAGGTCACCACATGACGATACATACAAATGAGGAGTATATCCGATTCAATCTCACATATCGCGGCCTACTAAAACCGCTTCCTATATTTTTTTATTGCTTACTAGCGACCCGCCCGCGCTTCGCTTCTGAAACTGTAATTTATTATTGATTTCTCCACTATTTAATGGATGTTATTATACATATAAACCTTCCTCTTCAATCAGTCTATCTATTAAAAAAACGACATCAAAATCCGTTGCGTAGTTTTAAAGATTTAAGGATACATAGGGACAGACAGATATAGGGACAGAGAAAGCGACTTTGTTTTATACTATGTAGTGATATGGGTAGACGAGCTCACAGCCCACCTGGTGTTAAGCGGTTACTGGAGCCCATAGACATCTACAACGTAAATGCGCCACCCACCTTGAGATATAAGTTCTAAGGTCTCGAGTATAGTTACAACGGCTGCCCTGCCCTTCAACATCGACTCATAAGAGGTCCTACCACCAGTAATTACGCAAATTATAATTTTGCGGGTTTGATTTTTATTACACGATGTTATTCCTTCACCGTGGAAGCCAATCGTGGACATTTGGTAAGTACGTATTTCATTAGAAAAATTGGTACCCGCCTGCGTGATTCGAACACCGGTGCATCGCTAGATACGAATACACCGGACGTCTTATCCTTTAGGCCACGACGACTTAATTCCTATCTGTTTTAACATTTCGAGAACTTTTTAAAGCCTCTACAAAAACGCCGGTTCAAGTGATAGCGGTTGCTTGATTTCAACCAAGGTTCAGGTAATGAAGCGACCATTGGTTACTAGAGTTGCGTTGACCTCATAGACGGCGCGAGTTTCGTCATCGCTGATCTCATACTGACAAAGCGTTCATCTACTTGTAAATTACTAAATTTTCACTATAGATCGCCTATAAATTTTCCTAACACAAACAACAATCAGTAAAATGTATCTAGAACAAATTTAATATGATTTTATTTATTTATTATTGTATTGAATTGGTAATTTCAGTGGATGGCTAAGTTGTGCCTTTTATTTGTCAGCATCTATCGGCGACGCTTACCACTTACCATCAAGTGGGACATACGATCGTCTTAATAGCAGATGAATGTCAGCCATTTTAGCTTTCTATATCGCAAAGCACTCATGCGTTCTGGTTTGTAGGATGAGACAGCCGTTTAGCAATACAATGGACTTCGACCTCATGTCTCAAGTCTGACTCAAGGTTGGTGACAGCTTTCGCCTTGATGATGGCCTCGATAATGGCCACTTAACACGAGGTAGGCCGTAAGCTTGTACTCTAGTCTATACAATAAAACAACAAAATTAATATTAGTGTCACGTATTAAATAATTCACCAACGTCACCTTAATTTAGTTGTTTTTTCCAGTTCAAAGCGGATTAGCTTTTATTTTCAATTCGACCCGCGGGTCTTGAGATATTTCAGTTAATGAGGGATTATTTATATTATAAAATTGAATTTTAACATAATATAATTTTGTTTTCAAACATGATGTTGTTTATTTTATTTCTATTGAATTTGACTTTCATTTTAAGCTATGATTATTAAACATTCTTTAATGCTGAAACTTTCTAGAATTTGTAAACATTTTAGTTAGATTTTACAGAGAACTGAATAAAATAAACTCCTACTTTTTTTTTTTTTTTATAACAACTAAGGGGCAAACGATCAAGACGGGTCACCTGATGGTAAGTGATTCACCGCCGCCCACGGTCACCAGCGTTTACGCCAGTGCGTTGCCTACCCTTCAGATAAGAATATGCTCTTTTCTTGAATAACCCAATGTCGCAGTTGTTGGGGAAGACCGCTGATGGCAACGAATTCCAGAGATTTACTGTGCGTGGCAGAAAACTGTTTTTAAAACGCATTGTAGTTTTTATTATTAGTTATTTTGGTTACCCTTAGTCCCTAAGCTAATTTTCAATCTGACGTACGAAATAAATCGTTATATTAATTTTATGTATTATACATTTATACTATATCAGATATGATGAACGTGATTTCGACGTCTTTATCTTGTCTAGGACGATTTTATCATAAAAAAAGATCGCAGAAACTAAAAAAGAAATGACATGACGGTTTTCATACAAAAGTCTAAAAAATGATAACAGTAACTGACCTTGTGTTGGTTTTGTTCAGATTGAACTGATATCTGTTTTGTTATACAGTAAAAGTTCTTTATCTTTTTCTTAAGTTCGCGTGGTAGGTATATGTTCCATAAATATGCCGCGAATACAGAAACCGTGAAAAGCGAGTTTACAAAGGATATTCGGTCGGATACCTACATATTGGAATCCTTTTTATCAATGTGTATGTACCGATATATCGATTAGATCCGCGAATAAAGAAATCTTTAGCCGTTAACATAGCAATTGTAGGTATTGTACTGTTAAAAGTGAGACCTTACAACTCATGTTTGAAGGTGGGTGGCGGCATTTACATTGTAGATGTCCATGGGCTCCGGTAACCACTTAAAACCAGGTGGGCCGTGAACTCGTCCAACCATATATGCAATAAATAAATAAAAAATTAGATCGCATTTTTTAATCCGCGAATAAGTAGCTTTTACTGTACGTTTTTTGGTGCAAATGGACCTCTTCATTGGTTGCGACAGCCCACAGAGCCAACAATTTGCCCGAATTCAGACACCGGATCGAAATGCCACGGATATTATATCCTCCAAAACAGAAAGTGCGTGCAGTTTCGGAGCTAAAATGTGGATATTATCACAATGTTTGGCATCCACTGTACATATTAGTGCACCAGCAATAAATTATAATGTTATATCTACGTATGAAAATAACTAATCCATTCATACATTTGATTTCTGGTATCCTATAAATTTTGCGGCTTGCTTCAGTCATTTACCGATTATAACCAATCATCTCATAGAACTAAAATTAAAAAAGACAGATTGAAATCAAAACACGTATACAGCCTTGTAATCCACAGATTCGGTAGAATCTGGCGCCAAGTTCCGTTCAAAAATCCCGTTGTAAACGGAGCGCCAGACTACCGACTGTGTTTACTGTGAGCAGAACAGTTTTTTGAGGTTGCGAAATTTTATTTAATTCTACGGTACTTCTGGTTCCTAAATTGTATATTATATCAATCACTCACAACTTTATTTTACTGATATTAACTAGTTATATCAATTACAACAATTAATCTACTTGAAATTATTAATTTTATCACCACAAACTATGGCTCGCTCAAAATTTTCGATCCTGACTTTTTTCGATGTAAAAAGTGACATGCCACAGACTATAAATATTCGAGAATGGTAATCTAAGGCCGCCAGGGTGCGCTGGAATTATTCCTATTTGTAATGGATTTTATGACCTGGTAACTGAGACCTTTAAGTCATGTCTTATTTTAATTTATATTCATATTTTTATGAAAAATGATATTATGGAGTGAAATGAAATGTGATATTATGGAGTGAAATGAAATGAAGATGATTAATTTGAGACATTAATCAAATGGGATGAAATGAAATGAGATGAGATGATATGGAATGAAATATAATCTCAGTAAAATGGTGGTGGTCATTTACTAAGATCTCAGTGGACTTTTTGGAGGAAACCGAGAAGTTACGTACAGCGGCTTTGTTTAATTTTCCCACATTTGTGCACTTTCACAGATATTAAACAGTTAATAAACCACTATTATTACATATTTAAACCCGAAGAAACACTAAATAGACAAATTAAAACAAATCACACAACTTCACACCTCGCGTTCCCGCCAAAAAGTCATTATTCCTACATAAACTGTAGCTTCAAAGGGATAGTTTGCAGTTCTTATTGAACGGTTTGTACATTAAATAACGTTAATGTTGTTACTGTTAGCATTTTAGTTTAAGTACTGCCGAAGCAAGTACTGTTGTTACTGTTGGAGAAACAATTTTGTTTTGTAATGTAATACCGAAATACTTTACGAGATGGCGTTACAAAAAATCCCTTCCCAAACTATAAAACCGTTGTGATTGTCTACGAATAATAAATAATATAATAACTAATATTTATTCGTAGGTGATTGTTTAAGATGCTATGAATATTTCGGTTTTGATTTCATCAAAATAACTTGAACTTTACTATTGAATTCCGAAGAAAATTCTAATTAAGGCTGAGTTAAGTTCAGCTTTTTATTTAAGCCTCTTACTGTAGTTTTTAAATTACATTTATGCGGATTGATGTTTCAAGGCTTTCAGATTTTAATTTTAAATTCTGAAATAATTAAGAACAGCGTCATCTACCCTTCACATTTGAAACAAAATTTAATTCGGTTTAAATTTGTAAAAGTTGATGTTGATTATTATTACACTGTAACGCAGCGTTCCGTTTCGCGGGGCAACAGCAGCCAAAGGGAATGTGACTCAGGTCCGTGCCGCGACGACCCACCCCGCGCTACCCGCGCCCGCGCATCTGTTGCATCATTCGCACCAATCGCACCCCCAATTAGTGCGCGCCAGACTTTGAAGCGGAATACACGCGTCCCCGGTCGATACCGGAACTGACAACCCGAGAGTCTCATGCCAGTCGGGCACCTAACATTAAACTGGCAGCCCAAGCGCGGGCCCTTTAACTAGTATTTCGGAGTGAATCTACGTAATTACGACACGTACTCGTCGTCAGTCACGGCGTCAATCCGATTTTCAAGACGTTGAAGAAGAAATTGGTTCAACCGCGGGACCGACGCCAACATTTACCGCAAACATTGCGTCATTACAAGAAAGTCAAATGGCAGCATTCGAACGCCTACTCGACCGTGAGCATAAAACTCAACTCGAATCATCAGCAACACCGACGTCGGAGCCGACATCGCCGCCTTCCTCGACGCCCGCTCACCATTCTGGGAACTTCGCGTCATGCACGGCGCGGTTCAGCGGAGCGCCCGGCGACTCACTCGACGGTTTCCTTGACGCGGTCGAATCATACAAAGATTGTGCTGACGTAGGACACGCCATCGCGTTACGAGGACTCTCAATGTTACTAACCGGAAATGCAGCCGTGTGGTGGCAAGGCGTTAAAGCTAGCATCACTTCCTGGGACGACGCTTTATCATCGTTACGAAGCGCTTTCGGTGATTGCAGACCGCCCCATCGAGTCTACTTAGAGCTCTTCAAAATGTCGCAAGGACAAAGAGAGAAGACGGAGATCTTCGTTGCCAGAGCACGAGCCCTACTAGCTCGACTCCCACCTGGTGACCTTAGTGAGAAAGTTCAAATTGATATGCTTTACGGCCTTCTACACCGTCGTGTTCGTAAAAGATTAAGAAGAGACGAAATAACTTCATACGACATGTTATTAAAGAAAACGCGCCATATCGAAGACTCCATCTACGAGACCAGTCCGCCTGAATTTATTCATCATCCTCAGCGAGCGACGCCACGTTCATCGGGTAGTACCGTAGGCGAAGTTCCCGCCGGTGCTTCGACTTCGCAGCATACATACGCGCGGATGACGCCGCGGAAAATATTCAACTCGGGCGCCGCTGGCGGCCCGCCACGCGACGACAGCGCTGCGCCGAGCACCGTTCGAGTCCCCGCGCCTCGCTACACGAACACTGATAATGTATCATCTACGTCGATTGTTAAAAGACTTCTGTGTTTATTGCAAAAAGTACGGACATATTCGTGATGAGTGTTTAAAATTTGCGTCAAAAACGAAATTCGACAACGAAAATACGCAAGCTGTATCCTCGTGTTACGGGTGTGGTACCAAAGGTGTTACTCGGTCTCAGTGTACAAAGTGTAACGCAAGTTATTACGCCGTCGACGCTGCACGGACCCGATCAGTCACATCCGATTTACCTATTGGTAAAGTAAATACACAGCTGTCAAGTTCAGTGAACTCTATTCATCGCGACAGCTCGTTGCATACAGCTTGCACTTCAAACACCGTAAAGTCGTCCATTTATATTAATAATCGTAAACAATGTTTTGTTGATAATGAAAATAATTATTATCCTACCGATTTTAAGGCGATTCTTCCTCCGCGCTTTTTCGGTACTGATAACAAGGTTAGACTTCAAAATTATTCTAGACTTAATCATAATATAAACAATAATATTAGTTCTAGGAATAGGCCCCTGATGCGTTACTCGAGTGGTACCGAACCTTAACATAGTTATTCCGAGGTACCAAGTGGCCGCGATAGGGTGACCATGATGAACGAAAATAGGGTGACCATGGAAAACGTCGGACATTTTTCGACGATTAATTCTAATGTGAAAAGTGTTGCCCAGAGTAACTCTACTGAGCACCAGGTTAGGTTAAGACCAATTTTAAGTGTTCAAATTTTAGGTATACGAGGTAATGCTTTGTTGGATACGGGAGCTAAGAGTAGCGTTGCCGGTGCGTTGCTTTATGAATTGCTGTTAAAGCATAACCATCCGTGTGAGGAAACCAGGCGTCGGGTGAGGCTTGCAGACGGTTCCGCGCGCACCCGCCGAGTTTTGCTCACTACTCTAGAAGTAAGGATAAGTCCCGAAAGGTCAGTAACCCTTGAATTTACTGTTTTTCCAGATGCTCAAAATAATGAAACTTTGCTTGGCATGGATTTTTTGGTGGCGGCAGGTGTTGTGCTTGACTTTGCTTCATCCACTTGGCATTTTTCGGGAAAACGGGTTACCTATCCAATTGAATATGAGTGCCCTAAGCCATGCATGTTTGCTTCTACTGCTGACTTCCTGCGTGATGATAAGGGTTCTATGCTTGGCTCCGATGAACGGCAGCAGCTATCACATTTATTGCAGCAGAATGGAGACATATTTAGGGTGGGGGGAGCCCCAACCCTTTACGCCGAGCACCACATTGATACCGATGATCATCCGCCTATATCGGTACCGCCGTATAGGCTCACTCCTGTGCTTCAACAGCGTGGAGAGGTTCTCGCAATCGATTTGTTCGGGCCACTGCCAGAAGGAGAGCAGGGGGGGCGATGGGTACTCCTGGTAGAGGATGTAGCTACAAGATGGGTAGAACTCTACGCACTTGCTGATGCCACCGCCGTGGCTTGCTCCCGAGTCCTACTGGAAGAGTATTTCCTTCGTTATTGCTTGCTTATGCGTCTAGGGGTGTAACACGTAAGTTCATGCCACGACGGGATGGCCCGTATCGCGTAGTAAAAATAGTTAGTCCTACAACGTACTTCATAGCAGACTTGTCAAACAATGTCATCGGCAAGTATCACACCGCGGATTTAACCCACTCTCCGTCAAATTCAAGTACGGATCCAATTATGCCAAAGAGGCAGAGAGGAAGGCCGCGTCTTCAGACTAACAGTCCCAAGTTGGACTCGGGACGCGTTCCCAACTTGGAGGGGGAGTATGTAACGCAACGTTCCGTTTCGCGGGGCAACAGCAGCCAAAGAGAATGTGACTCAGGTCCGTGCCGCGACGACCCAACCCGCGCTACCCGCGCCCGCGCATCTGTTGCATCATTCGCACCCCCAATTAGTGCGCGCCAGACTTTGAAGCGGAATACACGCGTCCCCGGTCGATACCGGAACTAACAACCCGAGAGTCTCATGCCAGTCGGGCACCTAACATTAAAACACTAATTAATTGAGCGTTTCATTAGCTTTTAAGCTGAGTGACTATTAATAATTTATTTTTATTAAGTAATAAATGAGCAAAAAATAATACTTAACAAAAAGATATGAAATCCGAACAAAAACAGTTTCACTGTAAAAAATTGCGCCAAGTCCACGTTTATAAAACTCATCTCAATAACATTTGCACTTTACAAAAAAAAGAAGACTTCAATAGCTTTCATTCTCTACAAAAATATGTGAAATACAAAAAAATACCAAGAAACCGTCATAAAGATGAAAAAATTAAAAAAAAATTGTTTAAAATTTAAAAATAAAAAAATTAAAATTTTATCGTACTTGGCGCGCGTCATGAGTACCCCAAAATTTTTCGGAAGAATTTCAACCCGAGAAAAAAACAATTTTGCTTTAATATACAGTGAAAGCTGAAAAAGTTACCCAGGTTGTCTTTTTCGCTCTTGTTAGCGTTTTATGAGAAATTGAGACAGAACTACGGTAATTTTCAACAGCTCACTATATACCTATGGGCTATTATATGCCAAATCGACCACTTTTGCGTTCGACCCCTTTAGATTCAGCTGAAACTTTATTATTCTTTTCTACCCTTTGAAAAACATCTTTGAGAATTTTTTCAAATGTTTTGAAGCCAACGTATACATACGTATCGACTCGTAAGTAGCTTGTATTTGTATAAGCGAACACGAGAGGGTGTTAAGTTCAAATCATAAAAGATGAGTGGGAAATGAAAAAAATTCAAATAACATACGTATGAGATGTCGATTTTACTTAACTTTTGTAAAACTTATTATGAAATAATAATTCATTAATTACATTTATGCATTTCATAGGTTGACCTACTTATAAATTTCTAAACATTGAAAGGATGTTCATTTATCCTGAAAAATTTGGGGTACTCAATGACGCGCGCCAAGTACGATAAAATTTTTATTTTTTTATTTTTAAATTTTCAACAATTTTTTTTTAATTTTTTCATCTTTATGACGGTTTCTTGGTATTTTTTTGTATTTCACATATTTTTGTAGAGAATGAAAGCTATTGAAGTCTTCTTTTTTTTGTAAAGTGCAAATGTTATTGAGATGAGTTTTATAAACGTGGACTTGGCGCAATTTTTTACAGTGAAACTGTTTTTGTTCGGATTATATATTTACAGAACTAAATATGAATTGATAAAATGAGACTTTATCTCGTCGATGCTACGTATTAAATAATATGTATAATGTACCAGTCTGTGTCGTAGTTAACGATTATATGTGAAGCATGTGATTGTGTAACTTTGAAGTAATAATTATCACCTCGATAGGAAACCGATAGTAAAACGAAATGAAAAAATCATTAGTACATATTAAGACGTGTGAATTACTTATTGACACTTCATAATTAACATACGCATATCGATGTTGAAAATGTTCGATGCACTTCTACTGGTACAAAAATATTGCCTTTGGACTTTGCACAACTAGGAAATCTTAGTTGGGTAATAATTGAAATTTTATATCAAAGATGATCTGGCCATGACTAAGCGGTGCACTTAGCTTAGGGCACTTAGCTTCAGGCCCTGTTGTTTCACGGGGCCCGGAGAGCGCCGCCTCAGGGGGCCCACCTCGTGATCGGAGGCGTTCGCGTCGAGATTGAGGCGACCGGGTTGCGGTACCTCGGTCTCGTACTGGACGGTCGTTGGAGCTTCCGCGCTCACTTTGAAAGATTAGGTCCCCGACTGATGGCAGCCGCCGGCTCGCTGAGTCGGCTGTTGCCGAACGTCGGGGGGCCTGACGTGGTGGTGCGCCGCCTCTACACGGGGGTGGTGCGGTCGATGGCACTGTACGGGGCTCCCGTGTGGTGCCACGCCCTGACCCGCGACAACGTTGCGGCGTTGCGACGTCCGCAGCGCGCGATTGCGGTCAGGGCGGTTCGCGGGTACCGCACCGTCTCGTTCGAGGCGGCGTGCGTGCTCGCCGGGACGCCTCCCTGGGACCTGGAAACGGAGGCGCTCGCTGCGGATTACGCGTGGCGATGTGATCTCCGCTCCAGGGGGAGCCGCGTCCTGGCGCGGCGGAAGTTCGAGTGCGGAAGCTTCAATCTCGGCGTGCCGTGCTCGAGGCGTGGTCTCGCCGCCTGGCGGACCCTGCCTACGGGCGACGGACCGTCGAGGCGATCCGCCCGGTCCTCTCGGACTGGGTGAATCGCGACCGAGGACGTCTCACCTTCCGAGCGACGCAGGTGCTTACGGGACACGGCTGTTTCGGTCGCTACCTACACCTCGTCGCCCGGAGGGAGCCGACGCCGAAGTGCCATCACTGCAGTGGCTGCAACGAGGACACGGCGGAGCACACGCTCGCGTACTGCCCCGCTTTCGCGGAGCAGCGCCGCGTCCTCGTTGCAAAAATAGGACCGGACTTGTCGCTTCCGACCGTCGTGGCTACGATGCTTGGCAGCGACGAGTCCTGGCAGGCGATGCTCGACTTCTGCGAGTCCACCATCTCGCAGAAGGAGGCGGCGGAACGGGAGAGGGAGAGCTCTTCTTCCCTCTCGGCGCCGTGCCGCCGCCGTCGAGCCGGGGGTCGGAGGAGGGCGTTTGTCCAGCTCCAGCCCCTATGAGGAGGCAGTCTCCTCCCGGTGATGGTCACGGGGCGACCTAAGGGGGTTGAGGCTGCGCCGCACGCTACCGTCACTCTAGCGCGCTGGCACCAGGAGGACGGGACGGCGCGTCGGCGGCTGCGGACTGCGATGCGGTCCGCATTTTCGTCGTCGCTGTCGTCGCCGAACATACTGTTGAAGAGCAACCCAGTCGGCGGTGTATCGCGTTCCGACCCGGCAGGCTGGTTCTGGCCCAGCGGGGTATCCCGGAACACCAGCGGCACCGCCCGGGCGGCCTGGTAGGGCCGCCGTACCGCGGAGACTGACGTCGTTGGTCGTCGACTATCGCCTCGACGACCAGTCGGTCGGGCGTCCTCGGGGTGGCGCCGCGTGTCTGGTTGTAGTGTTGACCGCGGGAACCCCCCTGCTCTGAACGGGTTCTGACCCCGGACGGAGATCGGACGTCGGGTGTAAGAGTGCAGGGGAGTCGTTTAGTGGGTGGGCCCTAAAATCCTTGGGCCCGCGATCTGCTCTCAACACCTGCAGATCGTTGAGTCTCACATACCTCACATACCTCGTAGGAGGTTCGGCCCCCGGCCGAAAAAAAATAAAAAAAAAATAAAAAAAAAGGGCACTTAGCTTAGTGGAGTCATTTTTTTTTCCTATCTATTCTGATAGTCTTGACAGGCTATTTCAGGTTTTTCTTGACGTGTAGGTGAGCTCACAGGGCTCAAACCGGAGTGTTGCTAACATTGGCTCTAGCAAGAGCAGCGCTTCGCAGAATGTACCACCGGATCGGAAATGCGACCCATTGAGAAGATCCGTCGAGAAACTCAGTGGGCTGTGTCTATGGGTTAATTTACTCGTCGAGAACTTCGTCGCAAGCGACGGGTTCGGCGAGGACGGTGACCGGTGCTTGAGGTACCTAAAAGCACCGTTAATGGATCGGTAGGATCCGTAATGACGTGTTTAAGGCGACGTCAACTGTTTACCATTCGGTCCACATGATCGGGCATGATGGAGTGATACTACTGTTAAACTGCTGACAATAAAAAGCTATTGCTATACGTCTGTTATTTATAATTTACTTTTTATCATATGCGAAAACTCGATTTGAATTTCGCGTTCTGTAAGCGTGTGTCACGCCTGAAAATAGGAATAGTACAAGATCATTTCAATTATGTATAATCTTAAAATAAAATTTAATGTTGCAAATAAACAAATTACATCCTTATCAAGATGTCGGAAACAGTGGTGTTTTATTACTTTCGATGTTAATCGTTTGTACTTACACTGATTGCTTTCTCTTATCAAGTTTATGATGCAATTTGTGGAGCTTACGAAAAAAAATCCGATTACATTTACATCAATATTTGGCAATATCGACTTAAATCAAAATTCTTTGTACACATCAAACAAATATTTTTAAAGTTGTGCAATTTTTCAAAGGCATATTTTAGTTTACAAAGCTAGTAGTTCTTTTTTTCTAATTACAGAAGATACCTTTTGTTTTAATAATGAACAGTAACAATTTACATAATAAATAGCATTGATTAAATCTTGTAGTTTAGATGACACTCAAGCAAGAGTGTCAAGGCAGTCATCCATTTCTAACGATTCGAATAATTTCTATATTTAATTACGGTAGATTTCCCATAATTCATACAATTTTAATAGGTTTCAATTTTACAAAGGCTAGCAAGTCTACTACAGTTAGGTGTAACTCAGAATTACATCGTCATTAAGTACATTAATATATGAAATACGTACTCAACAAATGTTCACGTGAAGTCAATCGACTTCCACGGTGAAGGTATAACATCGTGTAATAAAAATCAAACCCGCAAAATTATAATTTGCGTGAGTCCGCACGGGTACGTACCACCCCCGGCCTATTTCTGCCGTGAAGCAGTAATGCGTTTCGGTTTGAAGGGTGGGGTGGCCGTTGTAACTATACAGAGTCCTTAGAACTTATCTCAAGGTGGGTGACGCATTTACGTTGTAGATGTCTACGGGCTCCAGTAACCACTTAACACAAGGTGGGCTGTGAGATCATCCATCCATCTAAGCGATAAAAAAAAAAGTTGATGACGATAATATTTATGAAGCATGTTTCATATGTTAAATTCATTTAAGAACATTTTGTGATTACAAATTCTATTCGAGCGGAAGATATTAAATCTCGCTGGCTTTAAACGATTCGCAGAGGTCAGTTGTTAGTTCGTATGACTTGTCCATCATTCTAGCCATCGCATTATTTAATGGCCTATTGTATTACGAAGCAACATGGCAACCTACAAACAGGGAACAAATCAAATATATTCATACATTTTACTTTTATTAAACGGACCATCTAATGTTAAGGGGTTAGTGGCGCTCACAAACTAAACCGCGTGAATGTATCTCGCTGCCCCTCTTGAAACATGAGGTCATGACATCATTTGATTACATTCCCTACAAAACAAATGACGAGCTTCCTGTTCCACCCGTGAGTTTCAAAAGAAACCGCGATCGCGAATATAATTTGTAACAACGTAGAGAATTGTAATGGCAACAACTGCATTGCGAGAGTATGACTTAACTGTGTATACAGACAACATTCTCGACACGATTTTCTACATTTGACGGTAACACAAATCGCGTGTGCATTGGTACACGTGTTTGAAACTAGGAATACGTACAACATTAGTTATGAAACGGCACATTCATAACGTTGCCCCGGCAAAAGCAGGAAGCGATGTTTTTTATACATTTCATATAACATAAGTTTAATTATTCAGTTATTATTATCGTAGATGGGATAACGAACTCATGATTCATTGGGCGTTGAAGCGGTTACTTGGGGTCATAGACATCACATAAAAGTAGCTTTTACGCGCGTTGTTTAAAATGTCTTCGTAAATTAAAGTTATTAAGCACACTATTTTGAATACTAAGATCAAGACGCGATAAAAATTGCATTTCCAAATCCATTATATATTGGATTATATTCCTCACTTGTCCACTACCGATTTTCGAATACCTAACATCGGTACAAATGATTACTTCACACACACACACTTCATTACATTTAAAACGGCCACATGATTTGGTTTATTCGCTAAATGTAATATAGATACGTTTTATTCAACTCAAGTGTACGAGTAACGTTTAACAATATTGAATTTTATAGCGGTATAAAGATTGCATGGCCCCTTCTAAAAACACGAGACGGATTTCAAGTTAAGAACGACATCGACAGGTCAAAATATTATGACAAAAGGACGATCACCACGACGCTACCAGGAAGTGTATTCAATGGTCTGGCCAAGGTTAAAGACTACGACGAAACACGATCTTATCAGTTGAAATGATTTAAATTCACTCTAGGTAGTAAAATAAAATTTAACTTATTTAAATTCTGTATTTGTACTTTTTATTACTGGAGATGAACGGACGAGCTTACGGCTCACGTGGTGCTAAGCGATATTATTGGTATTTATAAACACTACCACGTGAATGTGACGGCATCGCTTCAAACAAGAGCTCGTGTTTTCTTCGGAGTATAGACAAAGATGATGAGAACCAGTGCGAAGGTCATAATATACCCTAACTACTATGTATTACTCGAAACAGGAATTTTAGAGGAAAATATAGGTTATTTTACTGCATAGATAGGAGAATAAGCTCACGGCCTATCTGGTTTTAATTGGTTTTTTTTTTATTGCTTAGATGGGTGGACGAGCTCACAGCCCTCCTGGTGCATAGACATTTACAACATAAATGCGCCACCCACCTGAGAGATATACATTCTAAGGTCTCAAGTATAGTTACAACGGCTGCCCCACCCTTCAAACCGAAACGCATTACTGCTTCACGGCAGAAATAGACATGATGGTGGTACCTACCCGCGCGGACTCAGGAGAGGTCTTAACACCAGTATTAGCACACATTATTTCTTCGCTGGCGAAACAGGCAGCGTGATGGTACCTCTCTGCGGGCTTATAATACCCGAGACAAGATACTTACAAGTATTAGTACAATTACAGGGACGGATTATGGGGAATGGAGACAGGATAGGGACTACATCCCGTTGTCTACATATAAATGACATCATAGAGTATATCTATTACAACGCGTCAGTCGTCCATAGTGGAATCAATTCACTTCAAATATTTAACATCAAACTCCGGCCCCTCAATTCATTAACGGAATAGTCGATTATTTCATCAACTTTGTCTTACCTCTCAGAACCAAAAATACCCCTTTAAATTATTGTAAAATATAAGTAACTGTTAAACGGATCGTTCAAATATAATTATAATACAAAAATAATAAAAATGTAATTTAAAATAAAAATATTAACCGTTTTATAAAATGTACGTTGTAAAACAAAAGAGATGAACCAGAACATATTGATGCAAATTACACTTTGAATAACTGTATTTAATTTTGTTATAATAGTGAATTATGAGACATTAACATAATACATATTTTATGAATTTATTTATTTATCATTGCATTGTCATGGTTATAGTTTATTCACCTCAAAACACGAAACAAGATGGATATTGTCTATATGTATATATTTTCGTGAGAAACTTGTTTTTTAGTATGCATATTAATGAGTTTTTTTTTAATAACTCTTCTAGTTTTATTTTGTATTTATTTCAAACCGATATTATTATATTTTACTACGTCCCAAAAACTGCTACTTTTATCTCATTTAAATTAACATTAACGGATTTTTGTCTATCTATGCCCGCTAATCTCCAAATGGCTGAACCGATTTGGATGTGGCTTTAAGTGATTTTTTGAGAGATAAGCTTGGACGAACATTTATTGAGTGTCTCATAAAAATGTTTACTAAAAGTATCAAAACACAATGTCGATGTATAAATTGCAGCAAAGTATATTACTCTTAAAAAAACATTTACGTTTGCGCGTATGAGAGAAGACAGCGCGTTACAAAGCCATCAATTTGTTCGATTCAATTATGTTCTCTAGCCGACTTAACCTAAGAGGTGCATGGCTTTAATAAAGAATAAAAATATAAAAATTATATTCTCATAAATTCACGGTTCGTTCTTTAGTAAATAATATAATCGGTAAAAAAACATTGAAATAAAGTAAGCTACGATCATGAGCTAGCTAGGTGGAAGCTAACACAAGGGTCGATGACGCGTGAAGCATGACCATGAGACGACCTACCGCGAACGTCCTCGTTGGTACTCTGCCCGACCGTGACGACATTTAAGACCTTACTTACCACCAGCAAAACATTATCTTGTGTTCTGTAATTTAATGTTCTGTTAGAAAAATATTGTACTATGTTATAAATGTAGCCCTCGTACTCAAGATTACAAAGAATTCTTGCCTTTTAGGTAGCGCCTTGGATAGGCCACTGAGATTATTAATGGCCTTTTTTTCCTACCTAAGCTGATAGCCTTAAGAGGTTATTTCAGCGTAACCTTAACTAGTAGGTGAGCTCACGGGGCTCAAGCCTGACGACGTTGCTATCACGAACCCTAGCAAGAGCCGTGCTTCGTAGATTTTACCACTGGATCGGAAACGCGACCCACTGAGAAGATCCGACGAGAAACTCAGTGGGCTGTGTCTGTGGGTTAATTTACTCGTCGAGCCCTTCGTCGCAAGCGACGGGTTTGACGAGAACGATGAAAGACAGTGAGCACCCATTCTTAGGTAGGCCGTATGTCGGCATGCATTCGAAGGGAATTAAAAAACTAAATTCGGACGGAATCATATCCACCATTTTCCATTTTACTAGGGGCACGCTTTTATTAGTTACACGAATTAGGTTTATTGATATGTACTCGATACTTAGGTAATATACATGTTTTATGTTATATAACCATACCATTTTGATCACATGTGCTAATAAAACTAAATCCAATTTAATAGTCAGCGATAACACATCTGGATAATACGTCTGGTCTTGACAGATTTACATTTCTATCTTGCTTCTTTATGATAGGTGACTGAAGTGAAAATTTAGCGACGTGGATATTTTTATTTGCCTTTTTCTGTCATCGGTACTGTAAGCCGGTACGGTTAGGTACCTACCGCCATCCCGCATGCCATTTGCCAGAAAAAGATTAATGAGTAAGTAAGGTTGCATGTCCGAAACTACAGCATGCATTCTGCAATTATTTTTTTTTATTTTTTTATTGCTTAGTTTACGAGCTCACAGCCCACCTGGTGTTAAGTGGTTACTGGAGCCCATAGACATCTACGACGTAAATGCGCCACCCACCTTGAGATATAAGTTTGTAAGGTCTCAGTATAGTTACAACGGCTGCCCCACCCTTCAAACCGAAACGCATTACTGCTTCACGGCAGAAATAGCCAGGGCGGTGGTACCTACCCGCGCGGACTCACAACAGGTCCTACCACCAGTAATTATAATTTTGCGGGTTTGATTTTTATTACACGATGTTATTCCTTCACCGTGGAAGTCAATCGTGAACATTTGATGAGTACGTATTACAATAGAAAAATTGGTACCCGCCTGTGAGATTCGAACACCGGTGCATCGCTTCAACACGAATGCACCGGACGTCTTATCTTTCAGGCCACGACGACTTCAGCAAAAAATGTTTATTGGTAACATATTTATTACCACTGCTTCACAACGTTAATGACAATTGACAAACGGCGCGAATTCGTAGCGGTCACCACGCGACCGTAAGACTCTGCCAGTAAACGTCAATAAGGTAATCGCAAAACTCATATTAAGCCGATAATAAACGGTTGACAATTCAAAAAGACGATTTTTATCAATTCTTAATACAAAGTTGGCATTCGTAAATCTATTCTTGGTTCGAAATGATCTTGTAACATTTTCAAACAATCTTTACCTCACGATCTCACTTTGTACATGTACTTGAGTACACAGACTAAACTAAACATAAACAGCGGCTGTGGAAAGTCGATAATGTGGTTAAACAAAAGGCCAGTCGTGATCAAAAAGCGGATCGCGACATATTAATCGCGTTTGGTGTATTTCATATTTCGACCTAGTTAACATTCGGTATAAACAAAGCCTGCGGAACACGGCCGCAGACGTTTCGGCGAGGTCACCGACCTCTGTATCTGCGATCATTCCGGTTCCAAAGCTTATCGCCACAGGCCAGAGCAACGTCACAACTAGCACAACATTACCGTAACTAGAGCGGGAAACTGATTTTTCACCGCGATTCTAACAAATCTCTAACGAATGACATTAACAAAGCTATTTAGTTCAACAATCGCTCACAATTTATACACTTCGAGACACACAATTGAAGAACGTCAATCGATATAATAAAAATTTAGTGACTCGTGATAAAAATACATGATGGTCTTAGTTACTGTTACCAAAAATTATAGTTACAAATTATCTAGGGCAGTAGAACACGGAATCGTTTTTCAATGATTTGATTCAACATTTATTATGTACTACGTTACATCCAATATGTATAATTGGTCTGAAGGAAGTAGGGTTGGCAAAAAAAAAGAAATATACCCGTCGCTTCGCCCTATATCTCTACATTTTACCGATACCAGATTTAAGCGGATCGATGCTGTTCCTTATCACGAACTGCGACGTTCCTTAAATGTATATTATCAACAAGAGCTGTCTTAGATGTTTTTGACCCTAAGAAACTGAAGGACAGTTTGAATTTTATCTAAGAATGCTAAGACACAGCACGCGTTATCGATATACACTTTACTGCTTCGTCTATATAAAAAAGGACTGCTTGAATACTACATATAAAACGAAAGTACATATGTACATGCTTATAAAAATATAACTAAATCCAACTCTAATATAACTAATAATCATCGAAAGAACTACTATCTTAGCTTTCTACAATTAATTACGGTTTTAAGATGAAATATAAATCTTCTACAATACGACGCATTTACAAGTTTAAAAAAATTAGCTACATATTTGATGAAAAAAAAAAAAGATGTTTCTGACTAACTATATGTATGTAGTTAAATAGCCTTGGGACGACTTCGACCGTCGGACCTCCAAATTACACAAAACAGTGGCGGCAACACATCGACAAAAACACGACAAGGCCTTGACTAGCAAACCCGACTCTTCCTTGTGGAACCATCAAATAAACGACAAACCATAACAATTGACGTATTCATAAAAAAATACGTGAACACATTTCAGCAAAGTCTCACAATACGTTTCAATCTCAAACTGAACTTATCGAAATAAATCAAAAACTATTTATCTGATGGCTTCACCGGATTAGCGAATTCGATATGGCTACACGAATACAATGCTGTCTGAAAAATTAAATGATTATGTAAGTTACGGCAGCTGAAGAGTTTGAGGGCACGCTTGCTTACATAAAAACCGATCTAATTTATATTAACTTAGAATACTTTTTAACTTCAACATAGAATTGCATTCGCTTAACCATATAAATCGGATATGTATTCCGTCAAATCAACTTTTATTATGGATTTTGGAGCCAATCCGCTTCGTTATGACTTGATGGAATACATGTTAACTAAGGCTACATCTCTCCAACCTCACACATCTCGCTCATAATTCGAAGTCGTGAATTATTAGCACAACATAAAAAAAAAAACTATGAAATTTACCAGTAAAATTATATTTTTATAACTATTATTAATTCATCATAAAGATTTCAACTTAATACCATATTAAAACCAATGTTATATGAGACGTCATTTTACTGATAAATTTCCTTACAATGGCCTCATATTCACCAGTTATTCTAATCGTTATATAAATAGAATTTTAATGTGCTATCATATTCAGGTGTGATAAAATAAAAACATACGAATATATGGCTGTAACGGCAAGGACGAGGGATATTACACGTGCCATAAAAGTTCCAGTGATTAAATATTGTGTGAACATGTGGCCATTATTCTAACGGTGTTATTGTAAAGATAAAAACAAATAACAAATACCGCTATATTTTGTCAACTGCGAATGAGTTTCTTGTATACAAGATGCTAAACGTAAATTTAATTAAAAAGTACCTACATTATTTTCGTACAATTTAGTGAAAAACGTTACGTATTATTACAGTTATTGTTTTTAAAAATTGTTACATTATTTACACAATAACACATGGCTAAAACACGAACTTAATTATTAATTATTGTTCGTATCTATTGGCCAAACGTGACAAAAGAGCCCTACAGCGGAATCAGTTTATATTAGGCACGTTATAGTTCAAGTACTAAAGAAACTCACTCACTATGTTAATTTAAGCATTTGTAAATGTTGGAGAGAACTTACCATCACAGGTAGCGGCCATGAACTTGCCGTTGGCGGAGAAATCCATTAACAAAACCGTTCCGGGATGACCCTTGAGATTCTTCATAAGCCAGGGATGGCTGAAGTCCGTTTTCCCTTTCCATGCTGGGCGTTTTTTGCTTTTACCGCCGACGCGTGTCTCCGCAACGGCTTCACACGGCGGTTCATCATTGAGAGTGCCTTTAACAAAAAAATATTATACTCGTACATGAGGCAAAGGCTTCTTGAAAATTCACACTCACTATACAGATTCCACAACATGAAGCCGTTTTCGAGGTGCAACTGGTTAGTGGAAAAAAGCTACGACGAGAGGGAGATGTATTCACACATCGTGTAGTGTAAATACGATTTCTTTTTCAATAACATTTAATAATCAAATTCATTCATAGATTGGAAATGATTACTGAGAAAATGACCAATTTTATTTACTTGTCAAATAATAATTTTGGGCTTGAGACGCTACTCGTGAAATCTCAATCATTTAATTAAGGCGTGGGGCAGCCGTTGTAACTACATTGAGACCTTAGAACTTATATCTCAAGGTGGGTGGCGCATTTACATGTAGAGGTCCATGGGCTCCAGTAACCACTTAACACCAGGTGGGCTGTGACCTCGTCCAAACTACATAAGCATAAAAAAAAAATTTTAGTTGAAAAATATATTTATAATTCGAAAAGAAACGGCCCGAACGCACACAATTGCACACTCCGCCTAATGAAGTTTCAAATTATTACTACTACCACAATGTTTATTCTTTAATTCGTTTTGTTTATCTTCTTACATTTAATGTTTTATAAAATAACATTACGAACGGTGTAGCTATTGAGCTATTGTTTACAATCAAACTTTGAATCACCTTCAGCCTTCGAAGGCAACGTGCTTAATCTTATTATGATTGCACATTGCCAATCGATACTTCTCTCGTTATTCTCGGTGTTGCCACACGATTTTGACGCTTTTTACGTATAGATTATAAAGCAACGTGTCGTATCACTGTCTGTTCTGTTATCCGAAGCGCTGGTTTCTGAAATCTACTGTTATCACGCTTACGTAATAAATCTGTAACTTTGCTTGGACGTTTGATAATTTTTGTCTATTCAGACTGAAGTCTACTTTGAGACGATATAAATGATTGTCCTTGGTAGCTTAAAAATGTTATCGGCTTTATCTTTCACAAAAGAATTTATGTGTAGGATGACTATAAAAATTTTAAACTATTACTTAATAAACCAGCTTTACAATATTCACTTACGTTATTTAATAGTTGGCTAAGCAATAAATCGATAAGATATCATTAAACAATAGCTTAAAACAATAAGCTTTGATTCCCGTGATAGCTGTTTTATAGTAAGTTACATATAACTTGATAAACGGTAGTATTGACAGATTGATATCTCTAGGGTTAGGTTTCATTCGAAAACAACCCTAATAACGAAATAACAAAAATAAACATTTTTTTCGACATACCCTACCACTGCCGATTGCATCACGTATGTAACCAATATTAACTGTAGCTTGTTGTATCGGCAATTATAAAAGGATAGACAATGTTACACTCAATTAGGGTTAACACGTCCAGAGCACATTTAAAGTAGTCTAGAGGCCCAAGCAACAAAAACTTACTTTTTACTGGTGGTAGGAAGTCTTGTCAGTCCGCGCGGGTAGGCACGACCACCCTGCCTATTTCTGCCGTGAAGCAGTAATGCGTTTCGGTTTGAAGGGGAAGCAGCCGTTGTAACTATACTTGACACCTTAGAACTTATATTTCGAGGTGGGTGGTGCATTTACGTCGTAGATGTCTATGGGCTCCAGTAACCACTTAACACCAGGTGGGTCCACCTATATAAGCAATAAAAAAAACATATATTTAAATCCATAAAGTCAAATCTTAAAACACTGGCAAATAGTTCGTATTTTAAAATAGAACAATATATTTTCTTTTTATAACTGTACACGCCTACGCATATACGATAGATGATTCAATTTATTACTCATAAGTTCAAAGGAATGAAACATTGGACATGTGTTTAAGGATAATGATTCACACGTTCCTAGCACATACAAAATATATTAGGCCACACTATTTATTTATATATTTATTCCAAATTTGTTGTAGTTTAGAAGGAAAATTTTAAATTTTTTATTTTCCTTTTTTTAATTATATTTTTTGTTTGTCAGATATTTCTCTTTTTCTCAGTCGGCCTAATTTTAGAAGAGTACAATTGCATGCTCCACAATACCAATGCCAGTTATGTCGTGTTACTGCCTATGACGTATATCGTACAGTGTTTGGTCAGTCTATCTGGTCAATTCAGCGCACGGGAGATCGTCAAAACGCAATGTAATATTGTATAGATTTTAATTTATTATTCGCAATTTCTTAATTGGCCTTTTTTGAAAACTATTAGTAATTATTGTTTGAAATATTACTATGAAATTTTAAATAAAAAGAGAGTCGATTATCAATTTTAACCACATATTATATCGCCTAAACTCTTCTTTTGAGTCATGCGATGACTACTAGCCGCTGGAGAGTGAATAAAGATTTTTTTACTACCTAAGCTGATAGCTTTGAGGGGCTATTTCAGCGTAACCTTAACTAGTAGGTGAGCTCACGGGGCTCAAACCTGACGACGTTGCTAACACGAACCCTAGCAAGAGCCGTGCTTCGATCTACATCGGATCGGAAACGCGACCCACTGATAAGATCCGGCGAGAAACTCAGTGGGCTGTGTCTGGGGGTTAATTAATTAATCGCAAGCGACAAAGGGCTCGACGAGTACGATGACCGGGAACGAAATATTTGTACCTTCACTAAAGCCTTTTTTGTCGCGCGAAACATCCGTTAAGGATTACGCCAATGGGGAGAGCATGAGAACCAATCGAGATGTGGATTAGGGCTTATTGGGTGGTAGACTCCTATCGACTAGTAAGTATTTGTTCAACTTGATGGTTTTGGTTGAATTACAATACATATATGTGTATGTATGTATGTATGAAATATGAGAATTACAATTTTTCAAAAGTAACTTTTGAAAAATTTAAAGTCTATGAGTTACATTCATTTTTATTGCTGTATACAGACAGGCTAGCTCATGGCCTGCCTAGCATTAAGTGGTTATCAAATTTCTATACCCCTAGTTTACCCTGGCTACTGACATTTGCTTCGTATAGCTATGATAGATCAAATGTCAGGCAGCATCTTGGCTTTGCTTATAGCAAAGTTGATCTCCATGACCACTTACTGTCTGGTGGATTGTATGATATTTGCCCCAAGGGAAAACTCTTATTATTGTCATCTTTGACTAAGATATTCGAAAGTGTAATGATTTTGGTAATTTTAGGTAATAAGATGAAATAAAACCCTTCCTTTTCATGTTACCATGTTTATACATTTTTTCCTGGATTTTATCAGTACAAAAATCATGTAAGCAAATAAGCTGATATGAACGCAGCATAAAATTATTTCTAAAAGATACAAATCGAGTGTCTTGAAAGCAGTGCTTGTTATGTAAGTGTTCAGTTTATCTCAGCAGAGAAAGTGACTTGAGCTTGGTTGCACTGCATGAGCAACTTTATAACTTGTTATGACTAACAAAACAACAACCGGCAAATAATTTCCAAAATCAATTAAGTATTATTTTTTAATAGTTTAATTCATCTTTTAAATCATATTTAATTAAAAATGATTATACAGTGAAAGTTTAAAATTTTTTTTTACATTCCATATTATATTTATCTAAGAATACATAAATCTTACCTTCTGTAACAAAAATTAGATTTAGACATATCTGTGTACAATATAAATGTTCATATTTGATTCCTCCATCTGGCACAGTCATAGTCTGTCTCGTCTTGGAAAACAATATTTGCACAGATGGTGACGATATGTTATTGTCCTAACCATAAGTTTCTGTTATTAGGCCTTTATGTGTTACTTATTCATTTCAATTTACATAAATATATATACATATATATATATATATATATATATATATATATATATTCAGAAGCCCTGTACTAACTGTACTATTTCATTTAATAATTATTTTTCTTTCCAAGCTACAATGTACTTTATCAGTTCTATTACAGAAGAAATGGCTTTGTTATACTTAACAATAGAGAATAATAAGATGCTAGTACGTATTTTATTTTATATATTTGTGTAAAATGTAATCAATAAATTGAACATGAAATTGCATTAGATAGTCAAAATTCGTACTTTTCTTATACTTTAGGTTTTCTTTAAAGAAAATTATCGACGACATTTTCTTTAAGCTTTATATGTAAAATAATGGGATCATTAACACATATTTTTTTCTATAATTAATTATATGAGATCTTTAGTTCAATGACTTACAGAGTACAGTTGTTGAGGACGTAAATTCTATGTATGTCAGGTATTCTCAAGTCAACTTTTCAAGTACAGTTATAGCTTCCGCTCGCATGGCACAAAAACCGCATAAGATAGATACTAGGTACCTACTGTGTCCGTTGCCGGTAAATAGTTATGCTTTTGCGTACATACCTTCAACTTATTTGAATCTGCTAAAAAAAATTCGGCGAATTTTCGGGTGTTGTTTTTAAAATAATTAAAAACTATTTAAAAATTTTTAGAAGCTTCTAAAATTTAATTCTAAACCTTACCAGAATTGTTCTCTCTCTCACGTTCCTCCACCGCTTGGTTCTTGTTACGGAATATAATTTTGTAAATGAAATGCAACAAAACGCAGACTAAAACTGCAGTTGCCGACAAGAGGAACACGTGAATGTTTTGACCGCTTTCAATCTCTCCCATTCTGACTAAATTCTCTCACGGAAATTAAGAATAGTGCACAAATTAAGATTTACGATAAATTATAATCACGCGGTCACACAAACAATAACTAACCACAGATACTTATATGACTGACTGAACAGAATTGATCGAATGAAGTGAATATATTCAATTAGTCAACCACGATGCGGCGCGGGAACACGTGCCGGTACTTATCTGTCACTGTCAAACTGTCAAGCTTTGTTTTGTCGTTTTCTACAAGACCTGGTATTTGTGCCTTTAAGCCAAATAAGTTTTAAAATCTCAAGCTTCTTAAATAAAAGCCAAACATGGAGCATAGGGCTAGATCAAATTACGAAACAAAAGATTAATGTATTTGAGTATTATAATACTGGTCCGGATTTGATTCACTGTTATAATCACAAACGTAATAATGTATTTTGATTTCAGACTTTTGTTATTTTCTAGTTTTGTACAACTTCAACATCAGTAATATCATAGAGCAGATAGGCGTTTGCCGGAATGCTTAAAATTAAAATAAGTTATTAAATAGTGCATTTCATACTATCACATTGGTGAACAAAAACATTTAGAAATGAAATAAGTAATAGCAGTGCTTGCTAAATCTAAAAAATTGCAAAAATCTAGGTAAAGAGTGTACATGTAACTGTGAACATTTTTTTCCAATGCATGCTATCTTATTTTCAAACAATATTGATGAATTCACTACTTCAATGCTTGATGCTTTGCATTTACAGTTTTTAAATTCACCTCCTTTTTAATACCGTACCAACCGACATCAAAGCACAGTTCGACCTACCCTAAAGCATTGTGGTCACCCATTATATGTTTCTAGAAATCATTTTTGGCACACGCTAGCAGATTAGATTTAATTTTCCATAGTGTTTCTTTCTCAAGTGGTCTCACGGATAGTTATTTTATGTTATATACACGAGTGTATAAGAGTTGTAGACAGGCAGGAAATTTACGAAGGCAATAGTAAGCTCCTGTTAAAAGAATATGGCTCCAAGTAACATTATGTTATGTTACATACTGTTATTCTTGACCAAACTCAAAAGTTGGCTAGGTACCTTTTAACGATGGCTTCATGGATTGAGTCTAAAAAAACATTTTCAGTCATAAAAAGAGTATTAATGTTACTTATTTAAAAGAAAAATAGTATTTAATCAGTGGAGTGTGTACATTGCTAAAAGCAATGAGTTTGTATAACTTAAAATCTGACAAGTGTCATGAAATACACTTAATGAGATTGAAATCTGTTGAATAATAATAATACTTATAAACTCAATTTTTCAACAATGTAGAATGAAGTACCAAATTTTTAGTTTTATTGTAAATTAAAATGTCGTCTCGTCGGGGTGGCAGGTATCAATATCTTGACTCTGTAGAAAACTAGAATATGGTCATTTGAAAAGCTTACTTGTTTTATACATATTTCAAAATTTTACATTTGCGAACAAACAAAAGAAAGACATGCTTTAATATTTTGTTATGTTTGCCTCATTTTATACATAAAACTTCACTTTGAAATTATATACTACAAAATAATATAAATATCAACTAAAAATGATACTATGGAAATAGTGTTTTACAGCTCTTGTGCAAATAAGTTGAGTAACTATTAATAGGTACTCAAAATTTATTATCCAAAACAATTTCCAAAACTAAACAGATCAATTGCAAGCCAGACAAATAAATGGGTGTTACATAGGGGATACGTTTTAGAAAAATGGATTTCAATGGTAAATAAATAAAACTATTTCATGATTCTCAATCCCAAAAATAAGATTTTATAAGAAAGAATTTTGTTGAAATTTTGTGAAAGAAAAACTTTATTTTATCATCTTCCAGCTAAAGCATTAATTATTACCATCATAAATGTACAGATACAATACTGGACAGAGATGTGTGAGCTTATAGCCCTGAGACTGATCTTCGGCTTTTCTCATTCACACAGTCGACAGTTTACTTTGAACACTTGAAGTGTTTTAAGGAATCTATAAATAAGAGGATATCTTACGTCTATTTTAAATTATATGTTCACAAGAATAATGCTACAATATTTGATCACATTCCATGTTATCAATCTAAAACGACAAAAACTTTTTTCTTTAATTCAGTAAAACCCATACTTACATTACTTAAAATTTATGTTAGTAACTTAAAAACCTAACACATTAGTACTTAACCACATATTTATTACAATTTTTTTAGTCATCTCCAAGTGCCTGCTGTAAAGACAAATAACTAGCAGTCCTTCGATCTTGCTCGATATGATGTTCAAAAGTCATTTGCTGAGCTACATAATTGTTTTTTAAGTTTATGATGCTTGGTTTTTTAACAATCCAGATTGGTAACCTTTTCAAGCCTAATAATGATTTAATTTTTCAAATAGATTTATAGCTTAGAATAGTGCTGTTTTTAAATTCTCTTTCGGTTGGCAATCATTTTTTGCAATATCAAACAAATGCTATTATGAGGATGTTTAGTCGCAAACTCCTTCGTGAAAATTTCAGAAATCGGATAAAATTTTTCACAATACTTTCTTTCTCTATCTATTGGCTGAAGAAGCTTAAAGCTAAAAAGAGATAAGTAGATAATCAAATCTAATTCTATAGTGCTATTATGATCAATTCCATGTTCAAAATTTCTAGAAACAACTCGATGACGTCACTAACATGACAAAAGACTTCAAATCATTCAATGACAGTTCAATTTCGTCTGTTGTGTTGATAATACAGAAGTAAAGTTTCCGATTTAAGTGTTGATTAAATCATGCCTCGACGAGGAAGATCAGCAAGCCCTCCACCAGCGCCTCAAAGGAGGTAAGTTTTGCATTCCGTGGTGTTCTTCAGATTTTAGTGTAGTATAACCTATAACTAGTTAAAACTTATACACCTAAATTTTTAGAGCTGCTCCTCCGCCAAGTAATGTACCAGCTCGTGCGGCTCCATCGACCCCGGCTACGACAGTAGCTCAACCTCAGCAGCCCTCGCTATTCGGGCAGATGGCTGCCACGGCTGGTGGCGTAGCTGTAGGATCGGCTGTGGTGCGTATTTACTGTATTACGTAATTGAAAATTGAATTACACCAAAACTAGTTCTCTGCAGAATAAAGCAGAAAGTTCTCGATTTCACAACAGCTTGAAATAATTGGTCATATTATTTTTCGTATTTTACTACATAATTGGCAAATGGCCAAAGCAACTTGAACTTGGCCACATGTGATAATGATTAATTTATTATTGAATGTATTCATTTAAATTTTATTAGTTGAGGAACATGTTTAAAAAAGTCACAAATTATGAATCTTGAGTGCTAATCTTCACCAGCGCTATGGCATTATGGGGGCATATTGTGAGCCTACAAGTGTATATACTACCATCCTATTTGGTACTTAATGCAAATGCATCACTCAAAATATTGCTCATCATCACATGTTTTGCCACTATAGGGGCATATTCTCATATTATTATGTCAGTTGAAATATATAGGGTATTTTTTTTTAACGCCTAAGCAAGCTAAGCATTGGTCGAGTGTGAGGGTCGTGCAATATATTTCCATTATAAATTGGATGGATATATTTTCATTACATAACTTGAAAATACATACTTCAGTACACAGTACACTTCAGTATTTTTAATTGACATCCAGTATGATTATTTTATTTCATCAACTTTTTAAATTATTTTTTTCTAAATTCACAATGTTTGCCTGATGTGAGAATTGAACTGATGACCCTTGTGCATCACCCAGGGCCGCTAAGTAATGTAGCGCTAAGTCAATCAAAAATAACTTAAATACAGATTGTTTTTTGATACAAATAAAGACAACTCAATTCCTATCCTGGGGAAACTGGAAAGGCCTCCGAGCCACCAGTAATACTACAATCCTAAAAAAAACCAAATCAATAATTGATTTTGCCAATATGTCACCAGTGAGACGGATTTGCACTCTTTATTCGAGAAGATAAGATAATCACACTGCTCCTTTACTTAAAAATTTATTTGGAGTCTACTATCACAAATGACACAGAAAAAAATATATAATTGGAGCAAATAAATAAACAAATCTAAACTGAAACTTGAGTGATATTTTTATAAATGTAGAGAAAAGTAGTGACTTTTTTGCGTGTCCACCTAGGAACTGAAACTAAATAATAATGTTTGACATTAACATTTGCCTCAATTTATTAATCGCAATTTATTTATCTTCTGTCACTAATGTTCTCAAGTGTTGTAAAAATGTTTTTTTTTTCATTAGATACTATTTTTAAGATTATGTAATGTTTTATTCTAGGGTCATGTGGCTGGTAGTGCTCTAACAGGTATGTTTAGTGGTGGTGGAAGCAGCGAACCAGCCCAGCAACAGCAAGCAGCTCCTGCAGCTCAAACCTACAACCAATACCAGGGACAGCCGGCTCAAGGACCATGCGCGTGGGAGATCAAGCAATTCTTGGAATGTGCTCAACAACAGCACGACTTGTCACTCTGTGATGGCTTCAATGAAGCTCTACGTCAATGCAAAGTCAATAACCACATCTAAATGAATATAGGTTGATAGAGGTGTCCATTAATTTTGCTCGGAAAATGATTGTTTTAATAAAAAAATCATTGATAGTTTTATTTCAGAGATGTGCCTATACATTTAATTCTTGGAAAGTTTATTTTGATTACCAAACATCCACTCTGAGCAATTTGAGGCACCTGCCAAGTAGCTATTATTTTTAGTGTAAACGGAAATTTTGTTTTCCAGTGACTAAATCTGTAGTCTTATAGTTTTATAGTTGACGACATAAAAATAGTGTTAAACCTATTTTACAGATTATTTAATAATAATTATTTTTTGTAAAATTATGTAGTTCAAATTATTAATAAAGAAGTTGACATTCATTGTGTTTTTTTTTCTGTGATGTCTGGCATTGTTTTGTAATGCGGATGACATTTTTACGATCACCCTTTCTAATTTTGAAACAATTTACAATAAAAAAATATATGATCTGGTGTTGACGTATTGAGGTTTGCGGGGATCCGCTAGATGCAAGCAGCGCAGGATCGATCTTTGTGGCCAGGCGTGGGGGGTCCTGTGTCCAACAGTGAAGATATGTGGGCTGATAGAATAGAATAGAGATCGCTGTTGCACTATAGACGCACAAACAGGAATGTGACAAGGAATAACCTACACAGAACTAGGAAAACAATATTTAACAACGGATATATAAAATATTATTACCAACAATAATTTTTGATAAAAACAGAATTTATGTCAATGCAATCAAAAGCGATTTGGACAATTTTTTTTTTTACAGAAAGACAAACTTCAGAAATATCATTTTGTACTAATGGTTGATGCTGCAGCCTGCAAACGTAATTTAAGCGGCAAAAAGCATTTGTTTTAATACATAATATATGGTACATAAATGGATTCGATCTCGTTTGACCTAATATTAAACCTTGTGACACCGTTTATTTAAAAGCAGGATACTATCCAATGATAGTCTATTAAATATCTATTAAATAACTATTACATATCTAATCCTACGATAGTATAAGTCCAAAAGAAAGATTGGTTGTAACATTAAGATTTCTTGCAACAGGAAATTCGTATCAAGATTTAAAATTTAGTTCTTCAATATGACCCCCTGATGACAAAAACTATCCCTGAAACATGTCGGGCTATTTATAAATGTCTGGCACATTAAATAAATGCGACCGAAATTAATACTTTATATTCATCCTCACGCACGGAAAGCTATGGGACGACTGAAACCATTCAGTAACTAAATGCGATTACACCTTCCTAAATGTGTTTCTAATTAGGCTTCTAAATGATTCAGTCAGTCAGAAACCATCCTTGCTACTGAATTCAGTAGACTAACTTACTTAATGCTATTACACTTCACTGAATTCAGTAGCGTCTGGATTCAGCCAAGTGTAATAAGCCTATTAGACGGACAATTTTCAGGTATCAGGTACTCAAGGTACATAAAATCATGACCTACTTCACGTATTTTCTGAAAGCTGATTTTTACGTATATTTTAGGCAATATCCTTAAAAAGAAGTCGCCGATACTCCCAGACATTTTCCGTCGGCCGAATTGCTTTGCAGAGGCTTTAAAGGGCCAATTATCCCCTAAATTCAATTTAATAGCTCTGTGGGTAAGAACGCGAGGGCATTATCCACGCGCATGAGACTGAGTGAGACATGTATTAGGATATATTGACTTCTCTGTCTCTCTATCTCTCTCTTACAGTTGACTCATATCAATTAATTATTAAATTAAAAGAAAATTAGTTAAAAATTAAATAATCAGGTAAATAATAATAAGCAAGGTAGCAGGTAGGCATGCGTTCTTAGTACATACTAACACTACGCAATCGGCCACATTTCGTTCGTCAGAAAATACGTGACGTCTGGGGGCCCTGGGATCTTGGACTAATATGGATGTACCCTAGTTTGAAGAATAATTTATCATACGTGTCATTGTATAAAGACAATAAATAAAATATGCACTAATTTCAACTCTGTACTTACTCGTTCCTAACAAAACAGGAATTCAGAATTGTATTTTCCTTTTGAGGATCGGAACCCTACAAATGAATAGGGCAGCACAATCAAAACAATATATCAGGTGCTACAGAAATAAAAGTCAGAGTAAAATTTTATTTTTCTTTGCCGGTATCGCTCTTGAGAGAGTGGTCGTGGTCATCACTTCAGGTGTTGGTGGCAAGGTTCACAACAGTTACACGTCGCCACTTTTCTCTGATGGCTGCTCTACTCGTGCATTCATGTAGTGATGATGAATCATTTACTGCCGCTTTTATCTGATCAGTCCACCTCATAGACGATCTTCCTCATGGCCTGGCACCCTCAAGTTTCCCTGGACCACAATTTTATTTACTAACGAGAATTTTGATCATCAAAGTTTAAATTGCGTTGTAGTAACAGATATGCTACCTTCCAAAAAACCGGAACGCATGATTATTATTCTAGAAAAAAAACGTTAAACAATACAATACCGTCTTCGACCTCATGTCTTACGTAACTGATGTGCCGTGGACCCGTTGATCAACTTAAGCAATGAATAAAAATAAATAAGAATAAGCTAAAACATTTGGCTATCCCAAACCTTTGTGAAATTAATTACAAGTGTTAACGCAAGTAGCTTTCAGATTGGCTATGCCCAGGGCCGGATTTAAACTTAATGCCGCTCCTGGGCGCCGGAGAAAGATCCACCCAAATACTGGAATTTTACTTAAACTTGTAGTTTATATATTTTATTTTTCAAAATTGAAATAACTAACTTATAGCAGAAACTTTATTATATGTTATATTATATTCCGAAAACATAAACAATTTTTTTCTTCTAACAATTATAAATTTGGCATTAATGTGACTCATAATTATATTACATCAATAAAAAAAAACAAATTCAATTTCTTTAATCAGAAAATCTATTATTGTTTTAAATCTCCAAGGAAATAAATTGGTTAAATCATTTTGATTATAATTTTTTACCAAAAGTGCCAAAATTATAATTCACAAATAATGGATGAATTGAATTTATTGAACTATCAATTAAACAGAAAATTGTTAATAAATAGAATTGATTAATTATATTGAGTAATCTTGATAAGGTAAAAAAAAATGTTTTTACTTTTAAAATTTGTCCGCCTTAAAAAATTTGCCGCCCTGGGCACTTGCCCCGACTGCCCTTATTGTAAATCCACCATTTGCTATGCCTAAGGTCTAGTTCTAAGCTACTAGCGACTAAGCGACGGTGATGCAGGCTTAGAATATATAACTCAATAACAAGATACCACATTTCTAATCATTCGATCGCCATACCACCAGATTTCATTGTTAGGCCTTTACTAGGTCATCTTATCAGTTGGTTTATTGACGTCATTACGCTCTACATAAATAATATATTATTTTGTTTTACTATCATGGAATTATTATTTATTATTGTTCTAGTTTATCATGAATCTTAATTACTTTACAGTAAGACTCGTTATTCGCGCTCTAACCAGCATGCACCGGCACGTCCTCCTCCAATGGTTGTGACGCCTACACCACAACGCTCTTTATTTAGAGATGCGGCTGCTGTTGCTGGAGGCGTTACTGTAGGCACTGCTGCGGTAAGAATCGAATAACGATTATCGGAGATAGCATTTTGCTCTACTTGATTAGTTTGATGAATCTAGAAATGTATGAAAACTTTAGATTCTAGTTACCGTGGTAAGATACATAAAATTGTTGACCTCTCAAAGAGATTGCAGCTTGTAGAGCAGTGAAGAAAGTTTCATCTAGATGCTCATCGTTCTTCTGTGCGGACCGGATAATACTTACCCTATTGCTGAAATAGAACACATTAATATTAAAATAAAGTTGTAGAATGTCATCTTATACGCGATGTTTCGATTTATAATTTTTAATTTAAGCAAAGCCTTTTTTTTTTTTTTTAACCCTGGGGAATCCATTTACGGATACCCGGTCGAGGGGGGTAACGGACCGGGTTATGTCGGACTCCGGCGCCTCCTGAGAGGAAGAAGGGGAGAAGAGAAGGACCGAGGTCCTGCACCTCCCCCAATTTCTCACAGGAGACTACGCCTTGAAAAAGGCGCGCGAAGCACTTGCCCCGCAGAACGACTACCGACTAAACCCCATCGAGCTCCACCACACCGACTACACGAAACTTACGGTACCGCGATGCGCGCCGAAAGTCTCGCCTTAGGCGGTACCCGTACTGATGTTAAGACGGGATTTCATCCCCGGGAAAATCCCGTAGAACCTCGTCTCGGGAGACACACCGTGAGCGGCGCACAGGAGCCACCTTGCACCGCTTCACCACCGGACCAACAGTCGAGTGCCGGGCGCCCCCGCACCCGGCACTCGATAGTCCCTACGAGGGCTGAGCGGCGGCCTCTCGCACGCGCCGTCCACCCCGCCTTCTGCGCTGAGGAGCCGAAGAGGGATCCCATTCCCTTTCGCACTCCTCAGCCTCACGAAGCGCCATGACCAAGACACAGAACCCAGCCATGGCCTCCCACGAACTCCGGTCCTCTACCATACGGGCGACGATAGCCCTCAAAGAGAGGTCCTGCCCCAACACCGCGACGAGGTTTCGCCGCGGGTGCTCCCACCGTGGGCACGCTTCTAGCGCGTGCTGGGCGTCATCGTTCATTAATTTAAGCAAAGCCTAGGGAACTTAATGGTTGGCAATCCTATATGTTTAAAATCTACTTACAATACCTATGTCCTGTGAGTAAAACGCACTTAGTTTATTAGAATTCATTCAATGTAGGTACTCAAAAGTTTTCCTTTATCCAACTGCTAGGTTTATTGCGATTTATGATTATTTTATCATGAAAAGTACATAAATAGCTAAGTTTCACGAAAACAAAATACATTATTTCACTACATCGCTACAAAACCAAATGGCGCTTAAAATATATGTATTGTCAAGCTAAGCTTTAACTATTGGCTGAAGGTTAGTTAGGAAGGAAAGTTGTAACTATACTTGAGACCTTATAGCTCAAGGTGGGTGGCCCATTTACGTTGTAGATGTCTATAGGCTCCAGTAACCACTTAACACCAGGTGGGCTGTGAGCTCGTCCACCCATATATGCAATAAAAAACAAATAATAATAATTTATAGTTCCTTTAAAACGTTCAGGGTCACGTAGCCGGAGAAGCCATTACAGGTTTGTTTTCTGGACGACGCCGGGAAGAAGTCACCCAAGCTTTGCCAAGAGATTACCAGCTTGGTTCTGAACCAAACGGCCCTTGTGCATATGAAATATCCCAATTCCTTCAATGTGCCAGCAGTCGAGACAATCTGCAGGAGTGCGAGGCTTTCAACGAGGCTTTACGCGAATGTAAACGTCGGAACAGTAAGACTATTACCTAAGTATTTTAATTCCACGGCGAAGGACATCATGTTACGCGCTGGGGTTCGGTATATATAAAAGTTCCACCAAAATACAACTGTTACCTAAATACGCCCTAACACGAGTAGAGGATTTAAAGAGGGGCACCTTTTATACTCTTCCTCCTTCAGTCAATCGCTCATTGCTGCGCATCGTGATGCGCCCGCCTGTGACCTTTTTTAGTAATTTGTAGCCACTTTTATCGGTCAGTGGCACAGTGAAGTGCTTGGCTCAGTGTCATGTCCAGACACTCGGATACTTGGTCACTCCATCATTTTCGGCTCCGACCTCTGGATCGTCTTCCATCCACTTTACCCGTCACTATGAGTCTCTCCAGGTTGTCAGAGGGTTTTCTTGTTATATGACCAAAATATTGGAGCACTCTATATAGGCATTCGGTGGATAGCCTCTGGTCAACTTTTGTCTCGTTGAGGATGGAAGCGTTTGTCCGGAAAGCCGTCCAAGGAATGCTCAATATACCGCCGCCAGCACCACATCTCAAACGCGTCTATGCGTCGCCTGTCAGACTCTTTTAAGATCCAGGTCTCAGCCCCATATAAAAAGATTAAGAAAACGAGCGTCTCAACAATTTGCACTTTTGTCTTCTTGAGTATGTTCCGATCTCTCCATATTTTGTTTAGCTGGCTCATAGCGGATTTGGCAATTCCGATGCGTCGCCTTATTTCGTTTTCCGATCCACCTCTATTGGAAATAATCGAGCCGAGGTACACCAAAGTCTTGACGATGTGGTATTGGCCAAGAATATTATTCTCGTTAAGGGTGCCGGATTTATCCACGATCATGATCTTTGTTTTGAACTGGTTGATCTTTAGTCCCATTTCCTCGCTGACTATAACCTGACGTCGAAGCAGCTCCTCCATTTCCCCTTTTGATGACGTAACTAATGTGGTATGGTAGTGTAGTATCGTAAGTTTGAGATCTTTACGCCCCCAACTGTGACGCCACTATTCCACTCCTCTAGGGTTTTGCGCATTATATATTCGCCATAGATGTTAAAAAGTATAGGCGAGACGATGCAACCCTGGCGCACTCCTTTCTCAAATCGGAACTCTCTTTATTGTGCTGGGCCGATCCGTACCGATCCCTGTCCCGACAGGTATAGGGTTCTCATCAGCTGAATCAAATGTATGGGAACGCCCATGTCCTTACCAGCACATACCATAAATTTTTCCAGCTAACGCAGTCAGGCTTTTTGGTAGTCGACGAAGCACAGGACGGCTGGGATGTTATACTCATAGCACTTTTCTATGATAAGTCTTACGTTGAGTATCTGTTCGCGACTACCCTTTCCCTTAACAAATCCTGCTTGTTCTTGTGGAATTTGCCAGTTTAGAAAGTGTTTAAGCCTCGAGTTAATGACATGCAGCAGTACTTTGCTAGTGTGTGATATCAGAGCAATAGTTCTATAATTGTCACACCTTCTGGTAGTGCCTTTTTTATATAAGGGCAGTATCGCTGAGTGAGTCCAATTCATCGGCCATTCACAGCTTCGTCATATTGAGTTGCATAAGTCTACAAGTTTCGCTACTCCCTTCTCTCCGAGGCCCTTCAAAGCTTCGGCAGTAATATTATCGATGCCGATGACCTTTAATATAGTATAATTAAAATTCCAACCTCAAATCTCATGGTAAATAGCAGTATTTTTGTGATGTCTATGTGTTATTATAACCTACTTACGTTTTTTATCAATTTTCAGGGTTACCCTAAAAGAAAAAAAGTAAGATGAAGATTCACATGTAAAAATTTTTAATTTTTTTTTAAAACTAATAAACATTTAACGAGTCTTGTTTCCACTGAGATTTTAATGAATAAATAAACAGTTTCAAAAGAAATTTCGGGATTATCAATAAAACTACAGTGTACAGGTGTATACATGTAAAATTAAGTTTTTATTTACACCTACATACATTGTGACGTTTTACAGAACAAATAAATCTATTCAACACGTATTTAATTTGAAAAAAATATATAATAATGCAGATTCGATTAAACACATATTCGAGTCGAGTTTCGTTCAATTTCACATATATGCGAATCATAATGTAACATAGGTACTGAAATTAATTGAGAGGAGATTTTCGTGGACGTATCTTGTTGCTATTTAGTATTAGTATTTATATCACATTCGTAAATTTTACAGTTTGGCACACTACAAATTTATAATTCAACAAATCTATGGATTCGTAATGCTTGAATATATCTTTGGACATATCGAACCGGCTTAGTACTGACCGACTAAGTTCAACATTAATAAACTCGATAGAAAAAAAAAACAAAATCAACATTTTGTTTCCTATTGTTTACGGAACAATATTTAGAGTTGAGAACTTAACAGGATGGACGCGGTTTTTACAAAATAATTGAATTAATTTCGTTCGAATTCTTAATTGAACTAAAATACGTAATAACGCTTAAGCTAAATCAGTCTAGTTCTTAAAGCGACATCCTGAATGTCATAATAATAATAGTAAAGTGTAAACACATGTTAGTCACACTGGAAATATTATAAGGCCTCTAGTGTTCGTGTTAATTTTACTAACAGATAAAAAATGTTACAAGAATATTACACAAGTGGATTATAACGATCCAAAACTTAATAATATAATTACAATTTTAATAACAGAAAAAAAATACATTGTAATAATACATTAACAGATCCAAATTGTGTTTGTCGAAGCTTTGTTCTATTTTGCTAAGAAATTTATATTTGAAAATGCAGACATTAAAGGTTGGATTTGCACCGTTTAAAATATCACTAAACAATTAACTTTAATATATTATATAAACAATCACAAAAATAATGCACCAATGCTTAAATATAAATTCTATACAGAAATATTGTGTAAACAGCGGGCGAACAGATAAACGCTAAGCCCAACATCGAAAAATAATTTAAAGCTCATGAATCGATCGATCAACACGCGTAAACATTCAATATAACAATAGTATATTGTGTCAAAATAGAGCGGGGACTGAACGCCAAACTACGTCCAGGTAAGCGTATCAACGACATTACATTAATAATTATATTACAATAAGATTTAGCACAACATCGGCTCCGGCGACGAGACACCGGGGTCGACCAAGAATAGTTTACAAATTAATTCACGTATGGTCACTGACAAGTTTCAAATATGACACAAAAAAAATCAGATTCAAATGTGAATCTGTCGGGATTGACGTTGATCTCACGTAAACTATTTACGCTCGTAAAGAGGAACCTACATAGCACTACACTCCGGGACGTCACAAGCGCATCTCCCACAGCACGAGGTACGCGTCCTTAGGGTTGGGGTCGGCGGCGGGCGCGGGGCGCTCGGCCGCCTCCGCCGTCTGCCGCCAGTCCACGTACCCGCGGCCGCCCATCACCGTCAGCACCGAGCGCCGCGCCGCGCTCTCCCCCACCGCGTAGTCCGCGCCGCGCAGGCTGCGCCCCCCGCCCCGCGTCCCGCCCGCGCTGCCCGTGCTGCCCACCGACCGCTGCGACGACGACTTGCTCGACGCGACGGACGACTCCGGCGTGGACACCGCGACGGGCGCCAGGCTCGCGGCCCCCGACGCGCCCGAGCTGTTCCTCGAGACGCCGCGCAGGGCCATTGACTCCTCGCTTCCCGATGACGTACACAGACTGGAGGCGCGCGAGTCTACCGACCAGTTGGAGAGGTCGAGGCTGCGCGGCCGTCCGGCGCGCATGCGCAGTCGCCGGTCCAGCGTGCTCACGCGGAACGGTATGGTGGCCAGCTCGGGGTCACTGCGTCGGATCGCCTCACCGCCGCCGCCGCTCACATCGTTCTCACCGACGCAGTCCTTCACGAATATGAGATCGCCAAACAGTCCGTACACGTCGCAAGCGTTTAAGTTGGCGCACTTCGGCAGAGTTTTGCTCAGACGCACGTCCCCGGGCTTCTTCCGGCGCACGACCGCGGAGTGCACGCGCTGCGGTCGGTACGGACTCGTTTCCTCCGAGATTCGTCGCTCCAGTTTCGGCTTGTCGCAGTCTTCTTTGGAGTCCTCTTCTTTGAACTCGTGCACGATGTTCACGTCGGCGAGCGCGCGTGCGTTCGAGAGATTACGTCGAACTGCGTTGACGTCGATGTCGCGCGTTTCCGGCAACAGCGACAACAGAAACGTGACGGGTCCAGCGTGAGCGTGATATGAGACGGCGATGTGACCGCCGACCAGAGGCAGGCCCTCCAGTTTAGGAAGAGGGACGGTGACGCTGACGCCAGCGGTCGTGCCGACCCACAGGAGACCCTGACTGGCGAGCAACGCGGAGACGTAGGCGGGCTTACTGCCGTCTCTGGCTCCGATAGTTTTAGCAACATCAGCTGCGATGTCTATTTTTTGTAGATGCTCGAACGTCTCCGCGTGGTACAAGCTGACGAATGTAGAATCAGAGAACGCGGTCCACAGACCGACGCCGGAGTGCGCCAAGTATTTCACTGTTCGGTCTCCGTCGCTCTTGAGTTCGAGAATGCGCATGATTTCGGCGGTAAGAGCGTTGATGGCGAAGACTCGGCGCGCGCAGGTGGCGTAGAGGATGCCGTCCACGGGCAGCAGACAGTGCACGGGTTTGTCGCCGAGCTCGATGGCCAGCGGCTCCTGCAGCGCCCAGGAGTCGTCGTGGTTGCGCCTGTAGACGGCCACGCGTCCGTTGGTGAGTCCCACGAACATGGCGTCGCAGTGGTAGCGGATTTGCGTGACGGCGGCCACGGTCGGCACCTCCGCGAGTTTCTCCTGTTTCTCCGGTTCCACCGCAGAGAAGATTATTATTTTTTTGTCTTCGGTGCCGAGCCACACGGTGTCGCCGCACAGCGTGGTCACTTGCCGTATTCCTTTGGCGAATTCCATCGAAGTGACCTGAAAGTAAGTTCAGATGTCAAAGGAAATCTGTCTGTGGATGTCATTCTCAGAAACCAATTTCATTTTATTATTATTATGAGGACATAATAATAAAAAAAATTTAACACTATAACTAATTATGAGAGCGATTATTGATTTCTAAGAAAAAAATTAACAACTTAATTTTAGCTGCAGAAAAAACAGATTTCTCTTAAACCTAGGTGAGAATATAAAAATCGTTTTCTGAATATGAAACTGTATTTCTTTGTCTATCAAATTACGTTAAAACCATCATGACACGACAATTTTTTTGGGGTCCCAAACGCCCTAAGGAAATGGGCATTGTCCTGTGACACTAATATTATACTGGAAGCCGAGAAATAAGTCATGAAACAAGTGAACGTTATTTACCTTGGTGTCTGGCAGATCTAAGGTGACGAGGGTCTTGAGTTTGGCGGCCCGGTGCGTGAGTACCGCGACGTGCGAGAGCGCGGCGCCGCCCGCACACACCCACAGCAGCGAGCGAGCGCGACGCAGCGAGGCGCCGCGATTGTTACCGCTCGAAGTGTAGAAACAACCGCATCGAACCTATCAACAAAAATATAACCAAATATATAAAAATGAATTGCTGTTCGTTAGTCTCGCTACGAGAACGGCTGGATCGATTTGGTTAATAAATATGAAAATGCACGGAATTAAATAAAAATAACAATTTTGTTTTTCCTTTGACGTGTCCCCCGTCGGACGGATTCCTTTTGTTTGTTTTAAGTCTATTTTATACAATAGTCTTTTATTTATCGATTGAGGCACTACGAAGTCTGCCGGGTCAGTTAGTAACCAAATATAACTCTCCTTGTTAATGACAACTCACAAACAATGCAGTCTGTGTACATATTTGTGTACATCCATTCTTCTTCTTTTTTTCTCTACCTTATCCCAGTAGGTGGGGTCGGTACAGCTAATTTTCCTCTTCCATTCTTTTCTATCAGCTGTCATCTCAACATTCACTTCTTTCTCTCTCATATCGTCATTCACACACTCTATCCATTCATTAAAACCATTAAATAGTTTGTCACATAGAAATTAATAATTCCCATACCCTATCCCATCCTCAGAGGAGAATTATTTTCCTTATGCCTTTCACATGACAGCATTTTTATACTATTCCTTTTGTAATTATTAATAGCAGAGGGATGCCCTTTAATGGACTTAAAAAACTTTAAAAAAATTAGGCACCATGACCTTTATTTTCTTGATAATAGAGTTTAATTTTAAACTGCTCAATATGAACTGACTGACCTCTGTAAGATTTTTGGAAGAGTAGACATTGTTGGCATCGACAAAGAGCGGCATTTTGTGTGGTGGCGCGTGAGAGACGGGCACCCTCCAGGCGGGCGAGTTGGCGGGCGCCTGGGCCAGTTGGGCCAGCCTCAGCGCGGTGGCCCAGCCCAGGCGCGCGCCCGGCTCGTTGGCGCGGAACGTCAGCGCCTCCTCCCGACCGCGTATCCGGAGTTGGAGGCAGCAAGAGTCCACCCACGCCATCTCATCGTCTTTTTTCTGTATACAACCAAATAATTATCAAATATATAGTTATTTTTTTAAGTGATTTTATGACCTGGTAACTAAGACCTTTAAGCCATGTTTATATTGTTAATTTTATGAAAAATGATAATATGGAGTGAAATGAAACGAAGATGATTAATTTGAGACATAGGATGAAATTAAATGAAATTAGATGATATGGGATAAAATATAATCTCAGTAAAATGGTGGTCATTTACTGAGATTTGAAGTTGTCGTGGCCTAAAGGATAAGATGTCCGGTGCATTCGGATCTAGCAATGCACCGATGTTCGAATCCCGCAGGCGGGTACCAATTTTTAATGAAATACGTACTTAACAATTGTTCACGATTGACTTCCACGGTGAAGGAATAACATCGTGTAATAAAAATCAAACCCGCAAAATTATAATTTGCGTAATTACTGGTGGTAGGACCCTATTGTGAATCCGGACAGGTAGGTGCCACCGTCCTGCCTATTTCTGCCGTGAAGCAGTAATGCGTTTCGGTTTGAAGGGTGGGGCAGCCGTAACTACATTGAGACCTTAGAACTTATGTCTCAAGGTGGATGGCGCATTTACGTTGTAGATGTCTATGGGCTCCAGTAACCACTTAACACCAAGAGGGCTGTGAGCTCGTCCACACATATAAGCAATTAAAAAAAAAGTGCGATTCTAATTTACATTTTCTAAAAATAATGCAAAGTTCTACGTTTTTTTAAATCTAGTTTTCAACACCAATGTTTGATCGACAATGTCATGAGATAATTTCGAAAAATAATTCGAAATTATTAAGATGCCGAGTAAAACAAGTAAATGGTCTGGAAGAGATCGCTTTTAGCGATAAGACCGCCTATTGTACAAACGTATCAACTTTTTGACTGTTTTTTGAATGTAAATTGTGTTTTGGTGTACAATAAAGTGTATTCTCTCTCTCTCTCTCTCTCTCTATCACTCTCTCTCTTCTCAAGAAATTGTTAAATTTTGCATAACACCATCTTGGTTGTTTTTGTCACGAATCAATCCTATTGGAATTCCAGCCTCATACTATACAAATGAACTGATATGAATGAAAATGAATTACTGTGGGCTTCGGTCACAATTTCAAAAGATTTCAAAGAGCTTATTTGACAAAAAAAAAACAATGATATGAAATATCTTACCTGTATGCTTTGTTGTATACTCTGCAACAAGGTTTTGAACATTTCCGGTGCTAGTTCAGGATAGGGAGTTTTCAGGGAAGCCGCCAAGTCCGCCATCCTCGATACGGTCTCATAGTCGTGCATCAACGTGGACATCTCGCCGCAGAGAGAATCTCCCGTTGACGTGCTCATTTGACCGTTGCTAGAGTTTGAACGTAGGCTGCCACTTCGGTTCATACCTGCAAATGCCGAGTGTTTAGTTTAGCTTTGTCATTAAAAAATAATAATTAAAACTCATTTAAGTACCTACTATGCGTAATGATTTAAAATTTCAAAATTCAATATGTTTTAGCTTTCTGTCTCCTTCGTTTAACACGTTTGTATTAATTAGTTAGACTTGTATAACTGGCTCATCTATGTAGTAAAATCTTTTAACGTTGTTTTCACCAACTTCAAGATGATCCGATTAACTTGAAAATTCGAACACGTATCAAGGATCAATGACAATAACATATAATTACTTTGTTGGATGGACGAATATACGGTCAACCAGGTGGTAAGTGGGCACCGGAGTCTATACACAACAACTTAATAAGCCTCCACCGTCACTCACGATGGGGCATGAGTTTAAAGTCCGTTTTTACAGTATAACAGCTGCCCTTTTATTTCCTACCTAAGCCTTGTCTGGCCTTGAGAGGCTATATCAGCGTCGCGTTAACTAGTAGGTGAGCTCACGGGGCTCAAACCTGATGACGTTGCTAACACGAACCCTAGCAAGAGCCGTGCTTCGCAGAATCTACCGCCGGATCGGAAACGCGACCCACTGAGAAGATCCGGCGAGAAGCTCAGTGGGCTGTGTCTGAGGGTTAATTTACTCGTCAAGCCCTTCGTCGCAAGCGACGGGTTCAACGAAAACGATGACCGGTGCTTGAGGTACCTAGAAGCATCGTTAATGGATCGGGAGGATTCGAAATGACTTGTTTTGGACGACGTCGACTGATTTCCCTTCTGTCCGCAGGATCGGGAATGTTGTTACCGGCGGCCACGATGAGAGGGTTCTCGTATCGTGCCGCTTTATCGAAGTGGCAGCTGCCTCATCTTTCAAACCGAAACACATTACTGCTTCACGGCAGAAAATACACAGGGTGTTGGTACATGTGTGGGCTTACATGACACCTTACCAAGAGTTTATTTAAGTCTCTTTTATGATAAAGGCAAACGTTTTTGTTTTGTAGCTAATTTTATTGCATACCTTGAGCGAGCACTCTGCTGAGCGTGGGCGAGGTGCCCGTGTCCAAGACCTCAACGTCCTGCACCGGATGTGCCCACTTGAGGCCGAGACGTTCCGCGTCATCGCCGCCCGCGCCAACCGACACGCACACCACGAGGTCGTTTAGTAACAACAGTCGTCGGGGCTTGCACTTAGATAAGCCACCCGACTGGTTAAATTCCTGTAATTAATGAAATCTATATATTAATACGTGAATCAGAAACTTTGTACCCCTTTTTACGAAAATTGCGCGGACGGGGGAGTATGAAATTTCTCACCCTTATAGGGAATATAGAGTAGGAGTGCAAAATGCTAATTTTTTTTTAAGTTATGCATAAATAATTCATCAAATCAATAAAGAAAACATGACACAACACACATATACTCTGCGTTTATTATTGAAAGTCTGTGGTCAAATTGAGAATAGAATAAAATATTGTTTGTCTTTAATATTATTTGTCTATAGTGTAGTCTTGGCTAAATCTGTGATTATATTGTAGAAGTATTTGACAATAAAACGATAATAATGTTATAATGTCAATTAATTATAGTCGAATTTCGACTACCGGGGACCACTAGTAGTTCACTTTAATAGAGATAATAATAAAAATAAAATCATTGATTGCCTTTCACATTAAATAAAATAAAATACAAATAAAAGAAAATAAAAAAGAGAAAAAGGCAAAGGACAAAGGTCGAGAAATCGAACAGCGCTGATTTTCAGTCACCCCCGTTTCCCTTTGGTTCATTGCGGGAATAAAGGCCTAGGTACGTGTGTACAGACTTAGAACATGGTATAAACTAGTATAAAAATAAGAAAGAACAAAACAAAAATCTAATAAAAAAAGATAAAAATAATAACTATTTATCTAAACTTTGTATATTATCCAATTACATTAACATAGCTTCAAGCGCTTTCTAATGCAATTTCAAAGCTTCTAAAAATATCAATTAAAACAAGTTTTATCTACGTTTTTTTTTAAGTCACTACTCCTAACAATTTTTGAGATACTTTTTTATCCGTTCTAAATTAAAACGGCCTCGGTCTGATTTATATGATCACTGAATCAACCAAATCAATTTATGTGAATATGAAAAATTGTTTACATTACAAGATCTGATCATATATTATCATCATAACAGTTTTTATTATTACTCTTTGCAGAGCAGTTGTGTTCATGTGGAATCCTTGGCTATTAAAACCTTGACAGCTGTTTTCCATAGTTCGCCAACTGAGGCTTGACGCACGCAGGCGTTATGTGGGATTTTGGTACGGATTTTCACTTGATCAGTCCAGCGCATGGGGCTTCGACCACGAAGTTTTTTTTTTGCATAGATGGGTGACAGACATCCACAACGTAAATTCCGCCACCCACCTTAAGATATGAGTTCTAAGGTCTCAGTATAGTTACCACGGCTGCCCCATCCTACAAACCGAAACGCATTACTGCTTCACGGCAGAAATAGGCAGAGTTGTGGTACCTACCCGTGCGGACTCACAAGACGTCCTACCACCAATATAAAGTTATATATCACCAGTTATATATCACTCAAATAATCTTATATATAAAATTCTCGTGTCACAATGTTAGTTACCAATTACCATACCTACTCCTCTGAAACGGTTTGACTGGTTTTTGTGAAATTATGTATGTTCAGTAGGTCTGAAAAACGGCTACTATCTATTTTTCATACCCCTAAGTTATAAGGATTGTCCACTCCTAACATTTATTTTATTTATTTATTTATAACTTTATATACTAGAAAGTATAAAGGCGGACTTAATGCCATTGGCATTCTCTAACAGTCTACCTTAGGGGAGTGCAGAGATGAAGCTTGGTAGGTGTAGTGTGAAGGTGATATTACTTTAAAATATGTGTATATATAACATAAATAATATTTATAGATACAAATCCTCGTACTTAAATAAATAAATATACTTAAATATATAGATATAGATAAATATATACATATAAAAACATATATAAACAAATATTATCAATTAGATTATTTTAAATTTTTTGGACAATTTTTTTTTGTTATATTGAGGTATTTTATGTGATTGAATAAGGTATTTTTTTCTACACTAGAAATTCCCTAGAAATTTTGTAACATTTGCTGGGTCAGATTGTATTAATGTAAAATACTTACCATTTGCAGTAGATCGTCTTGTCTGAGTAAATGTCGTTTGTCAGCCCGGGAGGCGAGCAGGCGGGCCGCGCCGAACCGGGTAGCGCCACCCGCACCCCCCGCGCCCGCTACCCCGCCGCGGGTCAGCCTCCTCAGGGCGGCGCGGAATGCCTGCACATTAAACTTACGTATTACTATGAATCTCAGAATACGACCTTAGCTTACCAGGAGGCAGCCCTAAACACGTCATTACGGCTCCTCCCGATCCATTAACGGGCTTTTAGGTACCTCAAGCACCGGTCACCGTCCTCGTCGAACCCGTCGCCTGCGACGAAGGGCTCGACGAGTAAATTAACCCATAGACACAGCCCACTGAGTTCCTCACCGGATCTTCTCAGTGGGTCGCGTTTCCGATCCGGTTGTAGATTCTGCGAAGCGCTGCTCTTGCTAGGGCCAGTGTTAGAAACACTCCGGTTTGAACCCCGTGCGCTCACCTACACGTCAAGGAGAAGCTGAAATAGCCTCTCAAGACTATCAGCCTAGGTAAGGAAAAAAAGAGGGCGCTAGGGCTCTCCGTATTAAAAAAATAAAAGTATCTCAGAGTTTCATTCGCTTTAAATCATGCCAAAGTGATTATAGTACTTTATCATAACAGTACCGATGTAAATTTTGTAAAAGCGCCTGCGATTTACTATGCAATTACTTTAGTAAGATATATCAGCCCATACTAGAACACAAATAGTATGAAACGCCATGCCCTGATGGTAGAGCGTATTGTAAGTCCGCACGGACAAACGCGGGCCACTACGCTACCTATTTCTGCTACCTTTTTTCCCCTACCTATTTGCTGGTAGCCTAATAGTAGACTATTTCGGCTACGCCCGGACGGGTTCAACCTGAGAGAATTTGTTAATACCTAACCCTAGCAAGAGCAGTGCTTCACAGAATTTACCACCGGATCGGAATCGTGACCCCCTGAGAATATCCGGCGTCTGCCATCAATCAGAGATGCCGCTCCAGTTTGAAATATTGTTTTTTTTTTTTAATATTATCTACAAATTATATGATACAGTAACGTTTTGTGTCTCGTCTCGCTTTATATACAGCATGGTGTTTTTTTTGTGTGTAATTATTAATGACATAAAACCAATATACCTGTGTTCTTTCAGCGTCACGTTTTCTTTCATTTAATGCTTCGGCTAACGCCTCTAGTCTCGTCAAAGCTCTTTGTAAAGCTACACGGTCCGCGTGCCCGGGGGGCGTGTGCTTCAATAAATCCTGAACAAAAAAAATTACGTAAATACGCGCATATACATAAGTATAAAAAAATTCTAAATTCATATAGGATACAATGATCACGAATGATCACGAATGCTTACGATTGGCGGTCTTTTTTTTATTGCCCTTTGTAGGCCGACGAGCATACGGCCCACCTGATGGTGAGTGATTACCATGGACTTCATTCAGCAATGCCCGGGGCAGAGCCAAGCCACTGCCTACCGCTTAAAATTTGTAAATTTTGTCTTTTTGTAATCGACTAATTTCGTTATTGAATGTAAAGATTGTTGTTTTTTTCCCACTGCGATCTTTTTTTAATTGTCTTTATCCAACAAAAAAGCGAAGAAGCACTAATGATGGATGTAACAGACAATAAGTAGAGTCAGCGAGCTATTATTATCTTATATTCCAAGATATTATAATCAAATGTTGTGGACATCTAGCGTGAAAGCGTTTACCTGTAAAAACATGATGAACTGCGGAAACCTCTGAACCGGCTTAACCATCAGCCCGAAGAACGAGAGTCTGTCGTGAGCACTAATCTGCTTCACTTTGAAGAAGTCGGCCAGCGCTGATTTCCTTTTCGACTCCATTTTAGCCAATTCCATGGCGACTGAGAAGTTATTTATGAAATCCGAATACACGTCCAGCACCACGGCCTTCGAGAATGCGCTCAAAAAGACCTCGCCTGTTGAAAAATGATAAGTTAGTCATTGTATCGGCGTGGGACGTAGTTGTCAATATCTTTTATCTGCCGCGAAGGATTTTTGCTTTCTGTTTTAAAATCCCTGTTGCAATGGATTAATCGAGAAATATCCTCAGGTTAGCTTCATGAGCTCACCTACTCGCTCGGTTCGCAGGCATAGCCTCTAAAGGCTACCACCAGCTTATGTAGGTTTACTGGTGGTAGGACCTCTTGTGAGTCCGCACGGATAGGTACCACCACCCAACCTATTTCTGCTGTGAAGCAGTAATGCGTTTCGGTTTGAAGGGTGGGGCAGCCGCTGTAACTATACTTGAGACCTTAGAACTTATACCTCAAGGTGGGTGGCGCATTTACGTCGTGATGTCTATGGGCTCCAGTAACCACTTAACACCAGGTGGGCTGTGAGCTCGTCCACCCATGTAAGCAATAAAAAAAAAGAAATACGACGATAAAATATCGCACTATTCAACCGAGCAGGCATTAGATAGACTTAACACAGGAAGACCCGGCCCTCGAGTTCGTCTAACCAACTAATGCAGTAAATGTTTAAAAATAAATAGAATAAATATCGTTGAGCAGTTTTCAAGCAATATACATATTTCAATATCAAACAATTGCCACATCAAAATGTTCGTGGTTTCTAGTGAAATTTATTTTCGAGCTTTATTTGTTTACATCGCGATGACGCGACCGACTAATTTTTTTAAAGGCGCCACGTACATTTCTTTCGGACTACAGTTGCAGACGTGCAAAAAAATTAATGGTCCATAAACATTAATTGTGTCAACGAATGTATCATTTTTTAAATTTAAAAATCGTTCACTAGCCGCTATTTGCGCCACGCGTGCGTTCCTCATTTAATAAAATGACTAACGTTTGAGAAGTATGAATAAATCGATTCCAGAGATAAAAAAAAACTTGTTTACGTAACTGGGCCCGATTATGTATGTTCATGTTTTACGGGAACACTTTGATATTATTGGCCTTTAAATATTCTGTACGCGAACTTTTTACTGGAAGTTCCATGTTGTTTATATTGGATGGAGCTGATTAAACAAAGCTGTAAATAATCTGTATATAAATATTTAGAACAAAAAAAAAACTTCAGAAAGTTTCCTCGGTATGTATATCGATTAAATCTTTTCCTTTAATAATTATTGACGTGGTTAATTGAGTTAAGAAAATATGACAATAACAAAAACAAAAGACTGAATGTTTTACACGTAATACATAATATGGAATCGAAATCGTGAGGTTCTCAGTGGTTTTCCGGCGACCGGACTAATAATAAACAACCTGAATATAAGTAGAAAAAAAGTTTCACTTAATTTTTTTAGTAAATATGTAAACGCGAAATAAATACAAAGATACCAACGCGAAAAAATAACAATGAGGTTGTTAAACGAGTTTTAACCATGAATGTGGAAGGCTTTAGAAAAAGGTAGACCTAAAAAAAATATGGATAGATTGTGTGAAAGACGATATGTGTAAGAGAGGAGTGAGCGAAGAAATAATATATGATAGAGGAGTATGGAAAGATAAAACATGTTGCGCCGACCCCAGGTAACTGGGAGAAGGGCAGGAGGATGAATGATGATGATAAACGCGAAATAAAGCAATGAAAGAGGATGCTACCTGTCCATGCGAATCACAAAAGCGTCAGCTGCTAAGTCGCGTTTTATTGCGCGCATTTAAAATCTATTTTTTATTTATTTAATTTTACAATTGTTATTAGTTGTAGTAGTTGTACATCCCCAATAAAAGGCACGAAGACATCGGATTTAGCTTATTGATGATATGAAGCAAGGAGGCGTTTTAGTTTGACGGTTAACGAATTTAAGTCTTAAGGTGGCCATTGTCATTCACGGAACACACGAAAAGACCAGATACATCATCTACCTATTTAAGTACTTAAATAAAAGAAAATGTCGCGGTTTAAGACCTTTTGTTATTTGAGGTCGGTTAAAAAAAAACTAAAGATCTCCAATCGCAAACGTGTTTTTAAAAATGGTTACATAGTATTAATAGAAAAAAAAGGAGGTAGTTACCTATTTTTTCATCGCGGTCCCACGTCTGCGCACAGTCGGCCAAAGCGGTGCGGAAGTGTAGGTGGCATTGTAGGATGTCAGGTAGACGATGGAATAACGTTTGTATTTTACTGGCGTTCAATATGGCCGGACTGCTCTCTTCGAGGGGCTTTTTGTAGTCCTGTGGAAAAACATAACAATTTTTGTTCCGTACTTGTTTTCTTGCAAAACTGTTAAAATAAATAAATAATAAATGCTTTTTTGTCTCATAACACTAAAGATATATTTTTGTTTGTTTTCTAATCCCTATCGTAACGTGACGCTGCTAGGTAAATATCACGGTCCTTTGATCGTTAATCCAAAATCATGAGTTTTTGATGTCAAGGCTGGCTGTATTCGGGTTTAAGAGTCCACTTGTTCCGGCAACCTCTCGACATGAAGAGGGCACAATATGATAATAAAATACAGATTTTCTTCAATAACTTAACCCACTACTTGATGCTTCGTGTGGTTTCGCTTCAACATGTAATTTTTAAATAATTAAAAAATCAACAACAAAAATTAAGCTTCGGCTTAAAATTTACTGCAAAAAATATTTTCATCACAGATAAAGAGAGATAGACAGAGAAAGAGGAATGTAAACAATAAACACGTTACGTAATATTGTTGGAACTATAATTCTACCATGTGAAAAAGGTTGCTGTTGCCAACGGTTATGTTGTAAGCTAGTATTTATTATTTCAAAAGAACCTCACCAATTTACGATTTCAAAGAACAAGTCCTGCATCGAGCGTGCAATTAGCCTGTTCTTAACCTATGTTTACGTTCGTATCGTATTACTATCTCATTAAAATATAATTCTCATAAATATAGCGAATATTCTGTATCTTAAGGAAAAGAAGATTACTGTCGCAAGAGGCTTCATTTTTTTCTTGCGTTATTAATACAAAAGTGCGCCTGGAGATTTGACCATTCATGTACCAACGAATCGACAATATTTTTAAGTTTCAAAGCGATATCGGGCCAGAGGAACACAGCCAACTTTATATCTCAAACAAAAAGGTGCTATGAGGCAATCAATCGTTTGAATATGTACGTATTTCTCGTCCGTTACAAGGATGGAAATTTTATTAGTAAAAATCACAATGCATAACGTCAGACCGCCATCATGTTATTTATATATGCTTAGGTAAGTACATACCTATTTATATTAAAATTATAAATCATCCTTCAAATGAGGAATAAAGTAAGTAGGAAATTAATGTATTTTTTTGTGATTCCTCACTGATCATGATTGGATTGGAATGATGCGGAAGATTACATTTACCGACCTGTTCTTTATAAAGTTCATTTAATATTACAAACGGCCAGAACGTATTCGCTCTTATTAACACGCGTACATGATTTAGAACAACAAAAAAACTGTGTACGACAACAGAACATAGCAATTAAATACTAATTTTCACGGATTCACAATCTCTTCATACGCTAACGAGATACAAGCAAAAACGTATATTCGTCAGAAATAACGTCACATCTCGAAATAACTCGTGTTTAATGTAAATTGTAAACGCACACATTCGCAATGGACCTTGTAAGTTATGCTTCTTGTATTATTATATATTCCGTGACTTGAGAGGAGAGGAACCAGCGGTAGCCAGCGGCTTCGCTGTGCCATTGGTGTTGATGAAGTTCTTGAGCTTGGTAACCACTTCATTTTGAGTGGTGTTGGGCCGTATGCTCGTCTACTGACGAGGGCAATAAGAGAAGACTTGATTTTGCTAATTAGATGTCATTACAATTTAATTGTGAAGGGTAACGTGACATTTCTTAATGGATCGCGTGACGGACTGCCGTGGCAGTTAATTACTCTGAAGATGCGAGAAGACGACGTAATAACAATGTGAAACATACGCTTACAGATATTATCAACTTTATTGAAGTGTTTTTTTTAAGATCAATTATCGATTATTACAGAAACAATAACACATACTTTATTATGTATGCGTAATAGAATTTTTGTTTCTAATTGAAATTATATCAAAATCGATTGGCAAGTTTAAAAATTTGCCCACAGCCGTAATAACAAACTCGTAGAATTATTAACTCCATTTTGGGTAAATTGTGTCTTAGCTCCATTGCCTTTCAAGGCTATGTAATATTACACAAAAAAAAATGTTTGTTTATCTTAATACTATGTGTCAATGTGTTTTGTAATGTAAGTTTTTTGCTTGGCCAATACCGTTTTGCGTTATCGTTAAAAGTAGACAGTCAATTGTGGTAGTAACGCTATAAGCTTTCGATGATAATTGCGACTTATTATTGAATACAGAAAATGATACGAATCCTTAGGTTGGAGTGTTTAGTCTTAGTTTTATTAAAATCTATTTCAAAAACGAATTGTAAACTATTTACTAATGACCTCTGCTTCTGTATCAGCGATTAGATGATAAAATGCATTCGACAGGATCATACAACATATTCTTCACAGCACTTCCTATGCAACATACGATACACAACACAGCTTAGGTTTCACTGAAAATCCAGAGATAGAACGATAATTAGAGCTGGATTATCGACAATCCAAACGGCCCGCTTTTCAATGTTGTCAAATGGAATTACACGAGGCCGGACTAGCACTTTGTTAAGCATGAGACTGTTCGTAAAGTACCGCTTCGCTAAGAATTTTTCTACCTATGCTGATAGCCTTGAGAGGTTATATCAGCTTCTCCTTGACCTGTAGGTGAGCTCACGGGGCTCAAACCGGGTGTGTTACTAACACTGGCTGTAGCAAGAGCAGTGCTTCGCAGAATCTACCACTGGATCGTAAACGCGAGAAGATCCGGCGATAAACTCAGTGGGCTGTGTCTATGGGTTAATTCACTCGTCGAGCCTTTCGTCGCGAGCGACGGGTTCGACGAGGACGGTGACCGGGGCGCTTTGCTCTATTGAAGACTCCCGGTACTCTAAATTACTTCGATACAGCAATACTGAACACCGCTAGAAAAATCGACTCTTTCGAATTACGGCGTCACGACAAAAGAATCTTTCTTTGTAGTGAACGCGAACAGAACACCTGTTTCTTCAATTGGTTGAATTGAACTAAATTCAATTCCCCTAGTTTTACTGTCTATTTCTGCCACGAAGCAGTAATGCGTTTCGGTTTGAAGGGTGGGGCAGCCGTTGTAACTATACTTGAGACCTTAGAACTTGTATCTCAGGGTGGGTGGCACATTTGCGTTGTGGATGTCTATGGGCTCCAGTAACCACTTAACACCAGGTGGGCTGTGAGCTCGTCCAACCATCTAAGCAATAAAAAAAAAAAAAAAAAAAAAAAAAAAAAAAAAAAAAAAAAAAAAAAAAAAAAAAAAAAAAAAAAAAAAAAAAGTCTTGGATTCCTTTTTGAAGGGTTCCACCATTATTGCTCAATCTAAATGAAAGCATTGAGTGCGTAGTTTAATAAACAAATAATGTCGCCTTACGTTAAGGTTAACCTTGTTTAAACATTAGATCTTATTTGTTACGTCTAAACGTTCATTATAAACATAAACAATAATTAAATACCGAACATATTGTGATAATTGAAACAATGTTTAACATAATATAAAGCGGTAGGCAGCGGCTTGGCTCTGCCACTGGCATTGCTGAAGTCCATGGGCGACGGTAACCACTCACCATCAGGTGGGCCGTATGCTCGTCTGCCTACAAAGGCAATAAAAAAATTATAAAAATTTAACTCAATTTGTCTCCTTAGATATTGTCCGGCAACGCTCGGCGCCATTTTCATTAGGGATACGACCTCGTCTATTCGTACTTTATTGAAATATATCCCTACTTCTTAATATGCCTATCTTTAGTATGCGAACATCAGACAAAACAATACACATGTGCCATTTATGTTTATTTCTAACTCTTCACTTCTTCATTTCAAACTCTTAATGGTCTTCTTAGCTACAAACCACAAATTTGCAAGGATCGATCAAATAGAGAAAGATAGAAAGTGGCTCTAAATATCATTCATATTAGTATGGAAAAGACAAAGAAAAAGCCACTACGTAACGTTTGTTTGTCAACTGATTGTCAACTGTTTGTCAACTGATTTTAATTTTCTTTCAAGTGTAGGTACGAGTGTATCAAATTTTATTGTGGAAAAATATTTCCCTGGAAATATCAATAGAGCAATACAGAAAATTTAATATCTGAAACAAATCTAAGCCGTGGGGTCTCAGTGATTATGGTCGAATTTTGATAATCGGGCGAGAAAACCTGTTAGGTATTAATTATTATTAGCCGTATTTTCACTTCATACTTAGTATAATGTAATATCGTTCAAATAAAAAATAAAAAAAACCGAATCGAACAGATCATAAATATCGAAGGCTAATAAAATATGGCATTAGTTATAAAACCAGACGAGACGATCCAGTAACGGTTAAATTTCCATAAATATTCGAGTCGACCTACGCGCCAATACACCAAACCCGTATGACTTTTGTTCCGTTGCTTTTATTTTTTGATTGATAAAAGAATCACCTCTGAACAGGTATTCATTGATGTACGTTACGTAACGCGTCCGATCAGGTAGCTATCGAGAAGTCGGCGAACCGCTTTCCGAACCAGTAATCTGGTTAATAAACAACTTCAAGATGTTGTTTAGCAACAGTTACCGCACTGGTTAATTAAACGTCCTCTCAAGGGATCTCACGTCTGGTGAGAAAGAAAACAATAGTCCCGTCTTAAAGTAGCACCGATTTTTTCAATTCAATTCGGACACAGTTTGCGTTATAGAAACAGTTGTTACACTAGTCATGATCGAATTAATATAATAATTTTTTCTTACACTATTTTTAATTCAAATTTATTTAATTTTTTTTTAGTTGCATTTTCTATAAAAGCATATTTTGTTAGTTTTTTAAAACTATTATTTATTTTTAATTGAATTTCAATTTTTTCAATTTTTTTTAAATATTGTATTGTTATCGGTCCTTAATAAGTATACCAAACTTCGAGTTAATCCGACGTTTTGAAGGGGGTCAAAATCATGTTCAAAGATTCCGTTACATACTAACATACATACGTCTGAAGCTAATAAAAGCGTATTAAAATTGGCAGCTGCTTCTTCTTCTTCGTCAATCTAAAACATATACGCCCTTCCCGATCGCGCATATTGCCCGAGCGACGAGAAATGGCAACGTGCGTTCTCAGAATGGTCAACACGAGATGTTAAAGATAGCCATCGGACCGGTTCTTGCACGCTGATACGTATTAGCGAGTCGACTCCCTTGTTGACAACGTGCGTTTGTTTAGCTTCACCATAATTTAAGGAAACAAATATCTGAAGTAGCTCGACTTGTACGGATAATCACCGACGATTTGCCAAATGAACAGTAACGATACGTTTGCCTTGTACACAATAAAATTAGCTCTATTCGTTTCTAGATTAGCACTGCTTTGTTTATAATATATATATTAATACGTGAAGCAAAAACTTTGTACCTCTTTTTACGAAAATTGCGCGGACGAAGAACGATGTTTCCCACACTTATTATAAAGAATATAGAGGAGTGCAGAAGGTTAATATTTTTTTTAAATAACGCATAAGAAATACATAAAATTAATCAATAAAAACAACATTACACACACCACCATGTATTTCACATACAAACACGCATGCATACTATTTGTTAACTGTCAAACGTTTCTTATTGCTTATAGTCGGTGGTCAAATTGAGAATAGATTAAATATGTATTGTTTGTCTTTATTAATATTTGTCTAAAGTGCAGTCTTGGCGAAGTCTGTGATTATAGAAGTATAATAAATAGTTTTTGACAATAGAATCATATCAGTGTACAAAGTTATAATTTAAATTAATTAAAGTCGAATTTCGACTACCGGGGGACCACTAGTAAACTTAAATCAATGAAAATATATGTTCAAATAAAAGAATTGCCTAATAAATATCAGAACGCTATTTAATTTTCTCGGTTTACTTACATTTACGAGTCGCTGTAGAGTGGCGACGTAGGAGTTTTCACTGTGTATAATAGCAGCGACGACGTGCCGACGACGCAGTTGCACGGGCGTCAGCGAGTCCGGCGGAGGGCCCAGAGACGGCGGCGGAACTCTCCCTCCTCGAACCTCACCGCCGCACGAGAACAAATCCTCCTCCAGCTGAAAGCAAAAAAAAACTATTACCTATTTACCCTTCTTTCTAAACAAATCTACTAGCGTCCCTAATTAGTTAAACAAACGGAAATATACAGTGTTAGTTTTTGGAATTATGAGTTGAAGGACATGCGGCGGCGCACAACGAATGTAAATTCGCTGGTACCGACCGACACTCGGTCACTACCGTCGCGTCACTACCGTCGCGTCACTACCGATTTGGATTCAGCAACACGCAAACGTCAAGAGTATCATCACTCAGAATTCAAAGACTTACGTTATAGTGCGTCAATGTATATTCGGCTTTATCATGGAGTATTCTCATGCAAAACGGACAAAACATCTCTGAGAAAAAATCGAGTGAATTAAACAAACTTTTGACATTTACGTGCAGCACGTTATTCACGTAGTCTCACTAAAAATAAACTGAAGTAAGAAAATTACAATCGTATACATGAAGCCGGTATGGTAGCACACAGGATACCAATCTGACATCATTATATCACATGTTAAAATAGATTATTTGTTTAGCGTGTTGAGACCTCCGAGGCGACGCGACAGACACGAATACGCGATCGACTCGTTACTGCGGTTCGACGTTCAATGACTGCTCAATGGCCGGATCATGATTCATCTAAAATACTAAATGTGATTCACATGGTTTATACAATATTAATTGTTATTCCTATGTCGTATTCTGTATTACGTAAAAGGATAACGGAATGAATATAGGGGTTTTGTTTAAATATCCTTATTTATTGTTGTGTTATTCTGATGGATACTTGTAAGACTTGTAAGTCGTCGTGGCCTAAAGGATAAGACGTACGGTACATTCCTATCTCAAGATGCAACGGCCTCCAAATCCCGCCGGCAGGTATCAATTTTTCGAATGAAATACGTACTTAACAAATGTTCACGATTTACTTCCACGGTGAAGGAATAACATCGTATACCTAATAAAAATCAAACCCGTAAAATTATAATTTGCGTAATTACTGGTTGTAGGACCTCTTATGAGTCCGCACGGGTAGGTACCACCACCCCACCTATTTCTGCCGTGAAGCAGTAATGCGTTTCGGTTTGAAGGGTGGGGTAGCTGTTGTAACTATACTGAGGCGCATTTACGTTGTAGGCTCCAGTGACCACTTAACAGCAGGTGGGCTGTGAGCTCGTCCACCCATCTAAGCAATAAAAAAGAAAAGATATTATTTAACAATTAACCTCGGGTAATTTGGGCATCTTGTCGGTTTCGTGGGAGTGCATGTCGTACTGGTGCGTGGATCCCCTGCGTACGCTGAACCAGCGCGCCAGCCTCCCCCCGCCCTCGTCGTCGGGAGGGGGCGCGGGCGGGGTGATGCCTCCGCTTCGCCATCGTTCGCACAGCTCCCGCGCACGGCTGAGGGTGTTGCGCAGCTGTCCGGTACTTCTAAACAATAAGTCACGGCTTCAGCAATTCCGTTAAGACTTGCTTAGTTTCAATATGAAACTAATGGGATAGCTTTACAATAAATATTAAAGTAATGATGGTGATTTATGTTCACGTTGAATAAACTTATTCATTATTCTTGTTATAACGAAGTAAATAAATTTTTAATATTCTTAAATCCATTAAAGGCGTAGTTACTACAAACAAGTCATTACAAGTAGTTGTTATTGTAGTAAAAACGTGAAAAACAATACCTCCCAAGAGCATAGTCGGAGTTGCACGTAGGGCTTTTACTTATAACCTAATTAAATACTTCAAAATATAAGACTACCTTCCAACATTTATAATAGGTATTCACGTTTTTTTGCGATTAAACCAGGTCACGCCCCGCCTGACATTAAATGAAGTAGTCACAGGTACAACACAACGTAAATGCCGTCATTCACTTTGAAACATGAGGTTTTAAGTTTGAATTTTTTAGTAAAGCTTTTATAGACTTGTACCTTTTTTCCTACCTAAGCTGATAGCCTTGAGAGGCTATTTCAGCGTAACCTTAACTAGTAGGTGAGCTCACGGGGCTCAAACCTGACGACGTTGCTAACGCGAACCCTAGCAAGAGCCGTGCTTCGCAAAATCTACCAACAGATTGGAAACGCGACCCACTGAGAAGATCCAGCGAGAAACTCAGTTGGCTGTCTGTGTCTGTGAGTTAATTTACTCGTCGAGCTCTACGTCGCAAGTGTCGGGATCGACGAGAACGATGATCGGTGCTTGAGGTACCTAAAAGCACCGTTAGTGGATCGGGATGATCCGAAATGACGTGCTTGTACCTTTAAATCAGAAGGCATTACTGTTTTGCGACAGAAATAGGCAGAGTTGTGGCAGTACCTAAGCAAACTTTTAAAGACACCCTTCCAGTTTAATTACAAATACGTATTCGTGGAGTGACCGTGCTTAATCCTATAGAGGCGATTAATATTTTCAGAAATAAAATACAATTGAAAGCTATTTAGCACAAAACAAGTGCCAACATACTTAGAAACGTTAAGTCACGTTAATACACGTGGCTGTAATATTCGTCATCAGCTTCTCAAGAGCGCGAATGTGTTTAATTAAAAATCATGCTATCGAGATGGTTGAATGTTTAGCAACCATAACGTGAAACGAACCGTGAAGTTTAACATAAGGATCTCTCGTCAATGAGCCATTGCAAATAAAGATTTCACTTTAGTAATTAATAAAACATTTACCAGTCAAATTAACTATCCGTTGTATATCTTTACTATTTATTTTATCGTATCATAAGAAACTGCAACTTGTTATATAAGAAACTTTTACTTTTATATATCCTTTTTTTTGAACCAAGCTCTATGTTCACTGAGCGTTGAAGGTTGGTGATGGAATTTTGTGTACTTAATGATTGTAGCTGTGTCGTCTTCTAATTATTGTAATTAAACCTATTTTTATGGTCATGTCTCGCACTTTTTATTGTCGTTATATTACTTCCGATGCCTCTAATTTCTTTATAGTTTTTGTGGTCACGGACAACTTACGTGTTTTGATACTAATTCGTTGACATTTATTTAAATCTATTCTCATTATTATATCGTTTCAACTAGAATGTAATTGATACCGAAATGATAGTGGTAAATATCTATTTCGCTGTGGTTTTGTAGTAAACAGTTAAAACTAACTATTGAACAAGAAACCACAATAGAACAATTATGTTGACAAAGTGCTCTCAAGTGTCTGTCTGAAGGTTGCCAGCGGGTAGGTACGAATAAAAAAACAATGTTTAATGTATGAGTTGGTATAGACAACGAATACATTAGATCGCATTTGGTAATGTGATGAAAGATAATAAATATTGTCACTGCGGTTGCCTCACTCTGAAAGCAATCTACGTAATGCAATTTTATGATGTGGTGTCGGCTACGGTACTTAGATCGAATTTAGTTTATGTAAACGCGGTCTAGTTCTTTGTATTCCTTTGTTTTGTTTCTACGAAGTGGCGCAAACATTCCAAGTACAAAATTGTCCAAGGTTGTTTTTTTTTTCATTGTAAAAACAATGCGAATTACATTCGTACACGGAGCCTTAGTGAACAAGACGGGTCTCTTATTTCCGTTGTTGAAAAATATTAATAAAGTCTAGGAGATACATCGCAATTAGAAACGAATTCAGCCCGCTGAGTTTCCCGCCGGATGGGAGAGGCCCTTATTGGGCTGCGATGCCGATCCGGTGGTAGATTTTGCGAATCACTGTTCCTGCTAGGGCTGACGTCCACGCGAAGCTGGTATAGTCCCTTCCTTAGGATACGAATTAGCAAAAAAACAATTCATAGCATCGATAAAATGTCCGCTGAGTTCTTCGAGAGATGTCATACTTGATATTAAGAAGGTTGAGATATAATAACACTATGAAGTTAAGTAACTAAAAGCATTTTTTTAAAATAGTACCACTGTTGTTTCTAGTACGGAACGTGACTGTTTGACTGTCATGTTACAGTGAACAGTATTGAAACAAATTTAAATCGATGTTCTCATGATCGTCGAGGTAACGACTAGAGCTCTGCTTTGATCTCCGGGTCAAGTGATGCTTGCTTGACTTTTCTGGCCACGACTCGACGATTACTATTAGCGATTAGCCAATTAGGTATTACCTTATGTTACACAGAGCCGCGAGACCCTTTGTTCGGTTAACAGGCGTATTCATTTGACTTGTTAGATAAGAAAATTACCGACAGTAACTTTACAACGATTACGTCACAAATTTTGTAACGATACGACGAAGACGAAGCGTAGGTAGGTCTTCCCAGATTTATATGCATGTTCATCTGTGGGCGGTATGCTTAGTGCGAATTTTTTGCCGTTCTCGATAGCGTAAAATTTAGTTCATATTTGTATGGAATGGGATAGTTTGCGTACGTTTGCCGCTAGGGTCGCTATTTCAACTGCATACAAAATTGGGTTAGCTTTTATGTTATCGAGAACGTTCAGAAACTCGCACTAAGCACACGGAACGTGGAACGGTATGTTTTTATCGTAGAAGCCTCATATGTAAAGTGAAATAAAATCTATATGAGAAACGCTAATGGTATCAGCGTTGAACTTAATTGAACAGACAAAACAGAGCCTAATGTAGTATACCATAGCGTTGAACTTAATTGAACAGACAAAACAGAGCCTAATGTAGTATAGCATAAAGAAAATTTCGAAACAGCTATTTCGAATTCCTTTTAAATAAATATCTTCAAGTTCATAGTCAATAATTCCGATTAATCTTAATTAGATCTCCAAGCTTTACATACGTGCTCCATAAAATTCAACAAACAAAACCGTTCGTTGAAAGAGCGCATGAACGCAATTCATAAGATAGAGACGTCGCACTGTCTGCTGCATTAATTCCGTTATCTACTGTGATGACCCGACAGTGTCATTATATAAGTCATATCTGTTCTGGTGAATTTTGCTTTAGATATAGAATTTTATTGCTTTAGACGTACCCAGCGAGTATTGTGTGGTTTTCGGAGCCCAAACACACACATACTGTGTGATTTCCGTCACGCACGTTGAAGCTTGGCCGAAGTTTACAATGTCATTATATGTGTCCTGTCTGTTCTGGTGAATTTTGCTTTAGATATAGAATTTTATTGCTTTAGATGTACCCAGCGAGTATTGTGTGGTTTTTGGAGCCCAGACATATTGGACATGATGGAGGTCTACCCTATCATTAATTACGCATATTAATATTATTTTATTAAACGTTTGGATTTCTTCATCGTGGAAGTAATTTTGGTGCTCTTAGAGGAATATTCATTTAGAAAGAAAGGTATCTCTCAAGGAATTAAAAAAAAATTTTTTCGGCGTGGTTGCAATACTGGACTTGTGTACAACGGACATCACACGCATTATGCAAAGACGCTAAAAAACTCGTTTACCTAATTATTTTTATCTTTATTGGAGAAATAAAGCCATTTTCGTGAAAGTAGAAATTTTAATTTTATATTATTGTTGACACTTATTATTAAAGCAATTGTGTGTTGTTAATAACACTTTGCATTTACCTTCTACGAATAAAAACCATTTAAATTCGTTTTCCCCTTGTTCCAGAATACGGTTAACAAGTGTCTGACTTCAATGACAAAACAATCACCATTAATTATTTCAAATTACGTTAAATTGCTAAGATATCAGTTTTTTTTTATCTCGAATAAATGTTAATTGAAATCACGAGATTGTCGTCAGTCTGATGTTTGATTACATACCATAAAGTGAATTTTGATTCATTCACTGAATTCAGTGGTTTTTCGTTGAACCTATTAATATTAAAGAATGTATGGGTAGATTGACTAATGTTTAGTTAATTGGGATAAATGCGAAGTCGTGTTTATTCGTATTGGTCTTGTAAGGATGCAAGAATATAACCCTATATATAATCAAGGAGGGAGTGCCACCGTCTAGCTTGGGACACAGGCAGAATAAAATAGCTAAACAATTTGCGGTGACGTCTTAAGAGCCCGTATGGATAGACTAGCAGCGGCAGTGTTATACTTTCCGGTTTGAAGGGTGGTCCAACCATAAAACTGAGCTGAGACTTCAACCTGTAAAAGTCAATGTGACTGGTGCGAGGAAAATAATGATGCAACGAAAATAGACAATGACCAATACATAACACATCAAAGAATGTTTGGAAATCTTTAAAGAAACATTAGCGTATTATTTTTATGAATGTACGTAAAATGTATTTCAAATTTTTACTGTGAAATGTTATCAGCCTTCATTACTCAATGTTGTATCTATCGCTGGAGCGCGCATTCAACTTGTTAGCGCAGACCTTGGCATAATTTTTACTCGTAGTAATGTCGTATCATCTGTAATTATGAATGTTAAAGGTTGAATGTAAAAGTACCTTATACGCAAATGAATAAAGATACATTTATATTAACGATAGATGAGGCAAAAAAAACATACAGTTTTATTTGTTGTTTCAAGATAATTCCAGAGTAAATTTCAGCAATGCAGAATGATTAAAATTAAATTGAGATAATTATTATATTATCATTAATTATTATATGCCCGCAGTATCTAATAACTAATAATCATCGATCAAATTCATAAGTTCGATTAAATTTAGTCATTTTAGAATGAATGTTCTTAGGGAAAATTTAGATTTATACGTATTTAGTGAATTGGGCTTCTAATTGTACATTTTACAAGGGCACATATTATGTAATGGCACGGACTGGTACCCCTCTTGCGTGTTTAATGTTTATATCCTGAGGCGAAATAAGTTTAACCTTGGAACATGAGCAGAATCAGGCAGGCGTGTCTACATGCGTTTATTTTGAAGAATACAGTGGTCTTATTCCAATACGATTAAGGCTTTAACCTCACGCTTCAAGGTGGGCGAATCATTTCGTGATCTACGGCAATACAAAAATATATTTGACTTGAAACATTGAAATAACCGTCCGGAATGTGTCACCGTTCAAGAAAATAGTTAATTCTAAGTGTTAACATATACATTGTAACGGTATTAATGTAAGGTCAAGCAAGACACTGACACAACGAGCTGCAAGTTGAAAAGTATAACATTCAATTCAGTTCTTGAAGAAACAATGAACTAGTTTTCGCTTGTGACCTACCTGCATACAAAATGCTGAGAGCCATATAATTTAACTATGATGAAAAGAAACGTCTTAAGCATAAAGCACTGTCGGTTTTTGAATAAAAGAAACTTTCGTGTTCTAATTTCGGATTTATTTTCCGATGAATCGAAATCTTTGAAGTTTCCGTGGTATTATTTTAGGTCAAATAATAATACAAAAAAATTACGTATGATACGAGAATGAAAAAACTATCACAGTATCATGTTGTTTTTTTTATTTTTTATTGCTTAGATGGATGGACGAGCTCATAGCCCACCTGATGTTAAGTGGTTACTGGAGCTCATAGACATCTACAACGTAAACGCGCCACCCACCTTGAGATATAAGTTCTGAGGTCTCAGTATAGTTACAACGGCTACCCCACCCTTCGAACCGAAACGCATTACTGCTTCACGGCGGAAATAGGCGGAGCGGTGGTACCTACCCTATGTCTACTACTATTTTCGTTAAATAAATTTGTGAGTCAATTAAATGGGTAGCCGAATTATCGATACACGCAATAAGCAATAACGATTGTGATTTTGTTGTTGTGTCCTTTTTAATTTAATTGTAAATTGAACTAAATTTATACTTAATTTTGGAAAAGTCGCTTCCTCATACACCGACTACACTGTAGGTACTCGTATCTTATAGCCGTTAGTCATTTAGTCAGAAAATTAGTTAAATCATGGTTGCGGTTGGGAGCAACGCGTAATTTGACGTTCGATTTAAAATACAAAGCAAGAACTTGGCTATGCACATAAAATGATTCATATGCCATGTCTCGGTAATAAACTACCAGTTCACTGTAAGGGAATTTTATTAGTTGAAACTCAATCAGTTTTCCCTTTTCTTTGCCCATCGAAGCCTGTGAAACACTAATGAACTCTCAATACGGACTTATTAGGTATGATTATGGCAATTACGAAAACAATAGACGTCGTGTTTGAAAGCGTGAACGATCGTTTTGTCGGAGGCAGTGCCCTCTAGTAGCCTGTTGGGTTTGAAACACAGGAAATTTGTGTTAATTGGCCTCGCGGCGCTCGCTAATTGTCCGTCGCGAGCGGACCACACCGAGCAGACGACACAGGAAGTCGCATGCGCCAACTGTCAACAATTCACTTCGTACATACTTGCTACATGATCACGAACGCCCCGAGTTGTTGTATATTCACAAAATTTCGGTCAAGTTAATAAAGTTATCGAGTGACTCACTAACGAAGAATTAAAATGTGTCTGCGGATGAGTTTCAAAGTAAAAGTTTTATTATCTGTTGTTTGTAGTATTATTTTCAAAGATTACGTCACAAGCAAAAAGCAATTTCATTTTTGACGTTACGAAATATACCTAACTATCTCAAATAATGTGAAAACAATACAAAACAGACATAAGTAGGAATAATAAAAGCTTCATATTACATTTGACCCTCGTAAAACCGAGTATCGCTTCTAATTCCAGGGAGCGTGATCAATCATAGTTGGCTGAGACATTGGTGGCTTCCTGTGCGTCTTGGACGTTAAAACCACTTAAAATCGTAATAAAGAAGTAGTAAAATTCAATTTTATTGGTTTTAAATGAATTATTTTAGTACGTATTTGAAGTTCTACTAAAAAAAAAACTACTATCTTTATTCATCCCGTATGCCCGTAATGAAAATGGACCTTTAAATAATTTTACCGTGTTTTTATTGGAGGTAAAAGTGAATTACAAAAATTTTATTCTCTTTCTTGAACAAAGCCAGATAATAAAATAACGGAGAATGTGCAACGCACGTTGCAAAAAAGAAAAAAAACATGAGTAATTCAAAGCGGACAACATTTTTGAAAACTTTAAATATCAACTTTTCATAGTGGGAGCAAAACGAAGATAAATCATAACCGATAAAATCCACTATAAGTTGATTTATTACCTGGAGTCCAGTGTGGAGTTGAGCCTTTGTGAGCGTCTGAGAGGTGCATTACGCACCGCGCTCACGGGCTCCTCCCAACTGCCACCCGCCGATCGATGTTCATCTGTACAAACAGAAATAGTTTTCTTATTATAGTTATCATGAAACTATGTCCATCCCAATCAGGACAATGAATAGCTATATGAATGATCCAATGTTTTTTTTAAACCAGATACAGTCACATTTGTATACATCCGTTTTGTTTTTAATACTTATTGTGTATAAAGTATAGTTTAAATTGAATTTGTAAAATTATTTCAAACAGCATTACAAGCCGTTTAAAATTTGCCATCTTAACACAAAGGAAATTTATCTCATTTTATTATAGAAATGACTGAAAACCTCAAGGTAATCGGGACAATAATGAAAACTAATAATAATTAAATACAATAAAACCGTTATATTTATTAAAATCTTGACAGTGATAAGTTTTAATTCATACATATTATTATATATGTATGTATAATGGAAACTTCCATAAAGATTTACGGTACATACATACATGTGAAACTTTTAGGTAATTAATAATAAATCATAAATAACTAACATTTGTTTTGTAGAAGTGACCTTTTTCAACCAGCACATGATAAGAAAATTAAAAAATTTCTACATAGCGTACTCACACACTTAAAGCATTTGTTATTCGAGTATATTTAAAAAAAATATTTATAGAAGAAAATGCTTACAAATGTTTGAGGCGTGAAAGTTGTAGCATCTATAGATTTGAATCCAAGCACTGTTTTGGAACCAAAGCATGTTAGGAATATAGATAATGTAAGAATAAAGAAACAATAAGAATGTGGACAAAGACTGGAATGGAATTCTTCTGAAAATCTGAGAGAGCGTGCTAAAACAATGAATGGAGATTTGGCACGAAACTAAAATGAACTAGTTCATGAAACTCTTTAATAATAATAGTATTTTACTTGTGTGCTTTCGCCATATTTATGTCTTTGTTAATTTCTGCTAAATGTTAAGGGAGATTTAAAAAAATATATTGGAATTTGTGTTTGGTTATGTCTACTTAATAGCACTCTAACAGTAGGCGGTGATGGAATGAAAATGATGGGCGGGAAGTGTAGCCAAAATAGTCACATTCATCAGGAATCGTTATGTAACAAGGTAGAGTTTCATATTTTCATTGCCCAGAGTTAATACGTCAGTTATGTGCTACGCGAAGAAAATAAAACCCAAAATCATCAACAAAATCAACTGCACCACAAAGGTATATATAGAACTCTAAGTAGAATCATGATATACTGGAAAACCACACGGAGAAAGAAGATGAATGACTATATGATGGATAACGCACAACATAAGACGGTGGATCAGGAAGAATTAAACTGTACTATCTAATTCTTTATTTTATTATTTTACTAGCCGCCCGCTCCGGCTCCGCTCGGGTCTTTAACAAAAATTTCAACGATATTTGACGTTGTTTTATTTTTTTAAATAAAGGAACACTTATTGCGGCATAACTACAATAGTTAGACATATGCTGTCGCGACACTTTTTGTAATTAACAATGTGTTCTACAAAGTCGTAGTGCATTATTTTATTTTATCATCAATAGGTTTCGCAGGGCACGTGATGTAAATAATAATTAAGGTAATTCTTTTACACCTTGGGTCACATTATTGGAGATTTGGTAAATATCCCTAATTTTTTTCAAAAATGATTATAGCCTATGTCACTCGGGAATAGTGTAGCTTCTAAACAGTGAAGGAATTTTTCAAATCGATTCAGTAGTTTCGGGGCTTATTCAATACAAACAAACAAATCTTTCCTCTCTATAATATTAGTATAGAAGTATAGATGTGGCATCATCTTTATTTATTTATCTTATGACAAAAACTCTGGTACTCTTTTAAATTATTTTATTACATTTTTGTATGTGTATTACAGTCACAGCACTACTTTAAAAACACTTAAATTAATAAAAATGAAATCGCATTTTATTTTGCGAGAGCATCTTGAGAAATATTTGCGTTCGGGTCACCCTGACCGGTAAAGGTACAAAAACAAACAGGTAAAGTGGAGAAAAAGTGTTCGTTTGAAAAAAAAAAAAACAAAGAGCAACCAAACGAATGAGGTTTCATTGCTTACGTTATGCTATTGCCATTTTATAAAATACGTTAATCGAATTTGAGACCTTGAAAACATTAACGTGGGTGTGGAAGACTAGTTTTGGATGTCACTTGTTACTTAGCGTGATCCATTTGTTATCGAGGTTCCATTTAAAACGCGACAATTAAAATATAGTAAGTCACATTACGATAATAACTACCAACGCATAAAAAGGTTTATTTAACAGACATTAACAAATTTATAGTTATTAATTTTGTGTCAGTAAATCAGGTAATTCGTTGTTAATCAAATTCTGGTATTTGTAATACTAATACCTACATAAAAATTTATTGTGTTAACAAATATGTATATGTATCCATCTATATTGTAGCCGTATAATTCATATTCCATTGGTAAAACGTTTGCGAATTTTTGGGCACACGAAAATGAAAAAAACGATGCAATTTATATTTCTACTTTTCAAGGCGATGTGGATCACTTCATAAACACCCAAATATATGGTACTACAATCTACTATATCATTGTAGGATTTCATTTTACAGACCACTTGTTGGTTAATGGTTCACGTCGCTCATGGACAGCGACAATGCCACAGATCTATGGACAAGGCCCAAGGCACCGCTAAGTCTAAGCTTGCCGCTGATTATTATTTTCTCGTTTGTAAAAAGACCTGTTATAAAGCCAATTTAAATAGGTCAAAATCTCAATTGTGCCGTATTTCGAAGAAGCTTTAAAATGAAACGCGTGATAGATTCGTAGCAAAAATAGGAAGAGCAGTGGTTACTACTCGTGCGGTTTTTGTACGCCCTACCATCAGTAAATGTGATCACAGTGTATTGGTAGGTATAATATTCGGAAAATACCCTACCCATTTGGCCGATGAACTTCTTACTCGCCTTTTACGAAACACTATAATGCAATGAAACTTCTATGTACTTCCTGAAGCCACAACAACAACTTTTGTGGTGTTTCGTCGGCTCTAATGACACGTTTTGAAATGAGGTTTATAGATAGTACTTTACGGGTGACGCTACCTCTGATCTGATGCTACTTCATGGTGAAAGAAGATTGCCTTAATAAGGCTCGAATTAAACTATTATTAACTCTTTTTCAAACAGTTTAACGGTTGCTTTTATATATGACTGTACCTAATAATAAAATGTATGTATATTAAGTAACCTTAATGATAGCTACGATAGAAATACTCAGTCAGTGAGAAAAGTTGAAAAGTTCAATCATATAAACATTTGTGTTTCCAATGCACCACAATCAAAAGATAATAAACAATTCACACTCGCATGTGCAACTGGGTAAATTAAAGGTTAGTTAGTATTCGTACTCGAGAATGTGAGAAATCTAACATTAGTTACATAATTACTAAATGGTAATATAATTTTCTTAAATTCATAAATAAAAATTGAGATTAAATCTTTGGAAGAAATTTCTTGTAAAACGAAAATCGAACAAGTACCTACCTTCACATCTGTTTAGTTCAAAGTTAATTATTAAGACGATATAGAAACTTAGTATTAATACCAACACCCATACGCCAAAAACTATCAAGGGCAATTGTAGCGTGGGACGACGACTTCATGAATAAAATAACTATGACACAAAATGGACCCGCATTACCAATACAATTACCTACTTAATTTGTGTTTCTTTATCAATTTGTTCTTGAATTTCGTTATTTTATCACTCTTCCTGGCACGTTTCGCTTCAATGTAACGCGGTCTCGTATCCATCATGTTGTATATTTACATAACAATTTCACAGTTTTTAAGATCAAGGCCTTTAACACTTATAGTTGATTTTATTTTCTACGTAGCAGTCATTTTAGCCGCCGTTCGGGAGTTGATCTTTGAACACAACACTATGTCAAATGTTAACAACGAGTGACGTGTTACCGTGGCTATGTTTGATCACATACTAATGAAAAACTGAATGAGCGCAAATCATGTTTGTTAAGTCATTTATTATAAAACCACTTGACGACAGCGCGTTTGCAGTCAGTCAATTATGATAGTCTTAATGTCTCCGTGGTATGAGTATTATTTAATTTTATTTTCTGAATTTTCTCAGGCTCCGTCTATTTCATAATCTTCTATGATCGTGTCTGTTTTTTTCATTTCATTAATATTTTAGAGATTTGCAAAAGCATGTGGAAATTAAGACAGCGCGTTTGCAGTCAGTCAATTATGATAGTCTTAATGTCTCCGTGGTATGAGTATTATTTATAAATTTCGGAATTTTCTCAGGCTCCGTCTATTTAATAATCTTCTGTGATCGTGTCTGTTTTGTTCATTTCATTAATAATTTAGATATTTGCAAAAACACGTGGAAATTAATAACTTTCGAAATTTAAGTGGCACTTTTATTACTTTGAATTATATTATTAACTTAGGATTAATTTAGTTTTATTGCTTTATTAATGATTATGATTAAGTCATTAATTAGTTATTTCTTTAAAGAGTTTCTTTATTTTATTTTAATGTGTCATTAGTATCATATAAAATTTTATATATTCGTATTTTAAATTCTTTTTATATTTAATAAATTATGTATTTAAATTACTTTCATTCTCGGATCGAAATGATGCGTTCCATTTCCGTTCCAATCATATTCGAGACACGAGAAATGAAATGAATTTTAGGATGAAATTCGGAATTACCTTAAACTTTGACTTTCATTTAGATAACAGTGTATTGCAACGTAATTCATATTGACGTATTGATAAGTGTAGACTTTGGATAGTAGTTATAGTTTGCACTCAATCACTTAAATAACATTTAGGTATTTATAAGATGTTGTATATATTGTTCTAAGATATAGCTTAATAAGATATTGTACAATATATCGAAGGATGAAATCCTATTTTGTTTAAGCGACATTTATCTTTTTAATTAAAGGTCCGTTTTATTTGGTATTAGTATCAACAATCCGATGTTTTTAATTGAACTTCGATTAAGTTTACCTCATTCAAAAAGCTGAAGTTTTTTGTTATGAATTTTTTTAAAATTTTAAACTTTAAATGCTTTTCATGTGACGTTGCTTAAATGTCGCTTAAACCAAATAGTCTTTCACCCCTCGATATAATAGTGCAATTATCGTTGAGTTATTGTGACATCTCTTTTTCTTTGAAAACTAAACAAGAATCCTTGACTTTTTTGTTGGCAGTGTAATTTCAAAGGTTGTATGTAGATTAAAATATAATATAATCCCTCTTACTTTAGACTCGTACTAGGGCTAGTGTTAGCAAAGTTTTCAGGCTCAGCCCCGTAAGGTCGAAAGCGACATGTCCGGTGGACCCGTCAGTTTCTAACAATAGGTAGGCAAAAAAAAATACATAATAATAATGCAGAAACTTTTTTCTTCTTCTTGCCCTAATCACACTATGTGGGGTCGGCGCAATATGTCCTCTTTTTCCATTCAAGCCTATCTATCATACGTCATCTCTACACTCACATACTACCCTTGTACATCCTGTATTATATACAGTTCATTCAAGTCTTTTTAGGACGCCCCCTCCTCGCATTAAAATGCGAAAATATCTAACTGTGATTCATTTCAATTTGTATATATATAGCGTTTTTTAAGTGCAAAATAAATAAATATTACGATTATAAACCTTCGCGGGTAGTTACTTTTTTTTAGGGAATGAAGGATTACTTGTGGCCCGGAGGCCTTTCCAGTTTCACCAGGGCAGGTCGGCGAGCAAAGGCTCAGCCAGAACGAGATGGGATTTGCTAACAGCTACCCGAGCGCCTCCAAAGGAGACCTACTCCAAAGCAACTGCTTGGCGCGTGAACCTACTATCGGAAATCCCCATTCGCTGAGAAAATCCGGCGAGAAACTCAGCGCGGGTAGTTTTACAATTGCGTAATTCTATGCGAAACATCGTGCCACATGGCGTCGCATCGCGAGAGCATCGGTATCGCAGGATCCGACTGATGCATGACCACGACCACTCTGTCAAGAGTGTACGAATAGGAAGAAGAATTCTATGCGAACCAGCAATGCAATCCTGTTTGAAGAGTGGGATAGCAGTTATACTATATAATTGAAATTTACTCTTCATGGCCTTGAGACGGCAGGTGACGGAACTTAGGCAGTGATGGGCTCCGATAACCACTACACATGGGCTACATATGGCGGGCTGAGAGCTCGTTCTAACTAGTCACGCTTAAAAAAAGAAATATGTACACCCATGAAATTCTAATAGCTTATGTACCTACCAAGCCAAACTTATTACTCGCTTAGAGACCAGGCATTATTATTTACTTTACTGGTACAGATAACCTCATTAGATGAAACACTGACCTGTTATAGGTAAATAATGAAATAGCAGGTCCGTAACGAGATTCGATTTATGTTCGGGCTGTATCGAGAGATCTCAGTATTGCATTAGGTCGAGATCTGAGAAGCCGACCGGCGCGCCCCGTCACTTCGGGGCTCGGGCTTATTGTTTGGACCGTTCAGATATTTATGATTCATACGGGCTGCGCGAGTTTTCAGATAGCTATAGAGCAAATAGGGCGTTACACGTGAACAATCGCGACAAGCCATTGTGAGCTTGACACAGTTCCGCAACATGTGCGTCCGTGAAAATCCCGCATAACTGATTGGCATGTAAAAACTACCTTCACTGAAGTCAATAACACCAAAAATTATACGGAATCATTATGGTTGCTTCATAAAATAATACTCAAAAACACGAATGAATAATTTCTATACTTTAAATTCACTATGTATTCAGGAACATACCATTAAAATTCGTTTATAATAATATTCGTTTTTTTTTTCGCGTGACTGGCTGTTATGACTTTCTTCCGATCAGACTCGGTGTTTTTAGGCATTCCAAGCACCGGTCACAATTCTCATTGAATCCAACGAATGCTACGATGGATTCGACGTGGACACACAACCCACTCTGTGTCTATCGATTCCGACCCGGTGGTAGATTCAGTGAAACAGTGCCCTTGGTAGGGCTAGCATTAGAAAATTCTCTCAGGTTGACCCCGTAATCTTGCCTACGAATCCGGGTCTAGTTGAATAGCCTTTTAGGCTACCAACGATTACAGGTAGGAAAAAACGTGACTTATGTTTTTTATTTGCCCAGAAGGGTCGATATGGGGTTTTTGATGAAATTCGTCGCCCGATATATTGAAGACTCACTTCATTTGCATTGGTATAAAAACTATCATTCAGACCGGAACACATGATTGCTTCGCATCGAATTAATTAGTACTGTGCGGCATCAATTCGTGTGCTCACATGTAGATCACGGTATACACTTTAAAAAAAAATGTTGAGGAAATATCTTGATTGAACAATTGGCTCATCGAATTTGTCGGTTCACCAAACAGATAAGGGCAATAGGTGGATAGAAATTTGTTCAATTAAGTTTGTTCAGATGGTTAAGAACGTCACTTACAATATAGGGGCCAGGCCGTGTGTTACCACACATGTTAGGCAGCTGTTTAATATTCTAATTCTTCATTCATTCGCTCTATTGGCAGTACTAGGTTAAAATAATAAGCCTATTGTGAAAGCATTTTCGTCTTAGATACGGTTCAATATTTTGTGATAATGGTATATACATATAAATTTTAATACGAATTTAGATGGTGTGATCCACAATACAAATCTTTACAAACTGCCTTATACTCAAAATTTAACTGCATGCGTTGATGAACTCATGCTCCACCTGGGGTTAAGTCGTTACCAGATAACAATGACATTCCAACGAGAATGCCGCCACACATCGCAGATATAAGGTCGAAATCTGAATTGTATTTAATGACGCCTGTCCCACTCTTCAAACCAGATAGCATGGCTGCTACGCGGCAGAAATGGGCAAGATGGTGGTAGCCATCCGTGTGGGCTCACAATAAGTTTTCACAGATTTCAATGACCAATTTCAATAACGGTAGTCAGCGTTTTGGCTCTGTCCCTAGCATTGCTGACCTCCATGGGCGACGGTAACCACTCACCATCAGCTGGGCCGTATGTTCCTCTGCCTGTACGGGCAATAAAAAAAAAACAACCTAGTGTTTATTTTGCTTATTATCATTGTTTCCATTTACCTATTTGTTTGAGCGGTTCTTCTGACACTGGACACAGTTTGACTTTATTGACGACGATTACCAATGTGAACTGCATCGTTTCACAGCACCGTAGTAGCACTCACAAACACATTCCGATTCATTCACATAACTGCACAACATTAACTTATACATCGTCCGTTACGTCTAACACACGTCAGAGTCAATTAAACACTAAAATATTCTGTTTAACATAGCTGTTGGTCATATGAATTGCATTTACAGTCATATATGTAGAGGAATTAATAAGAGCGGCCGTCTGCGTCACTTGTCCCATTATTATTAGCCCTACAAACAAAGTTAATTGTAAATGCGCGCGGCTCCCGCATCAATTGGGAGCGACAGCGCAACGGGAGAACTTTAAAACGACGGAAATAGAATGGAATCGTTATTTCTAGAAATGGCGAGTACAATGGTGTTAGGCGAATCGATTGATCGGTGTATTGTGCGCGAAAGCAGAATAAGATTATCACGGCGCTGACTCAAACATGCACAACAACGAAATAAACATATCGTGCGCTCCAAAAATACACTAAAACGCATTTCAGAGATGATTCTGCGGCCATCTGCCGGCCTAGTGATATATTATTATGCATAATAATCCTCTTAGTAAATAAATGAATAGCGTCTCGTAAAAAAGAACATTACAATACACTTCATGGCTTACTCACTATTCAAGAACTGTTTCCACGATTCCTTTAGTGGTTGCCTAAAATGATAGCATAACATATTAATATATTACATTATGTTTTATTGGTGTTGTAATGAATACTCTCACTGTTCAAGTTACGTACTGTAATTACTCAATATTCTTCAAGAGATGACGTAGAAATACCATGTGAGACGAGAGGTAAGAATGTATTCAATATCCAAATTTGGGAGAATCACTCATGATTTAATTGCTTCATGTAATAAAATAATTGCAATTAAGCGTAAATGGGTATAAAACAATGTAATCTATCAGCTTTACGTATGAATGCTGTAGAGTATATGACGTAATACTCGTAATAGTACTGATTATTTCATTTGGTATAAATTGAATTTATGTTGCTAGTTAAAGCTAGTTAAGTATTTTAAGTATACACGTTAATAATTTAATCACCCATTTTGCCTAATTGCCTATATTGTGCTCATTCAAAGCGCAGGCGGGACAGGCAATCGCTTTTCTTGGCCTTGGCCTCTTTAGGAAACATGTACATATTGTATATCTTATTTAGTATTGGCATGTAGCATTTTATGTTTTTGTTAACCAGGTCGATTACTGTTATAATAAAATAGAATTCTAGAGGGTTAATGAGATACCTTTCATGAGTTAATTGCTAATTCCTCTGTTCTAAGAGTCGGCATCATATTTTCCATTGAAGTTACTAAAGTTTCTGTGATAAAAATGGTGATCGATATATTTACTTACATTTGATGAGAACCACGGAGTCGTGGGGCTCGCACTGGACCTGGGTGGCGTTCATGGCCAGCAGGCCGCCGCCGGCCGCGCCGCCACCCGCTCCGTTCGCCTCTCTGAAATAATTAATAGTTAATAGTTTTATATAAAAATGAATTGCTGTTCGATAATCTCGCTAAGACTCGAGAACGGCTGGACCGATTTGGCTAATTTTGGTCTTGAATTATTTGTAGAAGTCCAGAGAAGGTTTAAAAGATTAGATAAATATGAAAATGCTCGGAATTAAATAAAAATAACAATTTTGTTTTTCCTTTGATGTGTCCCCCGTTGACGGATTCCTTTTGTTTGTTTTAAGCTTATTTTATACAAAAGTTTAGGTCTTTTATTTATCGATTGAGGCACTACGAAGTCTGCCGGGTCAATTCATAGTTTTATTGTTACACTAGCCGTATTCGCTCGTTTCGCTGGGCATTTAAAATTAACATTATTATTTATTGTCATTATTATTAGGGAGTAAGTACAACACTCATATAAATATTAGCCTATCCATTAAGTACATGTATTTTGTACATGGATACCAAGTTTCAAGTCAATCGGATGCATGGTTCAGGAGTTATAAAGGAGCATCCGTAAAAACCACTGTGACTGTAGATTTATATAATATAGATAAACTTTTACATTTACGCGGTGCGGATTCACTAACGTTTTGACCGAGCGTAAAATTTTGAAAATTAAAAAATGTTTAATATGAATTTGTACAGTGACAATGGCTCCAATTAGGAATTTTTCAAATAATAAAGTTCAAAAAAATACAACTCAGTAGTTTTCGTATGATTCTCGAAAGGATAAATTGATGAGCAAAAAATGAGAAAATCATCGAATTTGGATCATGTAACTTAAGATAGAATTGACAAGTCAAAAGGATATTTTTTTCAAAAAATTTTGTGAACTTACGAACAGTGCAGTCGAAATTAGAGGAGATACGAATACATCAAATTTTCTTTTTTTATACCTTTTTCTTTGTTTATCGATAAGACGCCCTACTTTTTATATTGTAATAAATTTTATTACTCATTTTATCTTTATGTTTTGCAGCTTGATAATGTGTTCTCACAGAAACATGTAAGTTATGGCGGTATACAAGCAATATGGTGAGTCTGGATCCATGACCTACATAAGTGTTTGGTTTTACCATCACTTTTCTGTCAGTTGAAGCGTGAGAATTTATACCCACAATCTCTATGGTGATATGCAGTTTAAATATTTATAGCTGTAGCTTTTTTTTTATTATTGCTTAGATGGGTGGACGAGCTCACAGCCCACCTGATGTTAAGTGGTTACTGGAACCTATAGACATCTACAACGTAAATGCGCCACCCGCCTTGAGATATGTATAAGTTCTAAGGTATCAGTATAGTTACAACCGAAACGCATTACAGCTTCACGGCAGAAATAAGCAGGGTGGTGGTACCTACCCGTGCGGACTCACAAGAGGTCCAACCACCAGTAATTACTCAAATTATAATTTTGCGGGTTGGATTACACGATGTTATTCCTTCACCGTGGAAGTCAATCGTGAACATTTGTTAAGTACGTATTTCATTAGAAAAATTGGTACTCGCCTGCGTGATTCGAACATCGGTGCATCGCTAGATACGAATGCACCGGACGTCTTATCTTTTAGGCCAGGACGACTTCTAACTTTAAATTAACTTCTTTTCTATACTTAATATTATAAAGAGGAAAGATTTGTATGTTTGTTTGTTTCGAATAGGCTCCGAAACTACTGGACCGATTTGAAAAATTCTTTTTCCATTAGAAGCCGACATTGTCCCTGATGAACATAGGCTTTTTTTTTTTTTTTTGGTCAGGAGGAAATCGCCGGACTTCCGCCCTTTTCTGGGGATACTGGGCGGGGTATGTCAGAGTCGAACTGACTAAAACCTCCTGTCGCTCAACAACCAACGTCCAAACCTCGCATGAGACAGAACTCATGACAAGGCAAAGGGGGGAAAGTGAAGCGTTTAGTGCGGAGCACATCTCTCCCATCACCCTCCCCCTCGGGACGCCGGACTGGCGGTCGTCGGCGCCACGACCACCAGCCCTCTCGGTCGGCAGACTGTCCGAAGCCCGCCTAGATGGCGCCGGTTAGAGTGGGTTACCCTACGGAATACCCCGCTGGGCCAGAACCAGCGTGGGTCGAGGATAGCCGGCCTTCCATCACCCGGATGCTCTTGCGTAAAACGCGTGCAGAGCAGCTTGCACGTCGTCTTCTTAGGCCCCCCTCGCCGGTCCCCAGACCGACATGTGAGGGGGACCCGAAACACTTAGAGGGCCAGGGCTTGGGCGAAATCCGCCTCCCTGGCCCCCGCTCGACGGCGGCGGGATTTTTTATTTTAATTTTTTTTTTTTTTTCATGTGTGTTTTAATGTTTCCGAAGCGAAGCGAGGGCGGGTCGCTAGTATTGTATATATGCTCATACTAGTTCACGGCCCACCTAGTGTTAAGTTAAGGGAGGCTATAGACATCATCAAATACGCCGCCCAACTTGGAAATATTGCATAGTGGCTGGCCTATTCTTTGAACGGGAACGCATGACTGCTTTGCGGCAGATATAGGCTGGTTGGTGGTATCTATCTGTGAGGGCTTACAATAGCACCCGTAAATTCCGGATGAGGATCGCATTACTCTGATATGATACACGGAAATGGCTGCTGTCCATTCTCCGCTGAACCCCTTTCTGTCGTTTTACGACACCGGCGGGAAGACATGGGGTTGTGCTATTTTAAGCCGAACCGACACATCTTGTCCCATACTCATTAAATACAAGTGCTCTCCACGAGTAAAGCGCTTAAACTCTTAAATGGTTTCGAATATCTATGATCCTCTTCGTTTAAACAGAAATTCCTATGCCTTATCATTTTCCCGTTGTAGATGCGTACAGATAGAGGGCGGTATAACAACCGTGAGCGCTAATATGTGTTCCAATTCTAAAATGTTAATTAAATCGATGTTTCTTATGATCAACATCTATTTTATTACGCTGCCTTCTTTTTTTTTAAATACGTCTTTTCACTTTTCACTGGATACAAATAACACATTACACAAGTGTTGGTGTTGTAGATGCGGACTTCTAGACCCTAATATGTTTCACGAATTGATCACGAAATGTTCGTGCGTTTCCACTTTGAGGGTAAGATAGTATTCAAATAATATTGAGATTACCATTATGCCAAAAGGTTGGCAGCACTCTCTTTGTGATGTTGTCGAATTCGGTCATAGCTTAACATCGAAAGGGCTGTTAGCTCGTTTCCCATATAATGTATTACAAAAAGATTGTAGAGTATTTCGTATCTGAAATATCGCTATTAACTATGACTCACCATTGAAATAAAATGTTTAGGGAAAAGAATATGATTTGGTCATCATTACACAACGGCAATAAAAATTATCTCAGTGGCATCATTAATTATTGGCATGTGGCTATCACGGAATAATCAACAATTTACCTACATAAATTATTATTTTTCTCTGCTGACCTGCAAACGATAGGTATGATTTGATATGGTAGAGATATTGTTTGTAAACCATCACATGTGTCTATCAAGTGCAATAATTAAGAAGTTATTTCAAGAATCTAAGTGTTCGTAGTGAAATTAGAAATGAAAAATAAAATTTTGAATCATAAAATAAACATTGTATAATAAAACTTAACCTACAGATGTTTTTTTTGTGTGTACAAACAAAGAACATACATTTAAATGATTTTAACAGCAAGCAGGAAGTAAGGAATATTAAGTTCCCTTTCGCTTCATAGTTGTTTAAAAATAGATTGTGTCAAAAAAAAATTTGAAGGGGAGCATGAACTTGTGTGTTAAATTATCTGTTTTGAAGAAAAATAGCTATATATTTTTAATGACAACAAGTCATTCTCTTCTATTGCAGTCAAGAATTTAGAGAGGAAATTGTGCTTATATTTGGAATGGTTTTTCATTATCACCTGATAGATAATGAGGTTCAGTATCAATAAAAGCAAAGTATTAGAATTACAAAGAAACCAGAGCAGACTAGAGTGTGGACTGTAACAGTTCATTTCACCAAATTAGTATTTATTTAATTTCACTATCAAAATTTTGTTCTAATAATTAGCTCATAATAATACATTGACTTATTTAATAAACAACAGTATATAACTCTGTGTAAATGTATGTGCTTTTGTGTTTAATTTTAATTTATTTATGAAAATGTAATCATTGATTGATTTAAGGAATAGAATAATTGAGCTAAATATCCAAAAAGAACATTGTGCAACTTTTGCCTATATTTTTTTGATTGAAAATCACAATTAAAACTAACTATATTTTTTATAGATTACTTATAATATCAACAAATATTTTCATTGAAAATTAGGCAATAGTAATATATTTAGACATACAAATAAGGATTTAGTTGACAATGAAATTTGTAATGCATTCATAATATTGGGAATAATGATTACAAGATTAAACTGTAAAAATAGTTTTATTTATGTCTACAATTAGTGAAGTCAATGAAAAACGAGCACCGTTATTTTTGAAAATTAAAAATAAACTGAGAGGGGAATATTTTATTCAGTAAAAAGTACACACAAAATTAAGAGATTTATTGACGATATATACTTAATAAATTTGTTATTAGACTAAAAAAAACGATTGTTATATAGACACACATTTTTTGTCAGTATTATCTAATATAATTAATTTATATGATAAGTTTTTATAAATTTATAAATTGTAGTTTATTTCTTTTTTAAAATATAATGAGGAAAATGTTCAATGAAATTAAAAGATTAAATATGAGGCAAGTGACTTTTTCATTGTTTCCACTACGAATAGGAGATGGACATGATTATTCAAACCAGAAATAGGTATTTTTATTGACAGTGTGCCAAATAAAATGTACATTTCATGTCCAAGTTTATTAAACCTGTCTTTGTAAACATACTAAGCCCTAATTTTACAAACACCAGATAAAATTTATCCATCCGGTAAATTACAACCACACTGAATAGAAAAAATATATAAATTGAGTATTTTTATCTTATTTATTGAAGTGTAACTTTTAATTTCTTTTTTTTTTCTTTATGCCACAATTCGTTTTTTTTTAGATAATTTAAAAATAGAAGATTTAGATTCAAGATTTTTATTATTTAGTTATAAAAGTCAATGATAAAATAGTACAAGTTTTTCCTGTTTGACAGTAAATTTCTTTTTTTGTATTGTAGTTTTTTTGTTTAAGTCATGATAGCATTAGTTTCATCAATTTCTTTTTTTTTATATAGCATTTTCTATTATACTCTTTAATTGTAAATTAAATGAATTAAATGAAATATGAATTAAATGAAAATTGAAATATGAAATGAATGTTAATATTGAGGTGTCTGTATTTAGATGAGCCATATGTTAATATTTCTAAATTAGATTAATCAAAGATTATGTAGTTAGTTCTAATAATCTTTCAACTTGGTCTGTACATCCTAGAAAATGCTTTATAGCATTTGAATGTTTTTGGGTGGAAGAGATATTGTCCTACCTTACCTTTGCATGATTTAATAATATTTTCTGTTTACATTCTGCCATGTAAAATATTTCCACAGATGATGCATAGTTTTGATAAGCTTTGTTGACATAACTGCATGTTATAATACAACAATTAGTCATAAAACTTACATAAGGAGAGATTACCGTGTATGTAGTACAGGTGTTGTTAATGTTTTTATGATAAGATTCTTACATTTTGTACTTAGGAATATATTTTTTTAATTGAAGAAAATTGGGTTTAGTGATGCTATAAATTGTAAAGAATTTAAAAATAATTTGTTAGTGTATTTCATCACGAATAGTTGTTTTTGTACTGATTTTAAATTTTTTAAGTATGGTATTTTCTTCAGTTTTCTTTTAGCACAATATGATGAATGACACCTTTTTTGTCTGTGACCACGAAAACTGTAAAGTATTTTAACTGTCGGAAATAATATAATAAAAACACAAAGTCAAGACTAAGCCGTAAAAGTAATGATAATTATTTTAATTTTTATATGTTTATCTCGCCTCGCAGTGAAGTTTAGCAAAATTCTGGCAAAATCAAAATGTTTGCGTCCCAATTTAACGCATCTCTGAACATGAAGTTAACAATGAAGGTTTATGAAGCATTAGAGTTATGTTTTAATAAAAGTACCTACATTAAAGACAAGGTTTCATATTTCCAATGTTTATTTCACTTTAGAAAACTAGTGCCAATAGATTTGCCATTGGATAGACTTTCTTGACATATGACATGAGTCTATTATGGGTCAAGAGACGTTGTCGCAGTTTTAGGTCAGAGTACGATGAACTTGAACGCGCTTTACTCACCGTAAAATGCTTATTGCCGGCACTTGGCTCCCTGCGGAATGCGTGCAGGCAGGGCCCGCATTCGCTAGGAAAGCATTACCCACTGTTTTATTCACGTTTGGAAAGTTTCCTGAGTGGAAACCGGCCACGACAACAATCACTAGTTACACTACGATGTCCACATGTATCAAATTAGATAATAAACTGAGAGACTAAACAGTAAACACCACTCTACTAAAATCCACTGTTCTACGGACAAAAGACACTGGTATCCATCTATGTAACAAGCACCACGGTTGTTACTTAATCCTCCGTCACTGCTGAGCTTGTCATTCGTTTTATATATTTTCACCCCTATTATTCCACACACTACGTAAACAAGTTAGAAATTGTTCAAAAAATAACATGCAATAAAATAAACGTCAAGCACACCGCAAATTCCGAAAAACACAAGACGCGGTGCGCAGCTGGCCGTCTCGCCCGCCTGTCGCTCGACTGCGGGTGTGAAGGCGGGTGGAAGGGCATGCAACCGCTTCTACCACCGCGCCCCCTATACTTCCCGCCGCCAAGCCGTTTCCACATTCATGTTCATTCGTATTATTTTATTTTTAATTTACTTGTATATTTATATGTTTGTAGATAACCAATTATGTGTTTATTTAGTAATTAATATTCTATATTACCTATTTCAAATGTTTTTTCATAGCATTGCGTTTTGTACATAGCTGTACTTTTTCGTATAATACTGTTATTTTATTCAACACTAAATATAAACATAATGCAAGAGAACCTCTTTGAAAATACAATGTGCGATCTGAATGCTAAAAGGGATATTTCTAGACAAGTTAGGTCAATATATTCGTTAAAAAGTTGAAAGGTTAAAATTTCTAAGCTATACCCATCTCTTTCTTTTTTTCATAGACCGTCACTCATTATTTCCTTCAAAAATCTTTGAACTTTACAATTTGAATATTCAGCTGACGTGCATTCTTCAATCATATTACGCGATTACAAATGCAGTCGAAATTTTGATTATACATAGTTAGTTAATTTATAATGTTTCTTGTACCTATTTTAATCAAATATGGAGGTACATATTAATTTTGAAAGTTCCGATTTTTAATAAGACAAAATATATATTAATCCAAATATGCATTTTTCTTTTAGTTTTATCTCCCAAAAAATATTTGAATTAATATAAATTTTAAAGCTGAATGTGATTTTTAATTTATTTTGCATATTTACATATAGAAATAAGTTTACATCCATTTATTAAAAGCGCTAAGAGCAATAAACCGCCGCGCTGCTAGTAATCGTAAGATTTCAATAGTGCTCGGAATGTGGGATTGGGATATAAACATGCGCTTGGTTAGTCGACGAAAGCATGTGCGGTGGTTGGCCTTCATCGACAGAAATCCGCACAAACCTGCTGCATATTTTCAAAAATATGTTCATTTCGCATGACATACTTTCATGGTAATTTTCGAGAAAGTGATCATTCATTGGTGATCTATCATCGTCTTTTATTCACATTTCTCCTTTATTATGCATCTGACTGATCCGGGGGGACGGAGGACCGACTCTTATTAAGTATTGTTTGTGAACACATGTGTAACATAACACACATAGAAATTACAGCACAGAAAAGAGAAAAGTGAAGTGTGAATTTGTCAGTACTCTAGTTTATTTTTATTAAAAGAATTAAATTACCTAAATGTCACAATGTATATTTTTCCGAGTATTTTCTAAATTGCGCACCTGTAACCCATTTTATTTCTCTCAAATTTGTAAAAATATATAGTTCACTTCCATACTAAACAGAATGGAGTGCGTCTTATCGTCAAATTTGTTCTTGATCCGTCAGATCCATCCAGATCCATTAGATTGAAAGGTTTTTTTTGGAATGTTTAATCGCTGGACGTGGTTTCACAGTAAGCGAAGTCTCAACAAATTCAATCAAACACCATTTCCATCAAATCCATTTTTCCCTATTCATTACGATTCTATTTCTAAGCTCAACGCTGGCAGCAATGTATTGCAATAAGCCGATTGCTATAGGGAAAAGAGAAGAAGAAGAAGTCTCATCGATAACGCCTATCCTTCCGTTCCAACCGGAACAAATGATTACTTCACGTCTGTCGATAATTTGAACGTACTTTATTTTATATGAAGGATTATATTAAAATGTCTATGTGTGGACAGTTATTTAATTTATCTAATAGTTCGTACAGTTCAAACGGATATCCTTTCTATTTCGGTCCAAGGATAAATGTTAATGATTACCTGTCTAGTATCGGTGTATTACAATATTTCACGTCATTGTCAACTAATCCGACTATTGTTATAACGAGCGTAGAATTCTAGAGGATTAATGAGATTTCTTCATTCATAACTTACAACTTGAATTGAGAATGCGAGTTTAAAAAATTTACGTCGTAAGTATGTATTTTAATATAAGCTCCTCAGTCGTTGGAGAAGATAAGATCACAATATAATTGTCACCGTATTGTTTAATGATAGGTAGATTCTATCGAATAAATGATAAGTGAGTAAATGCATTGGTCGACGAAGCGGCTTCCAATGGCACTATTTAGGGGCTTTAATATTACTGAGGTTGCCAAACGAGTCCCTTCGTCTCCAAGGTAGAACGACATCAGTTTGCCAAGTTTTGGGTATAAATACATTTAGTATGTTCGTAATATACTATACTTTTATTTATGCTATGACACACAAATATTTGTATCAGCACAAAGTCAGTTTCGTGATCAGTCAATTACAATTGGTGTATTTATTTATTTAAATAAATAGACGAACTAACAGTTCAGTGGGTTTCTTCTATTGGCATTATGATATGCCTATCGCCATCCACCTTGAGACATGGGCCGAAATTGAAGTCTCATTTCATTGCATCGCTACTGTTCTTGACTGCTCAGTAAATGGGTAAAGATAATTGTCCCTTACTAAGAGAAGTACGGTGAGCTTGTAGTACTCAGTACACGTCAGTTTGAAGAATTTGTTGTTGTATTTATTTATAGATTACGAGTCGCATACCCGAAGCGCCTTGCTCAAAATATCGCGGTCGTCCTGGCGACTTCCGTCGATTCAACCGAAAGCTCACGCTCGCCTCGCCGCATTATTCACCAAAACGAAAATCGGTTACGATGCGATGTCTTAACGTTATTTTAGAATACTAAGAATTGCTATCCGATTTTATCGTTGGCATGTCGTATTAAGTCGTGACTTTGTCTTAGGTTTTTGATATTAAAATACTGACTTACCTACTGGTGGTAGGACCCCTTGTGAGTCCGCGCGGGTGGGTACCACCGCCCTGCCTATTTCTACCGTGAAGCAGTAATGCGTTTCGGTTTGAAGGGTGGGGTAGCCGTTGTAACTATACTTGAGACCTTAGAACTTATATCTCTGAATTAGGTTTGAAAGTTAATGTATAAAGTTCTTCATTTTTCAAGGTAGAATCGCGAAGATCAATATTATAGATTTTCATAGCAGTATAAGATATATGTCTTTGTATAAGATTCTTATCTGTATAATATTATAAATAATACATAAATTATTTCTGTTTTGAGTGTACTTTCTGTTCAATATCCGTGCGAAGCCGGGGCGGACCGCTAGCTATTATTAAAGCATTTGCTTTGCTTAAATTTGGAGGCGTACGTCTAATAAATAGCATTTGCTTAGAAATTGTAGGGAAGCCGAGTGATGTTAAATTTATCATGTGATGCACTGATTACTGTCAAGTTTCACATATCTTTTAGTGATGGGAAATAAAGTTTGTATATAATTTATTGATTTAGTATACGTAGTTAATCATAATAGTCGTAATAATATTTTCTTTATTGAGCCATTCGGTACAAACATAAAATTATTTGTGACTCCCCGCACTAGGCAAACCTGTCCTTTGGGGGTCGATACTGTAAATTAGCTTTTATAGTGAGAGATATCAAACGCCATAATACACGCCGCAGAAAACATAAAAGTAAGGGCAGAGTAAATATTTATGATCTATTTACAATTAAAAAAAAAACACTATATGAAAAAGAAAACAAGTCTTTCTTTAATTTGTTTAACGATCGAGTGGCTTACTTTTAGTGTTTTATTGAACTCGTATTGAATTTTATTTTTAGGAAATTGTTGAGCGAACTTGAAGTTGGAAGGAAGGACAGGCAAAGGAAATATACGTTTTTTTAAGAAACCAATGACCCACAAGATGTTAGACACTTTTTTCCTACTTAAACCTACGCTGGTAGCCTAAGGTGCTATTTCAGCGGGTAGGTGAGCTCACGGGCTCAACCCAAAGAGAATTTGCTAACACTAGCACTAAATAATACTGTTAGTTCACGAACTAACTGTATTATTTACACATTATTAAACTTGTAACACGTACAAGTGGGCAATTTTACAAATTAGTATAATTAATTCTCAGCACTTATGACAAGTAACATGGAACAGTTATTTGGAACCTCGGCTCCCGTAACTGAAAAATCAAATATTTTGTCTTATCTAAATCTATGGTGAGCATAATATTATTAAGTCGATTTTCTATATCGGCCATTAATGAAAATGCATCAAATATTACATATTTAAATTAAGCATGCAGATTAATGTTTATATTATAAATAAATAATTAATGTTTTCCATTGTCTAAGTCGGCGTTATCCTTATTTTCTATCAATTTATATTCTAGCTTGCCGTTAGAAGCAGTCGCTCAGGTGGTTGGCTTCCAACTATATGGATTAACCTATTGTCTTTTTATTTATAACTGCTAATATTTTTCAGATAACTTTATGTGGAGATAGCGAGACAGAATGATTGCTAAATTATTGGGTTTCGTTGTTAACTTAGCCCCCGTTCATGAAATTATCCATTCCAAGGTCTTTGATAGCAAGCCATGTCAAAAATGGGTAATTGGGCAGTTCCGATATTTTGTAGATTTCAATAAAACCATTCAACCAATTAAAAGGGGCATTAGTGAATCGAACGGCATGTATCAATAGAGAGGCATTGTTATAAATCTGTATGGTCGTACGGCCCATTTAACCTGCTTTATCAATCGGTAACGCTTGGCGCTGGGGGCGGAGGTCGATGCACTTACATACATCTAGATTGTTTGCCTCATACACGTCAAAGTATAATATGCCTATAACATTGAAAATTAGGATTTTTTTGTTAAATTAAGCACTGTAGTTTGGCAACCAAAATTGTACTATGTTTGTAGCTTTCGAGAGAACAAATAGCACGAGATTATTGAATGTAGCTTTTTTTATGTTAATTTTTCACTACCTACCTATATCAGATTCGGTTGCGATTTTCTCATGTGCAACAAAGTTTAAAATTTACTAGTCAATAAATCACTCACATATATCGCAGTTAATGGAATAGCCTTAAAATGATAATAATATTTTATTCATGTTACAACAGCACATGCCTCTCAAATGAGAAATGTCAGATAACTAAACATTCAATGACACTCGCTTAGTTCGTAATGTCACAGCTTATTTGTAAGCAATTGCGAAACATGGGTTATTGTTTAACTCTCTAAACAAACAGAGCTTAGAAAACCGTATAATGTGAACTCCCATGAGAGTCACGGCACGTCGTGCGAATTATAATCCGTCTCATTAGCCTCAAAGAAAATGTCCGCTTTCTTTCTGTATTTAACAAAGATACCATCGAAAGTTCATCGAACAATACTCATGCACGATGACACTGCCGAGTTTTTATCTCACATCGCTAGCTGACTCACTGTCCAATACAATTCTCTTAATTATTATAATTTACATAGCCAAACTCATCCGTATGATAACTGCCCGAACGGAGTGAAAGTATTCTGGATTAATCACACGCCCGACTCTGTAGATACAAGTTCAATGCCTTTATTATGGACTGTTATTTAAATTATCTTATTCTTTTGCTTTCTTGCGAGATGAAAGAAGCCCGCAGGTGGTGCCGTAATGCTGTTCAACATTAATAGTTATCGTAAGAAGATACAACGAACATAACATTGTCCCTGCGTCTTGTTGATTATTATTTAAAACACCATCAATCAAGATTAATATTCGTATTTAGTCTTAAAATAATTACTGTATGTGGTAATTACTTAAACTATGTTTGTAATATAAATTTCAAGGTGTCATTGATCGTTTGTCTAAATAGCGAACGTAAAGTATCCATTTAGTTTTATGTGTAGATAATAAAGGCAGATAAGTTAATAGAATTGCTTCATGTTTCCATGACTATTCGTTTGGAGAAATGGCAATCGCCGCGGTTTCAGGTGTCACGCACTTCGCTGATATAACATCTAGATTGGCACAGAATGCTAGGGGCGTAATAGTGTCGTAATACTTGTTACTTATCATTACTAATTGGCTGTCACTGAAACCTAAACATTCGTTTGGACTGCTTCTGATTTATAAAGGAAAATAATGTCGGAGTTCTCATGAGAAACGAATTCCTTGGAAACAGCAAACCAGTCAGCGGCGCGAGTGTGCGTATATTAGTATTCCTCGTAGGAAATCTCGGTCACAAGACCTGAATAGGTATAAATGACGATGAAGCGTGAGATACACCGCTACATACCTTTTAGTGGCGTTCATTGTCTTCCCAAGACATTTGAAATTACAGTTAGGAAATTGTAAGCTATTACCATATCGGCGTTACGTTTCAATGGGTCCGATGTTTATTTTTATGACACGTATACACTGAGGGGAGTATTAAATGAATAGCAGTTGTTGTAGGCCAGTTTTCATTCATACCCAAGTGTACTTTTAAACTAGATTCGATTCAAAATCATAGAAAGCCGTTTTGTGTACATACATAGTATCTTACAATTAATTATCTCGATTTTATCAATGCTTTGTGAAGATAAGTGAAAATTTATATTGAATTACGTTTATGTTGAGCTTAATTGTCTTCGAAATCTATTAGAAACTATATATTTGAAAACAAATTGATTTAGTCTTCAGAATGTGGACTAATACTTATTTTGCGAGTCGCATTAAATAGTCTAAATAAACGTCTCATTTCTTCAAAACTAGGTCGGCTGAATTTAGCTAACTATATTTTCAATAAACACCGTTGGTCTACCGAAAAATTCCAACCGCTCGGTGGAAGATCTTTCCCTTGTCGCGTATATTCTTTACAATTACAAATAGTTCTTGATAACAATTAACTTGTTTCATTTATGAAATCAAATAAATATTTTATTTCATTTAATGTTACTATAATCTATCTCTGTATTTATTCTTCGAACTCCTGTGTAGTATAATATGGAATGACTCGTTGCAAAGGTGCGATGTACAATTACACTTATTAGCACAATTTAAGCATAACGTACTCAAGACATGTACTTTCTAACAAACCGCTTTTATATTCTAAACAAACAAAAAACAAGAGTATTACGTGTTTTAATTTGAAACTAGTCACAGTCTCAACGTGGGAACGTTGTAATAATAAACGGGAGGACCGTTTACGTAATATCATCGACTAATGGTGTAACAAGAAACGAGGCGTGGGTTCCGCCTATGCTAGAGCAGCGGCATCCGGTTAATTTTGCACCTTCGGGGCTCATGCCGCAGATAAGAACGCAGTGAAAGTCCTCCGCGGAGAAGAACCGTCTATCGCGTACTGTTGTAAGACGACGGTCACGCTCCGTTGGTTTAACTGTGACCATGTTTGTAATGTAAACAATCTAGCTGATTGATAGGTTTATTATTTGAGAGCTATCTTCCAGGAAGCGCGACATTGTCCATAATATAATGGAACAATCACTGACAATTCGTCTATGGGATGCTCATTTTGGTATTACAATTGATAAATAATAATGTTGCGTAATGTTATAGACGCACAGTTTGAGAGAAATTGTCCGACCACGCCTTCAGACGTTGAAAAAGCTCCAGGCACTTTTCATCATTCAATATATTCAATACTTTTTTATCGCGGACATCGACCTCTTGATTTTTATGGTCAGAACAGATTGAATCGATAATGCTTGTAGTAATTTCTATGAGAAACAATTCGAGATGTGTGAAAAATGACCGAAGCCGCCTTTACTGTATTGTATACTTTAAATATGTATATATTGGTCCGACATTACAATTTAAAAAAATGATTGCACTTTTTTAGTAGTACTGGAACTTTCCTTTCATTTTCTATCTGGAAAGGCAAAGGTATCATACCATAAAACCTAATCTTTCATAAAAAATTTAATCAAAAATGCTAATATGAAGTGAAATGAAATTAAGTTGATTAATTTGGAACATTAATCAATTAGCATAAAATTAAATGAAATGATATCAGATAATATGGGATGAAATATAATCTCAGTAAAAAGGTAGTTATTTACTGAGACTTTTTCCGTGGATTTTTTGGAGGATTCCGAGAAGCTACGTCCAACGGCTTTGTTTAATTTTTTTAAATTGTCCACTTTCACAGATACTAAACAGTTAATAAACCGTCTTTATTACACATTTAAACCTGAAGAAACACTAAATAGACAAATCCACACAACTTCGCTCCGCGCGTTCCCGCGAGAAAGTTCTTGTTGCACTTTTTTTTTATCCAAAAAATTTAAAGTCGTAGATTAAACATCATAATATATTATGAACATTAAATATTTTATAATTTCATAGATTTTAAATATTATGTAGTCTTCGTTTTAAACAAGTTGTGATGCTAGAACAGAAATATATTCGCTTGAGGCTAAGTTAAGTGAAGTTGTTCTTATAGCTATGCTTTGTAGTCATAAGTTTCATTCTACGATCTCTTATTTCATGATGAGTAGCAGAATTAACACTGTGGTATCTATGGTCTACGGTAGCCGCTTAGCATGACGCTGTGAGTTCCCTTGCCTATCTACGCCAATCAAAGAACATATTGCAAATTGAGAGGAGACACTGTTGAATTGGACTTGATCAAATTTTATTGCGTGGGCTATTGAGGTGAATTGAGAGTTGTATGGGAACCGTTGTTGAAAATTTGAATGAGAGGTGTATGTCTAATTTATAAAATATAATTATTTTATTTTAAGTATAGTAGTTATGGGTCTTGCGGCCTTGGCTATTTCTCCCGAGAAGTAATAATGCGTTTCTTTTCGCAGGACTAGGAAGCCGTTATATTAAAAAACTGAGATTTAGAACTCATGCCAGCTTCTTCAATACCATACCATGAACAAATACCAGCTTTTTCCATTTGACTCCATACAGAGGAGGGCCGTTCGGATTGTCGATAATCCCATTCTCACGGATCGTTTGGAATCTCTGGGTCTGCGGGCATCTCGTTTTTACCATCGCACCGCCCGCCACCGGAGTAGAGTTCATCCATACTACCTGGAGCCACTGCGGTCATCCACAGTGCGTTTCCAGAGGTCTTTTTTGCCACGTACCATCCGGCTATGGAATGAGCTTCCCTCCACGGTGTTTCCCGAGCGCTATGACATGTCCTTCTTCAAACGAGGCTTGTGGAGAGTATTAAGCGGTAGGCAGCGGCTTGGCTCTGCCCCTGGCATTGCTGAAGTCTATGGGCGACGGTAACCACTCACCATCAGGTGGGCCGTATGCTCGTCTGCCTACAAGGGCAATAAAAAAATAAATTAAAAAAAATGCTCAAGGTGGGTGGCAGCATTACATTGTTCACGTCTAAGCTCGTACATTGCTCCAAAAATCACTATAAATGATTTAATCCATGTAACCATATCATCCACATTATTGCAATCTATACATTCGCTTCGTTTAAGAAACATAAAAATACCTATTTGGTAAATACGCATTAAATTTAAGAAATAACAGCAAGGGCACATCAAAGTTTGAAGGAAACGATTGAGTGCCACGATTCGGCCATTGCATGAAAATGAAAACGAACGAACGTAACTCAATTAAAACTAACAATAAAGTCACATTAAATTGACAATGACTTATCGATACGAATTTTTATTTTATTTCTAAATACAGAGCACTTTCACTAGTTCAACCTTCTCGAGAGTGCTTCGGCAAAAAGTTCGCGAATACTTTCGGCGATCTAAATAGCGGAGTCGGGCCAGGGCCGTGAGGTACCTGGTTTCGAACCAAGGTTGAAAAACCAGATGGCATTAACTATAAGTACAACAATACTTTCGCACACGACCGTCGAAAGCGAATACAGTCCCGTTTTAGTAGCAGCATTCTGTGTATAGACGAACGACTTTTTGTCATTTCCAAATCGACGAAATATAAACAGCATAAATTATTCGTTTTTATTGTGTTTACTTTCCACGTTACGTAATCGTATCGTGAAGGCTGATAAGTCAATGAAAGGGTTTTAATTAACGTGTAGGCGTTTCAACGGGTCCTGTAGTGATTGTTAGTAGGTAGATGGTGTCGTGTAACACATTATGCTCGGTTGTTTTATGTGGGGCAGTACAGTCGTGACTAAAACAGAACACGACTATAACTCGACCCAATATAAGTCAATAATTAAATTAAATAATAACAAGGGATATTAAATGTGAAATGTTATTAGCAAATCATTTTTATATATAGGATATTGAATTTAGAATTGAAGATTAGTGAAGATTTATTTTTGTTTTTGATTGTACTGCTTTCTCGATCGTCTATATTTTTATAGTGTAGTCATAATCTTTAATTACGTATACCGTCACTCTAGCGCGCTGGCACCAGGAGGATGGAACGACGCCTCGGCGGCTGCGGACTGCGATGCGGTCCGCTTTGTCGTCGTCGTTGTCGGCGGTGTATGGCGTTCCGATTCGGCAGGCTGGTTCTGATCTGACTATCGCCTCGAGAACCCGTTGGTCGGGCGTCGTCGGGGTGGCGCCGCGAGTCTGGTTGTAGTGTTGACTGCGGGAACCCCCCTACTCTGACTAGACTCTCACCCCGGGCGGAGATCGGACGTCGGGTGCAGGAGAGTCGCTTAGTGCGGTAGAGCCCTAAAAACATACTTGGGCTTGCAGTTCACAGTCGCGGACCAATACCACATGCCTCGCGCGTTCTCTAGGCACGGGGACCTCGTAGGATGTTCGGCCCCCGGCCCAAAAAGTAAGACAGCTGGTATTCCAACGATAAGGACTACAGCATCATACTCGGATTCGGAGGCCTAGCCAGACCGTGGGTTTAACTGCATATTTCGCACTACCTACATTTTTATATACAATTTATATATTTCTTACGAAGTCGTCATGGCCTAAAGGATAAGACGTCGGTGCATTCGTATGACGCGATGCACCGGTGTTGGAATCCGGCAGGCGGGTACCAATTTTTCTAATGAAATATGTACTTAACAAATGTTCACGATTGACTTCCACGGTGAAGGAATAACATCGTGTAATAAAAACCAAACCCGCAAAATTATAATTTGCGTAATCACTGGTGGTAGGACCTCTTGGGAGTCCGCACGGGTAGGTACCACCACCCCGCCTATTTCCGCCGTGAAGCAGTAATGCGTTTCGGTTCGAAGGGTGGGGTAGCCGTTGTAACTATAGTGAGACCTTAGAACTTATATCTCGAGGTGGGTGGCGCATTTACGTTGTAGATGTCTATGGGCTCCAGTAACCACTTAACATCAGGTGGGCTGTGAGCTCGTCCATCCAGCTAAGCAATAAAAAAAAAAAAAACTTAATTTACATTTCATATCTATATAGTTGCATTTATGTACACACATTTGCATGCGCCTTAGACGCGTTGTAACCAATTTCTTTAAACATGATAATAAAAGATTGAAATATCATGTTAAATTCATTATTAAATTTTATATTCGTTCAAGATTAGAAACTAAACCTATAACTACCTCAATGTACTTGTCTTTGTATATAAGTATGTATACACTATAGGTAATTAACTAAAGCACATAACTTATCGTATAAGCTTTAAGCTTTTTTTTTTTTTTTTTATTGCCTTTGTAGGCAGACGGGCATACGGCCCACCTGATGGTGAGTGGTTACCGTCGCCCATGGACTTCAGCAATGCCAGGGGCAGAGCCAAGCCGCTGCCTACCGCTTAATACTCTCCACAAGCCTCGTTTGAAGAAGGACATGTCATAACGCTCGGGAAACACCGTGGAGGGGAGCTCATTCCATAGCCGGATGGTACGTGGCAAAAAAGATCTCTGGAAACGCACTGTGGATGATCGCAGTGGCTCCAGGTAGTATGGATGAACTCTACTCCGGTGGCGGGCGGTGCGATGGTAAAAACGAGATGCTGGTATCATCTCGAACAATTCCTCAGAGCACTCCCCATGGACCATACGGTACAAAATACAGAGGGAACCGAAGTCCCTCCGCAGACCCAGAGGCTTTCTTTAAACGACTAATTCAAAAACACTTCTGTTCTAGACCAAGCTTTGTTGTCCACCTGATCTGCACAGTGGAATGTGCTTTCTTGATAAATATAATATGTCATATAATGTCTTATATTATAATATGTCAAGTAATGTCTCGGTCGTTCATGACCACCAAAACTATGCAGTAATTGAAATGTCGGAAATAATATAATCTCAATAAAAAACCGGAGCTTAAATCTTAATAATAGTTTTATATCTACGACTCGCGAGATCGAGGGAAGTATAATACTATTATACAATTTGTACAGATTACTTTCTTAAAACATGATATTTTAAAATACGGTTCCACTCTATCACGTAAAGAAAAAATCCTCAAAACCCTCTTATAATAAGGTACTTCTACAACGCGATAACGAGATTTGATGTTTAAAATTATAATAAAAAAAAAATGACAATCTGCACTATGAACACAGAATATATTGGAATAGCCGAAATTTTACTGCTTATATTTTATGTAAATAGGTAAAAATATATATACAGGCATAATTGAGCTGTTTCGTTCAGAAAATTACTCTTCTTTTTTTATTGACTTCTAGTCTCATATAACGCGTTTTCGTGCAACACGGGACTTTGTAGGAACGTATCAACAGTATTATAAGAGGGTTACCTGTATTAGATGCGCATTAATCCAACAATATCCAGACACATAAACATTCCCACTGCACATTCTTGACACGTGGATGAAAATAAAACGGCACTATAAGTCGCTTTAAATAGAATTGTATGCATTCACCGAATATTTCATGCAGACAGACGAGCTATATGATTCTCTACTGTTTTGCAGTTATTCTACATAGACAAACACATTGTTCTATTTTCAAATTGGGTCAGCCATTATACGACAGGAGAAAATTAAATAAAACGCTTCCAGCCTTGGCACAATAACATTTAATTCTAGCGCAGCAATTAATTTAAACTAGTTGAAGTTGTAAACGATAAAATCATGATCGATGACAAATCGTATGCGTAGGGAGATTGGTTTGGAATGTTTTAATGTAGGTAGACAATGGAACTGAAATAGACAAGTCCAATTAGAAATGTATCGATAATATTATATTGATAGTCTTACTGACTTTTTATTTCACCACCGGCTGACGTTTATTATATTGTCGTATACTAGTACTACAACATCATTTTGCAATTATAACTTGCTTTACTTTACAGTCTTTTTACTGGTGGTAGGACCTCTTGTGAGTCCGCGCGGGTAGGTACCACCGCCCTGCCTATTTCTGCCGTGAAGCAGTAATGCCTTTCGGTTTGTAGGGTGGGGCAGCCGTTGTAACTATACTGAGATCTTAGAACTTATATCTCAAGGCGGGTGGCGCATTTACGTTGTAGATGTCCATGGGCTCCAGTAACCACTTAACACCAGGTGGGCTGTGAGCTGGTCCACCCATCTAAGCAATAAATAGAGAAATAAAAAAGTTATTGCTTTATCTATGAGCGTTCTTTAAAAGGCGTAGTTCATTTACAATTATCAAGCTATCAAATAACTAAATGATGTGATACAAAATTGTGATACAAATATAAATCGTGACGTTACTAAACTGTTACTCGACTGGCGCATATCCACATTTGATAAATTAAAAACTAAATCGACAGTACAGTACGCATTAAATATAAAAAAAAATTAAAACACGCCGACCTTAAACTAAAGTTGGAGCACTAAAAATTAAAGGCTATCCGAATTTTAATCGTATGCGTCCCCGTTTTTGTAAGCGATATGGCGCATGTGGGAGTGCCAAAATGGTGGACTTTAGTGCGAGTATATTACAGGATTTCAAGGCTTGTTACCTCTCCGCGATACGTTGAAACGTTTGGCGGCTAGGTCAAGGTCACTCGGATTAGAGTCATTGTCGAATTCAACGATTTCATAACACGCATTTGCATAGTTGTCCCCTTATAAGTTTAATTCGTCGTCAAACAAAAAAAAACCGGGTGAAAGGATCGGCAATTTTGACTAAAAGAAGCCGTTGCTTCCCGAGATAATAGTATAAAACCGCAATTTAGAAATGTTTGCATCCCTCGAAATATTTTACAGTTGAGAAGTAGCGGGCAAATGCCTAAGGTATACGATCATCGCCTCGACATCTCCGCCGGCCGGATATTACTGGTGCTAGAGCCTCTTGTGCCCACGGGTAGGTACCACCGCCCTGCCTATTTCTGCCGTGAAGCAGTAATGCGTTTCGGTTTGAAGGGTGGGGCAGCCGTTGTAACTACATTGAGACCTTAGAACTTATGTCTCAAGGAGGGTGGCGCATTTACGTTGTAGATGTCTATGGGCTTCAGTAACCACTTAACACCAGGTGGGCTGTGAGCTCGTCCACCCATTTCAGCAATAAAAAATAAAAAAAAGCTCACCCAGGTGCGTGTCTGGTTGCAGTGTTGACTGTGGTAACCATTGCCCAGATTCGGCCTCGGGCCTGTATCAGGCGTCGTGCGTGTGGGCAGGGTTGCTCAGTGGACTCCTACCATCTTCGGAAAGCGATTCCCAGATAGCACGCGCGCTTGACATAATCGAATAAACGTATACATCTAAATAATATGTATAAAGCCTTCCGTGTGGACTTCGGTAATTTCAAAACAAACATATTATAAAAATATAATAAAATTATTAAGTTTAGTTTTGAGACTAACTAAAACTTTATCGTCAATAAAGACACTTCTTTAAGCCTCACTTTCATTTTAGATTGATGTCGGAAGTGGCTGTTCAAAAGAGTCATTACGGTCGACTTCTATCTCAATAGATTGCATGTTACAGTAATTTGTAAAACAAGCAATTACGGAAGCGACAGAAAATTTAATTCTTTATAACCGAATTCGACCAAGGCGTCTCGGACGGCCTTACACTACTTGGAGCACTTAAATATTTTGTACGACCGGAAGACATTTATAATACGGCTATTGTTTCCAGGATAACGCCGATTCAATCGTTTTAAATACAATGTCGAGATCTTCTATGTGTTTGATCTCGAACAAGGACAAAGTTGACGTAATTCGTTTCATTTGAAAATAGAACTTTACGTTTTAGTCCTGTGACGACAAGAGTCAAAATTCTAGGCGAGTACTTTTTTTTTTAAATACATATACTAATTTTTTTCGTGAAGAAATACACATGCCACAGAGTATAAAATAAGTAGGTATTACGTAATCTTTAAATATTAAAATATCACAGAATTTGCATAGATAGTGGCGTAGTTACAAAATGATCGGTTCTGGACACCAACGCCCACGGGCATCATATTAAATAAAACGTTACTAACGCTCTAACTAACTCAAGCCACTGAGGCTATATTGCAAATTTTATGTTTACTCACAATTCGATCGTACGAGTATTTGTTAATTTTTTTGTCAATATTACCGACAGAAGTGTGAAATGTAAAATCATAAATATCGGTAGCGGTTGTGTGGGATTGCGTTTAGAATAGTCTTTTATGTATTACTAGTGAAAGGTGTTGTGTCCCTAAATGCATGAAAAACACGCAGAGAGAGAGTATAACATTACCATCAACACAAGACAGGCGGTGCCAGAGTTATTCTAAAACCATTCTAAAACCATTATTAGTTCGATGCTTTCAATGAACACTACGCTAACTCCAAATTCATAGGTTTACAGGAGGAGCGTTTAAACGAAAAAAGTTGATAAAATGTTTATTATTGCAGATATATTTATGGTTTTTTCTTGTGTAGCTAGCTGATTTACTCTTGCTTCGAACCCCATCAATAATGATTTGTAATACTTTTAAAATAGTGAAGCGATTTGCGTGAAAAACGAAAATTTCAAAATTTTTAGTTAGAGTAGTGTTCATTGGAGGCATCGAGTTGTTAGTAAACGTATTAATACTGTACTAGAAATTCTAAAGTGCTAATAACAATTGTATAAATGAATCGGCTTATTCGGAACAGATCAAGAATAAACAGAACCACTTACAGTCGTTTTTTGATAGCTATTCTATTAGCTATTGTCAAATATTGCATATAGCAAATATATTTTTTAAATTTCTCTAATGCATTTATTGTACCATATTTTATCTCGTATGCTAGTAGTTTCATGAAATTAAAGAATTCTTCACTGCAACGGCAGCCTTTAGAAGTGAACGGTAAGTTCTTATTACGAGTTCTGATGCAATATGCACTTGTGTTAAGGTGTAATGGATAACAGAATGGCTTGAAACTGAATTACTGCTGCATTCCATTACCTTAACTGGTTAGTTGTCATACACTCCGATTTATAGTCTCTAATCATTGTATACAAGTTCTCGTGCGTAATAAGTGCGTAATATAACGGAATATCAGAAGTAAAGATCGTAAATCTTGATTGTGCCTTTGTTTTTTTGTAATAAAATGATGCATGACGGAAATATTTTCCGTGTTCAGTCAGAAGGTCTGTGACGACCACTTCGAATAAACTCCACAATTAAAACTAGATGCTTGAAAACATGTTTTTTTAAATGTCTTTGCTTGTGTTTTAATTATTAATCGAGTTTTTATTTCATATTGATCTAGATTATCTCTCTTGGATTTAGTTGCTCTAAAGCACATTTAGACGCTCGAGTGTTTGAAGCTGTATTGAGCTGCGCTTAAATTATTTTGATTAATGGTGATGTTACTTTAAAAAATCGTACGATTATTTCTATACGCAGTAATACACATATTAATATAATGCTTGGTAATATTTTAACACCCAAAAAACTAATCAAACTATAGGCACGTACATTAATTAAAGATACCTTTTTATATCATACACATATAATTTATAGGGTAAGTTTAAATTTGATTTGTAATGCTAATTAAATTTAAGTGCTTAATATAGCTTAAATTTTCATGTACATAGTTCATGTGTGACTAAATTTTCAATCATTATTGAGGAATGTTTTCCGTCAAGTAAATTAATTGAAGTAATTAAAGAGTTACTAAGATGTAAACTGAAGAATGGTCGGTAGTGTTCTCTGAATGTTATATCAGAGTAGGTAGACAGCGGCTTGGCTCGGTAGGCAGCGGCTGGGTTCTGCTCATGCCATTGCTGATGTCCACGGGCGAAGGTAACTACCATCCATCAGGTGGACTGTATGCTTGTCTACCTACAAGGTCAATAAAACAAAGTACTGTCAGAGGACAAAGAGACAAAGTATGGGTTTCTTTCCATCCGTATGCTTTCTCAGCTCGAACGAAGATTTTGTTAAAGCTTACAAAATTTGATCCGTCTTATTCAGTTGCCACCACCAATAACCAGTTATTTTCCTCGCGTTGTTGCAAATACTTACTGCAATTTTTTTTCTAGGAAAAGTATCTAGTTTTAAAATCTTTTTCATCTCTTACATTTTCCTTCTCTCCTACATTTTTCTTCACGTCTGCCAGCATATTATGTACATAAAATAAATCGAAAACTTCTTAGAGCCAACGTTTTTCATTTATTCTTCAAGAATTTATCATGCATTCTTAAAATACACCTCACGGAACTAGTTTTCGTGTGTGAAAGCACGCACGCAGTTCATTCATTTCGTCGTGGTTGAACAAATATTATGTTCCCTATTGCCTTTCGGTGTCGTTTGTCAATGGACGCCGAACGTTGACTCGATCGTGCATGCTTCGACCGTGACCGGAGGGGACAAGGGGACAAAAATACCTTTACTAACTCATCAAGGATTATGCACTGGAGGCGGTGAAATTTTACCACCAGATCGGCATATGATGGTGGTAGGACCTCTTGTGAGTCCGCACGGGTAGGTAGGTACCACCACCCTGCCTATTTCTGCCGTGAAGCAGTAATGCATTTCGGTTTGAAGGGTGGGGCAGCCGTTGTAACTATACTGAGATCTAAGAACTTATATTTCAAGGTGGGTGGCGCATTTACGTTGTAGATGTCTATGGGCTCCAGTAACCACTTAACACCAGGTGGGCTGTGAGCTTGTCCACTTATCTAATCAATTAAAAAAATATATACATACATGTATATATAAATAAATAAGTCGTATAGTTTTTCCAGAGGTTTTATCATAAATATAACGTCGCTTTATGAACGTCTTATGAAATCCGACTAATACCTAATTACAAAAAAACTCTGATGTTATAGTATTGTGAGCGCGAATGATGTTCAAAAACACAATACGCCCTAACACCAGTAAAGGCGGGTTGGTTTAATAGGTACGTTGGTGGTAATATATCGATGGTACGTTGATACAGTTCTCAAAGAACGTTGTTGTCTATACTCCGGTGAATACGTTTGTCGCTTTTTTATAAGGCCTGCCGGAAGAAATGGGGTGGTTTTATTCTATTTGATTTCGATGGGCTACGGTAACTATTTAACCAAGTGGGCTGCAAACTCGTCTGTATATCTAGGGCAATAAAAAAAGAGTATTCAGAGAAAGTCAATAGAGAGGTTACAAACAAAAAAAGGGATAGAAATTGTATGTTTTTTTGTATTGAGCTAATGTAGCATCCTTTTGCTAATTGAAGCTTATCTAAATACAATCTGTAAATTTTACGTACCTTAATTAATATCGTTTTCTCAATTGTTCGTTCCTTACATTTACATTAGCTCTGTTAATATTGACACAGTTGATTGCAGATACATTGAAACATTGATTTTAACCATTTCAGTACAAGGATAAATTTATTTTTATTATCTCATATGCAATCATGCGTGAGTAATGCACATTTCGTGGGTGCTGGGTCAATTCACTGATTTAGTTCTTAGCGGTTAATGGTACTGACTCCTGTGTCACCGGGTTTGATTCCCAGTTTCTTTATAAAAGATGATTGGTGTACGGGTTTCGGTCTTGATGTCTTCCTGTATGTCTTTTTCGTTAGATCTACATCGATGCAGAAGTAGCATTTACACAGAAGAAAATCGTATATTGGGATAGTCCAATAACTTAGGTATTTAATTCGTATACTAAAAAAAAAGTCTCATTTATAATTCTTCCCGTGTTTTTCGCGGTAGATTATTTAGTTCATTCGAATTTACTCGAGAAAATTAAACTTTCATTAGATTTACTCATCATTCTGATGGTGGTTTTTCTTGGAACTTTATATATAATTTGGTCATAAACAAATTAAGACGTACCCTTTGAACCAGGAAAAGGCATTTAGTTTTTAAATCTAAAACGGGAACAAAAACTACGAGATTGAACGCATATGAACACAATTAAATGTGCATCACAAGATCGTTGCTTCAATACAAGATAAAAACTTCGAACGAAAAACCTAGATTAAAACTTAATAAGTTGAACACGAATCGCATAAAAAGCAGTAATAAAATAACGAACGAGCCAAAAAAAAAAACAAACAAACATTGCTTCGCAGAAAGGTCACGGTTATATGGATTTACATAATGTTCACAGTCCACAATCGGGTACGAATCAGCATGATTATCAAGTGCTCAATAAATATTTTCACGCCACGAAACTACCGCGACATTCGCAACCGCGTACTCGTCTCGCGCTCAGTGTATTTATCTTAAACGAGTTTAATTTAAAATTAAATGTAACCGAGGTTAAACTAATAATTGTTTCTAAAATAGTTTTGTGTAGCCGAAAAAAGTGGCAAACGAAAACAATCTTCAGAGAAAACAGTCCATTAACTTAGCGAAGCGTAGTTTGTGAACCCACATTGATCATTGATAGATAAGATTATGGGAATGGGTTGCGAACTCTCTGGGTGGGCTGTCGCGTTCGAGAAATTCTTTGTGCTCAACCATGGTCGTTACATTTGGCTTACATTCCATGACTAGAAACTTAAGGAAACACTTCTCGGAATAATCGACAATAAAATCAAGTGCAGATACTAAAATCATAACATGTGATAGTCAAACTATCGAGACCGAGAAAGGTGTGAGAGAGCTGTGTCGGCGGGCTCTCTGCATAATTTCTTGTAATTCACCAGAACAGTCTGCTGTGTAATCAAGCCGTGGGTGGCACCTTTTAGTTTGTCCAGACACTCCACACATGCATTTTGAGAAAACACAAAGGACTTAGACAACTCGTACGCCGTTGTTACAACTGATAACGCTTTCGTTTGACATTTAATAAACTTTAACAGTTCAGTGTTGTTTCTTATCTCCAAATTATCTTTCCTGTCCTACATTTTAAGTACATGTTATCTATTCATCTATCGCATACCGTATCCTCGTCGCTACGAAGCAGTTTCAGAATCGACAAAAAAAACCTATAGTTACATTTTAAACAATTAGGATTTTCATAATATTTGATAGATACATTTAAGTACTTCCACGATTAGTCAGAATTATAATGCTTCAAGTAATTAACAGACATTTATTAAATAATAAACATTGCGCGTATCTCTAAATTACTTTCGATTTACTTTCAATGAAGATATAAAATGTGAAAGCTTTATAGACTTGTTACATCAGCTGACTTTTCTTTGTTTTGGTTGTTAAACTATCATGGAGCATGTACGACGAGCAAGGTGTGTGGTCGATCCCTAGGAAAACAGGTTTGAGCTCGCGTCCGGCCTGTTATAAAAAAAAACATTCAAAATTTTACGATGCAAACCAACCAGCCCGGCTACAAAGGTATTTTTTCGTGGATCACCCAATAGAACTCACTTTCCATAGCACACTAACATAGTGATACAATCTCCGTAATGCGTTGTGTCGCAAGCCTAACGTAACATAAACAATCTGCAGAGACATTTATTTTGTTACAAGTAGCAATAGAACAGATGTTCTTCTGAAGATAAAATGTATTCAACTGTCATAACACAACCGTTGTGTTTGTTACATTCATTCATGACGACATTCTGGGCTTCGAGGTGGCGTTTGACATTCGCAAGACTATTATCTGCATAGTATGTCGTTAATAGCATTTTTAAATATGTTATGTTATTAATTTGTGTCTATTGACAAAGATCAAGATAAAATATGTAAATGAATTTTTGATAATCTTGCTTAACTGTTAATTCAAAGCGAGCTACCGTACTACAATTTGGAAATTTTAATCTAGGTTGCATTATCAGACCGACATCTATGTATGCTTACTGAACTTTGCTATTGGCAGGACGTTTTGTGAGAGGCGCCAGTCCAGCGTTCCGTGGGGTAAGATGTCGAAATTTTCGATCACAAACGCAACCAGCTCGATTCCTTACAAAATTCAACCCAGAGTCACAGCCCACTGAGTTTCTCGCCGCATCGTCTCAGTGGGTCGCATTTCCAATCCGGTGCTCTTGCTAGGGCCAGTGTTAGCACCTCTTCGGTTTGAGCCCCGTGAGCTCACCTACACGTTAGGGTGAAGCTGAAATAGCCTCTCAAGGCTATCAGAATAGGTAGGAAAAAAAAACTCTCGGCGGGGATGGAACGCTTACACGGCGAGAATGTGTAATCGATACGATTTTCATGCCTAATTTAATGCAATTATTAAAATTTCTGCGATTTTCGCATACTATCTAGAATGTATTCTTGGTAGGCTGTTCAAGTTTGGGCCAAAAAATGTTGTGTCCTGATGGTGAGTGGTTACCGTCGCCCATGGACTTCAGCAATGCCAGGGGCAGAACCAAGCCGCTGCCTACCAAAGCTACCTGCTCAGTGCTCAAACTCACTCAAGTTCAATGGTACAACAGCTGTCTCACCCTTGAAACCGGAAAGTGTGATTGCTCCTCGCTGTATCAGTCAGGATGATGACACATATTCACAGAGTACTGCAACATGATAACTAAAAAAAAAGTATGAAACAATATGCTAAAATACCGTCAGTATAAGATTCTCATAGAAATGTGATTAAATACATTATCGTAGATTTAAAGTGCAGTCATTCAGTTACAAAGTTGACATTCCATTCGAGCGAGTCCGAAAATAGAAATATCGCTGGGAATTTTGCAGCAAAGCTATTGCTAATACCGAAGGTATTCGAAATTGGCTTGAAAATCTCGAATAAATAATAGGAAAGAATGACGTCCCTGTTTGTGGTCACGTGTGGCCGGGGGCCCGAGATGAAAGTGGAAGCGTGGGCGTTAACGAGCCTTGATATGGAGATCACTTGACGTTCATATCGTGAGAAAGAAACGTGATAACTCGGTCCTTCATACGACATGCCATAGTCAGCGTCTAAGTGAATGTTGAATGTTCAATGAAACAATTCAATTAAAGTTGAGATTGATAATGCTTTAGTGATATAAATTAGCGTGAAATTTCACAGTTTTGACAAGGTTAATTTGTTTGGTTTAGTACCGATAAAAACGTAATTGTAGTGGAATTTTAGTAGCGAAGCTTGGTTAGTTAATTATTTAATTCTTCGGTTTTTGCTAGTCGTTGATACATTTACTATTTTTACCGTTAAATCTCGCGCCTTTATTATCATTACGTTATTTCCGACGTTTCGGACCGTCGTCAAAGCAGTTTTACATATGAATCCTTTGATTTTATAAATTTGGCAACGATTTATGGCACACGCAAAACTCATTAGGCAGTCAGGCTGCGTTTCGTGCTCTTGACCCCCAGACCGCTGTGACTCATTGTCGTTCTAATTGTCCGGTTTGTCTTCACTGCATTGTCACATCGAATTATGTGAGAACTCATCAAGCACAGCGAATTGCTTATTAGAAATATGGTTGAAAATTTTATTATTTATTCATCAGTTTAATTCGAGTGATAAATTTGAGACATTTATTCAATTAATGTTTTTCGATTTGTTCCGCCGGTGAGTAATGTGTCTCATTAACAAAATTTTACTAAGTTGTAGTTATAGAAAGAAAGTTTAAAAAAACGAGAGAGGCAATTTAATTTATAAGCCCTTAAATCAAGTTTACGGCGAGCGCTTATTAATATCACGTTTGCGCTCCCTTAAATGGTTTCAAACGGTTTCGTATGATAGATCTTTTACGGCCGCTCTGCTCATAAATATTTAACTTTCACCAATAACATTTGGATTCATTGTAAGAGCATAAAGTTTCGGGCTATAACATTTCGTGAGTACTTGTAAAGCGGGCGTTAAAGAACGTACTAGTGTTCGTTTACATCTTCGAACGTGTCGCACAATCAAGTATCCTGTAAAAGCTTTCTTCATCTCATTTGTATGCACGCCGTGGACGTTTATGTGATTGTGTAGGTTTGACTGACAAATAGCCTCGTGCCTCGGTTCTTTGTCGGCGATGTGTCGACACGACGCATCCCTCATTGTCTAGTTATGTACTCTGTTCCGGCAGATCGTACTACCTTGATTTATCTACCCCAATTCTCTGCCGAAATAAAAACAAGCACAATACGTTTCATTAAAAAGAGTATTATTATTAACAGAAATAGATTATCATGAAATGATTCCACGATCGAGCAGAACGAAGCAATTCCGATGAACTTTGACGGAGGTCGAAAACCTGTCAATATTTTATCGCATAGCGGTACCGGCAAAATATTTACAGCGATGTGCACGTCCCCGTTTGCACTGAAGAGCGGTCTGCTCTTAGTTAAATAATATTTACACGCACTTCGCTTCTGCGAATGTGTGGTTTCCGGTGCACATGCGTTTAACTTTAGAATGTCGCCGAGAAGCAATGCGGCACAATAATATAACAAATGCCACGGCTAAAACTACATTTATGCATAGCATGCATTGAAAACGTTATTTTTATTACAAACTGCCGCGTCCAATTTATTTCAAACTGTAAGCGGAATTAAGCAATTAGGCCAAACGTTTCCGCTTGACTTTTGCAAGGTCCCCGTTGAGGAAAAGCTGTGTTCGTATAATTTGTCATTCCACGCTTAAGTCGGAGTAAAATAAATCGCATTTGAATCTCATAGTTTACGTTGACGCTTGCGCACATCAAATTGAAATGTTTTGTTGGCGCCGTGCCTCCTTTTCCATCGATTTAATGTTGAAAGCACAAAGATAAATACATAGACTATCCTCACGCGTTACATCCGTCCCAGTTTTAGGAATCACATTACGGTTTGTTTGTTTTTACTGACGGTATTCGGTTCAAAAAGTTCGAAACGATTGTGCGATGCAGTTTGTGGAACAAATTTTATAAATAGTTTTAGGCTTTAAGTGTTAAAGCGTTTCTTTGGTATCTAATTAATCCCGAATGTGATGTTTATATCGCAGGTGAATATACCGATTGATTATGTTTAAAAAAATCCTCATTTTTATTATTTTCCATAGACTAGGTAATACAAGACGTTCCTTGCGAATACAATAAAAAGTTTCTTGTGTCACTTTCTGGTCCATAAAACTACCAAACGATTTGTATGTCGTAAAATCAGGAATGTGCAAAGACGTTGACGTTTTTATCATAGCAGGTGTTGTGGACTACAAAATTGTCCCATGGGCTAATTGAGGTTATAAATCCATTCTTCAGCCATTTTTACATGACTAAGTGACAAACATACAAACTATCAAATTTATAATATCAGTATTGAAGCATTTGCAATAAATTTTATGCATCTGCATTTATTATAAAAAAGGTAATACGCAATTGCGTGCGTATTTGAACATATCCCTTCGGGCCATTGACTTGAGTGGCGTATCTAGATCAGTATTCGTATTATGATATACCTTCTAAAGTGTCAAATACCTTTATTTTCGTTTAGTAATAATAACAATAATGCATTTCCTTCTCATACTCAAACTTACATCTATCTGTTAACACACTACCCACTTGAAATTAATTATATCACTTTATTTATTTATAAACTACTTACTTACTTGTAGCCATTTCTTTTTTTTTTTTAAGGGATTTTATGATCTGGTAACTAAGACCTTTAAGTCATGTCTTATTTGAATTTATATTCTTATTTTTATGAAACATGATAATATGGAGTGAAACGAAATGACATGAAATGGAGATGATTAATTTGCGACATTAATCAACTGGGATGAAATTAAATGAAATGAGATGAGATGATATGGGATGAAATATAATCTCAGTAAAATGGTGGTCATTTACTGAGATTTTTTCAGTGGACTTTTTGGAGGATCCCGAGAAGTTACGTCCAGCGGCTTTGTTGCATTTTCTCAGATGTGTGCGCTTTCACAGATATTAAACAGTTAATAAACCACCGTTATTACACATTTAAACCTGAAGAAACACTAAATAGAAAAAATAAAACAAATCACACAACTTCACTCCTCGCGTTCCCGATTTTGTAATTTAATGTATGTACTCATCTTGTTAAGAGATAGTAAATTATGCCAAGAATTTCTTGGGCATGAGCCCTTTATGGGGTCTCGAGGAGTCCCATCTTACTCCAGGTGTCTTTATGATAAACTTTAGACGTCCAGTTGTGCTCTCTGCGGCTGCTATTTTACTGGGTTATCCTTTTTGTCTGCTACAAGGACTTAGTCCACAACAAGGTGGTTATTTTAAATGTCAAGTCCCTCACCATTTTTGTCAAGGGCAAACTATGAATCTCTTAATTTAGTTTTTCGTTTCGTGTTTTTCTTCCTTTGTTTAGTAAGAAGGTAGTTAGTTCACATAGGTGTTTATAAACGGTTAGGCTAATTGTCATAGGTCTCACCATTAATTAACACTTAAAATATTATAATGCAATTTGTTCATATTGACATCAAATAACACAAATATAATTATTATTTCAAATCACTGATAAAAAAATAACATTCTCATCGAAATCTCGACAGACGCGATCCATTCGAAAGAGTGTATTTATAAATATATAACTAGTCAATAAATAATATTATGCAAATTTGGATAAACAAGTGAGATTCGAATGTTAATTAAGCTTCATGGTTCATTCATTCACAGATGTTACTGTATGAATATTCAATTATTTTTTTTGCAAGAAACATACTATAAGAATCGGACGTAGGTATCAATCAGCACCGGTTTTCAGATGTGAAAATATTTGCATTCACGTTCTTCAACAATGCGTGAGAGTATTAATTGGCGTGTGACGGCCCCAGTAAGGTTGTTTCCAGTTACTATAATTACCGATACGTCACGTGTCTCGATCTCCGTTCAGCGATCGCTATGTATACAGAAAAACTGGCCCCCTTGAACAAACATACCTAACTAGTCATCACAACCCGTGAAAGTATGTACTAAGAAAGTAGCGTCACTGATTGGTGAAAATGATTGATCAGACTGCCTCTGTTTCAATAGGTGCAAACAGCGAACGTTCGATGGTAGTTCAATTAAAAATATCAATTACTCTTTCGAGAGCGCCTTTCTTCTGAATTAAATAGAAATTTATTCCCCGAATTAGTGTTTGACGATAAAATTCAACATCGACAGTCGGCACGTCTTACATAATCTAATCGTAAAAGAGCATTTTTCGACGAGTTCACACGAAAATTTTTATGCTTGTTCTCGATTGATAGGCGTGGGCAGCTTTCATTAAATTTCGCTCGTTCTCCGATGAATCGAGAATATCGAGATACATCATTCAAAATCGGTGACTAAATTATAACCATCTACAGGAATTTTAACGAGACAGGTCGTCATGGAGAAAACGCCGGCAGCGCACTCGACGTACTCACTGAGATCGCGGCGTCAATCAATTGATTGTCTCCGTTATCTCTGCCTCATCATATTGTCGCTTAATTGTTGAATGACATCAACGGTTGTGCAACACTCGCTTTATTATAAAACGCTTCGTGCGATGCTGTGACAGGTGATAGACTCGTTTATATCCGATTGTCTTCACGCTTTTTGAATTAGAATCGTCATTGGATGACATAATGTTTGGCATAAATGATTTATTGTTGACTATCGACCCGGCCTCGCTTCGCTTCGGAAACATTAAATGTTATTATTAATAGCAGAGTCCCGCGATGTTACCCGCGGTTATTTTCGTACCGTGGGTGACGCCGCGGGGCGAAGCTATTCTGAAAAAGTTACTCTTTAGATCATCAGCTATCTATCAGTGAAAGTCTCGTCAAAATCGATCCAGCCGTTCCAGAGATTAGCCGAAACAAACAGACAGACAGACTAAAATTAAAAAAAATGTTATTTTGGTGTATGTACCGTATATATATTCATATGCATGTAGTAAAAAGCGGTTATTTCAATGTTACAAACAGACACTCCAATTTTATTTACATGTATAGATGAAGCTGTTAATGCAAGACTAATCCCGTGAAGAATATACGTACGTATTTATTAGTACTGTTTTTAATGTAAAATATTCACAAACATGAGTGATTGATGGCAAATCGAATCTCTTGAATGCATTCATTGAAGCTGATTCCTGTCACACGAAGCGACTTCATTATGTAAATGTTATGGGTTCAACGTCCAAGGTAACCTGTCATTATTGGATGTTGATATTTTTTGTCATTTATTTGTATGTGCTCCTATTCTAATAAGCTCTTAGCTCTCTTGGCATGGTTGTATTAATGAAGCTATCAACATTTCATCGGTTAATCTGTTTGGATTTGTTCAGTGATTGCTAATCACAGTGGTGTGTATGTAATCACTTAATAAAGTAATTCCAAGCGCCGAAACAAAACATCACATCGCGGAATTATGCACGCTTAAGTGATTGCGTTTAAAAAGACGTGTGATTGAACCTGTTTCAATTTTAGCTTTTAGAAAGAAGAAAAAAAAACCGTACGGCCATTTATATTGCGCAACAAACTGTTTTAAAATAGCTAGTTTATAATTAAATTGTTTCCAATGCTTCGAAATGTTTCAGTTTTCGTGGTCACGGACGACCGTCGTAAACAATACAATGACTATAAAAATACGAGATTAAGCTGTAAAAGTTGTTTTAACTTTAAGTACATATCAATATTCAAACTTTTTTTTTTCGTACCTATTCTGATAGCCTTGAGAGGCTATTTTAACTTCGCCCTAACATGTAGGTGAGCTCACGGGGCTCAAACCGGAGAGCTGCTAACACTGGCACTAGCAAGAGCAGTGCTTCGCAGCACCTACCACCGGATCGGAAACACGACACACTGTGTGGAGTGTCTCAGAAGATCCGGCGAGAAACTCAGTGGACTGTGTCTGTGGGTTAATTCGCCCGTCGAGCCCTTCGTCGCAAGCGACGGGTTCGACGAGGACTGTGACCGGATCAAAACATGAGTGTTGATGGGACTTTTATACAAAGATCTTAAGCATTTATTACTTATACTACAATCCTACCCATTTCGCTCATGAGACGCAGCCGGTTGAAGGAACATTCAACGCATGTCCAAAGCAATTTTATCATTGCGAAACTTAATAAATGTTATAAAGTGTTTTGCGTTTTATAGTATCAAGAATGACCTCACTCATATTCGCGACGTACCTTATATTATAAACGAAATGTGATTAGCATTCACAGCGGCTGATTTTGGTGTTGTGTCCGTTGGGGCGGTTGCTGAGCAGCCGGATGTCGTAAACTAGACAGGATCCCATAAGCCGTGCCTATCATACTGTGTTAAATAATATTAACAACCTACCAGGAATTGTCTGTGAGCAAGTCCGTTTTTGTCAAATGAATTGAGAGGATTTGATTACTATCAAAGGCTACTGCCTTAGTAGAATATAGGTTATTAATAAAAACTAATTATTATGGTTCTATTGTCAAACACTATTATAGTTCTTTAGTAATACAGATATTAAAGATATTAATATATGTATTCTATATAATATAGATTTCGCCAAAACTACATTATAGATAAATAATATTAAAGACCAAAAATATTATTCTATTCTCAATTTGACAACTGACTAAAGTCTGTAAAAGAATAACAAAAGTTTCCAAATTGAAAATAAACAAAGAGTATCTTTATACGTATGTGTTGTGTCAAATACATGGTACATAGCGTGTGTAATGTTTTCTTTATTGATTTAATGTACCTATTTTTAATGCATAATTTTTAAAAAATATTATCATTTTGCACTTCTTCTCTATGTTCTCTATAAGTGTGAGAAATTTCATACTCCTCCGTCCGCGCAATTTTCGTAAAAAGGGGTGCAAAGTTTTTGCTTCACGTATTAATATATAGATTTACGTGATGTGACTATGACAATATGGTGGTAGTGCGCCGCGCGGCCTCGATCCCGTTTAGGTCTCACCATGACCTTCACCGGGGAGGAGAACGCCTCCTATAGTGGCCAGAGCGCAGCGAAAGCCCTTCTGCGACCCCTGCTTCGGCGGCGACGCATAACGCGCCGCCTCCTTCTGCGAGACGGTGGACTAAGTCGAGAATTTCCTTCCACAATTGGTAGCTACCTTAGCAGGAATTGGACACCGGCACAGTCGCATCGCTTGATACAAGTGCACTGCACTTCTTATTCTTTAAGCCAAGACAATCTTCCTGTAATTAGCCCTTAGTGGCATTAATTTTCGTTTATTTGGCGAACCAGCATCTTAATTTCTAACTCAAGAGCTTGGGTATGTTGCGAGGTGCGAATCTTTTTGTGGCGCGAAGCAGTCCTGCGTTTCGGTTTGGTAATATTTAGACACATTTTCTCAAAGAAATTCAAGTTTTAGCATTAAGTAAGTAGTTTACAGGTGGTAGGACGTCTTGTGAGTAGCACGGGTAAATACCACCATCCTGCTTATTTCAGCCGTGAAGCAGAAATGCGTTTCGGTTTGAAGGGCGGAGCAGCCATTGTACTGTTAAAAGTTGAAACCTTACAACTCAAGGTGGGTGGCTGCACTTACATTGTAGATGTCTATGGGTTCCAGTAACCACTTAACATCAGGTGGGCCGTGAGCTCGTCCACTCATCCAAACAATAAAAAAAAGGACAAGTGTTTGGCTAATATAATTATTGGCTTTGGTAGTTGTTTAAAACGAAGCCTCTGAGCTTCTTAGCCAAACTATTTATGATTTCTGTTTAAGCCGTTTGTGTCCTACGAGTTTAATTATTATTAAGACGTTTTATGAATAGTAAAAACGAACGCTCAACTAAATTATTCAACACACAAACTTAGCTGTTGACGTACCTCGTTTTGTATATGGTCATATCTAGTAGATATTATCTATCGCTTCCTCTGTTTACGTCAGGTGAATATTATCATGATCTAGTTAAGGTACTTTTCAAGTAGCGTCGTGGGTCTTTACGTAATACTTCACTTTGCGTGTGGTCAGTTGGTCACGTAGGATTTTCCATTGAAGAGCAATTAGAAACTAGTAGAATCTTAATATTAATCGTTATTGAAATTCGATCTTCTGGAATTGAATTTCAAAGTTTTTTTTTATTTATTTTTAAATTTAAAATTCATTATTGATTGACTGAGATAGGTATCGGTTCTAAAACATAAGCTAATTTCCGTCTTTGTGTAATGACAACCAAGTACCATGATGGTTTGATCGTTTCTTTATATCAATAAAAATAAAAATCAATTAATAAAAAAAATACAGAAGCTAAGGGCCAATTTATTAAAAGTGAACCCGATTTTTGACAGGAGTTCACAAGCAGGACGGAGTGCTATGTATGTCTTATCCACATACCAACAAATTGTTATAGAGGGCAAAAGGAAAACTCAAATTGTATTAGATATTTTTTTGATAAGCAGACAGAACATTAGAAATACAGAAGAGACTGAATAAGCTGAAATATTATTTTCTTAAAATTGTTTAAATTGTAATTTCCTAATGAATTCGCTATGTTTTATTTATTTATTTATTGCTTAGATGGGTGGACGAGCTCACAGCCCAACTGGTGTTAAGTGGTTACTGGAGCCCATAGACATCTACGACGTAAATGCGCCACCCACCTTGACATATAAGTTCAAGGTTTCAAGTATAGTTATAACGGCTGCCCCACCCTTCAAACCGAAACGCATTACTGCTTAACGGCCGAAATAGGCGGGGTGGTGGTACCTACCCGTGCGGACTCACAAGAGGTCCTACCACCAGTATATGCCAATCTGGTGGTAAAATTTCACCGCCTCCATTGCATAATCCTTGATGAGTTAGTAAAGGTATTTTTGTCCCCTTGTCCCCTCCGGTCCACCAGTAATGTTTGATTTTTATTACACGATGTTATTCCTTCACCGTGGAAGTCAATCGAGAAGATTTGTTGCGTACGTATTTCATTAGAAAAATTGGTTGGTACCCGCCTGGGATTCGAACACTGGTGCATCGCTCAACACGAATGCACCGGACGTCTTATCGTTTAGGGCACGACGACTTCGATTGTCGATTTGTCCTACTATAGAAACACGTCATTGGGTTCAGGGTAATCTTATCTAAAGGTTTCGGAATATTAGTACCTATAAGTAATAGGCAGTGTCTTCGAAATACTAAAGAATATAAGGTGTGTGAAAAAAATACTTGATTAAAAAAAATTATAAATTCCTGCAAAACAGTAACGATTGTTTGCAAATCAGAAGCTTACGAAGTTCGTTTAAATGTCACGACTTGTTCTAGGAAACGATTTGACAATGGACATTTCGTACAGTGACATCATGAGGCGACGATCAAAAACATAATGTATGTTTATAAGAAAACTAGCTGTACCCGACCGCTTCGCTTTTTTTTCCCTACCTATGCTGATAGCCTTGAGAGGGTATTTCAGCTTCGCCCTAATGTTCGTAGGTGAGCTCACGGGGCTGAACCGGAGAGTTGCTAACACTGACCCTAGTAAGAGCAGTGCTTCGCAGAATCTACCACCGGATCGGAAATGCGACCCACTGAGAAGATCCGGCGAGAAACTCAGTGGGCTGAGTCTATGGGACGGTGACCGGATACCGCTTCGCTCGCAACTGGTGTAGGGAGTCTAACACTCATATAAATACTAGCCTGTCCATTAAGTACATGTATTTTCTACATGGATACCAAGTGTCAAGTCAATCGGATGGCTCAGTAGTAATAACGGCACATCTGTAAAAACCACTGTAGATTTATATACATATTAGTATGGATTAAGATATAAATACCTTATACCTAAAACTCATGTCTCGAGGTGGAGGTTTTTTTTTTTTTTAATTAGACCTTGTATCTCGAGGTGGGTGGCGCATTTACGTTGTAGATGTCTATGGGCTCCAGTAACCACTTAACACCAGGTGGAATTTGAGCTCGTCCACCCATCTCAGCAATAACAAAATAAAAAATTAAAAAAAACTTGACTTTGACTTTCGATCGACTTCGGCGTGGTTTTTTCGATTTAGGTTCAGTTGGAAGGCGCCACTCCGAAGCTTGTTGACTATTTTGCATTTTAAACTCGTAAATACACGTTTCAGCACCATTAACAACGCAATTGACTTGTTGGAGCGTGTCCTCAGCGACTCTTATGTGATTGAGGTTTTGGAGAAAATTCAGGTCATCTGGGACAAGCCAATCAGAAACATGTTTCATATCAAAGTGATTATTTAAAATGGTACGGATCGACTCGTAAGACACAGAAAATTCGGCGGCTATCTCTCTCAAACTTGAATGAGGATTTTTAGTCATTACTTTCTTCACTTTTGCGATGTTCACTTCAGTTGCAGACGTTGATGACCCACTAGAGCGCTACAAATGTTCCATCACTTTGAATTCTGTAACTGCTACTTGTAAACACGTATTTTTTATACTGTCGATCAACTGTAAGCTTTCTATAAAATTTTCAGTGACTCCGAACACGATATTCCATTGGCAATGCAAAATTAAAGACAAACTCTTTGTTTGATGTTTTATCAATTATGGAATTGTCAATATGCACTAGATATAATATGTATAACTGAAATTAACACTCTATTTAATCTAACACATACAACTCAAACTTCATGCCTAAACGGAAAATCGTAGTGCCGTTCTAACAATAGCAAAAAAAAAAATTGATTTTGGAACCATAAGCAAATCATCCATTTCTCATACTTCTTTTACTGAATATATTAATACGTTAATGCACCCAGAGATTACGTTCGCGGAGGATGCGATGGACTATCTGCTCAGGTTTATGATCATAATCTGCAATCATAATAAGATTACTCAACCGACTTAAATGAGAATAGTTTGTGCCTGAAGATACCGTGCCTAGTCAGAAATTGCGAAATGCCACCTATATGACATGACATCATGACATGACTTTATAGATAGGGAAATGATATTGTATAAATGGCCACACTTCTCAAATATATTAAGTGTATAATCTATGGCCACACTTGATAGAACTATCCAATCGCGTACACAATGTCATAAGTATGGTATTTAAATCATTAATTATTTTTGGTTTATTTTTCATATTATACTTTTCATCATTCTTATTGATAAAGTGTTAGGTGTTTTGGCTAGGTAATACATTTTTCTTAAATCTTAAATGAAGTTTCTCATAGCGGCATGTTATCCTAATATAAGTTATCTTGTATCCAATACTATCAAACACTCGAGGGCCTGGAAGTTTTTGTTCTACACTTTTAAACTATATAGTGTTCATATGAACCTAGGACCCGACTGTAGCATCATTTACTGGGTTCAATTCCAAATTTAAAACATTTAGAGATTCTAGTAAACGAAAAAAAAAATTAAATCGATCCACCCTCTTAGAAGGAGTTATTTTTTTATTTTTTATTGCTAAGGTGAGTGGACGAGCTCAAAGCCCACCTGATGTTAAGTGGTTACTGGAGCCCATAGACATCTATAACGCCACCTAAACTAAATGCGCCACCCACCTTGAGATATAAGTTGTAAGGTCTCAAGTATAGTTACAACGGCTGCCACACCCTTCAAACCGAAACGCATTACTGCTTCACGGCAGAAATAGGCAGGGTGGTGGTACCTACCCGTGCGGACTCACAAGAGGTCCTACCACCAGTAATTTCGCAAATTATAATTTTGCGGGTTTGATTTTTATTACACGATGTTATTCCTTCACCGTGGAAGTCAATCGTGAACAATTGTTGAGTACGTATTTCATTAGAAAAATTGGTACCCGCCTGAGATTCGAACATCGGTGCATCGCCTCAACACTTATGCACCAGACGTCTTATCCATTAGGCCACGACGACTACTAAAGTTCAGTAACAACTCATACTTACAGAAGATTTATTTCAATTAACAATAATATGTAAAATATCCTTAAATATCCCATCATGAGTACGCAGTGAATGGCAGGCGACATTTGATGACCAAGCCTGTGTATGACCTTCGAGTCAGCTGGCCCACCCACTTCTGGCCATTGAGTCATCGTCGCCCACTGATCCTAATCATTAGCATAGGCTTTATATTAACGGCTTCACCGACCTTCGTCATTCTGTATACAACGTTCGTTATAACCGTTAAATTAATTTTATTTTATGCGTTACAGACAATTCTATGATTTTTTTTCATTAATTCATTCGTCGGTTTCGTACATTTACGGCAGAGCTTGTGTGTGTGGGTTTTGAAGGTTAAAATTCATTTTCGTAACATGTCTAGTTTGGAATTTAGAGTTTTCTCGGTTCTTTTTTTATTGCTTCGATGGGTGGACGATCTCACAGACCAACTGGTGTTAAGTGGTCACTGGATCTCATTGACATCTACAACGTAAATGCACGACCCACCTTGAGATTTAAGCTCTAACGTCTCAAGTGTAGTTACAACGGCTGCTCTGCTCTTTAATCCGAAATGCTTCACGGCAGAAATAGACAGGGTGGTGGTACCTACCAGCGCGGACTCACAAGAGGTCCTACCACCAGTAAAGCTTCTCAGATGTGTGTTGTCGCGTTTATCTTTCTTTGAGGGATCGCCGTCGGATCAAATCCATTCGCGTCTTCATCATAACGAGCGAGTTTGAAAGTACTCAAACACACAACATCATCAAAATGTTTTAGTTTGAAAATATAATTAACTTAATATAATGTATAAATTTCTTATTTAGAACATAATTATTATTTCTGAATATCTAAGTTTTTTTATTTACTGAAATAGACAAATCCGTATAAAATTGCAATAACTAAAATTTAATACAAAATTAAACAAACATCCACGTTCTCTATTTAAGGGTTTTTTAATATGAACAATGAAGTACATTATAAACTCGAACGCTAAACTGTTGCAATAAAACTGGTGAGCGATATAACAGAGTAAGCTGTGAATAGCCAGAGAATTCCCACGGCGATTATAATCTTTCGAATAAGCAAATATTTGTCTGCTTATTCGAAATACACGGCAGGCGTGAATATAAGCTTTTTAGATAACCCAACTATCTATCTATCTGTTAATTTATCACTGAGTTATAAACGTAACTTTTATAGTCTGGCATTATTTTTGTTTAGAACGATTGACCCGTTCAATGGGCCAGAAGTAAAATGGGACATCAAACATTGCAAATGATAAGAATTGCACAAGTACAATTCTTATCGTTTGAGAAATTGTTGATAAGCTGCCCTAAAATGATGTTAGTGCACGAAATGTCCATTTTATCAGTGAAATACTTTGATCCCATAATTTAGATTGACAGATTTCCTGGCAAAGCAAAAATTAATATTACATACGATTATAAAATACGGTAATGACAAAAATCGATACTTTTTTTTTCAATCATCAATTTTAAATTGAATATACTAGTATTAAAATTGTAAGATTGTAACGTATTGTGTTCAAAACATTTCTTATGTGTAGAATACAGTTTAATTCCTAGATGGAACTTTAAACATATAGAAGAATTACGTGTTACTTGATATTTCTATCAAGAATACGAACATTCTATCGAAATTCTATTTGATTCATAGTATAGGTATTTCATTTTATTGTACCTACAAATTTTGTGATTATTTTAGTTATGGAGTGTCATCGCATAGGTAATCAATTTAAAATAATAATATGAAATAAGCCATACTTCTATTAAATCCATAGAATGTGATTTTAAAAAGGCTGATTGAAAATAGTAAACAGTTTGGTAACGTAATGTTGAATCTATAAAACCTACTTAACAATTTCGTGATCATTGTAGTTATGGAATGTCATCACGTAGATAAGTGGGTAATCTAAAACAATACGCTTAGTTCATTTGCTGATTGACGCTTTATCTTGTACTATTTTTAAATAAATGTGTTCCACGTATATCCGCGAAGACTGTAGTACTAGGTGAGTGTGTAGGACGAAACAAAAACTCGGCTAATAGTGCAGTTATACAGTTACAGTGACATACAGATAATGAGTCACGTAGAATAAGGCTGGGCGTATACACTTCGGTTTTTTTTTCTACCTATTGTGATAGCCTTGAGAGGCTATTTCAGCTTCTCCTTGACGTGTAGGTGAGCTCACGGGGCTCAAATCGGGAGTGTTGCTAACACTGGTCCTAGCAAGAGCAGTGCTTCGCAGAATCTACCATCGGATTGGAACCGCGACCCGCTGAGAAGATCCGGTGAGAAACTCAGCGGGCTGATGCATGGGTTAGGCTGCACGTCGACCTCTTTGTCGAGTTCGATGAGTACGGGGTCCCTAAGCCTGCTCCTAGTGTTAGAGCTGAAGGCGTCTAATGCAAAGGTTATTGGATCTGATGGATCCGTATGAGTATAGTGTAACTGAACCCTATTGTTAAAATAATTCCTATTATACCGGTCCGCCATTTTTATTTATTGCTTATATGGGTGGACGAGCTCACAGTCCACCTGGTATTAAGTGGTTACTGGAGCCCATAGACATCTACGACGTAAATACGCCACCCATCTTGAGACGTAAGTTCTAAGGCCTCAAGTATAGTTACGGCTGCCTCACCCTTCAAGCTGAAACGCATTACTGCTTCACGGCAGAAATAGGCAGGGTCGTTTCCAAGTTGACTGCACAGAACTAACTGCAAGCCAAATAAAATGACCTACAAAAATTATATAATAGAGCAAAGGTTACAAGAAGAGGTCATTTTCATACAACTCAGACTCAGTTGCAACTTTGATTTTCTTATCTAATAGAAAAAAACAATTTTTGTGTGTTTGCTCGTTCGTAAGCGCTCGCGCGTACTTATTCAACGTAAATTTATTTAACGTAAACTTTGCACAGTTGTTGTTGCCATTGCCGTATCGTACAATAAATTATATTTCGGTCTTTCTCAAGGCGTAGTCTCCCGGTATTGGAATAAGAGGAGGACTTTGGTCTTCCTCTTCTCCTTCTTCTTCTCTGGAGGCGCCAGAGTCCGACATAACCCGGTCTGTTACACCCTCTCGACCGGGTATCCGTAAACGGATTCCCTAGCGTTAAAAAAAAAGGTCTATAGAACTTGTAATTAGAATTTAATAATTTGACAACGTCCCACAATGTCAGTGTCCAACCTAACACCAGTTCTTCATAAGATAGCTTCTATTTATGTGCTCAATAGAAAATGCGTGGTTCACTCGGCACTTTGATGGTGCCTTTGCAATCCACCGCTGTATCGTGAACTGAGATTAGACAACGAGTATTTAGGGTTGTCTAAATTAAAAGGACATTCAATAAAGCTTCGGTAGCCCTTCTGAAATATCTTTCGCAAGTGTGACTTTAATTCACATTAATCAGAATTAAAATTAAATATTATTTAAGTAAGACAAAGCAACGAATTCATTGTACAATGTTGTTTGACCTCGAACTTGAGTTGAATTTATACAAAAAAAAAATCGACATTGTCAGGAAATCGGACCTCCAATTAACTCGATGAAGCGTTGCGTGTTACAACCGTTATTTATTAGTGTTATAAAATATAAAGTTTTTAGAACAGGTTAAAGAAATAAAATTCGCCAAGGTACGTTCGGAACGTAATCAAACGTCCAGCTGTATCATTCAGTTCGACTGAGTACAACCATTATTAACTAGAGAACTGCGTTCGAATACGCAACTAACCAATACTAGAGGTCCCGCAGTAGTCGAAATTCGACTATAATAAATTGGAATTGTAAGTTTGTACACTATTATGATTATATTTTATACTTCTATAATCACAAATTTCGCTAAGGCTACGCTATAAAAACATATTAATAAAGACAAACAATATTTAAACTATTCTCAATTCGACCACCGACGTCGAGAACAAAAGTTTGACAATAAATCACAATAAATAGTATGCATGCGCAATGCAAATACATAGTATGTAGTATGTGTGATGTTTTCTTTATTGATTTAACGTATCTTTTATGCATTATTTAAAAAATATATTAGCATTGTGCACTATATTCTCTATAAGTGTGGAAAATTTCATACTCCTCCGTCCGCGCAATTTTCGTAAAAAGGGATACAAAGTTTTTGATTCACGTATTAATGTACAGATTCTTATTGCATTGAATGTCATAACGGTCAGCCCTAATCGCTGTGGAATAAGTAACGGGTAGATTCCTTATAAGAATACATGGGGTCAAATCAGAGGTTCACTGCGCGTATTGGTGCTAGTCCACATCGTTTTCTCTGCTATAATATGACATCCGACAACTGTGTGCCACTACGTAGGAAATAATGAACTAAAAAAGTGCCCAGAGGCAATATTTTTACGTTATGAGTGATGTAACGGACATCCTAAACATGTTATGCATTTTATATGTGTTGGAACTTTCCATTTCTATTCATTAGTCTTTAACGACAGCAGCTTCTGTATCGGAAGTTTGGACGTGTTAAATGTACATTTAGATAGCTAAGCAGACTGTAATCCTTGAATAAACAAGCATGATTTATAGCATTAGTGTACCGGTTCAATTAATGTTACTAATTCAGCTTTTTAATTCTTTGATTATGATTAGGCCTTGCCTGCAGATGTTCAATTGCAGAATAAAATTTCTTTAAAATCTACTTTTATTTGGTTACCGTCATATTAAGTACTTACTATACATACGAAGGCTATTTTTATGGTACTAGCGTGCTTGCTGGGTTTTCTTTAAAATTACAATGAGGATAAATTTATTTTGATATAAACAGAAAGATGAAAACGTGGTCTTGTAGTTAGATATCCAGGTGTGTATGTTTAGGTAGCTTTGACTGGGTGGCTCCTTTTTTTCTGCCTAATCGCTGGAGGAATTGCTAACACTAGCCTTAGCCCACGCCAGTGTTTAGCTGAATCCACCACCAAATCGAAATCGCGACCCATTAAGAAGATTCAGTGAGAAAGTCAGTGGGTTGAGTGATATTTCTATGTTTTTCGTAGGAATTGAAAATTATAATTTTTGTTTATATATTTATAATTTTAAAATGTAAATAATAGAACTAAAAACGGATGAAGTAACAACAATATCAAAAAAGAGAAAAAGTTGCTCCCTGTGATACGATGTCGCGCATAGGTATTTAGAAAAATAACTCAAGGAGGGTTGACGTTACGCAGTTGACTTGCTCTCTTACGCTAAATCAGTATGCAGTATGAAAAGAGGACATTCTGCGGACCCACATAATGTGGGATTAGGGCAGGAACAAGATAAACGTGGTCTGAATGTACCTATTCTATTATTTTCTTGTATAAAAATATGAGGAAATCCTAGCTTGGTGCCGATGAAGGTGAATTTAATAATTGTAAACAAAAACTGTTTAACAAAAACCGACTTCAAATTGGAAAAAAAAGATATTCCGAAACAAATTAATATACATTAAAAAGAATAATCATCGAAATCGGTTGGCGTTATATTGAGTTATTCATTTATTTGTCGCGTACGTAGGTACTTAGTGCTAATTTAAGACTTATATGGTTTTCTCATGTATACCATTATCAGACCTGGACTAAATTGAAATGGGACCACACGGGAAGCGTCAGCTTTCTAATAAAAAAAAGGATCATCAAAATCGATTCATTAAAAAACATACAGTCGAATTAAGAACCGCCTCCTTTTTTTGAAGTCGGTTAAAAAGGGACGTGCACCAAAATATGTCTCGCGTCTGGTTGCAATATCGTCCACGTTGGCCCTTCTACCTCTCTTGGTTCTTTCCTTGGGCTCGGACGCTTGGCCGAAGTCGGAGTCGTTTAGTGGGTCCTCTAATGGGAATTCCATAAATGAAGCGCGCCCCTGCCTAGAATCGGTCCCGGCTCAAAAAAATCTAACGATAGATATAATCAAATGGATGCCGTGATCATTTCTTGGTCTTACCACGGGATATCTACTTCATAATTTACCTCAGTAGATAGGCATGAAACAGCTATTAATTGTTTCAGTAATCTAGAATTGAGCTTTGATAAATTCAAAATTTGATTGAAGAAAAATTACCATCGGCAACATTGTCAGTAAAACAATCGAATAATAATAAAAAAAAACATGAGTTGGACAAATTTAAAATGACAACACATAATTACTGGCTTGAAATTAAATCTTATAAGCAAAGATCGGTTGAATAATTCATGCAAAGCTGAGATTGATCGCAGATTGCTATATAAATAAAAAAACGCCGAACAAAATTATTGTAGTGCCATCTGTGCTGTAAAGATGGAATACAAACATGAGTGACTTGTGTCCAGTGAGAGAGAATTAAATGTATTTAACAAATGAGTAAGCTTCGCGGTTTCAATTTGACGTAGTTCTAAGCATCACATAGAGATGGCGCTAAAACCAAGTTTCATTTTGACTCAATGGCATTTTCGGCAAGTTGTTTAGATTTCCCGTGATGTGTATTGAATCTAAACAGTTAATATTATCATATTTTTGATTCTATTGAATGTGGCTTTAAAAAAGTCGATTGAAGATGTTGAAAATAGTAAGCACTTTGCCAATGGAATATAATGTTAAATTTATAATTGAAAAGGCCATAAACCTCATTCAAAGTCTGTGATTTTGTATCATAGTCGTTTTTTTGTAGCCTACATGACTAAATAATATTGTAAAGCGATCTTTGAATTCAATGGACCATAGTGTTCTGAGATAGGTTATCAAACTGACATTGCACGGGAAATGTTTTTTCCCAGTTTCGTTAAAGGTTTTTAAAGTTTCTAAACTTAAAGGTTTTAAACTTTTCAATAGATGTTACAGATGACGAAGAAAACAGGACCTAATTATTGACTATACTATATACGCCAAAAGAATAAACGCTAAACGTTAGCAAATATTTTTAAATTAAACATGTATTCGTCGCAATTAATACTGGTTTCATGTCACAAAACGCGCGAAAATGTCATCGAAGCCACACATGACGTTGACAGGTTTGACAGAAATCCGTTTGTAACGTGCACATCAGCAACACATCCATTAATCCTTAGTGTTGTTTGGACCATCCGTCAACTGGTTGCGATTGTAGTGTAGGTATTGAAGCACACGAATTCCAAAAATCTGTACAGAATAAGATATTTTATTAACGTGATGTCAAGCTGCTTGTTAATAATTAATGACAAGAGTATTTTACATATAACTGCTTACTAAAATTAACTTAATTTTCTTTTCTCTCAATCAATCTCAATTTTTGGCCGACTTCAAAAAAGAAGAGGTGAAATTCTCAATTCGATTGTATGTTTTTTTTATGTTTGTTATCACATAACTTTTGATTGGTCCCATTTCAGTTTAGTCCAGTTCTGATAATGGTATCCATGAGAAAACTATAATATATAAGTCTTAAATTTGCATTAAGTTTTTTTTTGGATTGAAGGATTACTGGTGGCCCGAAGGCCTTTCCAGTTTCACCAGGACAGGTGGGCGAGCAAGGCTCAGCCAGGAGGAGTGGGATTTGCTAACTGCTGCTCGAGCGCCTCCGAAGGAGACCTAACAACTCAAGAGCAGTTGCTTCGCGAATGAATCTACTACCGGATCGGAATCGCGACCCGCTGAGAAGATCCGGCGAGAAACTCAGCGAGCTAATCCATGGGTTAGGTTGCACGTCGAACTTTTTGTCGAGTTCCAAGAGTACGGTTACCGGGGTCCTTAAGCCTGTTCCTAGTGTTAAAGCTGAAGACGTCTAATGCAAAGGTTATTGAATCTGATAGATCCGTAAAGACTGCATGCAGTACGTGCGCGACAAATAGATGAATAACTCAATAACTCAGTATCACGCCAACCGATTTCGATGATCATTGTTTTTAGTGTATATTAATTTGTTTTGGAATATCTTTTTTTTTCTATTTGAAGTCGGTTTTTGTTAGGGCATGTCTATTTTCATGATTAAGCTTTAAATGAATTGTTTTGGTTGTCATCATTTTCATGTTCTGTATTTAGTATACTAGGCTGCACTAAAAGTATCGGGAACGGAATATTTCCACTGTTCCTGTCATATTAAAATCTTCTTAATTGAAAACTCCTTGGTTTTAAAAATCGAATACCATATATTTATTTAAAAAAAGATTCTCGGTCTTGTCACGAGGTTTTGTCAAACTTGTTTAGTCGTTGAGAAAATGGAATTAACTCGAGAAAATTCAAGAGCGATGATATATTATGACTTTCGAAGTGGTTTAACACAAAAACAGTGTGTTGACCGGATGATTTCTGCATTTGGTGATGAAGCCCCATCCAAAACCACAATTTATCTCTGGTTTGCTGAGTTTCAACGTGGACGTGTCAAGCTCAGTGATGATCCCCGTCAAGGTCGTCCAAAACCTGTAGTCACCCAAGAAAACGTTGATGCTGTGCGTAAGCTGATTGAGGAAGATCGACATGTGACATACCGCGAAATTCAGGCAACTTTTGACATTGGCATGAGTCAAATACAAATAATCTTGCATGAACAATTAGGTGTAAAAAAGTTGTTTTCCCGATGGATACCGCATTCGCTCTGTGAAGAGCAAAAAGCGGCTCGCGTTACTTGGTGCGTCAGAACTCTCGAAAGATTCCACGCAGGATCCTCAAATGCTGTATACAACATTTTATCAGGTGACGAATCCTGGATATACGCGTACGAACCCGAAACAAAAAACCAGTCACGAGTTTGGGTGTTCGAAAATGAGTTAAAGCCAACAAAAATTGTTCGTTCACGGAGTATTGCAAAAAAAATGGTGGCCACGTTTGTCTTCAAAACCGGCCATGTTACGACTATTCCTCTTGAGGGACAAAGAACGGTTAATGCAGAATGGTATGCTAGCATTTGTTTGCCACAGGTCGTTTCTGAACTCCGTAAAGAGAACTGCAACCGCCGCATCATCCTCCATCACGACAATGCGAGTTCTCACACCGCGCACAGAACAAAAGAGTTTTTAGAGCAAGAAAACATAGAATTATTAGACCATCCGCCGTACAGGCCCGACCTAAGCCCTAATGATTTCTATACTTTCCCTAAAATAAAGAATAAATTGCGTGGACAGAGATTTTCATCACCTGAAGAAGCTGTGGACGCCTACAAAACGGCCATTTTGGAGACCCCAACTTCCGTATGGAATGGTTGTTTCAATGATTGGTTCCATCGTATGGAAAAATGTGTCAAATTTCGCGGAGAATACTTCGAAAAGCAATAAATACATTTTTAAATAGTAATGTTGTGTCACTTCGTTAATTCCCGAAAATTTCAGTGCCGCCCTCGTAGTAGTAGATCCAAGTATGAATTTTAAAAATATTTATCCAACAAGTACTAGATTACTTAAAAAAATCTGAATACTTACCATAAAAAAAAAAAAAACATTTACGTTAGCTAACTTATTCATTAATAATATAAATTAATAATATATTATATAATAATACATTAATAAAATAATAATAATTTATTAATATTGAGACACGATACAATAATTTCCGAAATATTTAATTGCTTAATTGACGACTATTTTGACTTTTATTTACTCATCATAGAATTTAAGCTTTTGAGCTCAAGTGTCAATATTACGAGTAGCGCCGCATTCACGTCGTGGAGTCTATGAAATGGGCATTGATTTGTTGAAAGGTTTGTAGTGAAAAGTTGAGATTGAATTATTATATGAAAATATAGACCAATTTAAAAAATCAATCTAAGCGTTTTTTAATATGCACTGTAGTTATGATTTTTAAAAATGTTCTAGCTTTTCAAGGTTTTGACATAATCAGTAGCACATAGAAAGCGGAGCCGGAAACATTTTTAGCCGGTAATATGGTTCTGACTTCTTCTATCAATATCATCCGTCCATCTAATAAACATTTTAAAATTTTACACAACCCAAGTACAATATATCGGAACAAACGTTGGACATCATACTTAATACCAGCTCATCCACCCTTCTTAGCAATAACTAAAAAGTAGATCTTAAAATCCTTCGAGTCATTTATGAATTGAAATTAAAAATAAAATCATAACAACAAGATCCTAACAAAACTGTTATTTGATTTTTTACACAGAGTATAGAAAAATATAGACTAGAGCAGTGATTCTCAACCTTTTATTTGTTGCGGCACATATTTAACGATTTTAAAATTTGGCGGCACACAAAGAAAAATATTTATACTATTTACTTTCTAAAACACTGCATAAAACGTTTATAAAAAACATTAAATATACGAAATAAACTAATATATGCTTTAATAATATTTAAACGTTTAAAAAGGGATTAATTACAAGCTAATAAGAAAGAAAAAAAAATGATATAATTTAATAATATTAACATCATTATATTATATTGGCAAAATTTGGCGGCACACAAAAGTGCCGCGGAACAGTGGTTGAGAATCACTGGACTAGAGTATATTTGATTAAAGCCAATGATGACGTCATTTGAGGACAAATAAAGGTCAAACATATTTTATTACAAATATTGGTACTGAAAGATTCAGAATTGGCTTTCTGTATTCAGCTAACAGATTTTCAACCAAAGAAATTAAATTAAAAAATGGTCAATACCTATTTCGCTCTCTGATCTGCACTTACGTTAAAAATAGGTAGCAAATACATTAAATTTAATGTAAAAAACTTATTTAGACCAAAAGCGTGCGATTGTTGATAAAATTTTCCGTACAGTTTTTTTTTTTGGAAAAAGAATCGGGTCACAGAAAAACGCTATTTGTCGATGTCGTCCACAATTCTATTCTGAACGGACTAGACTAAATCACTTCCATTTATTCCTAGGTTGAAAACCGAATCAAACGGTGGAAAACTGGATAAATATCTGGAACAAAACGTATGTATAAGTTTTTGGACAGATTAATCGATTAGTTTTACGGATTTAAACTTTTCTTAATGAGAGCATGCTAAAATTATAAATCTGTTTTTTTTAATAGTCCAAAATTATTTCTAATTACTTAACAGTCTTCGTGTTGCTCTCTAAATGTTACTTAAGGACTGGTGGAAGCGTCTTGTGAATGTTGGTAGCACGATCTTACCTATTACTGGCTTCAAGAAATTATACATCCAAAACATGCTAGGGTCCGTTTGCCATGCAATGAAGACTCCATGTCTAAGAGCCGACGGTTGTATTTAGAACAGACGGGCCGTGAGCTCTTTTGTCCATTTTACTGTCACAGCAACGAAGATTTTAAGAAGTTGATCTTACCGTGATGGTTCGTTACCGTTTAAGATCCAGGCGAGTCGACTGTGTATTTACACTAAGCGCAAAAAGTGTTCGGCTAAGTCGATGTTAGAGAGCAAAGTCGTCTACGTATACCACAGTATTATTACGTGTCTTGCTCACGAAACGGACCGGCAATCTCTATAAAGAGGTATTCGGGACCCTAATTTACACCCCCTTACGTAATATCAGCGCTTATGAAGGTTTGACTTGGGTTGTCTGCCCTCTGAAAGCTAAATCTATACGCCAATATTTTACAAAAGTAAACATTGCGTCTTGCTTACTTCAAGCGAACTTCCCATATTAAGAAGTAAGACAGACAGCTAAGTAAAGTCAAACTGGTATAGATTTTCCTCTAACTTTTGTGGTTGACTACAAGAAGTATGTATGTGAGAACAAACGTAATAGCGGCTTGTGCTCAAAGTTCTTAAATACTTTATTTCGTTTCGAAGTTCGGGACTTCTTTGTAATTATGTTTTTCGCTGGTTTCAGTGGAGAGTAAGTGATGAAAAATTCTGTTTCCAACACCAAAATAATAAGATAAAAATTATTATTAGATATTAGGTAAAAATAACTTTGAAAGCAAAAAATGTATTAAATTTATAAAAACACACCTTTATTTTGTTCAAAAGCTGCTTCTAATTTAATTCTTTAATACGAAAACAAAGTGCCTCAATCTGAGGTTCTAGGTTGAAGCATTCAATTAAAAATAATGGGAGCGTTGTAAACATTTCACGGAGTTTTTCATATTTGTGCGGTTGTGGGAGTAAATGTCGTGACCTTTCTAGAACATTCGTACGGTATTTGATTGTGAAGTGTTATTGCTGTTTCCCCACGGATACGGCTGTAACAGTGGGTCGTATGACTCCTATTGAAAAGTCCATAGTCCATACGGCATTTTAATGTTCAGGAATCTTAAGTTGGACAACGAGGACACATTTTGTTTTTCATTTTACGCATGACGAAATTTCAAATTATGACAAATTTACGACAAGCAAATTTTAAAATTAATAGTTTGCATACCTCGTAAATACTACGTTTATTCTGTTTTGAACGCCGGGTATTAGCTTTATCTGTGTATGTTTCTAATTTTAATGGTATCCGACGGGAAGACCAGCTCTCAATCATGTTAAGAGATTATAGGAGCCGATATTATAGAGCACATACTGAATGCAACCGGCTTCCATAAGATATGATGTAGAAGTTTGTTTAGTATTGCGCATTACTGCTTCACGGCGGAAATAGGCGGGGTGGTGGTACCTACCCGTGAGGACTCCCAAGAGGTCCCACTACCAGTGTTTACGCAAATTATAATTCTGCGGGTTTGATTTTTATTACACGATGTTATTCCTTCACCGTGGAAGTCAATAGTGAACATTTGTTGAGTACGTATTTCATTACAAAAATTGGTACCCGCCTGCAGGATTCGAACACCGGTGCATCGCTACATACGAATGCACCGGACGTCTTATCCTTTAGGCCACGACGACTTCGAAACAGGTACGAAGGCTTTTCCACCCTGTGCTAGATTATAATACCAGTTTTAATTTAAAACAATCTTTTGCTGCAATTTTATTCACTTTTAACCTTAACTTTTTATGAGCTTTTTGCTATTGTTTGTATGAAACATAATCTTTGAACGACACTTTTCCGATTTCAAGATTAATTTTGCCATCTATACACCCATCAAGGATTGATTGACGGCAATACAATAATTTTATAACTTCTTAATTTTATTTTTCTAATATCCTGGTCAGTGGCAACAGGACAAAGAAAGATGAATTTAATAAGTTTCATGTTTGTCAGATGTAAGTTTAGTTTGTTATTTAAAAGCAGGCTTTTACATTACATCACTGCTACCTTTATATTATATCCACACGTAACTTATCAATTATGTTATCTTCTGAGGACTACTCTCAAATCCGTCTGATGAATGTTCGGGGAAAAGAGTGTAGGGAAATCCATTTCAGCGCTAATAAAAATGTTCTAAAAAGGAAAACAGTTCTTTTAGGCACTTTCTGTTCCAATCTATATTTTCGTAATTTTACCACGACCAATTTATATTAAGGTAGGTATATTTTTTGTAGAATACCTCACGATGACTTTAATATATTGAAATGATGCTTAAAGAGGAATCACCGAAGGCAAATTAGATTTGTCGTTGACAGATGTGTTAGCGGATATTAAGATGTGGGCCCGGATATTACGATCTCTATCTTTGCATTTCAGTAGGTTAATGTTAAAATTTTGAAATATGCTTACTAGATGTACACGCTAATTTAAAAAGTCTCTCAAATTCCATCTTCTTTAAACAAGTGCCATTAGTGTTCAATTTTTTTTTGTTGGAAATTTTGCATGTATTTTATACCTTTTTAAATGTTGTAGGTTAGTTACCAGAGTCAAATGACATCGCAGTGCTATTATTCCCGCCAAACTTTTATTAATATATTAATAAATTATCTATAGCTAAAGCCCGACCAGCGATATCCAGAGACCGTCAAAATATAGCTAGCAACAATCCTGAAGGATTTTTTTGATTGGCAGTAGAAACATGTTGATTTTTTTTAAATTCTTTATTATTATTATGTCGTTAATCCTATAGAACTTGTTACAAATGGCGGAAACGTCTGTGCATACAACTTTTTTGGCCACAAATATTATTGGTCCTAGTTATGGCTATTTATACCATGGTACACCTTTCATTCAGTATACATAAGCCGTGGAAGACAGTTTAGCTTCTTTTGATTGTAGCTATTCTCAATTTCAGCTCTGGCTGTCCCCTGCCTTGGGAAGAGAAGTTGGGATCTAAATTCATATGATTGTTATGAATGTGTTCTGAATGTGTTCATTTTGGGATTGAAGACAGGCGTCCGGTCTTCTTCCATGCGTCGTGTTTCTCAGTGCTGAGGGCCGTGAGCTTTACGGAGCACTTGTGTTAGGACTATTTTCCTACAGTCCTTCCTGTCCTGCGCGTAGTGGATAGCGCATTGATGCGGGAGTCTAATGTCGTCTTAGTCTGACCGGACTAGCGTATGGGACAAAGCTCCCTCGGACTCTTTCCTTCCACTTTCCCGGTGATGAGTAGTCTTTCGAGATTGTCACCCTTAATCTTGGCAACGTGACCTAAAAACTCGAAAATCCTACGTAGGCAAGTGGTGGAATGCGTTTTATTTTAAAGGCTGGGACAGTTATTATACAGTAAAAAATGAGACCTTAGAACTCCTCTCTCCAGGTGGATGGCGGCATTTACGTTGTTTAGGTCAATGGGCTCCGGTATTCACTTAACATCAGGTGGGTCCTGAGCTCGTCCATCCATCTAAGCAATAAAACGAACCAACTGTCTTTCGGGTCAAAATGAACAACTAGCATAGTGCAAACGTTGGCCGCACATGGAAGTAAAAAAAAGTGTAAACAGTAATTAATTACATTGCAAATCAGTTATATTTTCAAAAACCCAGTGAATGAATGAACGTTTTAATTATTTAATCCACTATAATTTCTTATGGATTATTATATTATGTACTAGTGGTCCTCGGTAGTAGAAATTCAATTATAATTCATTGAAATTATAAGTTTGAACATTATTATACTTTTATAATCACAGATTTCGCCAAGACCACATTAAAAACAAATAGCATTAAAGACGAACAATATTAATCCATTCTCAATTTGACCACAGACTTTAAACAATAATATATGTTTGACAATAAATAAAGAGTTTAAGTGTTGTGTCAAATACATGGTAGTGTGTGTAATGTTTTTTTTATTAATTTAATGTATTTTTTATGAATATTAAAAAAAAATGCATTCTGCACTCCTTCTCTATATACTCTATAAGTGTGGGAAATTTCATACTCCTCCCTCCGCACAATTTTGGTAAACTTTGTACTCCACAAAGTTTTTGCTTCACGTATTAATAATATGTTTTCTGTTTTTAGTTTATTTCATAACGTCATCCGCCAGTTCCGAGTCGATATTTCGGCGATGCGGAAGGTAAATGAGGAATGACTGATAACGATGTGCTACATGACAACCTCGAAGACCCCATTTCTCTGATTTATGACATCGAGGTATATCTACGGCGTCGTTGAATCGCTAAAATTATATTCCTCTGCAAAATATTTGAGTTTCAGAATTGGGGTAATGGCGTAGTGGGGAACGTATATCTTTTATCGTGGTACAGCAATAGAAGTGTGTTTTCTATAATATATGTATTTATTTGAGACAAGTCGGTTTCCGCATTGGTCTATACTTATACGTCTGTCGGTTTCTGTCGCTAAACTAAGATTCGATTGAGATTTGGACGTCATTTTTATGGGACAGCGGCTTATTGGTGTCATCGGGTAGCTACTCCAGTACGGAAGCTTAAAATTTCTATTACCAGAAAGGAAGTATAAACAGAGCAGTTGACTTTCCAACACGAATATTCTTCGAAGCATTCCCGTCAATGGCAATTGTAAAAATCGAATAAATACAGACGCGACATTCCGCTTCCGTTAACGAAGCGAAATAAACTGTCCAACCCTTTGTATAAACCGTAGAAATGGTTCACAATGGTCTATTAACACTCGCTGACAGTCTTGTAGAGCTTCCTGAGGGAAAATGATAATATTTTTCTTTTATTCGAAACGGGCCGTGCGCCCCCTTTTATCTCCTTAATTAGGTTATATAAAACAAATTGAACGGTCGTTTAAAATACACAATTGAAAAAAAAAAAAAATCTCTTTGCTTCGAAATCTTCTGTTTGTATTCGTGAACCAGTTCAGCTGTTTAGTGTTATTCCTTTATAATTGAATTAATGTTTTTTATCTAAAGTTTCATATTTTGTATTTAAGCAGATTAAAGCGCTGTTAAATAATTAATCGAAATGAGTTTTACCCATCCACATCGGCCTTCTAGTTAAAATCGCATGGCATATTTGATGATTCGCCTTAGATAAGACGCTATTAATTATGAGGCTTTTTATTAAAAGATAAAATTCTAGAACGAACTTATTTTAGATTAGATTAGTAAAACTATTTATATTGCTGTCACTGATTTTTTTTTGCATACTTATATCATCAGGTTTATATCATGTGTTAGGTAGACTTATATAAAATAAATCGTTTTGCTCAATTTGAGATTAATCAATATAAACGACAATTTACATTTTTTTGAGGAGACTGTCATATATTTTAAACATTTTTGTGCTTAAGAGGAAGACTTCAATCTTTTAAACACCGGTATGATATAAACCTATGACCTAAACCTAATGTTTCCAGATGTACGGCGGCATTTATGTTGTGATTGTCTATGAGCTTCGGTAACGGCTTAACACCAGGTCTATTAACTTGTTTCATTGACGGCAAAAAACTTTTAATTATAATTATTGTTACGCCGGTAAGAGTAACGCCATCTCTCGTCGAATAGTAGAAACGAATATCAAAACGACAAGCAATATCGAGAACTCTCAAGAAGTGTAACGCCGCCTATTATCAAATAGTGGAATCACATATCGAAGCAACTGGTTCTGCCAATAATGTTTTCGATAGTTGTCGTGTCGACTATAAAAACGTTACAGACAACAACATGGCTGACACAAATTTCCGATAAAAAGGAGTAATATTCAAAACTTGAACTAAATCGTCTAACTTAAGTGATGATCTTATGATCTTACAATGATTTTGTAAAAATCACTCCTCTAGTACCTTAAATAACAATAAACGGTACAAAAATAAATACATTGAACTGTAAAAGTATATATACAATTTGTTTTCCAATTGTGAACAGCGCAGGTTGTTGGGTGCTCGCAGCGGGAACAGAATGAAAATATTTTCCTTTTATTGTGGCGGTCCTGTGCCGGCAATTACAATTGCAATTAAGTTAATTTGAGGCTTCCGTTGTCCGACCTTGTGTTTTGGGGGCTTATGTTTCTTAAGTAGCCCGTGAATTGCGACCGTTGTTACCCTCTCTTCTTTTAAAAAAAAGGCTTATACCACAACTTACAGACATAGATTATTCAATTGTAAGTTGTAGTATTGTAACCTTTTTTTTTCATACTTATTCGCTGGTGGTTTAAGGGGCTATTGCAGCTACGCTTGGATGGGTAGGTGATCTCACGAGCTCAACCTAAGAGAGTTTGCTAATACTAGCCCTAGCAAGAGCCTTCACCGAATATTCTACCGGGTCAGAGCCGCGACTCACTGAAAAGTTCCGGCGAGAAACTCTGTGGGCTATGTCTAAGGTTAGCATCTTTGTAATACACAGTTTGACTTGACTTCATGTAAAAAAATTTTTTCCCTTTCCTGCGCTGGTGACCTTGAGAGGCTATTCCAGCGTAACCTTAACTAGTAGGTGAGCTCACGCGGCTCAAACCTGACGACGTTGCTAGCATGAACCCTAGCAAGAGCCGTGCTTCGCAGAATCTACCACCGGATCGGAAACGCGACCCACTGAGAAGATCCGGCGAGAAAATAGTGGGCTGTGTCTGAGGGTTAATTTACTCGTCGAGCCCTTCGTCGCAAGCGACGGGTTCGACGAGAACGGTGACCGGTGCTTGAAGTACCTAAAAGCACCGCTAGTGGATCGGGAGGATCCGAAATTACGTGTTTTGGGTGACGTCGACTGCTTTCCATTCTTTCCGCAGGATCGGGAATGCTTCATGTCAAGATTGAGTCATATCTAAATATACCGATTTCGATGGTTTCTTAAATGTTATTAATACAATCACGAATGAGTCGAGGTCGAAGACTCTTTTATTAATGATTATTTCATATATTCATATTATGATTGTATATAATATATACATTTGTCATATAATTAAATTTAAAACGTATATAAATAAAACGAAAAAACGCTAAATATTCGTGATTATTCTGAAACGTGGTAATAATAAACAACATGGTCGTTGCCGTGTTCCTTTCCTATGTAAATGTAATGATTTTCAAGTCAGAACATGAACTTGAATACCGCACAAAGTTCTTGTTGCTAAAATTATAACAAGCCGTGGAGCATAATAATGTTTCAACATTCTGTTTTGTTTCTATATAAATTCAATGGGAATATACGTTGTACTCGTATAGATACATAAGTATTTCTTTTGCATGGATCACAGGATTTTGTATGGTAATACTCTGTCAACTCATTCAAAAGAGAAATCACATTAGAGAGGATTCACTTTATCTAAATACCTATATATAGGTTACGATTGTTACGACAATACAGCTTAGTACTCCAGTCTCTTCTGTTTGTGAACCTTTTTTCTGTTCAGAAGCCAATAATTTTATGAACAATTTTGATTGGTTAACTTAGATTTTTACTGCAATGGTGGAAGAAAAATATCGGCAACAAAAAGAGAAAATGTAATAATATATAGGACGAAATAAAACATTGATGTGTCAGTGGATATAACGATTGGAAAATAAAATCTTTAATACAATATTATGTAAACCTTAAGCGTTAATTTTTTATGTGTTTTTTGTGTTTTATTTTCTATGTATTTTTGCGACATCGGGTTTTTTGCTCAAGAACAATAATAATTTTATGTTACAGCAAGTTCTTTTATTTAACAGTTAGAAATTTAGAAATTAAGCTTTAGAACGAAATTTAGATATTAATAATTTTTATACAGAAATGAACAGAATACAGAATTATTTTATCATATAAATGTTTTACGTAATAATTGATTACAATTGCATTGAAATTACAAAATCATTTTTTTTCTAATTTCCCAATGATTTCATTCATTTTATCTTAAGAACAATACGCATACATTGATTAACTAATTTTAATGCGTGTGTTTGAATGAATAATATTTTTTCGTATTTTAAGCTTTATTTAAAGCTAGTTTATTTAGTTGAAATTTCATTTGGTCTCATATCAAGAAATTAGGGTTTTAAAGTTGTGATTGTATAGCTATTTTATTGAACTTACCTACTTAAAATAATTTTGTACTGTTTTTTATAGTAATTATATCATATAAAGCCTACGTTTTCAGATATGTAGTGAATGAATGAACAAAGCAAAAATACCTAATAAAATTCTTTCCTCAAATTGTCGATTTCGAAATTTCAACCACTACTGCTAGAGCACTACTTACTAAAATTGAGGTTTAATTTAAATGTTAATGTATTTTAAAAACTTTGAATTCCGGAAAATTTAATTTTGCGTTTTTATTTTTTACTTTACTATAACTAGGATTCACAAAATTGGTTTTCATCCACGTATCATGCCGTCGTTGTTAAACCAAATTCTGCTATGTGCACATTTTGAGATTTTTACTTTTTGACCTTTTCGCATAGTTCACAGCCCTATCTACCGTATAAAATAAAAACTGTTATGTGTCTATAGCTTTAATATTTATCTATAGCTTTTATTTGATATAGTTCTTAAAGATTCACCTTCATATAAAATTTTATACAAAATTGTTTTTATTCGTGAATTCAAAATAGAGTTTTTGCACATAGCCGATTTTGGTTTGACAGCGACGTTGCGTAATCTGGCTTAATGTACTTCGAATGTCATTTGTGTCGTTAGTTTGCAACATATGCGTACATTTCCGAAACTTAACAAACTGGGGATTACAAATATTCGTACGAATCTAATTTAATCTGCATACAGAGCTATTCAAAATTCGCACAATTTACCTTCATGTAAATTGTATGGTAATGATTGTCTTCTGCTAGGCTTACGTTACGGATCTTCGAAGCGTTTTTGGTACTTAATTGTGAGTCAGAGGACATTGTTTTAGTTTGTTTTATATGGAAAATTTTCTAAGGTCTTAACGTATTACACGGTGGAAGCCTTTTCATGTACATTTTTGTTTGTAATTAAATAATTACTTACTATTAAATGGTAGGTAGCGGCTGGGCTGTGCCCCTGACATTGCTGACCTGCATGAGCGATGGTAATTACTCACCATCATATGGGCCACAAGCTCGTCTCGAGTGGCGGCATTTACGCTGATATTTCTATGTGCCCCGGTGATCATTTAACAACAGGACGGCTAGTAGCTAGTTCGTCCATCTTGCAATAACCTGTCAAAAGCCTGTGTCACATCACATCGACGGGAAGAAAAAAGTTTAAACGAAGTGTTAAAACCAGCTTAAGTTTTGCATTCTTTACCCACAAGAGACTAGCATCTTTCTTGGCGATTCTTATTTTAAAAATATGATGACCTAATATATTATATTGCAGATACGTCACTCAGTTTAAAAATAGATTCAATTTACTTACAATGGAAATCATATTTGCGATTGACAGAATTCTGACAATGCAAAAATGTGTGTGTGTATGTGTTGGAGAGAAGTGTTTTTGTGTGATTACGAGGAAGTTCATATTTTTCGAAATTATAATTTTTGGATGTACGCACGATTGACGTAGAGAGTTTTCCTAAGAAGGTTTAGCTAGCCGGAACCAGCTAAAGCTTTTTAGCTCAAATCTCCCGTTCTATTATAATTTCAATAATCCAATAAGTGATAAACTATTTTTTCAGTCGGATAGGCGGATGAAAGTGTCCGATGCGGCTTGGTACGACTTACCATAATATTACACAATAATATTTTTTCGAAAACATCATAGACTTAAATGGAAATCGTAACTCATAAGTATTTGCAACGTATCTTGAGCAGACACCGTTTTCTTAGCACATAACGAAATGTCAGTTCCAACACAGACCTACGTCATTGTCAATAAGCAGTTGTGTAAATCAAACAAACGAGGCCTACTACCGTATTTCCCGCTCTTAATACAAGTTTATAGATTAATATTAAGTAAACATGTCCAAAAAAGGTATGTATTTAGCCGTTTTTTGTATACATTTTACGACATCTACTCAAGCAGTTTTTTTTATCGCTTAGATGGGTGGATGAGCTCACAGCCCACCTGGTGTTAAGTGGTTACTGGAGCCCATGGACATCTACAACGTAAATGCGCCACCCACCTTGAGATATTAGTTCTAAGGTCTCAGTATAGTTGCAACGGCTACCCCACCCTTAAAACCGAAATGCATTGCTGCTTCACGGCAGAAATAGGCGGGGAGGTGGTGCCTTCCCGTGCGGACTCACAAGAGGTCCTACCACCAGTAAAAAGCTACTGAGTATTTGACGTAAATGATACTAAGTAGATTAGTTGGTTTTCGTTAGTCGGAGGTAGACATATTTAAAACTACTTTTGCGATTAAATCTTGCCTTTTTTAATTACCAATTTACGTTTTCTTTGCCACAGACTACTGAGATGTTATTCGAGCATGTTGAATATGCTGAACAATAAGACGTAGAAGAAGAAAAAGAAAAAGAGACAAAGATTTTACTACATTCGACAAAAAAAGTTAATTTAAAAATACTCTAGCTTCGGTAGAGAATATGCTTGGCGCTTAACTAACACGGAATGCCTAATATGCTATTACATTATCGTATAGAATATTCTGATAATACAAAGAAACAATAACAAGGGTTTATCTATTTTACTCCATTTCTTAGTTTTTTTTAAGGACCTTATAAAAAAACTATTTGAGGCCTCGGGAGACCAGAAGGCCGGTACGTATTTTGCACAAAGAATTAGCATTGCTATCCAGCGTGGAAATGCTGCCAGCCTTCTGGGAATGCTGCCAGCCTTCTGGAAATGCTGCCAGCCTTCTGGGAACGCTGCCAACTGACGGTGAGCTAACGCAGATTTTCTATTTATAAGTAGCTTTACCTAAATAATTATTATTTTTATTCATTTATTAGATATAATTAGATTAGTCATTGTTGTTAGTTGTGTCTAGTTAACAAAAAACATGAATTTTTCTCTATTTCTAATTACGCCTTTAGCAAAAGAAATTCTATCAAAACAAACAAATTTTCACAGTAATTTTTAATAAAGCCTTTGTTTGTTCCTCTCGCTAGAAAAAGTCCTGTTCTAACGCAAAACATTATTACGGCCAGCAAACACAATAAAACTCGAAAGATCTACAGTTACAAAGAAATTCGCAAAGCAACGGAAGAAATTGTAACAATTCGTTTCAATTGTTTAGATTGATTTAGGCTGTGAGGGTTGAAGATGAATGAGGTACTTGCCTTGGTTACAGAATTATTGTCTCACAGCTATTCCGTTCAATGTATTCGAAGAAAAAAAACAAACTGAAATGGTTTTTTACGATCTTGAGGTTAGTATTGTATATTCGTGAAATTTGGGACAGGTTGGCTCATTTATTGGTTCAACGATGTTATAAGTCCAGAAGTGAATATCGGTAGACTGACGTATTCTTCTTCTTGCCCATTATCCTACATTATTTGAGGTCAGGGCAGCATGTCCTACTGCATGCAGGATTTGGCGTGAGTTTTACGACCTGCCGTCTACCTAATGGCGACCCTACTTGGGCTATCTCTATTTGGTATATCTCAATATTTCCTTTGTCATAAGGAGAGGACTTTTTCTGTTTCTTCTTTTGGTCTTTCTTTGACTTTATTCGTTTTTGGGTTTATGATTTGCATTTTATCACTATAAACATTTACACTAACATTTATATTTTCAATATCGAAAAGATAAAATAGAACATCTTATAAGTTTTTCTATATTTTCATAATAATTTTAAAATCTATAAGGTTGACTCTGACGATGATATGTTTTAAGGGCATATTTTTCTTAAAGTATAAATTAATGCTTTTTTTTCACACGGATGGATAGCTCGACCTTGCCGCTCAGTCAGGAGGGGAAGGTTTGCTATCAACTGCTTTGACGTCCCCTCAGAAGGTGACCCGATAACTCAAAGGTAGCTGCTTCGCGATTTTATCTACTACCAGCTCCGAACTGACCTAATGGGAACCTCAGAAAGCTGATGTTATTGACTAAGATTTATTTCGAACTACTTAGGGAGATCCAGTGCGGTTGTCTTTGCTTTGGTTTCTGCATTCTAGTAGCTTCCAAAAGCACTGAATGTGAATCATAAAGGTATGCGCGAACTGACTGGGTCGTCGACTCGTCGTCATAGGTCGGCGGTTGGCTGTTGTGGAGGTCCGGTCGGGGATATGGTTAGTGGATTAATTTTTGTATTTTTTTCTCCTACATATTCGGTGGTAGCCTAAGGCGTTATTCCAGTTACGCCCGGACAGGTACGTGAGCCCACGGGATCAACTTGAGAGAATTTGCTAACACTAGCCCTACCAAGAACAATGCTTCACAGAATCTACTACCAGATCGGAATCGCGACCCACTGAAAAGATCCGACGAGAAACACAGTGGGCTGTGTCTGTAGGTTTGTTTGCGTCCACATATACATATAATGCAATATGCGTCGTTTGGTATGGAAAAAAAATTACCTTTCGGCTTAGTACTGTCAACAAATGAATATTGACTTTGAAGTTAGCGAGTTCACCTAATGCTGAACGGACACTGTTGTTGACGTCACCAATGCCAATGCCAACAGCTGACGAGTCATCAGCAAAGCAGCTGACCTCCGCAGGTTTTTGCTTAGCACGCAACGCATAAAAAATTGCGCTTCAAGAGGTAATTGTTGTTGTACCTGCTTATTGTATATGTATAGCTTTATTCTTGTATAAGTGGAAATCTAGTATCTGAATCAAAAGTCTGCAGCTTGCGACTCGTTTAAATGTAGCTATTATAAAAGTTTTATGGAAATATAACATATAATGTAAGCGAACATTAGCCATCAAGACCTAGACTGTGTTTCACTAAGAGTAGGGTAGCTTGGGAATTTATATAGCCCGCATGCGAATACAAGTGGTCATTACTTTTGTCCCCGTCGCCGTCGTAGAATTTATTGAAGTCCAGTCTCATTCATAATTAAAGGTACTTTGGCAAATACTAAACAGTATTGTAATAAAGCTAATTTACAATGTTTCTTTGCGTTTGAAAACGAATTATTTCGAAACTTATAAGATTACTAGCTGCACCCGTCCACTACGCTGGGCATTTAAAATTAACATTATTATTTCTCACCCCCACAAAGATTCTCATCATTAACGCCCCCGCAACTGGTGTAGGGAGTCCAACACTCATATAAATATTAAGTCTATCCATTAAGTACATGTATTTTCTACATGGATACCAAGTTTCAAATCAATCGGATGCATGGTTCAGTAGTTAAGGGAACATCCGTGAAAACCACTGTAGATTTATATCTACTTAGTCTGGCCATAAATACTGTTACAATTAAAAATAAACAAAATATTACATTTGAATTTGGGATCTGTCATTTTTATATAATTGCTCATTGAGTTTTCTCATTTTGGCGCCAATACATTGTACAATATTTTGCGATATTAAAATGGAGTGGTATAATAAAGAGAACCGAATCGCTTTGATTGCATTACACAAAGTAGGTATGGAGCCAAATGCAATTTTTAAAACTCTCCATACGCTTGGTATTAGTAAAATGTTTGTGTACCGAGCTTTTAATAGGTGCAATGAGACTTCCTCTGTTTGTGACAGAAAAAGATGTGGCCGTCCACGTAGTGTTCGTACGAAAAAGGTGGTCAAAGCAGTAAGGGAAAGAATTCGAAGAAATCCTGTCCGAAAGCAAAAGATTTTATCTCGGGAGATGAAGATAGCACCTAGAACCATGTCGCGTATTTTAAAAGATGACTTAGGACTTGCAACCTATAAGAGACGTACTGGTCATTTCTTAACTGATAATTTAAAAGAGAATAGGGTGGTAAAATGAAACAACTACTGAAGCGGTACGCAAAGGGAGGTCATAGAAAATTTTTGTTTACGGATGAGAAATTTTTTACAATTGAGCAACATTTTAACAAACAAAATGACCGTATTTATGCTCAAAGCTCTAAGGAAGCTTCCCAAATAGGCGACAGAGTGCAACGTGGGCACTATCCGACTTCAGTGATGGTTTGGTGGGGTATTATCTATGAAGGAGTGACTAAGCCATACTTTTGAGAAAAAGGTATCAAAACATCGGCACAAGTGTATCAAGATACCATTCTTGAGAAGGTAGTGAAGCCCCTTAACAACACCATGTTCAATATTCAAGAATGGTCCTTCCAGCAAGACTCGGCGCCAGGTCATATAGCTCGGTCTACGCAGTCTTGGTTGGAAACGAACGTTTCGGACTTCATCAGAGCTGAAGACTGGCCGTCGTCTAGTCCCGATCTTAATCCGCTGGATTATGATTTATGGTCAGTTTTAGAGAGTACGGCTTGCTCTAAACGCCATGATAATTTGGAGTCCCTAAAACAATCCGTACGATTGGCAGTGAATAATTTTCCCATGGAAAGAGTGCGTGCTTCTATTGATAACTGGCCTCAACGTTTAAAGGACTGTATTGCAACCAATGGAGACCACTTCGAATAAGCTTTTTATACTTTAAATTGTTTTATATTTATGAAGCAAAAACTTTGTATCCCTTTTTACGAAAATTGCGCGGACGGAGGAGTATGAAATTTTCCACACTTATAGAGAACTAGCGACCCGCCCTCGCTTCGCTTCGGAAATATTAAAACAAACATGAAACAAACAAAAAAATAAAAAAAAGTAGCCTATGTTCATCAGGGACAATGTCGGCTTCTAATGGTAAAAGAATTTTTCAAATCGGTCCAATAGTTTCGGAGCCTATTCGAAACAAACAAACAAACAAATATTTCCTCTTTATAATATTAGTATAGATATAGAGAAGAAGTGCACAATGCTAATATTTTAAAAAATAAAAGATACATTAAATTAATAAAGAAAACATTACACACACTACATACCATGTATTTGACGCACACACGCATGCATACTATTTATTGTCAAACTTTTGTTCTTAACGTCTGTGGTCAAATTGAGAATAGATTAAATATTGTTTGTCTTTATTAAAAAAAAAATATAGTGTAGCCTTGGCGAAATTTGTGATTGTAGAAGTATAAAATACATACATAATAGTGTACAAACTTACAATAGCAATTATAGTCAAATTTCGACTACTGCGGGATCTCTAGTTAGTATAAATTTACATTAAAAGTACATAATGAATAATATAATGTGTGGCTTTGTTAACAAAAAAACTTCCTTGAAAATGTTTTTAGGTATACTATTTTATTATTCTTCTTCGGTAATATGACAATGTCTTATTATTATATTTATAGTCTCTCTTATTATGTTCGTTGGAACTTCTTGACGAATGAGTTTCAAAATCAAAGAAAGGTATTTTTTACGTTCGGCTATTTTAAGTTATTGACTTAGAAAAGGAGAAGATACACAAATATAATAACATAGAACATTTTTATTTAAACTAGAGTGTAACTTCTTTGTAAAGGATTTAAATTTTTCTTTTTCTCATCAGTTCAACATAGCTCCGAGATGTTTTCGTTTTAATGTTATTGCCAAAACAATATCGAGAATCTATAGTTATTTATTGTTAGGTTTCTGGTAAATTTAGATGGCAGCTTTACTAACAATCACAAAAATACTAATTTCATTAATACAAGTGATTTCAAAATTAAGAACAGACTTTAGATACATATCAAATAAACGAATGATAAGTTAGAAATAAAGCAGCTTAACACTGACGAAAGAAATAATAGGGTATTTATACCTAACTAGAGGTCCCGCAGTAGTCGAAATTCGACTATAATAATAAACGCCGAAACGCATTACTGCTTCACGGCTGAAATAGGCGGGGTGGTGGTACCTACCGGTGCGGACTCACATGAGGTCTTACCACCAGTAATATAATATAAAGTTGACTGCTTTCTTTCACTATCGTGGTGCTTAGTACTCGGAATTCTTGTCGGAAGGTCAAACGCGATTATTTGAGCCTTATGCGACGTTTAAAAGTGAAAATCAATGAAAACACCAGATTTGTAGAAAAAATATTCTTGAATTTTACACCAACATAATACGCCTTCGCACAAGGCCGTCTTCGTGAACGAATTTTTGACCAAATTTCAACAAATATCATTGAGCAACTACCATATTTATCACTCAAATTACCAGTCCGTTGCATCCGTTTTCGTTCGGTAGAAAACCTAAAGCAGAATTCGCAGCGAGAATTGAGCTCAATTCCCAAAAAAAAACGATCAAAAAATATTTTGATGATGGGATTATTCGTTGGCTTAAGTGTTATGTATGAAGGAAGGTATGCACTTTGAAGTTCAAAATTTTATAATAACTACTTTCCGCCCACTAGTCGAATTTTTTGGTAATCGTTACGAATACCTTATAATTTAAACTAGAGGTCACGCAGTAGTCGAAATTCGACTATAATTAATTGGAATTGTAAGTTTGTACACTATTATGATTGTATTTTATACTTCTATAATCACAAATTTCACCAAGACTACACTATAAAAAATATTAACAAAGACAAACAATATTTAATCTCAATTTGACAACAGACGTCAAGAACAAAAGTTTGACAATAAATGTATACATGCGTGTGTGCGTCAAATACATGGTATGTAGTGTGTGTAATGTTTTCTTTATTGGTTTAATGTATCTTTTATGCATTATCTTAAAAAATATTAGCATTGTTCACTTCTTCTCTATATTCTCTATAAGTGTGGAAAATTTCATACTCCTCCGTCCGCGCAATTTTCGTGAAAAGGGATACAAAGTTTTTGCTTCACGTATTAATATATAGATAGTTCATTACACATTGTTGTCGAGTATGGAATTTCAAGGTTAGCACAGTATCCAAGACTAAGAATATGAAATATATTCTTCGAATCTTTAGAAAACTTAAGATTTCAGATTCAATTTTGATCTTGGTTTTCAATTTTTAAATTAAACTTAGCTATTGTATGGAAATTCGTGTTCAGAATGAGAATCAATGCTGAATACGAAAACATTGAAAATGAAATGTCGAATTTGTTTCTGAAGGATCGAGATAATATTATCTTTTTATGAAATGAGAGCAGCGGGCGATAGTTCACCAACGTGACTAGCGACATCTTTCAACAATGGCTTTTCATTGTAAGAAATTTAATATTTGAAATCATAATAATGTACTTTACTTTAGGTAGGTTTTATTACTGGTGGTAGGACCTCTTGTGAGTCCGCACTGGTAGGTACCACCACCACCTTGCCTACATCCACCGTAGAGCAAGCAGTAATGCGCTTCGGCTTGTAGCTGCCGTTGTAACCATACTGAGACCTTAGAACTCATATCTCAAGGTGGGCGTGGTATTTATGTTGTAGATGTCTATGGGCTCCATTAATCACTTAACACCAGGTGGGCTGTGAGCTCGTCTACCCATCTAAGCAGTAAAAACTAAATAAATAAAAATTATTAATCTGGTAAATAGCCGTCGGTCAAAAGTATAATAGCTGTGTGTTTGCCATATCATTTAGATTTATCGTTCATTATTTAATGTCTATTTTTTATTTTACGAGCACATCGACGCAACGGATTTGCTTCGAAGAAGGGCCCTTTGACTGCGCAGAATTCCTCATTGCTAGATTCCTAGCAATGCTTTGTCCGTCCTTCGTAATGCAAATCAAGTCTCCGATTGCCTGTCGCAGTCCCCCATTCAGACAGTTTAATAAAGCGCCCGAGAATCTTAGGGCGAAATGAAAAATTCAATTAGATATTCTTACGTTTTCTCTGCTTATTCGTGTTTATGTTAAAGTCGAGGTGAGCGCCCTTTTTTGTCCTTGGAAAGTTTTGAACTGTGAGATACATGCGCAGCTTGTATATTGACGGATTTGACAAAGACATTCTATGCCAGTCACCCGTTTTATCTAGAGAATATTGTAGTTACTAATGTAGTTTTAAATGTAAATGAAATTTTGGACGATCATTTGATTTTGATCATGATTTTTGACGTGACAACATCTTATAATTCGATGGAGCCAGTTGCACGCACGGAAAAACATGACTCACGGCGTTACCTCGGTCTGAGGCGTTCCATTTAAGGCTTGAAGTGCAAGCGAGAGCGCGCGACGATCGACAAAGAGGCACAATCGGCCATCCGCGTGGACAGCTGCTATACAATAATATATTTACATGTTTTCGTCAAGTATGAAGTTCAGTGAAAAGTAATGTGGTGTCAATTGTCCATACAAAATATCTATTAAACAAATAAAATTAAAATTTTCTTTTGAAAAATTAAACCATTCCATCAGTATTTTCTTAAGACGTTGTCACGTTCAACTATCGTCAGTATCAGTCATATTTTTTATCAACTTTGATTATCCTCCACACTACAAATACACGGCTTTGTGGTCATGTTATAAAGATGTTAGCTATTAAATTCTTCTGTATATTACGAAAGTCATATTTGTTCAGAATAAATAATGCGATAACCGTAGTTTACAATATAATCCACTACACCATACTTAAAGTACAGTTTATTCGCAAGGTAGGAGGTACCTTATGAAACAAATTCCTCGGTATTCAGCGTAGAAGTTCATTCCGAGCTCGACTTCTAATCCCGGGATTTAGTTTCACCGAGTGAATTGCGCTGGATTCCTCAATGGGCGGAGAGTTCTTGCATTGCTTTGTTCCTAACTCCGTGATGCAAATCGATTGAGTGCTCCGATCTTCTCGCTTCATAAAACGAATACCGACCTTCCCTCATTGCGCTTCGTAGAAAAGGAAGAAAATTGCGAAAATTGAAAAATGTGTACAATGAAATCTCACTCGCTTCTTAGAACATAATATTTTATAGGAAATATAAAACTCTGCGGCTTGTGAGGCAAGAACTGCTTACGTTTTACGAGTACTATTCAATTTTTATAACTAGGGTCGACGCTGTCTTGTACGCGCTGCCTGGTTTTACGTCTCTATTAAAAGAAAATATTACTGAATCTATAATTCTTAAGCACTCTTTAGTGCATTCGTCCAATAGTTATGCGAGGACATTTTTAAGCTATTGCATAGATTTTATCGCGGGCCTTGAGCGCGGCGACCGAATCATGAAATTCCGTAACGAAAAAAACCTTACACCCCTCACTCCGCTTACCATGTAGCTCGCGTTCTACATATTCACACGTTGTGCTTGTGTAGTGTTTGTGAATAAGCGCGTGGCGTGACGTCACACTGCATTTTGTTTGTTTTATTGCATAGATGGGTGAACGAGCTCACGGCCCACCTGATGTTAAGTGGTTACTGGAGCCCAGATACATTTACAACTTTTTTTTTGTTTGTTTTATTGCATAGATGGGTGAACGAGCTCACGGCCCACCTGATGTTAAGTGGTTACTGGAGCCCAGATACATTTACAACTTATTTTTAAGCTATTGCATAGCTTTTATCGCGGGCCTTGAGCGCGGCGACTGAATTCATGAAATTCCGTAACGAAAAAAACCTTACACCCCTCACTCCGCCTACCATGTAGCTCGCGTTCAACACATTCACACGTTGCGCTTGTGTAGTGTTTGTGAATAAGCGCGTGGCATGACGTTACACTGCATGCGCATCATGAAAAAGCTCTCTTTTCTTCTTCTGCCCATCTCTCTCTCGCGCGGTCTAGCTTATGAGTGTGAAGGGGACAGTTAAGGTTTTGCTTTTATTAATGTTTAATATAGCGTGGTCTTGTTTTATTATTGTTTTAATATTAAATTATCATTGTCTAATTATAATTGCATAAGTTGATAAAAAATGCTATGCAATAGCTTTACCGCGGCAGTTCCCGAGTGCCACACGTTTCTTTCTTTTTAAAACAATCACGCCACGTTAACCGGTCCCGTGCTAAGTTCGTAAAGAACTTGTATTACAGGTACCAGATAACGGAAATAAATGTAAGATTTTTATTATACACATAGTTACATATATTTAATATAACATCCATAGCCCTGGAAAATACATTTTATATTTATCATACAAAAATGTTCGAACCCGCGATCCCCTTTTGTAGTGACCATGTATGTCACTTACCACTACACCAGACGGCCGCTAATAATATACAAAAACCAATTTCTTCTAACACACCAAGTGTTAGAACAACAGCTGCAATCTTGATTATAAAATGTTACATAACTCAAAATCGCGTATCCCCAAAATACTTTCCGAAAGAACTTTCGTCACTACAAATTCAGTAAGTATAATTTATCAAATTGCGAAGACAGGCATGCACATGCATACGTCGATTCAGCTGCGCCCGGACACAGTTGCGTAATTTTTTATCTCCCTTTTTCCCCCCTCCTTTGCTCCCTCTGTATTGTGAATCCTTGGGGAACGAATCAGGAGGGAGAATTCCTTATCCTAGTACTGTGGTTCTGGAGATCAATTTCACGAGTAAGATTGACGATAAGAGAATCAATTTGCATTTACTAAAGCGATGCTATAAATAAGGCGTTACATACAATTGCTTGTTTAGTAGAAGTAGCAGTACTAATCATTTTGCGGTTTGTCAGAATAAGAATAGATGTGTATTAAATATAGGTATAGAGAAGTTACTAATTTATTCACGCGTCAGTCATTATGGTATTCAATTTAATTAAGGTTTGGCCCATACATGGTTTTATTGTAAAAATTATCAAATCATCAAGTGGCGCAATAAAAGACGTAGCCAACAAACATCATTGACATTAAAATCATTATACGTTCTCTAAGCGAATTAATTAGCAGTGTGGTTCAATTAAGGAAAGTAATTAGGAATGCATCGGTCGATAGCTGAAACGTTCGTAATTACGATATTGGTGTCGAACGACTCGATTTTGAACTAATGAATTACCTGCGAGGTGCAAATTAATTACAAGCTTCAGTGAGCCCGCCTCCGTCGCACTGGGCCAGACGTGCCGAGCGCTCACGTAGGGGATTTTGAATTAATTAAGCTAAAACATAATGAGGAAAGTGACGTGAAGAAATCAGTACTGAATTTTTTATTGCTGTAATTGGGCGGACGCGTTCCCTGGCCACTTGGGGTAAAGTGGTTATAGGAACCTGACAATTTGAATGCATCGTCGTATTGTAGTTTCAACTGTACTGTAATGACGACGGTCATACTATTCAAACGATAATGCATGACTGCCGCACCTAACGGTAGATAAAATTGTGGTATCTACCCGTGAAGGAATACAATATGCCCCACTATCAGCAATTACGGAAATTAAGTATAATATACTGGTGGTAGGTAGGACCTCTTGTGAGTCAGCACGGGTAGGTACCACCACCCTGCCTATTTCTGCCGTGAATATGTAATGCGTTTCGGTTTGAAGGGTGGGACAGCCGATGTAACAATACTTGAGATCTTAGAACTTATATCTCAAGGTAGGTGGCGCATTTACGTTGTAGATGTCTATGGGCTCCAATAACCACTAACACTGGGTGGGTTGTGAACTTGTCCACCCATCTAAGCAATAAAAAAAAGTTATCGCAGATTTTTTATTGCTTAGTTGGGGGGACGAGTTCACGGCTCCTTTGGTGTTAAGTGGTAATCGGAGCTCATAAACATCAGCAACGTAAATGACTCACCTTGAGTTCCAAGTCACAGTTTTTACAGTACACAGGCTGCCCCACACTTGTTCCGGAATTGAAGTGGTAGGACGTCTTGTGAGTCCGCATAGGTAGGTACCACTGCCCTGTCTATTTTTACCGTGAAGCAGTAATGCGTTTTGGTTGCAAAATAAACAAATTGCCCTAAGATTTGAACGCCGGCCGCGGCATAGAGGTATTCAGTCTGTGACGTCGATTGCTGGAGATCGTGTTTTCAGAAGCATAAAACTAAATCGTCGTTGTGGATAACGAAACACGTAATCACATCAAACCCACTTCTAAATTAACGCTCTGTGTGAAAAAATTTGGTACCCTAGCGGTCGTTCAAAATGAGAGTGCTCCCGAACAGTGGAGACTAAAAAGGACTATATAATTACTGCGAGGGGCTTTTTAACATTTTTTAACAGCACGGCTACACCAGAGTGGAAATTGGTTTTTTGAGTTTCACACGCGGTGATGTATCATAAATATTTAATTAAGCTGCCTTTGTTGTTTATAATAAAATCGACTTTGTTTTTTGTTTGTTACATTTTGTGTTCTGTCTGATCTCAGGTTCACAAACGAGATCCTCGTAGAACTAAATTATATTATTTACAAGTATATTTAGCTTTAACAACTGTATTACTGTATTTTACTTTGTCTTACAAGATGCTACAATTGAAGCTATTTTTTAAATTGTAATTTTAAACATATAGCTGTGTGTAGTAAAGGAATTTGCATCGTATATTTTTTTAATACGTTTTTATTAGCTTCAGACGTATGTATGTATGTATGTTTGTAACGGAATCTTTGAACATGATTTTGACCCCCTTCAAAACGGATTAACTCGAAATTTGGTATATTTATTAAGGACCGATGACAATTCAATATTAAACAAAATATTGAAAAAAAAATTGGAAAAATTCAAATTCAACTAAAAAATGAATAATAAATAATAGTTTAACACGCTTGCTTTTTTACATTAAAATAATTTTTTCTTACACTATTTTTAATTCAAATTTATTAAAATTGATTTTCAATTTTTTAGTTGAATTTTCTATAAAAGCGTATTTTGATCGTTTTTTTAAACTATTCTTTATTTATTTCTATGTAAAATGTAACACTGACTTTGACGTTATCTTGACATTTTTCAGCTGATAAAGACGAAACATCGTAAAGCCCTGCGTATTTTATGTTCGTGTATTTATTAGTAAGAGGGCGCTGAGTTAGTGCTGAGTGTGCTAGGGGTTGATATCTCTGTCCTCCTCATGTACAATGGCTTTTCGCTAAGATATACTGTTTTAAGTATAACTCTCATCTACATAACGGTGGTAGGTTCTACCTTGTAGTGGAAAAATGTGTCTACAACTTTAAATATTGAACACAAATAGGGCTGATTAAATAAGTTTAATCGACGCATTTTTTTTATTATCCCTTTGTCTATTTATTTATTAAAGTGACACTTTTATTACATCGTCTCAAACTTTTTCGCGTGTGTGTTGCATGTCGCGTGACGGTCGGCCGCGGAGTAGCGATAAGGGATAAAGTGAAAGGCGCTCGTCAGAGCAGCCAAGGCCAATATGGCGGCACCTATAGTTCGCAGCAGCTGACCGTGTAGTGTATAGACTATTACTCATTTGTGCCAGTGCTCCACGCTATTTTGTTTTGTCAATGTTTAATGTAAATGTTGTTTGTCAGAATTAAATGTCTATAATGTGAAAAAAAAAATCACTTTTACTGTGGTGTAATAAAACCACACAATCCTTTTTTTCTTTAGCCGTTTGAGCATCGTGCTTAATTGTGATTACACATTCAAATCTAAAAAAGCCTAATATGATTAGACTGAAATTTCGGAAGTATAACAATATCTCCAAATTTAACACAATAATTTGATTAATTGAACCGATTGTGTAAAATTTTGAACTAAGTTGATAATAAATGATTTAAAGGACATTAAGAATAGTATATTCTTCATTCAACGCGGTAAGAATTATTGTGAGTGTACAATAAAAAAAAAAGTTAGATTATAATTTCAGTGTTGTATAACTAGACAGGGATTTTTATTGCTTCCGTAGGCCCACTTGATGGAAAATGGTTAACCCAGCAAAGGGAACTCGGTAATACCAAGTAACCTGTCGTAAAATGTTCCTCATAAGTCTCTCTAGATGAGGCCTTTCGTGATGTCACTTGACTTTTCCAACGCCTACAATATCCAGCCCTGGTTCGTGACGGGATAAGCGTAGGGACACGGAGTGCCCCCTATTTCCGCTAGCTGCACGGTCTGCACAGATTACCATTTATGCTGTGGAGCTTCAGCTATCAGTGGGTTTTGTGGAGCGCCCTTCCGGGTCCTGTACATGATCTGTTAGGCAGACGAGGCATAGATCGTGGCCCAGGGGGTACAACTTTCGCGAGTTAGTGTCTTTGGCAGCTACTAGAGAGGTACTCACCGTTGGCAGAATTAAAAGACTGAGCTTGTGTAAATCCCAGGTTTTGTTTCGAGTATGAGCGCCACTTGTCAATGTACATATTGAAGTTTAAGGCGAGGATTTCAACAGTAGGAAGCGGCTCGACTTTGCCCCTGGCATTGCTGAAGTCCATGGGCGACGGTAACCATTCACCATCAGGTGGACCCTATGCTCGTCTGTCTACAGAAGCAACAACATTTTGGCCTTGTAGGCAATAAAACAAATCCGCATTAAGGTCAAGATACAAATAAAGTACCTTGGCTTCATTCTGGATAGTCGTTAGATCTTTAGAACTCACTTCGTTAACCTGGTTCCTTGGCTGTTACTGTTGTTTCAGACAGCTGGCATATTGGGCCGGATTTTTACTCACACCAGGGAACTCGACCTGGCTTTGTCAGACCCATTATGATAGGTCAAACAAAGCCCTGGGGCTGTATGAGGCAGTTCTTGACTGTACGGATGCCAAAGCTACTGCAGTGGTTGCAGCGTATCAGGACCATTTAAGAATACTGTACTACTACTACTGTACTACTGAATACTGCAAAACTAACGAGCATTCGTAACTTAAAAAATATTAAGAACGTTTTCATCCAAAGCAAACCAGTTAGTATTAATACGTAACTTTATGGTGAATTATAGCAGATTTGTAAATATCGCGGAACAAAGTTTGCTGGAGAAATTATTAATTTCAATCAAAAACATACCTAAATTATTTAATACCGAAAACAAGTGATGTTCATGTGGAGAGCCCGTCTGTTTTGTAACGCGGGTACCGAATTAAACTTCCACGCATAGTTAGTTACAAATTCAGTTAATTAATAAATTTTGATTTTGAAGTTGCTTAGTTGTTACCGGAGCCCACATGTGTCAATCGCAAGGAAAATGCCGCCACCCACCACACAAACCACCCATTTTACCTTTCAAACTTGAACAGTGACTCCTTTGCGACAGAAATAGATGTTCATTTATTCATTCACATTCAGCCCTTTGGTATCTCTACTCCTTGGCAGAGACCACCCGTCTTTGCTGCTGTTCATGATAATGGCGGAGCAGATGTGGTTATCCATGATGCCGTCCTATGTCATCAGTTTACCTTGTCATAGGTCTTCCGGCATCTCTACGATCTAATCTCAACCGCCATTCCGATACTGTCATATTGGACACTGTCTGTTCTCATTTCGTCTTGTTGGGCGTCCCACCTAACTACAGAAATGGATACATTTTGTTTAAACAACTTTTTTTATTGCTTAGATGGGTGGACGACCTCGCAGCCCACCTGGTGTTAAGTGGTTACTGGAGCCCATAGACATCTGCAACGTAAATGCGTCACCCACCTTGAGATATAATTTCTAAGGTCTCAGTATAGTTCAAACCGAAACGCATTACTGCTTCACGGCAGAAATAGGCAAGGCGGTGGTACCTACCCGTCCGGACTCACAAGAGGTTCTACCACCAGTAATTACGCAAATTACAATTTTCCGGGTTTTTATTTTTATTACATGATGTTATTCTTTCACCGTGGAAGTCAATCGTGAACATTTGTTAAGTACGTATTTCATTAGAAAAATTGGTACCCGCCTGCGGGATTCGAACACCGGTGCATCGCTCAACTCGAATGCACCGGACGTCTTATCCGTTAGGCCACGACGACATGTGTCAATCACAAAGATAATGCCGCCACCCACTATACACACCACCCATCTTACCTTTCAAACTTGAACATGTGACTCCTTTGCGATAGAAATAGTTGTTTATTTATTCACTCACATTCAGCCCTTTGGTATCTACTCCTTGGTATAGACCACTCCTCTTTAATAATGTTCGATCATCTGCTGTTCACGAAAATGGCGGAGCTGACGTGGCTATCCATGTCGTCGTCACGACTATGTCATCAGTCTACCTTGTTATAGGTCTTCTGGCACCTCTACGATCTAATCTCAACCGCCATTCTGCTACTGTCATACTCTATCTATTCTCATTTCGTCTTGTTGAGCGTCCCACCTAACTACAGAAATGAATACATTTTGTTTAAGCAACTTTTTTTATTTTTTTATTGCTTAGATAGGTGGACGAGCTCGCAGCCCACCTGGTGTTAAGTGGTTACTGGAGCCCATAGACATCTACAACGTAAATACGCCACCCACCTTGAGATATAAGTTCTTAGGTCTCAAGTATAGTTACAACGGCTGCCCCACCCTTCAAACCGAAATAGGCAGGGTGGTGGTACATACCCGTGCGGACTCCCAAGAGGTCCTACCAAAATCCAATCACCAGTTTAAAAAACTATAGTGTAATCATAATAAAAGAAGAAACAGTAAACGTAAAATGCGTGGATAATAGGCTCATTCCCACGCAGTACCGTGTATTAAAAATTATTAATTTTATATAATACGCTTTGTCGAAACGTAGTACCTATTAAAGTTATTGTGTGATCTTATTGAAAATGTGCACATAGAACAAAGTTGTTTGTGTGCATTGATTGATACGAGAAAAATCTTGTAATGAATCGAATTTCAATGTCATGTCATAACAAAACCAACAAATTTGATTTGTTATTTATTTTTAATAAATCCATGAAAAACCAAAAAATCGTGAAATCAAAACAAATAAAAAACAATATAGATAAACCTTTAGGGATGTCTAACGTGATTTTCTTTGATACGGCGGCGTTCAGAACTCTGTTAATAATCGTTTGAAGCCTCCCTTTCAGTAAGCCCAGCTTATCAAGATAAATTATTCTCGTCAAGATATTGATGGACTTTCGGCTGAATTAATAATGACCTTGCTAAAAATTTAATACCTAACCTAAAAATTTAATAATAATTTAATAAATTTTTTTACTTCATTATGTTTCGAAACTATTGCATCTATTAGTTCAACATTTATTAACTTTTTTTATTGTTTAGATGGGTGGACAGCTCACAGCCCACCTGGTGTTAAGTGGTTAGTTTTTTTTAGTTAACCTATGTTTTGAATACTATTAACAAAATTAGTACATAATATTTTTATCTTACTTTAGAAGACAGATAATGTAGCTGGTGAAAAATAAAAAATAAACGTTGCAAAGATGATTAATATTAAAAATATCACATGTTAAACCTTTAAAATACTCTCCTGTAAAATTGATAAGTTTTGAGATTATACAGTTTTAATGCGAGATGACGACATGTTTGTTGATTTTAATGCATTACATTACTCGCAGTGCAAGAAACATCAATAGAATAACAGAAAAGTCCTCCTTATGGTACGCTGCATTGGATTTAAACTCAAAGAGGATTGGCATCAGGCAGGTGGCCAGTCGTAAAATTAGCATTAGCATTAACATTAGCATTAGCAGCATGATTAGGGGACATGCTGCGCTTATCCCACAAAATGTGAGGAGATAAGGACAAGAAAAAAGAAGAAGAAGACATTAAACTTACAGTGTAAAAAGCATAAAATAAAGATTTTCGATGTCAATTTTCTTTATGATGATGTAAAATATGGCTAAGTCTTTTGTTTTCTCGAATGGTACCCTCACATTCAACATAGTGCGCTGATGTATAAGTAAATGAAAACAAAATCGGGAGTTTTGAGCGATTGTAGACTGTTAATATTAATTGGCAAATGGTATTTTTGTTAAATAAAATGTATTTCATTACTACCGTTGAATCTATGTTAAAACTGAACTTTGTACGTGATTGCAGTAAAGCTACAAGTTGGCTTTAAAGCTGCTTTGATCTAGAATTTGCAAACCGTCGCGTCGCGTCCCGTGGGCTCGCGTTTCATCTCAATTAAACAACTTGTGTCCATTTCTCTCACCAGAATTTCTCTACACTAACTACTGTGTAACTTTATCGCGATGTTCAGAGTGTTCAGTAAGGTTTTTAAATTGTTTTAAATTGCTCACTTGCTTACTATAATATGTCGCTATGCTATAAAATGTTGATCAGCTGAACCTATGCATTTCCATTTGGCGAAGACTTTTCTGTGTTTTCTATTTTTTTTAAACACTACGTGTAAATAAAGATTGACTTACATATGCTGAAATATTCGTCTTAAAACTGTATTGTTAAACTGTAATTAATTAATTTAATACACAGCAAATTTTTACAAAACGTAGACAATACTCACCTTTTATTACAATTTTTTTTTTATTAAACAACATTGAAAATGTTATAGTAATTATTTTTAAGCGCCATGGTGTCGTACGGGTTAATAGTCTATGCCTTGTCCCCCGCATGCCTCATTTAATTTCTGACACATCCGTGGATTTTAGTCTCTTTAACTCCAGCATGCCTCGTCTACCGACCCCAACGAGCTATATGAAATAAACAGTGGTCTAAGTTATTCTTCGAGGTATAAATTGTTTTAAAGTGATTTGTCTTACTGATCATCCACATACCTGTGACAGTATAATTGCCAAACGGCATAGACATAGAGCAGAGTATGTGTTACACGGGTAGATTAGAATTGCTCCCGAGCGCACCATTACGCAAAAGTCATATGTCATAATGTGCTATAAAATCACTGGTTATTCATCCTTAATGAAATCGTTAGTATTGCTATGCTTTTAAGCAATCAAATATATTTTAATTTGACGAGTATTGTTTTATAAACGAGATTTTTAAAGTTTATAGCCTCTTCAAGAAAAAAAAACAACTGCATTTTGTTAACGGTGTTGGTGTGCGATCTAAGCTATGATTTAAGTGCACGGTCTAATACTTTATGCTGTTAAAACCTAAATTCTCATTCGAATTGATACAGCAAGGGAATAAAGTCACAATTAAATCTGATCAAATTGAGAAAACGCAAAAATCATTTGTTTGATAGCTAAACAACAAGTACACTCATAAAATATGTATAATTTTCGTAGTCAGTAAATTTACAATTAACTACACTCATATATAATTTTCGCAGTCAGTAAATTTTGAAAAAAAAAAAAAAAAAAAAAAAGTCCGTAGTCGTAAAACTCTTTCACTGTTGTTTTTGAAACGAATTGTATAACCTCTAAAAGGACTTGAATACAATCTTCGAGGGCCTTTTATTAGTTGGCTTTACATTTAACGTGCGTTCTGGAACGTAAATAAAAGAGGATTCTTCATATGGCCAGTCCCTTTGTCATTTTTACGGCTAGCTGTCAGAGGTTTTACGATTTCATCTTCACTCAATGTACAAAGCCTGATTATACCTGAAAACGTTGAAGGAACTCAAGTTATTCTGATGAAGGCTAAAAAAACCTCTCATTATAGAAGCATGGCTTTATGTTTCCATTTTCTTTGTGGCTTAATGAGGACTCGTGTTTTGTTGTGTTGTAATTTGTTACGGCTATGCTTGTTATTAATTTGGGATTTGTAGCTAGTATACTAAGTAGCATTATGTTGTTGATCGTGAATTGTCTTCGGGTCAGGTCAATTCATCATTCCTCACTTAATATCAAAATAATTCATATTAATTACTGTTTTATTAATACAGTATAAACTAAAACTAACATTTTAATACTGTATAAACTATTATATGTATGTATGTATGTGTGTATATATGTATGTATATGTATATGTGATGTGATTGTGTATATATGTATATATATACTTTTTTGTGTATGTATTCGTAACTTAATATTAATTTCATTGCACCTACCACTATTTACTCTGCACTACCTTTGGTTGACTGGTAGAGAATGCCTTAGGCATTAAGTCTGCTAATGTAAATTTTACATGAAGTGTAATAAATAAATAAATAAATAATTACATTAATATATTCAAGGTGTTTTGCGAAATATGAGAAAAGTCATTTGATGAGTAGCAATACTGCTGCAAGTTCCTATGGCTTCATCAGTCAGGCGTTCTTGGGCTGACCTCAGTAGCCAGGTCCGGCCCAAAAATATTAAAGATATTTACTATTTAATAGTACTACCCTTTCTTTGGATTATTTTCCGAGCTTCCTGTACTATCTCGACTATAATTATGAAAGCTTGCTGTGAACCTGCACTGCTTAGTACTGTCGTCCTATTTATTGCTACTATGGGCTGAATATCAGGATATCTGAATGAGATTGAGTCTACAAAGTTACCTTTCAATTTTGGTGGTGGTATTCACTTGTTGGGTATTCGGTAAGGGCTTAACTTTAGGTGCGCTCGCTTTTAATTAAATTAAAGAGATTCAATTAAATTAGGGCTTCAGAAAAAAATAATATTCAACAAAATTTTAAGAGACGAGAGAGATGTTTCTAAAAATAGAAAAAAAAGTCATATCGATTTTATTCATAAACTTTATATCGTATACATTCAAACTTGGCAACTTCTTTCGTCAACCATACGAATAAGTACCGGCAAGTATAAGTTTCCATTGGACTGCCGTCCATACCTCAGTAGCGAGTGGACGAAGGCAAACAAATTCAATGACCACAAAAAAGTTATGGAAAAACTTTGGCGCAGCTCTCTTCCTGGAGAAAACTTGAAAAATATATAAATAAAACTCACGTTATGTGCGGCAAGTTTTACTCGTAGTAACAAAATTAACTAAATTCTCGTACAAAATTTTCATGCGGAATATTATACTGCTTAAGCAATTTTTTAAAGGATTTCTACAGAATTTGTAATTTTCGTATTTAGTTTGGTAGACAAATGAATAGCATTTTTAAAATTGCTACTAAGCGTTTCTACTAAAAGGTAACTGCAGGATGGGAAAAAGTTTGCTGAGTGCAAGACTGGCAATATAAGGATCCAATATATAAGAACAGTGACACAAAAGGGTGGTCAGAGGATCCTCAGCATTGACAAATACGACGCAAGGAGGAGAGGATATAAGAACATAAATAAAAAGATTGAAAGAGAATTTCTGAAATTGTAAGGAGAATTAGATTGGTCAAATGGAATCGAGAAGACCCTATTTGTAGAACGAATATGATCAGATGGATCAAGAAAGTAACGAAATTTAAAGAGGAGACAAAATAAAAAGGGCATGTCACAGGTAATAAAGGCGCGGTGTTTTTAAAATAGGTACCTTAGGACCATGCTAGAAAAGGCAAGGAAGTGAAAAAATTGGCAGAAAACGCAAGGGACCTACAGCACAAGAGTTGACTTTTATTTAGAATATGTTCGAGAAAGGTGGTGGTCGCAGTTTTTCAGCAACGTCAACTGCACAGCTATGTTGACTCTTTCAAAAGAAAAAGAGCTATTTCCTACATGCCCTCAAAAAGTAATACTAATTGAGACTGGTGATCAAAAAATAGAAGCAACTAATATCAAGCAAGGCAAGCACAATATGAATTTATTTAAGTTAAGCAAAAAAATTAAATTATTATCGATAAAGTGCTCCCTTTGAAATTGTTTCAATATCATGAACGAATCATAATAAGATCAAACAACAATTAATAGACAAACGTAACATCATTCTCGTCTGATCTAATAAACAGCTGTAGGGAAGTAGAGGGGCAAATCCCGATGCGGACGTGATTTGAGCCCGGGTGGCAGCATAAATGGATATCGCAGTATACGTTCGATACAGGCTTTACCAAGATTCACGTACTGTTTGTATCCGCTACAATCTATAGATAAATATACAAAGACAAAACGGTTAACGACCATATTTTCCTTGTTGATTAACCGATGTTCTTTTTCATATTTGTTAGTGGCTATTGTCAAGCGCTAGCATTATCAAGAAGAAAATTGTATTTTTTATTCTTTACTTACATAAAAACAAAATACTATTTTCTCGGCTTTTCGTGAAACGATTTCCTTATTTTTACTGATTATTAACTTTTGTGGAGTTTTTTAACTTTCGAAATAGCTTTTTTACAGTAAACGGCAGCAACATTTACCAAAGATATACTTACTTATCGCTTGCAGTAACCATGTTTAATATGATAGCGCAATGGTGCGCTGCAAATACTTCATTTGTTTACACATTTATAGAATAGATTTCGGTATGAAATTACACCCGCCTTTATACATGTTGCATGTTCTGCCCTGAAATTGTGCTCAAAGTGTTTTTCAAGAATATTGAAACGTACAGACGAGCTGTAAAAAGAATTTTTAATAAAAGGTACAAATGTTATTCGTGACAGTTGTGATGTCCGAAAATAAGATTCCAATTTTTTTTTTATTGCTTAAATGGGTGGACGAGCTCACAGTCCACCTGGTGTTAAGTGGTTCCTGGAGCCCATAGACATCTACAACGTAAATGTGCCACCCACCTTGAGATATAAGTTCTAAGGTCTCAGTATAGTTACAACGGCTGCCCCACCCCTTCAAACCGAAACGTATTAATTACTGCTTCACGGCAGAAATAGGCATTTTTATGCCTGATATTAAGTTAATACTAAACTTTGTCACTCTTATAGCTAATATAGTTTTCAAAATGTAGTCTCAGGCTGTGCACTCATAATAAAATGGTTGTGGTGGTTGTCATTTCGCCCTGAAGTATTATATTTTTGTTTTTAATTTTTATATAATAGAAAGCTATAGACTATTTCATGAAAGACATTGAACAAAATCTACGAGCGTTAATGACAGATCTCGTTAATTTCAAACCCCCTATAATTTGGATAAATAAATTCAATTTGTCTATTAGTGAATGTCTTACACAAATGTTCAAAAACTACAAACCTTTTCTCCGGGCCGTATATCTCAATTTGAACGGTAAGGTTCCGTACTTAGTTTGAATACTAAATAGTCGCTTTTATTACAAGCATGAAATTCAGTTCGGTAATTTCTGTACAAAGGCAGCACGTTTTCTACGTCTGCCGTCTAATATACCAAATAAATTCTACCTAATAAATATAGAATTGAATAGATAAGTTTTTCAAATTGAAATGAACAGGATTTACACGGTTACCCTTATCAAATTTATTAAATGGACTCCCTTTTTCTGGACATTTATCATTAGAATTTGCTGGGCTCGTACAAATGATTTATTGGTGGATTTATTGTAGATTACCTCACGATTGTGACTGTGATTGTGACGGGCAAAGTAGAAGGAAAGAGACCCCGCGGCCGATTACCTAGCCGTTGGTGTGATTAAGTAACCGCTCTAACTGGGTTGCCAGACGCAACCGCCATTCGAGCAGCTGAGGGCCGGACGAGATGGAAACAGCTCACGAGACAGGCAACGGTCAAGTTTCAGGGACACGACCTTCAGCAATGAAGAAAGCGACGAAGAAGAAGACCTCACGATTTTGTTTAGCGTCAACCACGATAAAGTGCATGCCCATTTTAAAGCATTGTTTTCTTCGATCATACTATTATTGATCGAAGATTGTTTTGTAATAAATTTTTATATCAACATCTAATTGTAATGGCACACTGTGAATAAAGCATTTCCTTTAGTATCATCTCTAGTTTTCACGAGTTATAGACGTAATTTAAATTACTTTTAAACGCTAACAAAAGGCGACCACAACAATGAGACAATTAAAAACCGCGCAACCAAATCCGTAAAAGTAGTTACAATTTTGCAAATTCTTTTTGTGTTCGCTAACGAAATACAGACTTTTGGATCTTTGAAGCACTCCTGGTAATATCATTGAACCGAGTGTCTCTCTTACCAATTACACTAACCAACTAGTTATTTCGTAAGCTTCCGAACATTTTACAGGTCAATGTTGTGTACCTAACAACTTATCGTTTCACAGTTCAGAGAGCATATTGATCTGGAGCAGTATTCCAGGGTTTTAATCGACGAGGTCGGCCTTCCAGGACCCTAATAAATCCACACTGAACCGCGTTCATTAATTTGCCTGCTGTCAAGTCCGTATCTGAAATTGTTGATGTTTTGCGCATGTTTGTGGCAAAATTTATTGAACCAATCATTTGTTGGACCAAAGTTGAGTGTACTTCAAATGATTTATATTAATTGCTTTAACCCACATGAGCTGTTTTAGGATTAAGATAATTAATTTTGGGCGGATGATTTTCAAAGTGTGTCATGTTTTATTCTGCTGAATGTATTATTTTCTTGCTCTACAGATTCTGTATTGATTTATATTTCAGGTATCAGATTTATTATTTTGGTTCAGACTGCCATTCTTATGTTACATTTGAGATGATACTATCAATTACTAAAATTATTTTATTTTAATATTACAAGATTAGTAATATACGGTTTAATATTCGTAGTTATGTAGTGTAACTATGTATTACTATATTATAAGTTTGACTTTGTTTATAATAACTTTGAAATTATATTAGATGTAGAATTATTTTATTGATTTTTAATATTGTAGTGCGCAAGCACTACAGGTGGCCCCCGCGCGCGCGCACTTCACCAGCAGTCCATAAACTGTCTTGCCGTCGGATACTCGTATGATTTTACCCGCTAACCCGCTTCGCAGTGCTTGCGCATAGTCGTGCTTAACTTTAAGTTTAGCTTATAGTTGAAGTTTGTTTATTTGTTTCCTCTTCCCCTTCTATGTGTTTGTTCTTTAATATCATATAAGACAATAAAACTGAAAGTGTTTTTAAAAACTGTGCGGGTGGTTTAATTTGACTAACACTTCAGTTAGATCTATGAATTTGCGTATCCTTATATTGTGAGAGAAAATGAAATGTATGCAAAATGATTCCTTTTTAACTAATTTATCTGTAAAGAAACAGAAATTAATGTTAGTACTAAATATTAGAATTTCGACAATATTTACTGTACTAGACCTGGAAAATTTCTAAGGGCGATCTTCAAAATATCTTTCCCAGTATTCCACCTCTTCGATATAATAACAAAGGCAATGAAAACTTTTGGAGGAAAAATATTAGTTCTTCGGGCCAACAGAGTTTACGAAGGACTGAAAGACAACACGAAACGGATCCAAGTTTATTCCGCATTTTTAAAGCTAACTAAATAAAACTTTGCTTCTTATGAACGTTTTATGAAATGAAATTGTGTGGAAAGAGTACTTACTAGAGCGCTGGTTTTCGTGTTTTTTAAATTGAAGAAATGGAGGATGGTTTTGTACCAATTTCTTTAACTAAAATGATTGATAGCTGTTATTACATTGCAAAATAAACGAAAATAATTGTTTTTCGTAAAAGCGAATCAGGTTTTCGGGGTATTTAGATATTTGACTGGTATATATTATTTTGTTACTCAGCGTTTAAAATTTTGTATTAAAATTGTTCTTTAGATGATATTCGATATTGGATTGGGTACCGGTTGTGATAGGCCGCATCGTGAGTTATAAATACTATTAGCCTGCCGTCTATTACTGTAATGGCGCTGAAACAGTCCAGCGTTATTATTTGAAGGGTAGAATAAGCGTTAATAGAATATAACTGAAGCCTCAACTGTATATGTCACATGAAGTCACCAAAAAAGTTTGTTTGGTAACCTTCAGACTCTTTTATTACATGGACAGTACGTGTCGTGTTCAGTTTTTTTTTAACAGTCACGCCACGTTAACTGTTCCCGTAATAAGTTCGTAAAGAACTTGTGTTACAGGCACCAGATAACGGAAATAAATATAAGATTTTTATTATACACATACACATATTTAATATACATCCATAACCCTGGAAAAGACATTTATATTTATCATACAAATATCTTCCCTTGGCGGGATTCGAACCCGCGACCCCCTTGTGTAGTGACCATGTCACTTACCACTACACCAGACGCCCGTTAAAGCAATAGGTAAAGTCTGAACCATTTGCAGCTATAGGTGACATTCACGTAACTTAAAACGTACTCGCCGCCAAATGGGTGGTATATCGAAAACCCGTTCGAGTAATTTGAGGCGAGCCGAAACGACATTGTCGCTTAAGCGATTCAATCGTACACGACCGCGCCATCGCCAGGGACCTACACGGAGATTTGAATTTAACCGATTCCGTACGGATTGTTACGACACCTTCGAGACCGATCTAGTATTAAATCTTTACGCCAATCGTGACTTTTATTAGCGGTGGTACTGTGATCGGGGGTTGTTCCGTATTGCAGCGTAGATGAGTGTTTATAAGGACCATTCAACTCAATACTTTTATTATTTAATAGTGCTATAGGTTCGAGCGCGACCTCAAAAATATCGGCGTCAAGAACTGAAAGGAGAAAGCCCTGAACAGAGCAGTCTGGAGAGACATACTGGACCAGGCTAAGGCCCACCCTGGGCTGTAAGGCCTAAGATGATGATAGGTTGACAAGCATACTATGGTCGATTCAGTAGTAGGGGTCACCGCAGCCCGCACACTACGGTCCTCAAACTATTAAAACGGAATGCATAACTGCTTTGCGAGATGCTTACATCACGAGCCAACGACAGGGATAAACAAATTAATAACGCTGTTGAGATTCATTATTATACAATTTTCATCGTCGAAGTCGATTATGAATATGCGCTAGGTATGAATATATAGTGCACGCTTGCGAAATTTGAAATCAGGTAGGTATAAACTCATCATTCGATACGTCTTAGTATTTAAGACACTAAGATTCCAGCTTACTTAAGTGATTCACTTAATTTTTCGGGATTTTTGTGATTATTATTTGATATTATTACAACAGCTTTTGGTACTGTTACTGACACGACAATGTCCATTCTATAAATAAGTAAACCTATTCAAGGATGTAAACAAACAAAAAAAATAACTTCTTTCAGACTTAAATTTATTACCTCACACGGTTCATTTCACAAATACCCTCATTATTAAAAAAAACGTGGGTAAGAGCAGCGTCATCATCATTAGTATTTTTTTAAACGATCTGACTAAGCACAAAGTACGCTCAGTCGAGTAGCCAACTTGTCTGCGTAATAGTGGACTTATGTTTAAATGAACCTGGCAAGTTTATGCAATAAAAGTCAAGTTTATTTTCACAAGTGGCTGTCACTTAATTCGTTTTTCTTGTAAAGCGATACCTTTAAGGATCTCATTTGTTTTACGAAAGGAATTTAGACGTAGAAGTATAAATTTTATAAAAATAACTTTTCGTTTATCTTGAAGAATTTTAAATTTCACCATATTAAATATGAATGCCATTATGAATGCCATTCGTTATGCATATTTTTGTTGATGGATTATTAAATTGTGCGCTCAATTATTTATGCATAGAAAATGTTGTTACAAGGCTCTAGTTTAATGTCTTAATTATTCTAACATGCAGCTGTGTTATAGTTGCACGTCAGGGTAATAGTCAGACATGCAAATATGTATAGGAACTGGTTATCCGGCCCAAGTACCTAAAGCAGAGGAGCAAAATGTATTACCCGGGTCCTTGTAATAACATACGTGTGCGATAGAATAATGATTCCCAAAATGATGGCTCTCAAACTTAGTGCAGTGTTATACAAAGGGAGACAAAACAATTAAGTGCCATTTCGACTGACATGGTCATGGAATTGTTAGCGCCCCCGACTGTTGCGCCGAGGGTCGTGGGTTCGATTCCCACATTTTTTATTTTTAGCTATTGTAGAGCTTTTATCGCGGGCTTTGAGCGCGGCGACAAGAAATTGCGTCACGAAAATAAAATCTAACATCCCCCACTCCCGCCTACCATGTAGCTCGCGTTCAACACATTCACACGTTGCGCTTGTGTAGTGTTTGTGAATAAGCGCGCGGCGTGACGTCGCACTGCATGCGCATCATGAAAAGTCTGCCCATCTCTCTTTAGCGCAGTCTAGCTTCTGAGTTTGAAGGTGACAGTTAATATTTTGCTTTTGTTAATGTTTATAAGTATAGCGTGGTCTTATTTTATTATTGTTATAATATTAAATTATTATTGTCTAATTATAATAGCATAAGTTTAAAAAAAATGCTATGCAATAGCTTTACCGCGGTAGTCCACGAGTGCCATACGTGTTTTTTTATTGCTTATATGGGTGGACAAGCTCACAACCCACCTGGTGTTAAATGGTTACTGGAGCCCATAGACATCTACAACGTAAATGCGCTACCCACCTTGAGATATAAGTTCTAATGTCTCAGTATAGTTACAGCGGCTGCCCCACCCTTCAAACCGAAACGCATTACTGCTTCACGGCAGAAACAGGTGGGGTGGCGGTACCTATCCGTGCGGACTCACAAGAGGTCCTACCACCAGAACATCGCGCAAACGCTATGTGATGAGGCTAGTTTGCTCTTTGTCTGGGTGTTTGTTATTAGAGTTATCAGCAGAGTTAAATACATACGTAGGTAGTTACCGGTAAATACTTCAGACTTGGGAATTGCAGTTTCGCTCATACACAATGTATGGTTTAACATAATAAGGTCCCTTTGTTGTTAATACTTCATTGTATGTTTGGAGAAACAAAACCCAAATAAAAAACAACAGACGGTTTCCCCGTTAAATTACGTACGATTCAGATTCGTAATTTGCCAATCAGTGCGATTTTGAAGGAAATTGTCATTCGTTTCGTTTATTTTTCTTTTACGTTTTACGCAAAAATTAAATCGTGCGTATTAATACACCTCCGTTTTCATTACACTGGGCGTACCTCCTTCGCTATGAAAAATGGAATCACAGCTATAAACGATTTGTCATTTTAATGTTTTCGCGTCAGCGGCCGGTACAGCACTATGGATAGACAATTTATAACGTGCGTCATATCCCTTTGTGAGTTCAGGCATAATATCCAGGCAAGAGAGAGAGGAATGCAATTTGTTGTCAACGTAAACGCGGAGTAGTGTGTTTATGAAAAGGCGCGAATCCACAATGCCGCCAAGGTGAATAAATGATGCTGTATTGAGCACTTATTTTTTTGACGTGACAATGCCTTATAATTCGATGGAGCCGGCAGCACGCATGAAAAAACATGACTCATGTGGCGTTACCTCGCTCTGAGGCGTTCCATGTGAGGCTTGAAGTGCAAGCGAGAGTGCGCAACGAGCGACAAAGAGGCACAATAGGCCTCCGCGTTCGACAGCGTTCGACATCTGTCTCTCTCCTACTTGAGTGAGCGATGCATCCGCGTGGACAGCTGCGATACTATACAATAATAAATTTATATGTTTTCGTCAAGTATGAAGTTCAGTGAAAAGTGAATGTGGTGTCAATTGTCCAAACAAAATATCTATCAAACAAATAAAATTAAAATTTTCTTTTGAAAAATGAAACCATTCCATCAGTATTTTCTTATGACGTTGTCACGTTCAACTATCGTCAGTAAACCGACTTTACAGACAACCGATTTTTTTCATTGACCGAGTGGACGAGCTCACGGCCCGCTTGGTATTAAGTGGTCACCGGAGCCCATAGACATCAACAATGACAACAACAATTTGTAACATTCAATTTATTTTTTAATAATCTACGTTAAATTTGACGAATTAGTGGAAATGCGCCAAAAAGTGAAAATATCTATTCACGTTAAAAAAATCGTTACTCGCCACAAAAGTACGTTACTACTCGGTTATTAGAAAGCAGTGGAGATAAGCATAATATTCTATGGGTCCACTGAAATTCCCACATCATAAACCGAACAGGGATCGATCCAATAAAAGCGATCGTTTATTTTTACGACGCTTATCCCTAGGCTAGTAATTGTGTCGCCATAATTTCCTCAAGGATCCAATACATTTAACTAAGGTCGCAGCTTTATGAATATCTTAATTTTAAGTGTTGGTGTTTCAAAAAACCCGGTCATTGTTCTCGTCGAACCTGTCGCTTGCGATGAAGGGCTCGACGAGTAAATTAACCCACAGACACAGCCCACTGAGTTTCTCGCTGGATCTTCTCAGTGGGTCGCGTTTCCGATCCGGTGGTAGATTCTGCGAAGCACGGCTCTTGCTAGGGTTCGTGTTAGCAACGTCGTCAGGTTTGAGCCTCGTGAGCTCACCTACTAGTTAAGGTTAGAAATAACCTCTCAAAGCTATCAACATAGGTAGGGAAAAAAAAACTTAGCTTGATTAATATAATTGATGGTTTAATCTAAATTTAGATAATTTAAACGATTTTACGGTTCAATGTCATGTTTTTGGGAAACTATGAAGAGTAGATCTTCCACCAGGTGTAATTGCTCAGTAGTCGGAAGCTTTTGGCGTGATGAAGGGTTTTGTTGTTTGGTAACTTGAAGGCTTTACCTGCTTTCATCGGGACGGGTGGTAAAAATTGCATTTTCAGCTTTGCCACTGATTTTTCTTATGTCTGTGAGCGTCAATGCGTATTCAATAACAGATAGTGGTGGTCTCTCTTCTAAGACAATCAAAAAACTTGTTCGACGACTGTTGAATTTTAGTTAAATGTCATTATTAAGTGTTAAGTAGATTTTTTTTTTATTAATGCCACCACCCTCTTGGTGTTAAGTGGTTACTGGAGCCCATAGACATCTACAACGTAAATGCGTCACTCGCCTTGAGACATAAGTTCTAAGGTCTCAGTATAGTTACAACGGCTGCGCCACCCTTCAAACCGAAACGCATTACTGTTTCACGTCAGAAATTGGCAGGGTGCAAATTCCAATTTTGCGGGTTTGATTTTTATTACACGATGTTATTCCTTCACCGTGGAAGTCAATCGTGAACATTTGTTAAGTACGTATTTCATCAGAAAAATTGGTATCCGCCTGCGGGATTCGAACACCGGTGCATCGCTACATACGAATGCACCGGACGTCTTATCCTTTAGGCCAGCGCGACTTAAAAGTTTGAGAAAAGTCAACAATGTTCCGCGAACCGTCAAGTTTTAACAATGAGCCCGTACTGTAAGACGCTGCGTCGATTAAAACTATCGTTTACGTTTAACGCCTTATCTTTTACACGAGTTCGGACGAAAGCACGTCGATAAACCCGACTCCGACGTTTGATATCAACAGTAAAATCGTCACCGAGACGTAATCTCCAGTTAACCGTCGGTCGTTGGTAGTTCACGAGCGTTTTAATGATCCACCCTCCTTTCTTAACCGTTAATTAAGGTTATTAATCCGGAGGCACGACCACCTTGTTTTCCTTAATTGGTCGCAATTTTATTTTACCGAGGTAGCGGCTTCAGCTTTCATAATTATATATCAAAAGTGGCCTTACACTTGTACCGGGATGTGTTCAGAATAATAAGCGACGGAAATGAGGCTGAGATCTTCCGTTGTTGTTAGCGTTCGTAAATTACGACATTAGCTTCGGAGAACGATGTTACTTTGCAATCTCAATCTTATTAAGTAAATCATTGATCACATATTTCTTTGATCTTTTTGTAATTAAATTAATTACGTTTTTTTGTTCAGATTGCGGCTGTAATTAAATTTTTATTTACTTTCCCGATTGTTCGATGTCCTTATTTACGTAACATGAAAAAGTGTACTAATTAAACATCTTTACTTATATCATAAGCAAAGCTTCCAATATTAAGTGGAGATTCTAATTTAAAAAAAAAAACAAAAATATCAGGTACGTAATATTGTTTTCAGAATGTTGCACGGTAAGTGCGATCCGCGGAAAGAGGGAGATAATAGAATTATTTTTCTGAACATCCGCTGAGCTAGCAGGGGTCGTTATTCAATTATAAGGGAGGGAAAATACGAGGTGCTGTTTACCTGAGTTGCTGCGGGCCATTTGACTGAATCTTTTTACCATAATTACCAGTACCGATGTGCTTTTAACTAAGAGGCTCATGAAAGAAGTTAATGAATGCGGCAAGGAAGACAATTCTTTCAGCTGAGATGTCGTAAAGTGTGTTTTATGTATTTTGATTGACTCAGCCTCAGATTTTGTAATTTTATGAATAAGTACTAAGTATTTTGAGCTATTATTGATCGAAGATTTTAAGTTCAGTATTTCACTATCTGGTAGTAGTAATGCTGTAGATAACAGTTTACACATGAATTCTGTCTGCGAAAGACTGGTGCTCTCTGTGCTTCATAACGCTTATTATATCTTAGCTTATTACATTTTTACTGGTGGTAGGACCTCTTGTGAGTCCGCGCGGGCAGGTACCACCGCCCTGCCTATTTCTGCCGTGAAGCAGTAATGCGTTTTGGTTTGAAGGGTGGGGCAGCCGTTGTAACTATACTGAGATCTTAGAACTTATATCTCAAGGTGAATGGCGCATTTACGTTGTAGATGTCCATGGGCTCCAGTAACCACTTAATATCAGGTGGGCTGTGAGCTCGTCCACCCATCTAAGCTATAAAAAAAAAATCACTGTTCTAGGGAATAGATATGTTTAAATCAATATTGTAATAAAATTTCCAACATGGAATGAATACGTTTATCGATAATGCGTAGGTATAATGTTTAGGGCACCACTTTTCTCACGTAATCGAGTTTCGAATAAAGTTTCTTCTGCAATGTGCTCCGGGCGTTATGGCAACTCTCCTTTTCTACATGAGATTTGAAAAGATACCTCAACAGTACGCAGTGGCTTAGCTGTGCTTTTAGCATTGCTGATGTCCAGGATCGGACGGAAAGCAAAGCTATATATAAGGCTATAAACTTGTCAATTTACGTTAGAAAATAGTGCTTAACATTTTTACTTATTCAATTTGGTACGCACGAAATGGATCATGTTTCGTTTATTTCTGCACCGAAACAGTCATTAGTTCTGGTTTCAAAGTTGGGATCCTATTTAGACAATTGAGACTAAAGCCTCGTCGTGTGTCAAGATGGGCCTCAAATTGATTTCGTGATGTCTACAGGCGTCGCTTACCACTTCACACCCGGAGCAATGACCGCGAGTTTGTCCATCTAGATCCAATAATCGTTGTGATTTCAAACTCAAAACAAGAAATTATCATTTACTTATATTTTCTGTGGGGGCGATTTTTTTCCTCAACTGTATATTACCTATATTACTATTATTACCGTTTTGTACTACTAGGTATTGCATTGATAAATTGAATAAAGGATGCTTAAACTAAATTTTTAGTTATTGTTTTCTTTTCAAAATTATCACCGGGGCTACAATATGAAAGATGCTAAAAAGAAGCGATTTGGTTTTTTTTTTTATTCACCATGGGGTAATATCGAATTACACAAAGATATTTTGGGGTTATAATTAACAAAATCTCCGACCGCTGATCTAGATCGTTAAATAAATATACAATGTTGATGAATATGTAAAGAGGTTCTAAAAAAAAAACAGATTACGTATGTGCTTATATCACAAGAAATTTCATGTTACATATTTTATCTTGTTAGATTGCGTTCTGAATTGAGATCGAAAACGATTTTTGTCATTTACTCGCAATAATCCAATATGCGAGCGGGTGCGCGTGATCTCATTGGCACTAAGCTGGGCAGGGACTGTCATCCATTATTCATGGTGTCCAACATAACACTAGTAATATTTGGGGGAGGTTTTTGAACGACACCGGATATCTGATTAAGTGCATCAGGTTTTCAGTGGCGTTATATTTCTCTCGTTAATTTCTTTTACGGTATTTTTATTTGGGCAAGTAAATAAACAATATATTTTTTAGGAGTCCTGAAAATTAATTTACTCAAGAAATGCGCTTATTTTTTAGTGCTGTAGTTAGACTACTCAACGTAATTACTCAACCGAAAGTCACAAACGCATGCCGCCATTTCTCTTTAATCTCAAATCTAAAACTTTAAAGATTAGCCAACATGGGCAACTCAACGTACAGAAATTGATGTTTCATAGCAATACAAAACATAAAATCTAGGAAAACCAATTGACTTCTGAGGCCCTATTTTCATGCTCAACAAACAACAAGCAACTTATCTTCTATAACTTAATATAATAATAATCATAATTCAAACGTATATTGCCATGAACGCTTTTGGATATTCTTTATGCTAAGCCGTGTCAAAATAACCAAAAATGTTTTGCAGTATTACGTTCGTCCTATGTTTCCGTCATTCCTTTAAACAGCCATAAAATAAAACGCGCATTCGTTGTTTTATTGTTGTGTGTTTATTTTTATCTTGACGTCACAGAGCCGTGTCCAGAGGCAACTCATTTCAGATAAGATTCGCAATGGTAGACCCGTTGTCTTGTGTGTCAAGCAACCTTTTTCTATCTCTAGCTGTGGTCACTCCAGCCATGATTTTAGTTTCTTTCTCTTTACTATGTAATTCTTGGCATAAAATTTTATTTTATACCATTTATCCTCTATTATTTTTTAAAGTGGCCTCGACAACATTGCAATACTCAAGGCAACTACATTACGTATTACGTATGACGTCAATTGGTGACAAAATGTAGAATGATTAAATCATATACATATACTGATACGTTCTAATTGTTTACGAAAAAAAAGGTTAAGTATTAGAAATATCATAAGTAATAATTTGCAAAGAATACTCAGGAGATTAAGCTCTTAAAGTAGTTTTAATACGACTTCTAAAATCGAAAAAATGTATTATAATGTTTAATGGATTCAAAACCGCTTATAATTTAAATAATTAGGTAAGCAAATGCGCCCAAAGTTATTTAAACCACGACATGAGCAAGAACACACTCGATCCAACGTGCTGCAGAATAATAATTAATCATTTTGTTGCGACTACCCAATTAACCGCACAAAAGGGGACCCTACAACGCGATAATTACTAGCTTTTATTAATATTACTCGTTTATTTACTGGCGATACGGTCCAGCGGTTTTAACGCCTGGTTTTTGTTCAATTATTGAGATCGTAACTTTTAGCAGTAAAAAGCCTTAATACAATAACCGTAATTTATTTTCTTAGAACGACATTTAATTTTGATATTATGATACGTTCTTGGAGCTGTTGTAATTAACCTACTTATTTAATTGATTCTTTTAGTTATGTTTTCAATTCAACAACAATTATTTCAAATAATATCCTATACTAGTGATTTAATTGTATTCAGCAATAATTTTATCACCACCTCGGGCTAACGGTACTTGGGTGACGAATTTTTATTACCCGAGGTTGGAGTATGATATCCGTTTGCAATTTTGGTTTAATATATTTGATATTCATAGTCTTCTTATCTGTGTGTTCTTACACTGCTTGGAAACATTTTAGTATCAAACCGTTAGATATGTTGGAACGTATCACCATTACCATATTATTGTATAGTTATTATTTACATTATCAAATTCAATGACAAATTCTTTCGTATTGGTCTTAGCACATGTTTGTTTGGACGTTATATCAAGTCCCCTAGTGTTATTTGATACCTTGACTGCAGTTTGAAACATATTCCTTGCATCAACAGAACCAGAAAAATATTTCAAATGTATTTGAAAATTTTATAGATGATTTACACCGATGATAACTTTCAAAAACGAATTTAAAATAACTTAGCAGCCCTCGGCTATTTGCCACGAACTGATCCAATCCATTTTTACGTCGCAAACTTTGACAACAAACAGAGTTATTGCATTATTCCAGACTCTAAATATGGTTACGTCTGAAATTAGCTTGACTAAAGTCAATTGCTCGTCGACGTGAGTCAGGATTAACTTAGCCCTGTTTCTAGTACACAGGCCAGCATGACAATGACAGTTAGCTCCATTTGTTCGAATTTACAAAGATTCGTTTGCTTTTCTAATTTAAAGCGGCCAAGCGATTTTGTGTATTGCTCCCTGTGTTTAAGAGTGCGCGATTACGCCTTTCCGTGGTCACGAAATCATCGTATCGCTGTCGAAACACGTTAAGCCAAGTTTCAGCCGACCTCGGTTCCTGACGAGCTTTATAATACTTGTAAAGAGAACTTGTATTAATTTCCACTTAAACGTTTTGATAATTGTACGAGAACTGGTCGAGTTCAGTGAATATCCGGAACCAAAAAAATATTATTTATAATTTAATTTGTTTTCGTGACTTGTGACACGATAAAAACTTTTTCGATTTATTTGAGGTTTATTTGAAACTTTTTTATAAATTTGATTGCACTTGTGAATACAGTCACGGCGAAGTGTCGGAGTCCATTACAAGAGTCAAGGATGCTTACAAAATACTATTAATATTATAAAGAGGAAAGATTTGTCTTTTTGTTTGTATTGAATAGGCTCCGAAACTACTGAACCGATTTGAAAAAATCTTTCACTGTTTGGAAGCTACACTATTCCCGAGTGACATAGGCTTTCATAATCATTTTTCAAAACAATAATAGGGATCCTTACTAAAACTCCAATAATGTAACCCAAGGTGTAAAAAAATTACCGAAAATATTCTTTACATTGCGTGCCCTGCGCAAACTATTGATGATAGAATAAAATAATAATTAATTATATAATAATAATTAAATAATAATAAATTTGAAGTCGTCGTGGCCTAACGGATAAGACGTCCGGTGCATTCGTGTTGAGCGATGCACCGGTGTTCGAATCTCAGGAGGGTACCAATTTTTCTAATGAAATACGTACTTAACAAATGTTCACGATTGACTTCCACGGTGAAGGAATAACATCGTGTAATCAAAATAAAACTCGCAAAATTATAATTTGCGTAATTACTAGTGGTAGGACCTCTTGTAAGTCCGCGCGGGTGGGTACCACCACCCTGCCTATTTCTGCCGTGAAGCAGTAATGTGTTTCGGTTTGAAGGGTGGGGCAGCCGTTGTAACTATACCTGAGACCTTAGAACTTATATCTCAAGGTGGGTGGCGCATTACGTTGTGGATGTCTATGGGCTCCAGTAACCACTTAACATCAGGTGGGCTGTGAGCTCGTACACCCATCTAAGCAATAAAAAAAAATATATATGTACTGTGACTTTGTAGAACACATTATTATTTATAAAAAGTATCACGACAGTATATGTCTAACTATTATAGTTATGCCGAAATAAGTGATCTTTTATTTAAAAAAAAAGGCAGATATCGTTGAAATTTTTGTTAAAGATCCGAGCGGAGCCGGAGCGGGCCACTAGTGCTTAATAAACACGATTAATAATTTACAGCTGGGTCACGTTGGATGCAGGTGGCAACAGACTGGCCGCACTGGACATCAGCTGGAGAGGCCTATGTTCAGCAGTGGACATTGGACAGGTAAAGATGACGATGATGATTTGTGACTTCATAAAATCTGAAATGTGAGGAAAAATATTTTTCTGTGTCACAAAAAAAGCTTTAACAATTGTAATCGCTTTGAAGATGTGAATAACTAAGTAAAAGTTCAATACAATTGCATATCGTAAACGCGAAGTAATAGGGCAGGCGTTACTCTTGCTTAAGTAGTGTTTGTTTTTATAGTAAATGTTACATTATTTTTCCATAAAATTATACTCAATTTACGTAGAAGTAATAAAGAGGGTGGCTTTATTTTTCAGGGTTTCTTAGAGCGGCACATAAAGTACATAGACCTGGGGTATGTCGAACTACGGCGTCTCCAGCGAAGAAGAGGAAGACCGAGATCTTTCTGCTCGCCTTTGGCAAAGGTAGCGCGAGGCCCTCCACGCGGAACCGAGTACCGTCTAACCCCGATCGGGCTCCACTACACCGACTAGACGAAACCTATGGTACTGCATAGTACGTACTAAAAGTCCAGCTTCGCCGGTATCCGCTCTGATAGGACGGTATTTCATCCCTGGTAAAATCGTGAAAGATGTCATAGTCTGTCGTCTTGCACCGCCTCACTACCGGACACCAGCACTACAGGACACAGCCGAGCACCATGCGTCTCCGCACCCGGAACCTGACTGCCCCTACGAGAGCGGAGCGGGGGTTTCGCGTTCACGTCGCCCCCCCACCTTCTGCGCTGAAAAGCCGAAGAGGGATCTCACTCTCTATCGCGTTCTTCAGCCTTACGGAGCAAAACTCAGCCATGATCTCCCTGACCTCTGTACCTCTACCATGGAGATGACGTCAGCACGCATTGAGAGCTACGGGTGCTCCCAGCGAGGATACGCTTAAAGCGCATCCTGACCGTAATCCTCCGGGTACTCGCACTGGCGGTGACACGGATATAGGTTAGTCGGTACCAAGTAGTCGGTTACTGGAATAAAATCTAAATTGCATAACAAAATCGAAATTAGTGTAATCACTAATTGTTTTATAAAACCAAAACGCACGTTACGAACAAATTCTACGATGATCGAAAAATGTATAATTAAAACGAGTCTCGAAAATAATTCTAAATTCTGTTATTCCATAATGTTATTACTCACTACCAAGTTTGTTTTGCGAGCCCACACGGGAGGGACAGACTGTATGGCCTAATTCTATCAGTGCGCAATCATATGTTTGAAGGATAATACAGTCGCTATTAAGACTCAGACATGTATCAAATTAGGCTAAAGGGATTTATTTATTCAACGGAATTTCGAGATTAATTTTATGTAACTTTATCTACAAGTAGTCCGATTCCGACGGTTTCACAATAATTCACGTACCTTTCTTTTTTTTATCCTCCTGAACTGTGTTCATTCAAAAGCTTTTAAGTTAAGAAATTTATAAGCTAGAGTATTTCTTGAGATATTACGTAAGTCAAAACGAATAAGCGAGTTGAAATGTTGAGGACTCGGAAACCGCTGAGTATCGTAAAGAAAACTCCTAACAACGTTACATTTAAGACGTTTACTTTTTCATGGGACTAAAACTTAGCTGGTGCCGTGAAGTGGATGGAAAAGTTTCTATTCTCGATAAAGATGCCTTTTTAAGGGTTCATCTGATGTTTTTGTGCTACTGAGAATTGAAAATTTGTTTCTTTTCTTTTTTTTCGATTCGTTAAAAGTTCTTTTTTTTTTAAATTGATAAAAATCAATGTGTATAGATTTGTATTTACTGACATGCATGAACGGGCATGTTGTGACTTCATATGGATTAGCACCGATTACTTTGTCTGCTTACACAAAAACAAGGATGCTGATGTTGTTGAGACTTTAACTTTGTATCTCAAAGTGGGTATGGCGATGTATTTTTGGTTATGGATGCCTAACGTTGTCAAAAATGGCATACTCTACACGTAATTTTTGGGAAGATGCGTAAATGTGGTATTTCTATGTGAATTGATCATCAAATTTAAGAAGGAAGGGATTACTGAAGTCCGCTGGCCTTTCCATTTTCACCAGGACAGGTGGGCGAACACGGGCTCTGTCAAGAGGGATGAGATTTGTTAGTATCTGCCCGAGCGCATCCCGTAAGAGACATAACAGCTCAAGGGCTGATGGTAGGACCTCTTGTGAGTCCGCGCGGGTAGGTACCACCACCCTGCCTATTTCTGCCGTGAACCAGTAATGCGTTTCGGTTTGAAGGGTGGGGCAGCCGTTGTAACTATACTGAGACCTTAGAACTTATATCTCAAGGTGGGTGGCGCATTTACGTTGTAGATGTCTATGGGCTCCAGTAACCACTTAACACCGGGTGGGCTGTCAGCTCGTTCACCCATCTAAGCAATAAATAAAAATGTGTATATGTGTATATATATATGATATGTGTATAATACGCTTATTTCTTAACCCTCTCGGACGCCATCATAAAAAATCTTCCTTGGTTTACCAACATCAACTTTTCCAAGATCCAACTAAATCGGATGAGTGGCTTAAGAACGTGTGACTAACAAACATTTAAATAATAATCATTCTTTTTTATATATCAATAGAAAACATTTAGTTGTTGATGTTCACTGCACACAAACAAAGAACACTATCGTATTAGTCCAAAGCGACTTTCATGTTTATTTAATTTTTAATGACTGAAAAAAAAGGAACGTAAATGAATTTGTACGTAATTTTAAAAGTCAAAGGTAATTCGATAGAAAACCTGACAGCACTGACATATTGAAGTTGATTAAACTATGGAGCTTTAGCTTGTGAAAATTGTGCCTCGGTGCGTTGTAAGGGTTCGTTCACAATACAGATGCGAACGGATCGTGTGAATTAAGTTCAGTAATCCGGCTTGAGGCTGTCTCAGTGTTAAATCAGTTGTGCGAACTAATTGCAGAATCAGATATGTGAATATTAGTTTTGTTGAGTCAGAAAAATTGCCTTAAGTTCATTGGTGAACGTCGTATTACTTTCTGGCAGGCTGCGAATCATTAAACCTGTTAATATAAAAATTAGTAACTGAAAAATACGTACGTGCGTTTTGACTTGAAATTTCTTGAGCTTGCTTGAAATTTCTTCAGCCACTAGTGAAGTATAATACATTAAATAGCTTAAATATAAATAGCTTAAAACGGTCTTGTGTACTTCTCGATTGGTTCATCATTGTTGATAGCTTTTCTTAAATTCTTTTGATTCAGTGTCATAGATTAATAAGGAATAACTTCGTGTAATAAAAATGAAACCCGCAAAATTATAATTTGCGTAATTACTGGTGGTAGGACCTCTTGTGAGTCCACGCGGGTGGGTACCATCACTCTGCCTATTTCTGCCGTGAAGCAGTAATGCGTTTCGGTTTGAAGGGTGGGGCAGCCGTTGTAACTATACTTGAGACCTTAGAACTTATATCTCAAGGTGGGTGGCGCATTTACGTTGTGGATGTCTATGGGCTCCAGTAACCACTTAACACTAGGTGGGCTGTGAGCTCGTCCACCCATTTAAGCAATAAAAAAAAAAGATTTGTTATGAATTCTCTTTCTGCACACGCTTAATAATACATATAATCATGTATATGTATAATCAAGTCTGATGATACAGGTAATTAAAAACAACACTGTCCCGATTGAGTTTCCAGTGTAACAGCAAATCCAATATAAATGAGGCAGCCGTTTAAGCCGTGCAAAACTTTTTGGGAGCGGAAAAATCACGATTCGTTGAAAATCAACGTTTATCCGGCGACTTTCTCTTTTCATTATTCATTCGCATGCAGGGAGTTTCAGCGAAGGTGACCCTCACAAAGAAGCGTTAAGCCTGTGTGACGACAACTCGTTAAAATTTTAATCCGTTTCGATATAAATCTGATTGAAAATGCAACGTCGACTACGTTTGTTATTTTGAAACAACGGGCCGTACTGTTGGGGAGGTGACTTATTCGTTTTTAAGCTTTATTTTTAGGTCATTAAGGTATTGATTTGCAATGTTATTAGTTTCAGTGTCAGTGTCAGTTTAAATTTGGAAATTCTTAATTTTTTTATGTAATAATAAACTCATAAAATCGAGCTCTTAATATTTCCTGTAGCGCTGTCCAAAAATATTTGATTTATACCTAGTTTTTTCATAAATATTGTAACAAGGAAAACATTAGTTATTATTTACGAGATGAAACTCATATAGAATTTTAAAAATATATAATGTTCATTAAGCACTATTTCCATTCGTGTTAATAAAAATCCATTAAATGCTGTTGTTGCCAGTAATTAATTAAAATACGTACTCTCTTCATGGGAAATTATCATGGCGATGCTGTAGACTTTGAAAGGGTCCATAAAATTTGATTGATTATAATTATGAGAATGATTTTATATGATGAAAGTTCCGTGAGCGGTTTGCGCATGCGTTTCAAGGAGATAGATACGTTTGAACTTTTTAGGTCTCGTTTCCTGAGCAGACGACCGGCGTCTCCTTATATCGTAGAGACATGTTACATATTGAAGAACTGCATCGAAATAGACAATTTGACTGGCTTGAATTGTAGTTTGAGTTTGCTGGACAGTAAAACTGCTTTAGAAATTTGAAGCATGAATATTTTTTAAAACCAAGCTTTATGGTTGTTTCTTATTTTTATCTTAAAACTAGCGACCCGCCCTCGCTTCGCTTCGGAAACATTAAAACACACATGAAATAAAAAAAAAAAATAAAAAAAAAATAAAAAAAAGTAGCCTATGTTCATCAGGGACAATGTCGGCTTCTAATGGAAAAAGAATTTTTCAAATCGGTCCAGTAGTTTCGGAGCCTATTCGAAACAAACAAACAAACAAATCTTTCCTCTTTATAATATTAGTATAGATAAATTTTGAATAAAAATAAATTTCAATTTAAATAAAAATTAAAAATAAATTTTACTGGTGGTAGGATCTTTTGTGAGTCCGCACAGGTAGGTACCACCACCTCGCCTATTTCTGCCGTGAAGTAGTCATGCGTTTCGGTTTGAAGGGCGGGGCAGCCGGTGTAGCTATACTGAGAACTTAGAACGTATATCTCATTGTGCGTGGCGCATTTACGTTGTAGATGTCTATGGGCTCTAGTAGTCACTTAGCACCAGGTGGGTTGTGAGCTCGTCCACCATCTAAGAAAAAAAAATAGGCTACTGTTATATTATTTTACTATGTCATAGAATAATTTATAAGTTATAAAGCATTTATTGTTGCCTCTAAAAAGATACGAAATATATGAAATTACGAATAATTAAATAGTTAATAGCATCATTTTCTCCCGTTTTCACGATTAGCGCGTCCCTTGACACACAAGTCTCTTCAAACTTTTGTTCTCTTTTATTCTGTACTATTTCTGTTCAGGTTGCGTCTGCTACTTCGCTTTTATCATTCACTTTAACTTTTCTCGTTATTCTCCCATCTCTTGAATTGTAAGTCAGTTTTACTTTTCGATTTCGTGGTTGTCATTATTATAATTTTTTTTTTCTTTTATCACCGTGCTCATCATTATTTCAGGTATTTCTAAGAATAACTTTTTTATTTGCCAGATCGCAAACGAACTTATGTTCCGACCAGCCTGGCGGACCCTGCTTATTGACCATAGACCGTCGAGGCGGGTCGCCTTTCGCGACCGAGGAAGCCTCATCCCCCGCGTGATGTAGGTATTCACGGAATCTGGCTGTATCAGCCGTGACCTGCAACTTTATCACTAGGAGTGTTTGCGACAAGGATACGGTGGAGCACACGCTCGTGTACTGCCTTCATTTCGCCAAGCAGAGCCGTGTCCTCATCGCAAAGATGGAACCGGACCTGTCGTATGATGTTCCGCCGCCTGCTCGAAAAAAAGACTTTATTATTACAGTCTTTTGGCGAAAAACTCTTCAAGCGTTTTTATATTTCTCTGTAATATGTACTGGGTTTCTGACTATGTTTCTTTAATAATTCCCAAACTTGAAATGAACATACATGTGAGATAAGGCAGAATATAAGAAATTATAATATGATTTTCAATTGACAAAGGGAAGAGTCCGATTTTGAATCCATCACAATAATAAAAACCATGTATGACGGAGCATCACTTGAGAAAGGCTCGATCGATTTGGCTGATTTATTTTCCTTCTACTCGTATATGACAGAACAAGGTTTGTATGAAAGAGTTTGTAGATTAAGCGACGGACGCTAAAGCGAAGCGCGTGTTTCACTACAGACTCGAATTCATCAAGTGACTTTTCAAATCCCGTTAACAACAATACAAAACTGTAAAGTAAAACATTCGAATAAACATCAAAGAGACGAATAAGTAATTAAATCTCCAACAATAAAACGCGTCAGAGATAGAAATTTCCGAGTGTTTTTGTCAATTACGCGACATCAATCAGAGAGCGAGCTACGATTACGTGTTAGGAACGATGTTAACAACGCGTAGCTTTCGATACAGAGCAGCTGTTATCGCGACAAGTGATTCAACAAATTGCGCATTTTGTCGTTGTCTCAAGGGGGCGTCGTTTCGGTATTATTCTCTTGCAAATAGTAGCGAGCGCCCTGGCTCATTCTATCAGTTTCCGCCACATCAACCCCGCTCTTCCTTGTGCTAGGGTGGAACATGTACAGTACGGTATTTTGATTAAAAGCTCAGAAAAACTATTAGTTTCGAAATTTATGTTGCTCAATACACAAGATCGATAGAATAAAAAAGCAAAAAAGCTTTTGTTTTAGGATTTATTGCATATATCGCCATATTTGATAACTGCATTTTTAATTTTTATTAGTTATGTATGTTTTTTAAATATTATATATACTATAATTCATTTCATAATCTATTTTTTTTTATATTCGTACTATTATTATTGCATAAATGCGAAAATTAGTTTATTCATAATGCTTTCAGGTCTTAACTACTTAACCACCTTGTTATATAAACGGACAAAGGGTGCTTTTTTATTTATCGCTTACATGGGTGGACGAGCTCACCGCCCACCTGGTGTTAAGTGGTTACCTGAGCCCATAGACATCTACAACGTCAAAGTCGCCACCCACCTTGAGATATTAGTTCTAAGGACCCAGTTTTTACAGTACAACGGCTGCCCCACCCTTCAAACCGAAACGCATTACTCTTTCGCGGCAGAAATAGGCAGGGTGGTACCTACCCGTGCGGACTCACAAGACGTCCTACCACCAGTGAAACTTGTCATAAAAAAATACTATACAAAAATTTCATCATAAAATTTTTAAAATATGTAAAAAAAAATTCAAAAAAAGAGCAAAGTCGCCTGTAAAACCTAATAGGTTATCACCGCGTTTGGAATATCGTTGATACGTGTCCCCACGGATACGCAGTACTGTCCCATAATTATATAGGCTTAACCGACGCTTTGTTTCTGACGGGTGATGTCGGCAGCTTTCACACGGTCGCGTAACGAACTCTGTCTTATTTCACGATAACATCGAGTTAAAATCATTCGTATTTAATCGACCGAACATCAAAGGGATCACGTTATCGGTGTAAATGAGTCACGTTTCGATATGAGCATTCTAATGAAAGGTTCGGGGGATGTGTGAAGTTTTGATTGTAAATTTGTGTTATAAATGCGTTATAAAAGTGTATTGTAACTGTTATCCAGGAAGATGATTCGAAAAACAAAAGTTATTACGTTTTTATAAACAACTAGCGGCCCGCTCCGGCTCCGCTCGGGTCTTTAACAAAAATTTCAACGATATTTGACGTTGTTTTATTTTTTTAAATATAAGAACACTTATTGCGGCATAACTATAATAGTTAGAAATATGCTGTCGTGACACTTTTTGTAATTAATAACGTGTTCTACAAAGTCGTAGTACATTATTACAATATACTATCATCAATAGTTTTCGCAGGGCACGCGATGTAAACAATATTTTAAGTAATTTTTTTACACCTTGGGTTACATTATTGGAGTTTTAGTAAGGATCCCTAGTTTTTTTCAAAAATATTATAATGTAGCCTATGTCACTCGGGAATAGTGTAGCTTCCAAACAGTGAAATAATTTTTCAAATCGGTTCAGTAGTTTCCGAGCCTATTCAATACAAGCAAACAAACAAATCTTTCCTCTTTATAATATTAGTATACCTATAGATATATGTCAAAGCAAACATTGTTGAACCCTAATTAGTACAAGAATAGGTATTGATTTCCAGTATAATTGTATCATTATAACAGGTATTTTACGGTTTAATCTAGTGTTTATTATTTCCGACATTTTCGAACACTTTAAATTTCGTAGCAATTATTCGTTGTAATTAAGCCGTAAAAGCTTTAATTGCGTTCACGGCCCGCGAAAGCCGAAGTAAATACAATATGCCATTAACTAAGTTAGTACGTAAATACATCTCGTTGTAGTAAATCAATATTACGTGGATAAGCAACGCGTCCTCGCCTCACGAGGTCTGGCCACGCGTCGTCTACATTATGTTTTTTTAAATGCATATAGGTTGGTGAATTATGTTACTGCCCCAATAGCTTAAAGTGGTTTTCCAATCTGGTAATCTCAAGCATCGATCATCGTTCTCGTCGAACCCGTAGCTTGCGACGAAGGGCTCGACGAGTAAATTAGCCCTCAGAAACAGCCCACTGAGCTTCTCGCCGGATCTCCTCAGTGGGTCGCGTTTCCGATCCGGTGGTAGATTCTGCGAAGCACTGCTCTTGCTAGGGTCAGTGTTAGCAACACTCCGGTTTGAGCCCCGTGAACTCACTTACTAGTTAAGGTTACGCTGAAATAGCCTCTCAAGGCTCTCTCTCAGCTAGGTAGGAAAACAAAAAATAGAATCCTGTATCACAACGTGAATGCTGCCACCCATTTTTAAACGTGAAATTAGAGTCTTAAGTGTATTATATAACGACTGTCTCAACCTTCAAGTCGGAACATGTGACGTGCTTCAAGACAGAAGCAGGTAGAATAAGTATTCTTGCCTGTTTAAACTACGTACTACCTCTAGTGAATAACAATTAACGATCAAAGTACCCTGCGATAATACTGCGACTTTTTTTTTTTTGTAGGCAGACGGGCATACGGCCCACCTGATGGTGAGTGGTTACCGTCGCCCATGGACTTCAGCAATGCCAGGGGCAGAGCCAAGCCGCTGCCTACCGCTTAATACTCTCCACAAGCCTCGTTTGAAGAAGGACATGTCATAGCGCTCGGGAAACACCGTGGAGGGGAGCTCATTCCATAGCCGGATGGTACGTGGCAAAAAAGATCTCTGGAAACGCACTGTGGATGACCGCAGTGGCTCCAGGTAGTATGGATGAACTCTACTCCGGTGGCGGGCGGTGCGATGGTAAAAACGAGATGCTGGTATCATCTCGAACAATTCCTCAGAGCACTCCCCATGGAACATACGGTATAAAATACAGAGGGAACCGAAGTCCCTCCGCAAACCCAGAGGCTCCAAACGATCCGAGAGAATGGGATTATCGACAATCCGAACGGCCCTCCTCTGTATGGAGTCAAATGGAAGAAGCTGGTATTTGGGAGCCCCGGCCCAGAGATGGGAGCAGTACTCCATGCGAGGCCGGACTTGTGCTTTATAAAGCAAAAGTCTTTGTCCAGGCGTAAAGTACCGCTTCGCTCTGTTGAGGACTCCCAGCATTTTGGACGCCAACTTGGCTTTGCCTTCCAAATGACTCCGAAACTGGACATCGCTCGAAATGTCGACCCCAAGTACCCCGATACTCTCGGAAGGTTGCAGGGATACTCCTTGGAATTGCGGCGCCATGACAAAGGGGTCCTTCTTCGCAGTGAACGCGCAAACTTGTGTCTTTATAGGGTTGAATTGAACCAAGTTCAATTCACCCCATTCGGAGACTTGCCCCAGAGAGTTCTCCACTTCAGACACAAGTTTTGATCGTCTCTCTTGCACCACGCTCCGAGAGAGACTCTGATGGCCGATATATCGCGCATCCCCCGTGCTATCATCTGCATAGCAATGCATGCCATCAATAGACAGCATGTCATTGATATACAGGATGAAAAGCGTGGGGGAGAGCACCGAACCTTGTGGAACGCCAGCGTTAATGGTCATGGTATCAGAACAATCACCGTCCACAACGACCGTGATGTTCCGCCCATCCAAAAAGCTAGCGATCCACTTGCAGAGACCCTCGGGGATTCCGTAAGATGGTAACTTCGACAGAAGTGCCCTATGCCAGACCCTGTCGAAGGCCTTCGCGATATCAAGGCTCACGGCAAGAGCCTCGCCCTTGCTCTCCAAGGCTTCAGCCCACCTGTGAGTAAGGTATACAAGAAGATCGCCAGCTGAGCGACCGTGACGGAAACCGTACTGTCGGTCACTGATCAGCTGGCGATCTTCAAGATACTTCAGGAGTTGTGTATTTATAATTCGCTCCATCACCTTGGAAAGCAAGGAAGTTATCGCGATAGGCCTGTAGCTCGATGGGTCCGACCGGTCACCCTTCTTGGGGATAGGGTGGACATGGGCGGTCTTCCATGAAGACGGAACCCTGTTAGTGCAATAAGAGAGGCGATACAAACGCGTTAGCGCAGGTGTCAGCTCAGGGGCGCACGTTTTCAAAACCACTGCGGGGATGCCGTCTGGCCCACTCGACTTATGGACGTCCAGGAGTCGGAGCTCCCGCCTGACTGCACACTGTGTGAAGCAGATATCCGGCAGGGAGCTATCACACCGGGGGATGTTCGGTGGTGTGGCACCCCCGTCGTCCACAGTCGAGTTCGAGGCGAAGAGTTTGACCAGAAGGTCAGCCTTCTCTTTCGCGCTGTGGGCCAGACTGTCATCGGACTTGCGCAGTGGCGGGAGACTAGACCTGCAAAAGTTTCCTTCTGCAGCTTTGGCGAGCGACCAAAAAGCACGGCTCCCGGAGGGATAGCTCTTCAATCGCTCGCCAACTCTAGCAACGTGCTCCGACTTCGCCTTGGCAATTATCTTCTTGTAGGACCTGGAAGCGGCGTTATATTTCCGCCTTTCCCCTGAGATGTTAGGATCCCGACGTCTCCTGGCATTATCCCATGCCACGTATGCGGACCGCTTGAGGTGTGCAGCATCCCTGCTGGCATTGTTATACCAGGGTCTGCTGCGACCCCCAACGGGCACTTCAGAGGAGGGAATAAACAATTCCATCCCCTGGAGCACCACGTCTTTAAGACGGTCCGCACAGACGTCAGGATCAGCAGAGGAAAAGCAGAACCGCCCCCATGGGTAGGATGCGTAAAATTCACGCAATCCATCCCAATCTGCTGACATATACCGCCAAACTCTTCGATACCCGGTCGTCGTTCGACGATCAGGACGAGAGAGTGGTACGGCAGCACGAATAAGGCAGTGATCAGACGATCCAAGCGGAGCGTCGACCACCACACTGTATCCGGCCGGATCTGTGGTCAGCAGAAGGTCCAACAAAGAAGGCTCGTGCCCCTCGATATCTGGGACACGGGTGGGCTGTGTCACCAGCTGGGAGAAGCCGTAGGCCAAGGCGAAATCGTAGGCAGTCCGACCCGGGAGGTCAGTGGTTCTGGACCCCAACCACTCTTGGTGGTGAGCGTTAAAGTCTCCAAGAACCACCACCTCCGCAGATGGGTACTGCTCAAGCACGCGGTTAGTCCCCTCTTGCACATGCTCAAACAGAGCTGAACCTGCATCACTGCTGTGGGACCTGTACAGGCACGCGTAGATTCGGCTACGACCCCCGTGATCTACGCGCAGCCACAAGAGGGACAGGTCCCGTTGTTCGAGGCCCCGAAGACGGCGACAACAGACATCAGCCCGGACGAATACGCACACCCCGGCTTTACGCAGGAAGTTGTGCTCCAATACGTAGCCGGGGTACTCAAGGTATGAGGTATCATCCGGAGCAGATATCTGCGTCTCCGTTAAAAAAAGCAGGGCAGGCTGCGCCGTCTCAAGGTGGTGGTGTACGGCGTCAAGGTTGCTATGTAGGCCCCTGACATTGCTGAAATCCACATTAAATGTGGAATGGGGAACCGCCTGTGAAACCCTTTTCTTTTTTTTTAAATTACTGGTGGTAGGACGTCTTGTGGCTCCGCGTGGGTAGTTACCACCACCCTGCCAATTTTTGCCGTGAAGCAGTAATGCGTTTCGGTTTGAAGGGTGGGGCAGCCGCTGTAACTATTCTGAGACCTTATAACTCATATCTCATGGTGGTTGGTGGCATTTACATTGTAGATGTATATGGGGTCCAGTAACTACTTAGCACCAGGTGGGCTGTGCGGTCGTCCATCCATCTAAGCCTTAAAAAAGCTCAGAGAAAGCGGCTATCAGTTTTCTAGTAAATCCCTTAGTCGCCTTCTAAGACACTTACACTAAGAGACAATGGTTCCAATCGGCAATGCCACTATATTAAGCGTTCGATCCCCGGTCGTAATCTATTGTGCACTAGTTTTATTAAGATATTTAGCGTCTTGTTGTATCTTTTCCTGCCTCAAATGTGTACGTTTTCTCATTAGGGAGGAGTGAAAATGCGAATCCAGGAACTCCTTTTTTCTCTGCTTATTCGCTGCTTGCCAGGCGGGCTTTTTTTTAAATTGTTTATATGGGTGGACGAGTTCACTGCCCACCTAGTGTTGAGCGGTTACTGGAGCCCATAGACATCGACAACGTAAATGCGCCACCCACCTTGAGACCGCTCTAAGGTCTCAAGTATAGTGACAACGGCTGGCCCACCCTTCAAACCGAAACGCATTACTGCTTCACGGCAGAAATAGGTCGGGTGGTGGTACCTACCCGCTCGGACTCACAAAAGGTCCTACCACCAGCAATTACGCAAATTATAATTTTGCGGGTTTGATTTTTATTACACGATGTTATTCCTTCCCCGTGGAAGTTAATCGTGAACATTTGTTGAGTACGTATTTCATTAGAAAAATTGGTATCCGCCTGGGATTCGAACACCGGTGCATCGCTTCAACACGAATGCACCGGATGCCTCATCCTTTAGGCCACGACGACTTCTTCAAAGACGGCTATTCCAGCTACGCTATGTCGGATAGGTGAGCTTACGGAGCACAATCTGAGAGAGCGTGCTAACACTGATCCTAGCCAGAGCAGTGCTTCGCAAAATCTACCGCTGGATTGGAATCGCGACCCACGGAGATGATCCGATGAGAAACTCAGCGGGTTGTGCCTATGGGCTAGTTCGCACGACGACGAGGACAGCGACAGAACAAACGTAACACATACGACATCTTCGCTTTTAAAGAATAGATGCGAAGATAACATTTAAAAAAACTTTGATTGATTTATTGATTTATTTTGACAGAACTGATTCATTTATTTTGACAGAATTGATTTATTTTATTGTTTCCACATATTTGGCATTGATGTATTTCTACAGAATAGGTAGTGAAACTTATGATTAAATATTAATATTCGTGTTGTGAGTGGAAAGAAAAAATACCTTTCAGTTAGAAAATGAGATTATTTTAACAAAAAAAAAAGCGTAATGTTACCCGGTATTATTTGAATCAACTTACAAAAAATAATTATTATAATGTTCTTTAGAAACATTATTTGTTACGAAATTAAAGCCTCAGGCAGATCGGGCTTTTAGTTAAGGAATAAAACGCTTTTAGTTATTATTTTTATTCTATTTATAAGCTTTCCAAGGGCTTTCTTCGTTATTTGTGTAGAAAAACAAGCGGCAGGTGTTTACCACGAATACCATAGACATAAACAAGGTATTATACAATTAATTCAAAAAAATTTGAATTGTTTTTTTTAATGTAACTGTCTTTTTTAATCATATTTGGAGCATGATTAATAAAAAGATTTGAAGACACCTGCGAAAATTTTTATACTCCATTTTCTGATTATGCAATTTTCTGTTGATGTGTCCTGAACTTTTAGCTATAACTAACTAAAATTTTACTAATCCATTCTGTTTACTAAACAAAGGAAATTTTATAATAACTTTTTCTCTCTCTCTCTCTGTTAGTGTTTTCCTATGTTTAATGAAATTTTTTTTTAGGAAGGAAGGGTCCCTGGTATATGGTATAAAGTAGCCCGGAGGTCTTTCCAACCTCACTAGGACCGGTTGGCGAGCATGGGCTCAGCTAGGAGAATTTCAATTTGACTTTCTTCACGGATATATGTATGTACCTCAATACATGAGAGTTTATTAAGTCCATTTTTGACATCTCTGCAAAAATTAACATCTCTATTGTCACCGACCTAATCATGAATTTCATAACATTCCTTGACTATTAGTCAAAGACTCATGTCAATAAACTCAGAAATAGTCGAGTACATGAATTGTTTGAATAGAAACACAATAGCTCAAAAGTCCAAAAATAGGAAATTGGCAGCTAATTCGAGATTGTGAAATATAAAAAAGTAAATCAAGACAGAGCCGTTTAATTAAACGTGTCTCCATTTGAGACGGCACGCTTATTTAATAAACTATTAAGGACGTAAAAATTTAAATCTCCTTAATTCCCTCAAACTCTTTCAATTTACACCAATTAGTGAAAATACGCGGCTTATTATCTTAGGATTATTACTAATTAAGACCCTACGAAGGCTTTGCCGGCCTCAAAGCAAGTACTTCCTTTGAAAACATCGCTACTTAATTAGAGCTTATGGCGTTGAAAGTAATATATTACAAGTAAGAATTCACGATTCGCGACGCGCCTTCCAGGAGCCTACATTTTACGATTACGTTCTTCGTCTAATTATTATTTAACGTTTCACAAACTCCAGAACGACATGGAACGTTGAATGTTATTAAATTTAAAATTGATTTTGCTCCGAGGAAGCATTCGAAATGCTATCGAGCTCAAACCATCGCTTTACTAATTTACAGCGTTCGAGTTAATTCCACTAATTTTAATCACTTACATAACGTTCAATTGATTTAAGACGCAATTTCCCGACAATTTTATTTAAAGCTAGAGGTCCCGCAGTAGTCGAAATTCAACTATAAATAATTGGAATTGTAAGTTTTGTACACTATTATGATTGTATTTTATATTTCTATAATCACAAACTTCGCCAAGACTACACTTTAAAAAATATTAACAAAGACAGACAATATTTAATCTATTCTCGATTTGACAACAGACGTCAAGAACAAAAGTTTAACAATAAATAGTATGCATGCGTGTGTGCGTCAAATACATGGTATGTAGTGTGTGTAATGTTTTCTTTATTGATTTAATGTATCTTTTATGCATTATTTTAAAAAAATATTAGCATTGTGCACTTCTTCTCTATATTCTCTATAAGTGTGGAAAATTTCATACTTCTCCGTCCGCGCAATTTTCGTAAAAAGGGATACAAAGTTTTTGCTTCGAGTATTTATATATAGATAGGAGCAAAGCCCTCTAAGGCATTTTGATGTCACCATGGCCTAAGGGATAAGACCGATAAGTCCGGTGCATTCGTGTTGAGCGATGCACCGCTGTTCGAATCTCAGGCGGGTACCAATATTTTTAGTGAAGTACGTACTCAACAAAATGTTCACAATTGACTTCCACGGTAAAGGAATAACATCGTGTAATAAAAATCAAACCCGCAAAATTAGAAATTGCGTAATCACTGGTGGTAGGATTCTTGTGAGTCCGCGTGGGTAGGTACCACCACCCTGCTTATTTCTGCCGCGAAGCAGTAATGCGTTTCGGTTTGAAGAGTGGGGCAGCCGTTGTAACTACGCTTGAGACCTTAGAACTTATATTATACTTTAGCATTAGGGTTTATCCTGAGCAGTAGTATGCACATAGATGGACAGTCGGAACGATTGTTTTAACAGTGAAATAGTGTTATTTCGATTTCATCATTTTGCTTAAATTTAAGTACAAAGTATCAAGAATAATTAAAACCAGTTGGCCTTAAGCAAACTTGGTCATCTCGGTGAAAATACACACGATTTTACATAAAATCAAAGCAAGACTTTATGAAAACAGTTTGTCTATCATCTGTCATCTATAAAAATATATGACTACTTCTCCAAACCGACTGAATGACTGTACTCAACACAGAACTTTCTTAGCCGCTGGCGCTACAAACTTCAAATTTTGACAGTTGATGCCTTTTATGTAGTAAACGGGGATGCTTGAAATTGTACCCCTAAGAAGGTAAGGTAAGGGATAAAGGGTCGTATTGAGGTCCATCAGTTACAAAGTAAGAAACACGAATTATCATATACTTGACTGCTTTTGATTGTAAATAAACTTATTCGTATTGCGGTGTTTTTTTTTGGAATTTTATATATGTTAGTGAATTAGGCGTTCAAAATTTATATAGGACGTACGTCGTGTTTCAAGGAAGAAGCACGAAATTCAACATTGAATCTTAGGAAAAATGTTATTACATGCAATTACTGTAATGTATTGTTAACATAATATTATACCGGAATTCAGCAGTGGGAAGTCGGGGCGGGTCGTTGGTTATTAATAAAGTGTATACGGCGTTAGTTTTAGCACACCAAATATGTTAAATTTATTTAAAATAACGTTTATTAATATATACGAACTAATGAGGTGGCGACTACGTAATCTGTGTTCATTGATCCTGCAACTAATCCTATTGACATACCCGGTGAATTCAATTGTAATATCGTGTGAGCGATAGTAGTTGATATTTAAAGCTGTGATGTATGTGCCTTGCTTACGCTTCGCTGAGGATTTCAGTGAATCGTTATTCAATATTTTAACATTTCAATTTTCGCTTACGTTTGAGTGTCTAAAGTTTTTATAAGTTTCATTTTTATAATTTCTTCTAGACTTTTAAAAAGTTTAAACGTACACTTAGTTTCATTTCTATTTGCAAATCAATAGTTTATTGTAATCATTAAGATCGATTAGGATTTCTGTCGTTTCCGATTTCATAATTAAATTGGTATATTTATACAACAACATTATGGTCTTTTTCATTTAAAAAAAAAACAACAACAATACTATATAAATTACATTGAAATCCACAATGCGTCAGAACACATCAGTTGTCAGCATTCGGTCGGAATAATCTGATTAGGGACGTAATTTCCTGTGTCGGTTTGAGGATACAACAGTCAACGTTTTCAAACCGTCACGATGCAGGTAATCTAACAATACACTTTAATTAGATATTTTACCCTCTACACAACTTACGAGAGGGAAAGTTGAAGGCGAATTAAATTACTTCGTAAACGTATCAGTTGTTTTCGTCTGTAAAATGTTATAATTTTTTTTTGTTTGTGCGCATGAAAACGCATGTCATTCGTCTGTGGGTTCGCCGTGGTTGGCGGGGTATGTCAGAGTTGAACTGATTGCTTTTGCTCTTTTAAACGCTTTTGCAGCCAACACTCACTCGAAGCAGGGTGGGGGTAAGGTGATGCGTTTCACGCGGAGCTTATATCTCCACGTCAGCAATCTCCACCGGACACTGAATCGGTGGTCGTACAGGCTACCAGAAGCCGCCCTAAACGGTGTCGCCCACTCACATCAGAACCAGTGTGGGTCCGAGAGAGTGGTCATCCGCTATCCGGTTGCTCTTTCGTTCTCGTTTTTACCATAATAGGAAAGCGAGCAGACAGTACACTAGTAGTAAATGGCTACCGAATCGTGGACAACAGTAAAATCAGTAACTGCCCATAGCAACCGGCGGCACTAACGTGTTGATGGCTTTGGGCTTCAGTCACTTACCTAATGTTAACGGTTGAGCTCTTTAATGAAAATTGAAAAAAAGAAACACCCTGTACTTTTTTCTAAACCTCTAATTGGATTTCTTTGAATTTACAAACAGTAAATGAATTTTAAACGGCGGATTCCTAAAAGTCATTGTTTCTCTAACGATTCTGATTACTTCTGTAACCGCCGGAACCCTTTCAATTACGAAGTCACGTTCCTTAATTCAACTAATGATACCGTTCCGTGTCTGCTATTTAAGTTTGGCGAATGCTCCGACCGTTTCTAGGTGTTAAATGGAAGTTACATGTTCTGTCCCTACGTGATATGATCTTAACTACATTTCGGGGTAGTTACGGCGCCTGTCAAGCACTGCACAGTATATTGATGTGGTGTGAGCAGTTACTATTTAAAGCTTCAAGGCGCTCATAAAACAGCTTTATGGTTCTGTGTAACTAGTTCTGTGTATGTACTTGGTTGACTTTTTTGCGTCCTATGTATTCGAATTTAAATATCGAATGGGTAAATTTTGAGGATAAAATAAACTTTTAGTGTAACATAATTAAAACTACTGTTTTGATGAATTTCGCGATTTTTGTTTTTATTTTTATTGTCGATATATTAATTCCGATATAGTTTATTTCTAGAGTTTTTTTTTATGTTACGGACGAATAAGGTGTTATTCGTCGAGATTTGAATATTGTTCTAGCTATCATCTATTTTTCTATAAACAAAATGGTGCGCTTGCAACTTGGTGCACGTGAAAGTAGTGAAACTTCTTTAGCGCTGTGAATCATTGTGGATTTCTTCATTTTTCATCCTTAAATCCAATTTCTCTTGTAATAGGGAATGCTGTGTATAAGAGAAACGACCTAGTTCGCTTTGTCCTTTCCCTTTCTCCACGGTCGAGTGGTTCCCGAGACGTTCTGTCTATTTTCTCACTCTCGCTCTTCTTAAATTGTATCTTTTCTCTCTAGCCGTAACGAATCTGTCGCGAGTTAAATTTTACTCTCAAATCCCCTAAAGACGTTTCACTTAAAAAAATTAGAATTTTACATATCTATTAGACGTGAAAAAAATACTTGAATTTTGTTTATGGACTTGATACAGACTAGGTTAGTATTTTAATGCTAGAATTACCTCCTTTTTTGTGTCTTTTAATTTGTCATTATTATATTTGGTGTGATATTGATTGGTAGGTAATCGTGGAAATATGTCAAAGTATAACCAATAACTTTTTTTTGGCGTGGACTCGCAAATTACCACTCGATCCGGGAGTGTGATTCCGATCTGTTGAAAACTGATTCACGACATCCCACAGGCATACCCGACGTTTAAATTAAAATGCACCTTGTGTCATTAACAGCGTGATACAGTGTATGGTAATTTTAATGTGTTTTTAAGAAATAAATTGCACACTGCCGGCTCCGGTACTCAGGTTTTATTGCGCACACTACCGCTCGTTAAATATTTATTACATTCGAGCAAGAAGACGTATGTAGCACACTGTGTCGACCTCCTGAATTACGTTATAAAGAGTCCTCATTTTCCAGTCAAATGTTATGCACAGGTATAAAGGAATAATTTACCTGTCCCGTATGAATTAAAGCAAATTGAAGGTGGCGAGCGGAGTGTAAAATCTTTTTTATGGCTCTATATAGGCGGGCTCTGCGAAATTAGCTTCGGTAGCTAGCTGTTCCGAAAAGCGAATAATAGAGATTTCAATTCGTTCGCACTGTGATCCAATGAATTACAGATCGGCCAGTCTGAATCGTTTTGAGCGCTACGAATCGGGGTCTCTTATTATTTTTCCTTTTGTTATTTTAAATTTATTAATGTTATTAATTTACACTAGATGATGACCGAGCTTTGTTCGTTTTTTTTTTTTTTTTTGATAACGCCATCTTGTTGTGTCTTTAAAGCGGTCAGTTGCCCTCAATTAAGAAAAATAGTATTATTATTCGCCAATAGATGTAGGGAAGAGTTGATTATTGAAAACACGAATAAAACAACATTTTCTGAAAATAAATCGTAGCTAGATCGATTTATCGCCCCCGAAATCCCCTGTATACTAAATTTTATGAAAATCCTTGGTGCCGTTTCCAAGATTCAGATTATATATAATATATACAAGAATGGCTTGTTTAAAGGTATAAGATTATACGTAATGAAGGCCCAATAATATCAAAAGCGTATCTTCGAAAGAACGTGGTCCTTCGATCCAACCACCAAGTGGAATTATACTAGTAGGTATGTATTAAACGTCAAATAAGTTCATGATCAATTGCGTCTTATGAGGTCGGTTAGTAATTTCTGTACAATAACTTCTTTTGTTATTAACGACCACGATTTTGCTCCGACGTGCTAGGCTTGACGTCTCTCTTCTACTTGAAATGCTTTATAATATTTCATGTTCTTGTTTAACGCACCCGATTTGGCGTTTTCTAAGCCTGCTCTGCGGTTGTTACTTTGTTAGTATAGTGAGGCTGCACTACATACATACACATACACCCATACTGAAGTAAACAGCCATGACTTAAACATGATAACGACACTTACTGAAAATTAGCTAAATTAAATAAAACAATCAAGGATCAGGAGACATGTGGTCATTCTAGTTCCAAACTAAGCTTCCGATTAATATGGGAGCCAGAGAATTAAAAAACATAAATGCATATTTACTACATATCTGGATTTTAAAAACTCAGAGATATAAATTAAAACTGAAGTAACTATTTTTTAGGGTTCCAGGTTCCTGGGCAGACCAGCTCAATGGATTTTTTTTCCTACCTAATCTTTGGTAGCCTTAGGGGCTATTCCAACTACTCAAGGACCGGCGGATAAGCTCGCGGGCTCAATCTAAATGGCTAACACTGGCCCTAGCAAGAGTAGTGCTTCGCCGAATCTACCACCGGATCGGAATGGCAACCCATTGAGAAGATCCGGCGAGAAACTCGGTGGGTTGAACGGTATTGTATTTTGTTATTGTCACCTGCATCACGGATACTTGTAAATCTTCAAACCAATACGATGATTAGAAGTAAATTTAAAATCGATTCCCATGGCCTCTTTTCACGGTAAGTAACAAATAAAGGCGTGTTTTAATCGTTTTACAACTACTAAATTGATCTGTTTTATTTTTTATTGATATAACTGCTGCTGTACTTAACCTATTACTCTTTGATTAAAATTCATAGAGATCTTTTAATATATTCTAGACGACAATTTACGTTGTAAGGCTCTGAGAATGAACTAAGTGTTCGGTTCCTAAACTAAGTTGTAGTTAACTTGGCCGGTTGCGATCGTTTATACAGGAGAGCTATGCATACAGAAACTTTGACTTTAGTAAGTAATCTTGGAAATCAGTAACTTAAATTAACATAGGTTAATATATAAAAGACCATAGGAAAAATATCAACATACATACTTTATTAGGGCGTATAGTAAGCTCACCCGGGTAAGTATTACGAACCTGCTCATTTTTTTTCTGCAAAGGATTAAAGTGTTCCAACTTGTTGAGTTCCTGTAACCAGTAACGCCTTGTTGATCATGCTCATTAGCTCATTAAAATTAAAATTTTATTAAAATTTTATTTTTATATTAAAAAACCTATGAATCCCGGACACGTTTCACTGTAACTACGAGTGACACAAACTAAATTAAATTCTCCGTTTTATAGATTAGAATTGTGTGTCATTTATCACACACATACACAACTCTTTCAGGAAATACCAATTACATTGAAAAAATTAAATTCATTGCGAAAAACGACGAGTGATTCTCGACACGACATTTATCTATTATACTAATGGTAATAAGTTAAGTTTTTGCGGCCCGTAAGTTCGCCTTCGATGTTATAAAAATGAAATCGAAATTCGAAAAATGTAGGTATTTCATATCCTATATTTTTTTATTTATATCGGATACTACTAAAGTCGTAGACAACGTGATACTAATTTAGTGGAATTAGTCGGAATTTCAATCTGTATCTTTTTTCTTTCCTACCTATTCGCTGGTATCTAACAAGTTATATCAGCTACGCTCAGACGGCTCAAATTGTATCGTAGAGCATCTATCCCACTCTCCTTTTTTTTTTTTTTTGGTATCGATGGGGAATCCAATCTTTACGGATACCCTGCCGACGGGGGTCGGATTGTTATGTCGGACTCCGCGCCTCCGGTGGAAGAAAGAGGAAGAAGTCGCGAACCGAGGTCCGCGCCCTCAACCAATTGGTCCACGGAGACTACGCCTTTAGAAAGGCGCGCCGGGCTAAGTTCAGCTCTCGCCAAACCCGCCCAGCTTAACGACTACCGACTAAACCCCAACGAGCTCCTCCACTCCGGCTGGGCGGGGACCCAGGTACCGCCATGTGCGCGCCATAGGCCCGCCTTCGCCGGCTCCCACCCCAATGTTACGTTGGGCGGGATCTGCCACCGGGGACTTCTTCCCCCTCTCATCTCCACGACTCGTGAGGGGCGCACCGGAGCCACAGCGCACCACCACCCCACAGGACCTTAGTGCCGAGCACCGGGCGCCCCCGCACCCAGCAATCGACGGCCCCTGCAGGAGCCGGGTGGGGGCTTTCTGCCCGCACCACCCGCTCCGCCTTCACTGCCTACGAACCGAGGTCCACGAGCTCCTCCTCACGACCTCCTCCTCGGTTCATCGGCATCCCCGGTTCTTCATAAAGCCCCGGTCTTCCTTGTGCCCGACGGAGGCTGGACGTCCATCGGAGTCGTCGTCTCGCCGAGTTGACTTCGGTCTGCAGCACCGGGTGCGGCCGCGGGTGCAGCGACGTCCTCTCTCCTCGGTTTTCTCGGGGGCCTTGCACAGGCCTTGCCCCCCGAAGTGTGGTCCGCTGGTTTTCCGGCGGAGGCGCGGCGCATCGCGGTGCCAGTGTGCATCCGGATGCCACGTGGCCGGTCTGTCCGCACCGGTAGCAGTCGTGGCTGCGGTCGACCGACGACGAGCACCGCGCACCCACATGGCCCAACGCGTGGCAGCGGAAGCATTGTAGCCTCCGGGCCTCCAGCAGGTGGACGCGAACAACGCTCCACCCGATGCGCAGCTTCGTCACAGTAACAATCTTCTTCGCCGCTGCTATCGGGCAACGAACGAGAACCTGGCCCATTCCTCCGGATCCGGGCTTGATAGAGCCAGCCTTGACTGAATCGACGGAGCATTCGCCGATGCGCGCAAGCTCGGTGCTTATCTCCTCCTCCGTCAGCGAATCGTCAAGTCCGCTTATGCGGATTGCAGCGGTCACCATCGGTCTTGTCACCGTTACTCTCTTGGAAGAGAGAACCTCCTTGAGCTTCTCGGCCAGCAAGTCGGCCTTCGCGATCTGGTCCTCGCCGCTCACTATGAGTATTTTGGCTCCGGTTATTGCTGACCGGACCTTCTCGATGGGGATCCCTAAGGCCCCGGCGTCGATGCTGGCCCTCGCCTCGGCGAGCACCTCCCGGTAGGAGAGCCCCTTTTCGATGGCCTCCGGGTGCAGCCTCAGAATAATGGCCTGCGAGCGCGGGGCTCGAAGTCTCTTCTTTCTACCTTTCTTCTTAGGCTTGAGCGGGGCAGGGTTTCTGTCTCGTTGGCCTTCCGCGTTGGTCGTCGGTGCTGGCTCCTTTTCCCTTCTCGGCCGTGCTCCTCTACGCGCAACGGTCGCCCAACTGACCGTAAGGGCAGCGGGGGCCGGAGGGAATGCGCGCGGCTCGGGTGGAGCTGGCGGCTCGGGTGGAGCTGACGGCGTCGTCTTCTTGTTATTGCCCTTCTGTTTCTTGGGCTTCACTTTCTTGCTGGTCTCAAGCTGGGGCAGAGCCGCATAAGGCGGCGTCGCCTCCGACACAAGACCTGCAGTGTCTGGATCGATTTCGCTCTCTCTGCTCCTCCTTCTTGCGTCAGCGGCCAAAGGTGGTCGCAAGCGAGGCTCTGGGAGTAGACGGGCCTCCAGACCCGCGAGTCGGGCGTCCAGCATGGACCCGACTGCTCGCATGATTATCTGCAGGTGTCGCTCGTCGTCTTCGTTTGGCAGTGTTGGGGCGGGAGTGGGCTGCGCTGTCGTCTGAGTGAGGCGCACCATTTCCGCTCTTACGTCCTCTACTTCCTTCCTGAGCTGCAGGATCTCCGCCTCCTGTCTCTCGCTGAGTGCCTGCAGCCTCAGGGTTTCCTCGTTGGCCGATCTGGAAGCTAGATCTTCCGTGACCTCCTTTATTGTTGTGGCCATCTCCTTAAGGACTTTGATGTACGTCCCCTTCGGGTTGCGCGCTTTCGCCGCGATGGTAAGGGCCATTTGGGCGCCCTCCTGGAGCCTAGTCACGGGATCTGCTGTTATGTTCCCGGATATTAAATGTACTGCGCGCCTCTTCTCACGCAGGTTGTGCACGCTTTCCACTACCCCCTGTTCAGCGCGAAGCTCCAGCTCTTCACGTTGAGCTTTTAAGCATGCCTGCTTCGCCGCCGCCAATCCCACGTATTGGCCAGTCGTTGGAGGACGACCTCGGCCTCTCTTCGATGGTCTGGTCCTGGACACCAACGATCCTGACCTAGACGCCTCCGATTCAGTACTGCTGTCGGAGTTTGCGTTCTTCGAGCCTTTTGCCCTTTTGCGCGTCGTTCTCTTTGGTGATGAACAGCAGGAGCTGACCACCATGCTGTTCTCCGAGCAAACGCTGCTTTCCTCCGGTCTTCGTTTTGCACCGTTTCTCTTTCATCCCTTGTGGACCTCTTCCTTTTCTCACCGTCCTTCTCGGACTCTTTCTCGGAACAGCTTGTGCCCCCCCCCAGAATACGAGGGGCAGCGTGCGGCCGATTTCTCGACCGCACGGAGGGATTCTCCTCCCGCAGAGCAAGAGGTACCCTCCTGGGGTAATAACTTTTTCAGGCTGGACATGATCATGCTTTTTTATTTTTATTTATCTAGGGTGCGGTCCCCTGGGACGCCCTCGAGACTGGTCTCCCACCAGCCATTCGTCCCGTTGCCGGGCGTCAAAACTTGGGATTGGGTGAGAATAAAGAAAGAAAGAAGTGGAAAATATAACAAAATCTAACATAAAAATGTAACCAACAGTACAAGAGTGAAGATAGTAAACAAACAAAACACAAAGAACAAAATAATAACGAAGATAAGGACAGACAAACTCAACATAAATTAAATCAAAAATATAAAGAAAACAAAAAGACAGTAAAAACAAACTCAAAATAATAAGGAAGAAGTCGGGGGCCCGGGCATCCCCGGAAGAAACACCCTTCAACTAGGTGAAGGGCGCAGAGAGCCCAGAACCCCCCTGCTGGTTTTGGTCCACGTCGCTCAATCTCTCCCGCCATAACACGACGAGAGAGAAGGAGCGATACCCCTGGGAGTATGACTGCTCCCAGAGGCCCGTTATCCGCCACCTACGGACGCGCCCGGTGGAAGTCCAGCAAAACTCCCCCACAGACGGAACCCACGGCACGCAGAGTGCGCATCGGGGGTCCGCCCAGGTCCCGGGATCTATCCCACTCTCCTACCCAGAGCTCATTCTATTTTAAATAAAAGACTAAGAATTAGTCTCAAAATCTTTATGTACATATTATATTTCTTTACTCTAACATCGTAATCCCAACGATTAAAATGAAGTCTTAAGTACGAAGCAAATAATCCAGATTAACGAGCAAAAAATTACAAAAGTTTCTCCTCATATTCTTTTAAATCATATTAATTACTATACAGCATGAGACCATCGTTCTTAATTGAGACGATTTTAAGGGCGCCATGTATAAATTATGTTAAATTAACATCATCATAAATTTCTCTCTCGTTCTGTTTTAACGAATGAGAGCGGCGATGGTCTTTTCATTAAGCTGATAAAATTGGACTCACAATTTTTACTCACAAAACTATTAGCAAGTTTTATTGATATATTATATAATTGTTTGTTTGTTTTTTTTTTTTTTTTATGATTTACTATCGGAAATTGGCCATTTTCTTAGAAAATGTTAATGTTCAACGTCATCTTTGGTAAAGAAAGAATTATGAGGAAAAGAGATGCATTGAACGGTACATCTAGGTCTGGTACCTCTTTGATACATATGTTCATCTAGATTCGTAGCAAAGAGGTACCTGCGTAGACTTTTTTCATTCATAAAAAACTTTTTTTTTTCTTTTCATTCATAAAAAAAGTCTACGCTGATTGGAATATCGGGTATGACTGGGTGCTGAGGGGTGCCCTCCTCCCGGGCCTGAGCGTAATCTGTTACGCAGACGACACGTTGGTCGTGGCCCGGGGGGGGAGTTTTGCTGAGTCTGCCCGTCTTGCTACGGCTGGGGTGGCACATGTCGTCGGCAAAATCAGGAGATTGGGCCTCGACGTGGCGCTCAGTAAATCCGAGGCCATGTGGTTCCACAGGCCCTGGAGAGTGCCACCTGTCGATGCCCATATCGTGGTTGGAGGCGTCCGTATTGGGGTCGGGGTGCAGTTGAAGTACCTCGGCCTCATTCTAGACAGTCGTTGGACCTTCCGTGCTCACTTTCAGAATCTGGTCCCTCGTTTGTTGGGGGTGGCCGGCGCGTTAAGCCGGCTTCTGCCCAACGTCGGGGGGCCTGACCAGGTGACGCACCGTCTCTATACAGGGGTGGTGCGATCAATGGCCCTATACGGGGCGCCCGTGTGGGGCCAGTCCCTGGCCGTGGGGGTAGCGAAGCTGCTGCAACGGCCGCAACGCACCATCGCGGTCAGGGTCATCCGTGGTTATCGCACCATCTCTTTCGAGGCGGCGTGTGTACTGGCTGGGATGCCACCTTCGGTCCTGGAGGCGGAGGCGCTCGCTGCTGACTATCAGTGGCGGGCTGACCTTCGTGTCCGGGGCGTGGCGCGTCCCAGCCCCAGTGTGGTCAGAGTGCGGAGGGCCCAATCTCGGCGGTCCGTGCTGGAGTCATGGTCCAGACGGCTGGCCGATCCTTCGGCTGGTCGTAGGACCGTCGAGGCGATTCGCCCGGTTCTTGTGAACTAGGTGAATCGTGACAGAGGACGCCTCACTTTCCGGCTCACGTAGGTGCTCACTGGGCATGGTTGCTTCGGTGAGTTCCTGCACCGGATCGGAGGGGTGGCGCCGTGTTCTCGTCGCAAAAATAGGAAACGACTTGTCGTTGCCGAGTGTTGTGGCATCGATGCTCGGTGACGACGAGTCATGGAAGGCGATGCTCGACTTCTGCGAGTGCACCATCTCGCAGAAGGAGGCGGCGGGGCGCGTGAGAGACGCACAGGCCCGCCGCCGTCGCGTCGAGCGGGGGCCAGGGAGACGGATATCGCCCAAGCCCTGGCCCTCTAAGTGTTTCGGGTCCCCTCACATGTCGGCCTGGGGACCGGCGAGAGATGTGCTCAGCACTAAACGCTTCACTTTCCCCCCTTTGCCTTTTCATGAGTTTTGTCTCATGCGAGATTTGGACGTTGGTTGTTGAGAGACAGGAGGTTTTAGTCGGTTCGACTCCGACATGCCCCGCCCTCCATCCCCAGTGAAGGGCGGAAGTCCGGCGATTTCCTCCTGACCAAAAAAAAAAAAAAAAAAAAACGCTTGTATCTCTTTGCTACGAATCTAGATGTACATGTGGAATGCGTGTAAATGTTTATACAATTTTCATAGTAACATCACTGAATTCTATGTTCTACAGACGAATTTTAATGAACATTCTTCATGTTGCGCACTAATGAATTTCAAACTAAAACAAATTTAGGACCTACGTGCTGGCATTGAATTCGCGTCCGAGAAACAAGTCTGGTACATTAAAATCGCTGGTATGAAACAAGGCTAATTTGCTGATTGTGGCCGTAGAAATTATTGCCGTCACCGAAAAGCAACTACATTAGCCAAATTGTATTTGAAGGAACGTCACTGACGCCGCAATAAAATGAAATTCATTTCTCTGAGTGAACTACGAACCATAACGTTCTACTGTTTGTTTATTAGCCGAAGCACCTTTTCTTTAGGTAGACTTGGTTTATAATCGAAATGTTATGCTGTTTTTGACGACTACTCTTAGCTATTCCTTATTAGTGTAGCGAATATTGATTTTATGAGACCACAAATGCCACAATTATAAATCAGGGCCTAAAGAATATCATTTTTTATATGAATTTTATGAATATGAATATGAATTTTACTGGTGGTAGGACTTCTTGTGAGTCCGCGCGGGTAGGTACCACCACTATTGCCGTGAAGCAGTAATGCGTTTCGGTTTGAAGGGTGGGGCAGCCGTTGTAACTATACTGAGACCTTAGAAATTATATCTCAAGTTGGGTGGCGCATTTACGTTGTAGATGTCTATGGGCTCCAGTAACCACTTAACACCAGATGGGCTGTGAGCTCGTCCACCCAGCTAAGAAAAAAAAAAAACCCGGTGCATTCTATCGAGCGATGCAACTGTGTCGGTGTTTGACTACCATAAACAGACCAGGTACTGTTATTTTTAATGAAATACTTACATACTTAATACATCTTCACGAATGACATCAACGTTATAAAAATCAAAGTCCGCAAAAATAATACTTCACGTGATTACTGATTCTAGGGCGTCTTGTGAGTCCACACGGGTTTTTTTTATTATTTTTTTATTGCCCTTGTAGGCAGACGAGCATACGGACCACCTGATGGTGAGTGGTTACCGTCGCCCATGGACTTCAGCAATGCCAGGGGCAGAGCCAAGCCGCTGCCTACAAATTATATAATTTATTTTAACTACAATTTTATTTCCTTACTGCTTCACGGCAGAAATGGCCGTGTGGACTTCAAGAGGTCCTCCCACCAGTAATAACAATACTGTCGTGAAGCTGTAATTCCTTCAGCTTGAAAGGTAGGGCAGCCGTTATACTATAAAATTGAGATTTAGAATCACTTAACACTCAATGGTTATATTTAAGCAATAAAAAAGTAACATTTCTACTAGGTACTAATTTCGCTGGAATAACGGCTATAATATTCTTCAAAATTTATGACTTATTCGTGGTAGAAATAAGTAGTCCTAACTAGTGCGAGCATACAAATATTCTAATGGCAATAGCCAGGAATGCTCTGTCTAGATTGTATTATGGCTAGAATAGCACCATCACCTTGTAGGCAGACGGGCATACAGCCCACCTGATAGTAAGTGGTTAACGTCGCTCATGGGCGTCAGCAATGCCGCCATCTACTTCGAGATATCAGTTAGTTTTCACAGTACAACGGCTGTCCTAGCCTTCAAACCGAAACACATTACTGCTTCACAGCAGAAATAGTGGTGGTACCTACCCGCGCGGACTCACAAGAGGTCCTACCACCAGTATTCATAAAATTCATATAAAAAATATATTCTTTAGGCCCTGATTTATAATTGTGGCATTTGTGGTCTCATAAAATCAATATTCGCTACACTAATAAGGAATAGCTAAGAGTAGTCGTCAAAAACAGCATAACATTTCGAAATAGGCGGGGTGGTGGTACCTACCTACCCGTGCGGACTCAAGATGTCCTACCACCTGGAATAACGCAAATTATAATTTTGCGGGTTCGATTTTTATTACACGATGCTATTCCTTCATCGTGGAAGTCAATCGTGAACATATTATGTTAAGTACGTATTTCATTAGAAAAGGTGGAATGTAGGTAGGCTATGCTAATTATTATTGGAGTAAAACAACTGTGCATTATGATTTGAAGGGTGAAGCAGTCGTTGTATAAAATATTTGAGACTTTAATCTCATATTTATAGCTGGTTGGGTAGGTAATTGTTAGGTTATATTTTATGTCGTCTTGTTACTGTAATCACTTAAGTTAGGCTGTGGGTACGGTACCACGGAGACTGACGTCGTTGGTCGTCGACTATCGCCTCGACGACCCGTCGGTTGGGCGTCCTCGGGGTGGCGCCGCGTGTCTGTCTGTTGTAGTGTGGACCGCGCGAAACCCCCTACTCTGACCGGGTTTTGACCCCGGACGGAGATCGGACGTTAGCAGGGGAGTCGTTTAGTGGGTGGGCCCTAAAATTCCTTGGGCCCGTGGTCTGCTCCCAACACCTTGCAGATCGTCAAGTCCCACATACCCCGCGCGCCCCCTAGGCGCGGGGACCTCGTAGGAGGTTTGGCCCCGGCCCGAAAAAAAAAGGTTGTGAGTACGGTAGGGTACTAGGTGCTAGGATACTAGGTGTTCATCTAGTGATACAAGATGAGCACTTCGTCTACTCATCTTGTGTAAAACATTATTTTTTATTGTAACAAAATACGAATTAAAAAACATAAGCCTTATCTATATGATATATATTACAGTCGATATGTGTATGTTCCCGACAAACTCCGAAACGATTGTACTGATTTCTATGAAATTTCCATGAAATCTTCAGATTGGTCCAGCGTATGAACATGTGAAGTTTGATAACCATCGAATCAAAGTCAAATCGAAGATCGGCTAACAAAGCAGTCCAGGTCTGACTGCTTAGTAATAAATATGCTAATTGTTCAATCAAAATATGAACATTAGAATTATATTGTAACTAGCGACCCGCCCTCGCTTCGCTTCGGAAACATTAAAACACACATGAAACAAAAAAAAAAAAATTAAAAAAAAGTAGCCCATGTTCATCAGGGACAATGTCGGCTTCTAATGGAAAAATAATTTTTCAAATCGGTCCAGTAGTTTCGGAGCCTATTCGAAACAAACAAACAAACAAATCTTTCCTCTTTATAATATTAGTATAGATATTGTAACACCTAAGTTCTAAGTTGCTAATATAATTTTAAGTTTGGCGCTTGGCAACCCTCTCTTCCATTCCAGCCTTTTACACCCGTGCATGGCAAGATGTAATTTAAATTAATAAAATTACAATAAACACAAATATTCAATATACGAGTCTGTATTTTATTTATACAGTAATCAAATAAAATAATGAAAATTTTATTGCCACGACACGACTCTAGCACAATAAATTATGCCAATAACAATGACAGAAATCAGCGAGTAGATGACTCTTTTTTTTTGTTTCCCGTAAACATATCAGTACAAAAATAAACATTCTTCCGCGTTTTACCCTTCGACATGTTTTTATGAGAGCGTAGTACATCTCTCCGTTGAGTCGGGGGCACGCTTTATCTCTTCCACTACACGCTCGCCCTGAGGGGAGTTTGTTCCTTACGATTGATACGTATTATGTCACATCTTTTGGAGCATGCCAGTCGGAAGCGTCGAGGGAATATTTTGTTTGTTTCTGTTAGTTTCTTTACTGGTTTACGAACTTTACGATCCCTTTAAGACTTCGGGAATTTACGAGGTCAATTATAATTTATCAAAAACTAAAAGTAATGTACATTTATGTTTTGTAGTAAAGAATATTTAAAATAGTATTGTTTTCTTACTATTGGAGTAGACGAATTCATGAGTACTAGACGTCCTCTATGATGCCCACAGCTTTGCTTTGGTAAATTAGTTATCCCCAGAACGCTTCAAATCTTCGATATCCAGACGACATCACTTTAGCCCGGTTTGAGCTCTACACGTCAAGGAGAAGTTGAAATAGCCTCTCAAGGATATCAGCAGAACCAGGCCAAAAAAAAACCTTTAGTCGTGTTAAGTATCAGCCCAATGGAATAACTGCTCAGCAGATTGGATCGTCAGTCCTGATTTCGGACTTAAAATTATCCGCAGCAAGACTAAGATCATGAATTTTGACCGTGCTAATAATAACTCGCCAGAGGTCACAAGAAGTGCGAACTGCGATGTCGTACAATCTTACATTTACTTGTGCGGGTGCGTTGAGAAATCAAGCGGCGTATGATCATTTCGAGGTCAGCCATGGACAGGCTGAAGAAAATATGGGGGAATCGAAATATCACCAAAGCCATTAAAATTAGACTTGTGAGAGCCCTCGTTTTCCTCATTTTTTTACGCTGGACATTTTATCCCTGGAAATTAAGAGAAAGTGAGAAAAGAGGATAGATGCTCTCGAAATGTGGTGCTGGAGAAGAATGCTGCATATATCGTGAACGGAATTCAGAGCGAATCAATCACTTGTAAAGGAACTCCGCTTTAAGCAGCGTCTATCCTCCATCGTTCAGGGTCGCATTTTCACTTTGTTCGGACATGTGTCGCGACGGGGTGACATCTCAGTTGAGTACTTGTGGTGCAGGGCATGATAGAGGGTACAAGACCGCGCAGCAGATCATGAGCGTTACCATGGACCGATCAAATAAAGGCAGCTCTAAGCGGTCCTGTCAACGAGTGCACAAGAAAGGTTGCGGTACGCGAGGAATGGTGACGTATTGAGAATCACACCCGAAATGATGACCACGATCACTCTGCCAAGTGTGCAAGCGACTGAGAAGAAGAACGCTTCACAGCAAAAATAAGTAATTAATTTTATTTTTAACTTATTTTATTTTAATTTATTTAGTATTTTATTTCTTTAAATACCATTGTCAATTAAAAAATGACCGTCAAGGTGAATTATAATATTTCGGTCGTAACTAATAATGTGTCCTGTGGTTGAACTTACGTCGTTTAGAGAAATGCATTTATGGGACTTCAGATCAGGCACTGGATCAACGAACTCTTAGGGAAATGTCATCATGAAGGCCATCCTGTCTTCTGCTTACAAGTAGACTATGCAGAAGACTAAGTTTCTGCAAGCATAACTAGTGAAATTTTATGCCTATTCACAAATGCTAAATTGGTTGTGTAGTGCGGCTTAAAATATCACTACTGAATCCCTTAGCGTGGTTATCAAAAAAGGTGTTTATTGATTGGGCCTTTTTGTCAGGTTGCCAACGCAGGTTGCTAACCCGCCCTGCCTATTTCTGCCGCAAGACAATCATGCGTTCCGACTTGAAAGGTTGGAAAGTCGACCAATCCAAAACGACTGAGGTTACATAAGGCTATGCGAGCTCCGTACTAGTTAACGACTCGTTAATTCAATTACCCAGTGGTAATAATAAAATAAAAAAATCAATCGCAAATACATATTACGCATTATTCCCTTCAAAACCAGACGAGTTATGGTCTGAAGATTATTGATCACCGTCGCTTATCGGCTATTGTTAGGAGCACACGCAACGCGCTGCACGCCACACGTGACTCTGTTTGGATCTCGTTACAAGAAGGACATGTCATAACGTCAGTATTCTGGATATTGTTCAGGGATGTAATTACGTGTAACTGTTTAAAAATGCATTCCATATCGAGGGGCAAAAGGCTATTTTCTTTAAGCGACATTTAGCTAATACGCGACATTTATCATTGTAATTAAAGGTGCCTTTTAATTTGTATTATCCACAATTTGGTGTTTTCAATTGAATTCTAATTAAGTTTACTCCATTGTAATATCTGACGAAGTTTCTTGTAATGATTTTTTTCTAAATTTTAAACTTTATACAGCTCTCTAAAATATCGCTTATCGCTTATTAGATATCGCTTATTAGATATCGCTTAAATAAAATGGCTTTTCAACCCTAGATAAAATGTAAAGGGAATCTAATAAAAATGTAATTTTTTTCGGTAATGTAAATAAACAAACAATATTTTAATCACACAATGAATTGTCGTTACAATAAAATATGGCAGCCCACCTTCAATATTTCGAACAATAATCATGCACAAAAGCTCAACTCTTTCTTATTACCTGGCAATTTAATCCAACCCTCGGAAATGCGGAAATATTTATCACAGCAGTATTAAATATAAGGGTAATAATGGAATAACAAATGACTCGCCTCTGGCGGACACAACAATACCAGTTCTATTATACGTATATATCTTAGAAAATTCTACTGTTATTCTCAGAAATATTGTTGACCTAAGAATTTTTGAGCATTTTTATATTTGTGCAATTTTAGTTCTACAGTACATCTACAGATCAAATATAGTTTTAGATTGAACGTAAGCATGACATTGATCAGATAAAATATTATTTATTTCTTACTGGTGGTAGGACCTCTTCTGAGTCCGCGCGGGTAGGTACCACCGCCCTGCCTATTTCTGCCGTGAAGCAGTAACGCGTTTCGGTTTGAAGGGTAGGACAGCCGTTGTAACTATACTGATATCTTAGAACTTATATCTAAATCTATCCTATATCTAAAAAAAAAGTTACACACGTATAAACATTTAACGTAGGTATACTAATGCTTGTATGAAAGTCCTTTCTTAAAGAAACGAATTCTTTAAATTAAAATCAAAAATTCATTCATCTACATTACGACTGTATAAAAATATTAATGCTCCATATTTACATAATACATACTTGTGAGTTCAACGTTGAATAATTACTTATATTATACTATTATATATATAAATATTTTAATTTTAAATATATTAATTTCTGTTGCAAAATAATAAATTGCAAGAAAGAAAATTTCGTGGATGTTTTCCTAGAAGGAAAGAGTTCGATTGTGACTGAACCACTCGTATTGTGGACTCAAAAGGAAACTTTCCTAAAGTCCGTTAAGCTTTATGTGAAGTGTACTTAAGTTACACGGAACGACCGTAAATTTTCTAAATAAATACGAGAGATTTCAACTAATAATTTTAGTCTGCACCTAGTTAGTATAGCATCAATATCTATATATTAATACGTGAAGCAAAAACTTTGTATCCCTTTTTACGAAAATTGCGCGGACGGAGGAGTATTAAATTTTCCACACTTATAGAGAATATAGAGAAGAAGTGCACAATGCTAATATTTTTTTAAAATAATGCATAAAATATACATTAAATCGATAAAGAAAACATTACACACACTACATACCATGTATTTGACGCACACGCGCATGCATACTGTTTATTGTCAAACTTTTGTTCTTGACGTCTGTTGTCAAATTGAGAATCGCTCCTATATTGTTTGTCTTTATTAATATTTTTTATAGTGTAGTCTTGGCGAAATTTGTGATTATAGAAGTATAAAATACAATCATAATAGTGTACAAACTTACAATTTCAATTAATTATAGTCGAATTTCGACTACTACGGGACCTCTAGTATTGTTTTAATATCCATCGACATTATTTTGTGAAATGTGTTTTTTTAATGACCATATTCTTTATGCATATGCAGAAGATAGGCATATGCGATAAGGATTACAGATTTTAATTTAATATTTTATCTATGCAAAATATAGATTATTCATATTTTTGGCGTTCGGCCCTTAATCGTTTGAAATGAAAAGTCTATACTGAGACCTTAGAACTTATATTTCAAGCTGGGTGGCGCATTTAGGTTGTAGATGTCTATGGGCTCCAGTAACCACTTAACACCAGGTGGGCTGTGAGCTCGTCCACCCATATAAAAAAAAGTCGAGCCCAAAATATCTGAGAAAGTTCATGGATAAAATATTCTTCAGGTGTGTTTGTTATAAATATTTTATACATACAAAACACACACCGTAGTTATGAATATTTTATAAATAATCACTTCAATCTAAATTTTATTCAAACTAATTTGACCAAAAATTAAAACTAAAATTATATTAATTTTAATTATAAAAATACTAAAATATTATTATATTTCACCGCTATTTATTTATTTTTTCATGAAAGATAATTACAGGGATTTTTTAAGACATTGCTGTACAATAGCAATGGTATATGGTGTTGAAGGCGGGTATAGCAGCTGGCACGGGCTATTATAAGCGATAATTTACTTCCATGGCGCCACTGATTTTTATGGTAGTCTTTTATAATCACTTTTACCGAAATCGATTTTTAAAGACAAGTCTGTGATAGCCGGCGTATTCTTCACGCTGATATATAGCATCTAAATATTTTGCAACCCTATTAATGTAGTAATATAACTTGTAGCTAAATACACGAAACACAGAAATATATTTATCTGCACAGATTTATCAATGTCGCCGATAACAGTGACGTTAAGCCGCGCTATAAGTCGTGTCTACCTGTTGTTGGATTTTCTTTGCGATCTCTTGTCTAATCTTACGGTAATGTTGTCATGTGAAATATCAGGAAAATGCGTGTGCTGTGTATGTTTTTACACGTATATGCACATATTTTAAATAGTACTAGTGGTCCCGCATTAGTCGAAATTCGGCTATAATTAATTGAAATTATAAGTTTGAACGTTACTATGGTCCTATTGTCAAAGTCTATTATACTTCTATAATCACCATAGACCTATTCATACTTCAGTGATAATCAGAGATTCCGCCAAGACTACACTATAGACAAATAAACTATATTCACCTATTCTCAATTTGATCACAGACTTACAGAGCAACAAAAATTTGAAAATAAACATAGAGTATTCATATGCGTGTGTGCCAAATATATGGTAGTGTGTGTAACGTTTTTTTATTGATTTAATGTATTATTAATGCATAATTTAAAAAAAATTACCATTCGGTACTCCTTTGCTATATTCCCTATAAGTGTGGGAAATTTCATACTCCTCCGTCCGCGCAATTTTCGTAAAAAGGGGTAGGTACAAAGTTTTTGCTTCACGTATTAATTTATAGATATCTAGTTGTTTTTATAGTATCTTAAAATAAATAGTATAAAGAAAGGCTTAAAATCAACTGTGCGAAGGAAATTAAAGAAAATATTCGTACTTTTTTAACCTTTTTTTTGAGAAGTATCTTCGTGTCAGCAGACGCCGTGTTATCCTTGTGGAGTTATCAGCGTTGGTGATAAGCCATGCGAACCTGCGGCTGAGTTTCATCGCAATGGGTATGCTACAGAAGATTTAAGAATTTCAACAGTGGCGTCTCGGGAAGAGGACGCTTTTAAAATATACTTCTCAAAAATCAGCTCAAGGTGATGAGAAAGCGAATGTTTTACAACATTAAGTCATTAATTAATTGTAGTACTAAATGATGGAGGTAACCTTTTTTTTAGTCCGCCGTTATTGTCTTGACCTGTATTTGTTGTGTTTATTGTATTTATTATATCTCACACGATTTTCAACAATTTCAAAACGTCCGCTTAACATGATGACAATTTGGTATCAAAGACAAATGGCAAAATTCAGCTTCAATGATTCAATACTAACTTCTGACTAGAATCACTAGGATTAAAAAATATTACAATTTTTAGTTCGGCTCTACTCTCAACTCTTACTCTTTTTTAAAACTTTACTGAATCCTCTCGCAGAGGTTGCAAATTTAAAACTGCAACGCTGCCAAAATTTCATTTTACTACGAATTTTGTTTGTTTGTGAATTATTGTGAGATAACTCTGTAATCTAAAATAAATATTAGGATATAAAATAGAATTAGATTAAATAAACTTAAGTGAAAATACGCCTTTTCTGCGATACTGATGATAGGGCTCACTGTTAACACGTATCGGGATCTATCACCGCCCTGTATATTTCGTTATAAAGGATGAGACAGACGTTGTTCAATACCTTTGAGATTTAGACATGATGTTTCTAGGTGTACATCACGTCATGATATCTATGCGCTTCTGTAACTGATTAGCATTATGTGGGGCCTGATCCCGCCTGTCCGTCTAGTATAGTAAAAGAAAATCCTTTTGTAAAACATTTCAGAGAATCCATTTAACTTTAATGTGATTTGCCCGAAGCGAATACGAGCTTTGCTCTGTAGTTTTCATCAAAATATATTCCGTTCGTTACTGTACAAGCCGTTAGTTCTGTACAGTACAAGCATATTTATTACTAACATGTACATATGTGAATCGACTGCATACGTGATCCTACGTTAAACCACGGTTCGATGCGCCACGTTCAATGGATACACGAATAAACAAAATACGATCATTTTACTCTAAAATACATGTCACGGCACAGTGTGCAATATGAATTTACGATGTTATTGTCAAGGAAATGTGGTAGAATTTTGTTTAAATTTGTGCAGATTGACTAGTTGCGTTTATGATCGCCTTCTACGTCACACAGTAATGTTCGCTGTGAATGTCAACTAAGTACTATATACATTCATTTTTTTGTGTCATCCAGCTTACATTAACTATGTTAAAAATCTTCTATATGGTACAAAAAATAAAACACGAACAAATAAACATTTAAACAAAAATACGTAAAATATTACATAATATTTTTTTATGTTTTGAAGTAAAAAAATTTTAAAGAAACTTATAATAAATACACTGTGTATTATAAGTTTTCAAATAATATTATTTAGCCTTTTAATTTTATATTTAGTTCGTTGTTTATCAATATTGTATGGTCTTTAGTCAAACTACCATAAACTACGTACATATAGAAGTCAATCCTATTTATAAATGGATCGAGAAACACTAAGCGAAGCTGTCAATATATCGAAACGAGAGAACAAATTCAATGTACATTTAAAAATAAATGTTGCGCGAACTCATAAAACAAAAACAGAACAAGAAAACTTCAAAGATTGATTTCGAATATTAGAGAAGATTACCATATTGTCTGTAAGTACCCATCAACACAGTATACTTTTATTATACCTATGTAGAAAAAATATTCAATGTTACCTTGTCACTTTGTCCTTTACGGATTTCTAAGTTGACCTCTGATTGAATACAGTCTTTGTTGGCATTTAGGATAAGATTTTTGTCACATCATTAATACCATTAACGTATAATTGTATTCCCGAATGTGTGTTTATTATATCACAGATAAGCTTGGTCGGTTTTAGTAATTTGATTTTATGTCTTCAAAGAAAATCGGCAACATGTGACCAGAAAGGTATTTCAATTTCACTAGAGGCTAAGTAAATCGTACTTTTAAATATTGTTTTGTAGAATGGAAGGATAACTGGTGGTCCGAAGGCCTTTCTAGCTTTTCCAAGACTGTTGGCCGAGCACGTCCTAAGCTAGGAGCGCTGGAATTTGCCAACAGTGATTAATGAATCTATTCCCCAACTGAGTTTCTCGCCGGATCTTCTCAGTGGATCGCGATTCCGATCCGGTAGTATATTCCACAACGCACTACTCTTGTTAGGGCCAGTGTTAGCAATTACCTCAGGTTGAGCCTATAAGCTAACTATCAGTCCTCGCGTAGTTGGAATAGGGTACCAATGACTATTAGGTAGGGAAATCAATATAGTACCGGTTCGGAATGGCGACTTGTTGAGAAGATCTTGCGAGAATTTCAAATATGAAAACGCCTTTTACTTTATTATTATTTTTTATGACTTTTGGTACCAAATAAATCGATTATCCGAATAGAATCTGCATATTGTTGTTTTAATAATAAACATTGTACAAACAAAACTGTGAAACAAAACAAAGCGTATAATAACACAATGCTCGTGTCCCGTTCCGCCGTCTGTTCTCAGGGAATTTTTCATCGGTTTGTAATCCTGTATAGTCGCGAGGAGTCTCGAGTTCTCTTCACAAAGGTCCCGATCTGTGCCGCTATTCACTATTGAACTAAGTCCGCTTTTCGGGAACGATTGTGAAGAAAAGGAATTGCTTTTGAATTTCCAAAATAAATAAATTTATTTTTGAATAGAAAATAGCTCACACGACATTTTAATTCGAATTTTAACTGTTTCTTTATTAAACTGTTTGAATATGCGCGGAGACAGCCAAGTATTTTGTGCTGGTTCAAGAGTCTCTTTGATTGTGATCATCTATTTGGTTTGGTTTGGGGTTTTGTTTTATTTGAAAAGATTAGGTTTGGTTTTTCGAATTTACTGGTTTTTACCGTACCCTACCTTACTTTACCTTACCCTGTTTTTCAGTTTAATACCGTGCATTTGTTTTTTTTTAATATAATCGTCAAATTATTTGAAAGTAGGTATGGCAACCATTGTGGCAAAATAGGCTGAATATAAATTTTAGTTACTTTATTATACTATATTAGGCATTAACGTGTACTGAGAGAGAGTATATGAATTTAAGAGTGGAGCATACGACAAGAGACTGAATGACTGAATTATCGTGAATGCGATATCGAAGATAATCCATGTCATTCTATCCGTAACTCATCGTCGTCATTATCATTAGCCCACAGTCGAAAATTGCTAGACATAGGCCTCTCCCAATCCACTGAGCTCGATCTTTGACTATTCCCATTTATAAGTATCATATCTATCGTCGAATAAACAAAAGATGTCAAAAACCTGAAACGCTGCAGTATTACTCGTTATTCGTGTTACTTATTATCCAGTGGAAATCCCTCACCGAACTGATGCTTAAGCATGGTATACCAGAGAATCAAATTTTGTCTTTCATAGCTCGCATAGATTCTGCAATTTCTGGACATTGTTAACGCGATTTAGATTTTAACAAAAACAAACATTATTATTCGGTATAGGTTTAATTCTCTCAGAATCAAGCTAACCCCGTTTTTCAATAAATCCCGTTAACGTACCTACAAAAAGTCTTAGAATAATTACACAAAGTAAAAAAGTAAAGCGACGGTCTAAAGAACCTGGCCCTTAAGTGGAAAAAATCCAGAAAAAAGTATCTTCATTTAAAATTGAGATCGAAAACTTTTAATTATCTACAAAAAGGTCGCCTTCTTATTCAGACCCGCAATTCTAAGGCCCAATAACTTGTTGAAACGCAAAGCAAATCTACTGAATGATGTCAAGGTAACACAAAAGTCAAGAAGCGATTGAATAAAAATGACAGTGATACCGATTCCGTGGATGTTAATCTAATCTAATTTAAAATTAATCCGCAAGATGAAAAGCCTGCCTGAGGGTTCAACCGGGAAGGGATGCCAAAATTGAGATGTTTCGGTATGCTACCCGTAGAAGACTACAAGTGAAAATGTTATAAAACGAGTAACGTATTTACGAAGTGTATTGGAAATTGTCAATTGATAAAATTGCTGAGATTTGGAGCCAAATAGGATTCACGATAGTTTTTGGTCTTATGTTGTTCCATTGTTTTTTTTTGTACTATGTATTGATATGATCCGACGAGCTCATACATATTTATCTTGTTGGTAAAAGTTCAAGCGATAATTATATCAATACAGTAGTAACCACTCTATTGACATAGAGTGGTTACTACTGTATTGATATAATTATGTGTTTCTAATTCATTTCCTTTGTATATTTAATTAATTGAATTAGTATATTGTTCATTTTCTATTTGTATTGTTGAACTGTTTGTGTGCTGACTATTGTATTATTATTATTTATGGATTTTTTCTGAAATAAATGTTTTTATTATTATTATTATTATTTCATAGTGTTTTTAGGTATTGCTGCTATACTCTTGAAGATTTCGAATTGGAAAACAGTAAATTAAGGCGTCGTTTTCCATTATTTTAGGCTACATTTAAATTATTCATCTAGTCCCAGAGTACGCTCGTAAATTTCATTAAGGACAACTCCACCGCAGGGAGTATTTAAAAAAAAATCCAATACTTGTTTTTGATTTGCAATTTCGAGAATGTTTTTGGGTAGTATGTATATGGTTTCTTATTTCAGAGATACTGAATTTTGTGGAGCTCCCTATTATATCAATAATTAAAAGCGCGTCTTCGCTTATGAAATTCTATGGTCTATAGAAGGTATTAATTAACAAAGTACTTTCGATTGCTATATTATGTCCAAAATTGCAAAGTATATAATGCCTGCTATTTTCTACTGTACTCTAATCCAAGTCCACTGAGTTTCCCCGGTTCTTCTCAGTGGGTCGCAATTTCGATCCGGCGCTACCACCTAAAGTGGAACCATAAGGTATCTTTTGGAATATGCGGATAGAACTGTCATCTTAATTTTATTATATTACATTATGGTATAATCAATTTTCAAAATTCAGTCAGGAGTCTTATATACATACATAAATACCTATTATACAGGACCTTAAAAAAATTCTGCCCCCTGAATTTAAGCTTTTAAGATCTATTTGTACCAAATTGTTTTCATAATTCCTCCTCAGTGTGCAAGAGAAACTGTCAATTGATTATCGTAATTTTAAAATAACAATACAACATTTAAGGTTGGAGTGGCCAACGTAGAAAAATCTGTCCGTGATGCAAAATAGTTGGCTTTAAGGAATAAATTTTTTTTTCCCATATTTATTCGCTGGTATCCCACCTATGCCGGGACGGCTAGGTGATCACACGGGCTCAACCTGAGAGAATTTGAGCACACTAGGTCTAACAAGAGCAGTGCTTCGCAAAATCTGCCACCGGACCGGAATCGCAATAAATTGAAGAGAAAGAAACGCGAGAAACTACACCGAGTCTATGGTATTTAAATGACGTTTATTGATTTTTGTTCACGTTTGTTTGATACTTCGGTCCTTGCAAGAACTAGTCATCAAGATCCACCGAATAACTCCATTAAAATATTTTAATGGTATTTTAAATTCTAACTTAACTTTACAACCAAGTTAATCTAGAAAAAAAAAATAGTTTACACACAAGACAAACCAAACTGCAACATGTATGCATTTGATAACGACATGACATCTTAAAATGCTAATAATAAAATACTAATACAGTACTCAAACTCATTCATAGTAACACAATTCATAATACCTATATAATCTGTGCCACTAAGTAATAACATTAAACTCCGTTGACATAAACCCGTAAAAGTCAATGGAAAACTTACCAAATATTCACATACGTGGCCGTTGAGGGCGATAAAGATTTATGACTCAATAATACTTTGATTATTTCGCAGATTCAAGGAAGTTGAAGCTTTACGAGGCGGGCGGCTCCTTATTTGCGCAATAATGTCTCGTTATTACCATCCCGCAATCTCGTCAAAGTTACCGATCGATACTTTATGTTCTTTGCCTTGTAAACGAAAGATTACATTTCGTTTTTGACAACAGGTATACGTTTTGTTTATTACATTTGTAAGCAAACGGGCATACTGCTCTTAATCGTTAGCAATGGCAGGGGCAGAGCTAAGCCGCTGTCAGAAATCAATAATTACCAAATAATATGTATTGGCCAATCCCAAATAGGATTTCCCTTCGTGTTTTTTTTTTTTTTTGGTGGCCCGGAGGCCTTTCCAGTTTCACCAGGACAGGTGGGCGAGCAAAGGCTCAGCCAGGAGGGGTGGGATTTGCTAACAGCTACCCGAGCGCCTCCGAAGGAGACCTAACAACTGAAGAGTAGCTGCTTCGCGAATGAATCTACTACCGGATCGGAATCGCGACCCGCTGAGAAGATCCGGCGAGAAACTCAGCGAGCTGATTCATGGGTTAGGTTGCACGGCGAACTCTTTGTCGAGTTCGACGAGTACGGTTACCGAGGTCCCTAAGCCTGCTCCTAGAGCTGAAGGCGTCTAGTGCAAAGGTTATTGGATCTGAGGGATCCGTAAGGACGTGTCTAGAGCGTCGACGGTGACTGGCTCCTGCATGATCAGGATTCGGGGAGTAGTCAGCGGCGGCTACGATAAGGCGATTATCATGACGCATAGCCTTATCGAAGTACCGTTCCGACGCTGACTTCATGTATTTCTGGATAGATTCGAGGCCCAGGTCGTCGTGTAGGTCAACGTTCCTCACGAACCACGGAGCTCCGACGGCTAACCTGCAAAAGCGGGATTGTAGAGATTGAAGGGTGTCTATGTGTGTGCGGGCCGCGTGAGCGAACACCACACTCGCGTAAGTCATGACGGGCCTTATGCAAGTTTTGTAAAGTGTCACCTTGTTCCGAAGGGACATTTTACTCCGCTTACAGATCATGGGGTAGAGTCTACCGAGAATAAACGCGGCACGGTCACGGACTGATTTTATATGCGGGCGGAATGTCATCGATGCATCCAGGGTAACAGGTAAAAAATAATCCGTGTGGAGCTTCCCCTCTGAAATAGCACCGCAGTACTTTTCGCTGGGTTGATGTCTATGCGCCATTTTCGGAACCACTGTCCTAGGGCTAGGGCTGCGCTCTGAAGCTTCTTCGCGATTAGGGACTTGTTTCTACTGGAATAGTAAACAGTCGTGTCGTCGGCGAATAAAGCTAAATGGGTCGGCGGCGACCGGGGAATATCGTTAACGAATAAGCTAAATAGGAGGGGTGAGAGGACAGAGCCTTGCGGGACTCCAGCTGTGAGAGGTCGTGGGGAGGAGCGGGTTCCCTCGACTCGATATCGAAAAGAGCGGTTCGACAAGAAGTCCCGTATGATGAGCACGAGACTATCCGGCACGCCCATGTTGAATAGTTTGAAAATCAAACCGTTGTGCCAGACTTTGTCGAACGCTTTTCCGACGTCGAAGAAGAGAGCTCCCGTGTATAATGGTTTTGGTCGATTAAGCCCCACAAGAATGTGCTCCGTGAGGCGGTGCACCTGTTGAATGCATGAGTGATTTGTACGGAATCCAAATTGTTCATCGATGAGAATGCCCTTGGATGAGACGAAGTCTCTGAGGCGTTTGTAGAGCAGACGCTCATACAGTTTGCCTAGAGACACGAGGAGGCTAATCGGGCGGTAGCTCGTCGGATGATTTTTTGGTTTACCGGGTTTATGTATGCCGATAACGTCCGCTTCTTTCCATACCGCGGGAAAGATACAGTTCGCCATAGCGGCATTGAAAATAGATGCCAACATCACGATGAGTTGGACGGGTAGAAGTTTAATAACGCGGTTGGATATACCGTCGGAACCGGGAGCCTTGCGAGGACGTAGGTCTTTGATCAAGTCTTTAACTTCCATCGGGGTGACGGGTGGTAACGCGTCCGAGGGTGGCAAGGAGACTCTGCGTTCTACCTCACTGTCTACAAATTCTACATGAACAGGGTCCACGGATTGAGTGCTGGGCGTGCACTGGGTTTGAAATGTATCGGCCAGCAGCTCTGCTTTTTCATCATCATCGAGCGCCGCGAGTCGGCCTGAGGGGCCTACGAGGGGGGGCATAGTTACTACCGTATCCGATTTGAGAGTACGAGCTAAGCGGTAGTAAGACCTTTGAGAGGGCGCGAGTCTTTCTAAGAAATCAGACCATCTGGCATCTCGGACTTCGGCGATGCGAGACTTTACGTCGCGTTGTAAGGCACGCATTCGAATTCGATTTTCCGCGGTAGGATACCTGTCGTAGGCGCGTATCGAGGCGTTCTTAGCTCTAAGGAGTTCCCTAATATCGTCGGACAATTTGAAGCGGTGAAGGAAGTCCTCCGCTACAACTTGTTTCGATGACCTATCTAATGTCGAGGTGATGTGTGACGTTAAGATGTCTATGGCTTCAGCGGTATCCTGAGGAGACGGGGTAGAGTCCGGGCTAAACGGGAGCGATAGTGGATCAGATTCAGCCAGGCTGATGCCCAGCGTGTGCCAATCCACCACAGTCCTCGTGACGGGAACGGAATCGGGAGCGCGACCGAGCTTCATAACGACGGGACAGTGGTCTGAATCTAACTCTGAAACTACTTCGATCGAGTGTAAGCGCAGAGTTACGTTTTTTAATAACGCTATGTCGAGTATATCCGGGCGATGCGCGATATTTAGCGGGTAGTGAGTCGGGGTTAACGGAGCGACGATATCGAAGGCGAGATCATCGACTAACGCGTCAAGCCGCCTGCCATTCGGGGTTGTAGTGTGTGAGTTCCACCTGATGTGTTTACAATTTAGGTCGCCCGCCAGAATGACAGAGCTCCCCATGCCGAGCAGCGCCTCGATATCACTGCTTAGAACGATCTTATCCGGTGGAAGATAAACGGACGCGATAACGATCGGCGCGTGTCCCGTCAGTGAGATTCGGCACACTGATGCTTCGATATTAGCGAGCGCGGGAGGATCGAGCGGGACGCAATGCAGGGCTCTTCTATAGTAAATGACGGTACCACCACCACGAGCAGAGAGCCTGTCGTTCCTGACCATGTTATAGTTCGCGATTTTAGGGTCACGGCGCGCGGGCTTAAGTAGGGTCTCCTGCACTAAAAAGATATCAATTTGATGGTCACGCAAAAAGTCAGAAATCTGATCACGTTGATTTGCGAGACCGTAAGCGTTAAAAAATCCTATCGTTACGGATAGGGGCTTTATTCTACTTATATACGCCATTGATTACCGGCGGAGTGAGGGGAGGACGTACGTATTTAATGACGCGTATACGTCGGCGTATTCTTGCACAACGGCGATAAAGTGTTGTGCAGTGGTGGCAGCGCGAATGGCGTCGCCCAAAGCATTAACGCGCTCAAAGTTGATCGACTGAAAGAAGTCGATCGCTAAAGCGAGATTGTCGGACGCGGTCGGAGAGCAAGTCGCGGGAGAGGGACGAGTCGCGGGGGCGGGACGAATCGCGGAGGAGGGAGTTGTAGCCGTGTTCGTGTACGGCAGCGGTTTCGCCCAGGCCGAGACACTGGGCACCGGCGCCGGAACGAACGCTGGCTTAGCCTGCGACACAGAGGGTGCCGAGGTTTTGATGTCTGGGCCGGAAGCTCGGAGGCGGTTTTGGCGGGCGACGCGTCGATTTATTTTAGGGGCTCGGGGGCATCCGCGGTAATTTGCGGGGTGACCCTGTGTTCGACACAGGACGCAGCTAGGCGGTTCCGTCGCGGTTTTTTGATCGCGAGTGCATAGGGCCGTGGCGTGATCACCTAAGCACTTGACGCATCGGGGGCGCGCGTGACAGTTACGGGAAGAATGCCCGTATAATTGGCAGTTATGGCACTGGCTAGGTGTGCCTTTCTTGTGTGGGGTTTCGACTGCGATTCCGGAAAGGCTACAGACCGTTCGGATGTTGAATATTTGCTTACCCTCGGGGGTAGGCTGGAGGGCAACGAGAACCATATTATATGGCTCCCTTCCGCGGCCTGTATGCATGCGGTGTACGGAGTTAACCGGTAGGCCTTGTTCGAGAAGGTCGGCCTTAACGAGCTCGGCATCCAACTCTTTAGGGATGCCACGTATAACGGCACGGAGTTCGCGCTCCTCCTGGAGCGTATACGTGTGGAAACTTATACGCTCCTTACGGAGGTAAGAAGAGAGGGCCCTATGGTCGTCGGGTGTTCGAACCTTAATTTGAATGCCGTTCGCGAGGTTACGGGCATTCGTGAAATTGATATTTTTGGCCTTAAGGGCCAGGGAAACTCGTTCCCAAGCTGCCTTCTCTTGAAGGATTACCGGGGGAGGGGTCTGGGTTTTATTTTGTGCCACCGGACGCGGCGACGGGGTGGCACGGGCTGGAGGCGCAACGGGAGTCTGAGGGCGGGGGCGCGACGCGTTCGCGGCTTTGCTAATTTTAGCGGCCGCGGGAGCTCGAGACTCCGCGGCACGCTTCTTACCCTTTTGCACCAGGGTGAATCCATCCGTCGATGAGGCGGGGGCGAGGTCGACCTCCATCTCCGAGTCAGAGTCGGAGGACGAGGAGGCGGGCGCAGGTGACCTACGAGTAGGTGTTTTGGAGGGCGCGACGGAGGCCGCGGATGATCGCGCTGCTGGAACGGTGACCACGGCGGACGACGCAGCAGTTTTACTCGCCAGTATAGGCGACGCGGGAACGGCAGGCACGACGGAGGCTGCGGTGCTTGATGCAGAAGCTTTGCACGCAGGTACAGGCGACGCAGGAGCAGCGAGCTCGGCGGAGTCTACGAGAGGGCTCGCGGTGTGATCGGCATTGAAGGCCTGAAACTCGGAAGTGAGCTTTGGGTAGCGAAGCCGGAGAAATTCCGCAAATACAGCGTCCATGATGGCTACGTGCCCAGGTGGGGCTACCCTGGGTCTTAGAAAACACTCGCCTTGCGGCGAGGCCCCAACTTCTCGGACCTGAGCGGTTCTATTGAACACAGGTGGCGGTGCGGCACGATTACTACAGGACAAAGAAAAAAACACAACAAAACGGAAATAACAAAAAGAAACAAAACAATTAAACACTTCCAGGAAGACAGTTTGTCGGCAGATGTACCACGAACACAGAAATAACAAAAGGAAACAAAACAATTAAAAACTTCCAGAAAAAACACTTGGTCGGCAGATGTACCACGAACACAGGCCGCGCGAACAATGGCCAGGCTAACAAAAGCCGGGCGAACAAAGGCCGGGCAATCGAGTGGTCGATGAGCACGTCCGCACGTGACGGGTGCCTCTATCGGAATGGCCGTTCGTGTAATGAGTGATGCTAACACACCTATAAGGCGAGAATAATCATAATGCATGCAAAAATCTTGGTATTCAAGAATCATTTTGAAATACTATATGAAATAAACATTACAATTTCATTATGTGACTAGGACGTGGACGGCCAAGAGGACAAATAAATCAATCCTGGATCAGGTTCGCATCCGAGTCAGGCACTCAACAATCTGTTACCAGAGGATCCTCAGCTACTTCGGTCCTATTGCCCGCCGACAATCAGATAACTTGGACAAAGTGACTGTGACGGGCAAAGTAGAAGGAAAGAGACCCCGCTGCTGATTACCTAGCCGTTGGTGTGATCAAGTAACCGCTCTAACTGGGTTGCCAGTCGCAACCGCCATTCGAACAGCTGAGGACCGGACGAGTTGGAAACAGCTCACGCGACAGGCAACGGTCAAGTTTCAGGGACACGACCTTCAGCAATGAAGAAAGCGACGAAGAAGAAGAATGTGACTAGGAAAATGTTTACACTATATTACGCTTTCATCATCGCGAAATTTTTATACATTTTTTGAAATTACTATTTTACGTCGAGGATATACCTCATTATCCATCTCATAAAGCGCTTGATAAAAGACACGGGAACGAGCGCACAGAAAACGTACAAACTGTTTGTTAACCTACAAATAATTTATTCATTTAAAAACATATCAAATATGGTGAACGCTAGAAACATGGGCTGCGCGATCTCTAAAATTTATTATTATTTATAACTTTAACCTCCAATTCATATTATTTATCACGAAAATTGGAGTTTTTATGATTAATTACTTATCGATAAGACAGTGAATTCTTGATTCATTAAGGATGTAACATTCTCGAGACAATGACAGCATACCAATGTCTTATCAAACTATTTGAAACGTCCTCTATGCAAAGTTCTAAGGTCAGAAACAATTTAATTACTACTATTTACTCACAAACACTCCAGACAGCTTTACGACTTGTCTAACTAGATTAATAGACCATTAACGAATTATTCAACCGTACTTTGAGACGGCGCAAGGTGGCTACGCTTGCTATCTTTATATTGTTCCAGTCTTTACGGTTCTTTGATATCTTATTTATTGCTTTTAAATCAGTTGATGATTAGAAGATTAATTTTGTGGTTCGTAATGTAGATTTTGTTTCTGACCCGTAGTTGTCTTTATTAGATACGATGTAAAATATAGCTAGTGCCCGGACACACGAGTACACAGACAGGAATAGATAATAGGGTGCCCACAATACTACTAGTATTCGAGATATTAGTGGGCATAGTATTGGAAGCTATTTGGTTAATAAATGAATGGATAATCGGGAACAGATTAACACGGTCATCTAACCTTAAACAAGGATCCCCTGTACTCTTGGACTGATATATACTTACTTATATACTTTTAAATATATAGACAGATACATATCGATCAAATCTTTGTTTGCTATGAGGTGGGATAAGAACAGGTGAACGTCTCATGAATATTTGTCTGAAGTGTTTCACGACCCTCGGCCTAGCAGTCAAGGCCGTTAACTGCTTGGAATGTGTGTTTGTAGTTAGATGACAACTGTCAAAGCTGCCAAAAGTAATGGACCACTTCTTTTTCATGATAAATCCGATTCCAACGAAGAAGTAGCAGAAGCGGCTCAAGGAGGCAGAAGGATGCCATTTCTTGGGGAATTGTATTACCTAATATTTAGTGACTTGAGCTAATTTGTATAAAATAAGGGTATTTGTTAATGCTTTTATGAATAACTAGCTGACCCGGCAGACTTCGTAGTGCCCTAATAAATAAAAGACCTAAGCTTTTGTATAAAATAAACTTACAAACAACAAACAACAAAATTTTTATTTTTAATTATCTACCTTTTAAACCTTCTCTGGACTTCCACAAATAAATCAAGATGAAAATTAGCCAAATCGGCCCAGCCATTCTCGAGTTTCAGCGAGACTAACGAACAGCAATTCATTTTTATATATATAATAATTTAGCATTATTGCGATTGTATACCATTTGTTATGGAATATTAAAATAATCAATATGTAAATATTAAACTGGTTAATTAATGAATATGTTTGCGTAAACAACAGTGTGCTCTAATTTGAATCTTCATTTTGAACAAAACTGTTTTGTTATTATTAGGTTTAATAACTTTCTAGTCATAAAATGAGAAACGTTTAGACGAATATGTTTATGTAATACTAGCGGACCCGGCGAGCTCTGTCCCGCCACACTGTTTGTTTCAAACACATCAACCGGTCAACTTCAAAATTTAACCATAGAACGTTTAGCTGTCAGTTGCGTTTTGTTATACCACGTTTTATGTCACGTCCCACGGGAATGTGATAAAAAGTATCCTATGTCCTTCTCCTGGCTCTAAGCTACCTCCTCACCAATTTTCAGCCAAATCAGTTCAGCCGTTCTTGAGTTATAAATGGTGTAACTAACACGACTTTCTTTTATATATATAGATAAAGTAGACACTACGACTTGAAAGTTGAACTACAAGTTGAAATTTTATTCTTATTTTATGTTACAATGAGACCGCTCATCCGAACTTAATTAAACTTGCCTGGAGTTACTCTGAATCTTGAGAAGGTGACAAGGTACTTTACATGTATATAGGCAGAAGACTTAGGTTACTTGTTTTGAGTACGAGAGAAAACTTGTAGTGTATATACTATGTGTATGTTTTATACTATGTTACAGAGCACGTGTCATGATTGGCTGCGTAATTCCGTCCCTAACGCAAACACGCGTGAAATGAAAATTTTATTGGTTCAAATTTGCACTTGAATCGATGCTTCAGGCTTAGGACCCATTTTATGTGTTCCCTCATGTAGCAACAATGCTGCCAGCAATCGGACAAGAAATTATATTGGTACTTTTAGAATTTTCATTTTATGTGAAAAAATGTGAAAAGAGGCTTGTGGAGAGTATTAAGCGGTAGGCAGCGGCTTGGCTCTGCCCCTGGCATTGCTGAAGTCCATAAGCGACGGTAACCACTCACCATCAGGTGGGCCGTATGCTCGTCTGTCTGCAAGGGCTATAAAAAAATATGTGAAAAGTAAAAAAACGATACCACCTCGTATTTTTCAATTATCATTTTTTTGCTGAATATTGTCAGACGGCTCCATAAGCTTTCTATATGCCGTGATATTTTATTACCATTCACATATTTTGTACATTATGTTTAATGGTAGCAATTACTAATATAATTTATTTTGCGGCTGCGGTAGATTACTTTGAAGTGATTTTTTTCAAGAATGCAAATAGAAAGACCAAAAAGTTGCTTTTTCAACATTAAAGTTTTAAATGTCAGTGGGTTAGTTTGTCTAAAAAGTGAAGCAAATTGATAACGTGAAAGCGCCGTCGATGTTCTTGTCTATTTGAAAGTTTTAAATTTTGGGAAATTTGGGAAACTTTTCTGAGTTGGCAACCCTTCGAGGGTGTGACCTTGTTTCGTTTTATATGCCATGAAAAACTTACGTTTCGTCCCTAAAGCTGATATGAATTTAATATTGAGTTTGCAATACACAGTTTAGAAAATATCATACATAATGTAATTTTGTCAACTAGTCAAATATATTTATTGTTTGGGGTGTTTCACGGAGCAATTATGAAAGTATCCATGTAATTGTAGCTGAATAGATCTTAGTTAGCTGGAACTACATACTGGCTACTGGCTAATATTCTCATATTATTATTTTTGTTCTTTGTAGTCTATTTGAGCCCAATTTTTATCTTTACACTAAACACACCTATGTATGATGAATAAAATGCACCTATTTTCCTAGCTTTTTCGAAGCGCGAAACGAGTCCATTATCGACTTTATCATCTCTAAAACATTAGCTTTCAAAACGTTATTACATTAATATGAAACGCATTCTAAAATGAAAATAACTTTGCGGAACAAAACAATCCCTGTAACAAAGCTGTGTTGTGTTGAGGCGTAAATGTGAGTGACATAGGGAATATTAATCGTAGTCACGAGAGAAATTTGCATGGAAGAGTTACAAACCAGCCGACAGTTTTATGTCCGATATCAAAAACCTTTCCGATACATTTCCTGGTTTGACCGAATTATTCTATTAAAACTCGTGTTTCGCCAACATTCGAGAAATTGCTTTAATAGATTATTCATGAAATGCATACAGCGGACATATAGTCTTTAAAATTTATGTAAAAAATAAAGTATAATGATTTATTTCATAACCTTTGTCGATTCCATCCGGATAAATAATTAAAAGTACAAAATTGTTTTTAGAGAGTCCGTCTGTCATCCAATAATCCGGTATCCGTTGATTTACATATATATGTTAAAGTTAAATAATGAATTGCGTATGTGAGTTATAAAAAATTGCAAATTACTGAAAATAAGCCGTATTGTAAGCCTGTAAGCCCGTAAGCGTAGGTAATGAACCCATCCTGACCATTTCTGTCGCGAAGCAGTAATCGGTTCTCATTTAAAGGGTGGAATACCGGTTGTGGATGCTAGAGCTCATAGAGATCATGGTCTGAATGTCGCCACCCACCTTTATATACAAGGTCGACTTCTCATTTTTTTTGTATAGACACCCGGTCTTGCCTTTGACACTGAAATGCATGACTGATTTACAGTGCAGATTGCGGTCAACTCTGTCGACTCGCAATACGCTATTCTGAATGTGTTTGAAATTAGACACTCAATCAGTGCTTAAAACGTGTATCAAAAACTTCTTTGATCTGTTTTAGAATTTTGAATCCAACTTACCATAGTTGTTTTGTATTAAGGGATTCTACGAATTATCAAGACCGTCTTTCGAATAACCCTCGACTGATTGTCCAATGACAATAGCAATAGAGGTTTATAGTCATACTAGAGGTGCCTCTTGGTTTTAGTCACATTAAAATTTTAATACAGCGTGGGATTAAGCACCTTATATTTTCCCATTACACAGATTTGTTTGTGTCAATCTCTAATCGAACTTGTTATCGCATGATAGATTCTATACCGGTTATAAATTATCTGAAGGCGATGTCCAACTTCTGCGAATCCACCATCTCGTAGAATAAAACGATAGTATTCCAGCTGGAGGAGGGTCTTTGTCCAGTTCTGGTCCCAATAGGAGGCGGCTTTCCGCGGAAACGGCTCGGGGTAACTCGGGTTGAGGTTACGCAGCGCGCTACCAGCACTCTAGCATGTTGCAGAAGTTGAAGATGCTCTACAAACGCCTCAGAGACTTCGTCTCAACCAAGGGCATTCTCATCGATGAACAATTCGGATTCCGTACAAATCACTCATGCGTTCAACAGGTGCACCGCCTCACGGAGCACATTCTTGTGGGGCTTAATCGACCAAAACCGTTATACACGGGAGCTCTCTTCTTCGACGTCGCAAAAGCGTTCGACAAAGTCTGGCACAATGGTTTGATTTTCAAACTATTCAACATGGGCGTGCCGGATAGTCTCGTGCTCATCATACGGGACTTCTTGTCGAACCGCTCTTTTCGATATCGAGTCGAGGGAACCCGCTCCTCCCCACGACCTCTCACAGCTGGAGTCCCGCAAGGCTCTGTCCTCTCACCCCTCCTATTTAGCTTATTCGTCAACGATATTCCCCGGTCGCCGCCGACCCATTTAGCTTTATTCGCTGACGACACGACTGTTTACTATTCTAGTAGAAATGAGTCCCTAATCGCGAAGAAGCTTCAGAGCGCAGCCCTAGCCCTAGGACAGTGGTTCCGAAAATGGCGCATAGACATCAACCCAGCGAAAAGTACTGCGGTGCTATTTCAGAGGGGAAGCTCCACACGGATTTCCTCCCGGATTAGGAGGAGGAATCTCACACCCCCGATTACTCTCTTTAGTCAATCCATACCCTGGGCCAGGAAGGTCAAGTACCTGGGCGTTACCCTGGATGCATCAATGACATTCCGCCCGCATATAAAATCAGTCCGTGACCGTGCCGCGTTTATTCTCGGTAGACTCTACCCCATGATCTGTAAGCGGAGTAAAATGTCCCTTCGGAACAAGGTGACACTTTACAAAACTTGCATAAGGCCCGTCATGACTTACGCGAGTGTGGTGTTCGCTCACGCGGCCCGCACACACATAGACACCCTCCAATCCCTACAATCCCGCTTTTGCAGGTTAGCTGTCGGGGCTCCGTGCTTCGTGAGGAACGTTAACCTACACGACGACCTGGGCCTCGAATCAATTCGGAAATACATGAAGTCAGCGTCGGAACGATACTTCGATAAGGCTATGCGTCATGATAATCGCCTTATCGTTGCCGCCGCTGACTACTCCCCGAATCCTGATCATGCAGGAGCCAGTCACCGTCGTCGCCCTAGACACGTCCTTACGGATCCATCAGATCCAATAACCTTTGCATTAGATGCCTTCAGCTCTAATACTAGGGGCAGGCTTAGGGACCCCGGTAACCGTACTCGTCGAACTCGACAAAGAAGTCGACGTGCAACCTAACCCATGCATCAGCCCGCTGAGTTTCTCGCCGGATCTTCTCAGCGGGTCGCGATTCCGATCCGGTAGTAGATTCATTCGCGAAACAATTGCTCTTGAGTTGTTAGGTCTCCATCGGAGGCGCTCGGGCAGTTGTTAGCAAATCCCACCCCTCTTGGCTGAGCCTTTGCTCGCCCACCTGTCCTGGTGAAACTGGAAAGGCCTTCGGGCCACCAGTAAACTTTCAATCATAAAAAAAAAATAAAAAAAAAAAAAAAAGTTGAAGAGTGATTGACCAGTTGACGATATATCGCGTATTGGCAAGCTAGACTGATTCTTGTTCAGCCGAAGACCCATATAGACCCATACTTGCCTCCTCGAGACCTCACAGAAGGTTCGATTCCAGACTTAAAAAAAGTCTTTGTAAAAAATAATCTAAATTCATTCAGCTATATTTCATGATTAACAAACACAAACTTTCACATTTATGATATTATTAGTATAGATAGTATAGATTCATAAATACAAGGTCCGCCGTCAACATCGGTCGGTTCTGTCCGGTAATTGATGGCCAGCAATAATTCATCGTTTGCTTTGGGTCGCACGCTCGCTCTCTGTCGACGATCTTCGTAGTGATCGTACTTAATGTCTCGCTTATAATACAAATGATACATTAGGTACGCGTTAAAAGAGCACTTTAGATTTATATTAGAAGTGTAGAACACATTAGGGACAAACATACTTTTAATAAATTGCTGGTATTGTAGTCTCATACGAGTAAGTACAATCAGTGTTATTATTTTTTGCGAGAGGCAATCAATTTTTTGGACTGTGCGATTATATGATGTCTATCCCGGCCTACCAAACTGAAATTATCGCTTTGACCACCACTAAATGCGAACTTAGTACGCTGGTGCTATAGTCGGAGAACGATACTGTCCAGTCTTCTCTGAAACTCTTAGTCAAGAGAGAGAAACAGACAGTTTATATGTAGAAATCTATATGATTTAATAGAAAGTCAATTTGTTTTGTAGCTCAAAAAATCATTTGATGTTAGCATTAGTGGCGTCTTCAGCTTTTTGAAATAATATAATGATTGGAAAAATTAAGGAAGATATTAATAAAAAAGTATTTAATCTCTTTGTTTTCTTAGAAACTAAGTCTTAGAAGTATGTTTTTGTTATTTGGATTTATTGTAGCCTTTTAATTATTTTATAGCCTATATTATTTCCTAAAATCAATGATTTTAATGATGCTTTTTTTTTTTTTTTTTTTTTTTTTTTTTTTTTTTTTTTTTTATGATTGAAGGATTACTGGTGGCCCGGAGGCCTTTCCAGTTTCACCAGGACAGGTGGGCGAGCAAAGGCTCAGCCAGGAGGGGTGGAATTTGCTAACAGCTACCCGAGCGCCTCCGAAGGAGACCTAACAACTCAAGAGTAGCTGCTTCGCGAATGAATCTACTACCGGATCGGAATCGCGACCCGCTGAGAAGATCCGGCGAGAAACTCAGCGAGCTGATTCATGGGTTAGGTTGCACGGCGAACTCTTTGTCGAGTTCGACGAGTACGGTTGCCGAGGTCCCTAAGCCTGCTCCTAGAGCTGAAGGCGTCTAGTGCAAAGGTTATTGGATCTGAGGGATCCGTAAGGACGTGTCTAGGGCGTCGACGGTGACTGGCTCCTGCATGATCAGGATTCGGGGAGTAGTCAGCGGCGGCTACGATAAGGCGATTATCATGACGCATAGCCTTATCGAAGTACCGTTCCGACGCTGACTTCATGTATTTCTGGATAGATTCGAGGCCCAGGTCGTCGTGTAGGTCAACGTTCCTCACGAACCACGGAGCTCCGACGGCTAACCTGCAAAAGCGGGATTGTAGAGATTGAAGGGTGTCTATGTGTGTGCGGGCCGCGTGAGCGAACATCACACTCGCGTAAGTCATGACGGGCCTTATGCAAGTTTTGTAAAGTGTCACCTTGTTCCGAAGGGACATTTTACTCCGCTTACAGATCATGGGGTAGAGTCTACCGAGAATAAACGCGGCACGGTCACGGACTGATTTTATATGCGGGCGGAATGTCATCGATGCATCCAGGGTAACGCCCAGGTACTTGACCTTCCTGGCCCAGGGTATGGATTGACTAAAGAGAGTAATCGGGGGTGTGAGATTCCTCCTCCTAATACGGGAGGAAATCCGTGTGGAGCTTCCCCTCTGAAATAGCACCGCAGTACTTTTCGCTGGGTTGATGTCTATGCGCCATTTTCGGAACCACTGTCCTAGGGCTAGGGCTGCGCTCTGAAGCTTCTTCGCGATTAGGGACTTGTTTCTACTGGAATAGTAAACAGTCGTGTCGTCGGCGAATAAAGCTAAATGGGTCGGCGGCGACCGGGGAATATCGTTGACGAATAAGCTAAATAGGAGGGGTGAGAGGACAGAGCCTTGCGGGACTCCAGCTGTGAGAAGTCGTGGGGAGGAGCGGGTTCCCTCGACTCGATATCGAAAAGAGCGGTTCGACAAGAAGTCCCGTATGATGAGCACGAGACTATCCGGCACGCCCATGTTGAATAGTTTGAAAATCAAACCGTTGTGCCAGACTTTGTCGAACGCTTTTGCGACGTCGAAGAAGAGAGCTCCCGTGTATAACGGTTTTGGTCGATTAAGCCCCACAAGAATGTGCTCCGTGAGGCGGTGCACCTGTTGAACGCATGAGTGATTTGTACGGAATCCGAATTGTTCATCGATGAGAATGCCCTTGGATGAGACGAAGTCTCTGAGGCGTTTGTAGAGCAGACGCTCATACAGTTTGCCTAGAGACATGAGGAGGCTAATCGGGCGGTAGCTCGTCGGATGATTTTTTGGTTTACCGGGTTTATGTATGCCGATAACGTCCGCTTCTTTCAACACCGCGGGAAAGATACAGTTCGCCATAGCGGCATTGAAAATAGATGCCAACATCACGATGAGTTGGACGGGTAGAAGTTTAATAACGCGGTTGGATATACCGTCGAAACCGGGAGCCTTGCGAGGACGTAGGTCTTTGATCAAGTCTTTAACTTCCATCGGGGTGACGGGTGGTAACGCGTCCGAGGGTGGCAAGGAGACTCTGCGTTCTACCTCACTGTCTACAAATTCTACATGAACAGGGTCCACGGATTGAGTGCTGGGCGTGCACTGGGTTTGCAATGTATCGGCCAGCAGCTCTGCTTTTTCATCATCATCGAACGCCGCGAGTCGGCCTGAGGGGCCTACGAGGGGGGGCATAGTTACTACCGTATCCGATTTGAGAGTACGAGCTAAGCGGTAGTAAGACCTTTGAGAGGACGCGAGTCTTTCTAAGAAATCAGACCATCTGGCATCTCGGACTTCGGCGATGCGAGACTTTACGTCGCGTTGTAGGGCACGCATTCGAATTCGATTTTCCGCGGTAGGATACCTGTCGTAGGCGCGTATCGAGGCGTTCTTAGCTCTAAGGAGTTCCCTAATATCGTCGGACAATTTGAAGCGGTGAAGGAAGTCCTCCGCTACAACTTGTTTCGATGACCTATCTAATGTCGAGGTGATGTGTGACGTTAAGATGTCTATGGCTTCAGCGGTATCCTGAGGAGACGGGGTAGAGTCCGGGCTAAACGGGAGCGATGGTGGATCAGATTCAGCCAGGCTGATGCCCAGCGTGTGCCAATCCACCACAGTCCTCGTGACGGGAACGGAATCGGGAGCGCGACCGAGCTTCATAACGACGGGACGGTGGTCTGAATCTAACTCTGAAACTACTTCGATCGAGTGTAAGCGCAGAGTTACGTTTTTTAATAACGCTATGTCGAGTATATCCGGGCGATGCGCGATATTTAGCGGGTAGTGAGTCGGGGTTAGCGGAGCGACGATATCGAAGGCGAGATCATCGACTAACGCGTCAAGCCGCCTGCCATTCGGGGTTGTAGTGTGTGAGTTCCACCTGATGTGTTTACAATTTAGGTCGCCCGCCAGAATGACAGAGCTCCCCATGCCGAGCAGCGCCTCGATATCACTGCTTAGAACGATCTTATCCGGTGGAAGATAAACGGACGCGATAACGATCGGCGCGTGTCCCGTCAGTGAGATTCGGCACACTGATGCTTCGATATTAGCGAGCGCGGGAGGATCGAGCGGGACGCAATGCAGGGCTCTTCTATAGTAAATGACGGTACCACCACCACGAGCAGAGAGCCTGTCGTTCCTGACCATGTTATAGTTCGCGATTTTAGGGTCACGGCGCGCGGGCTTAAGTAGGGTCTCCTGCACTAAAAAGATATCAATTTGATGGTCACGCAAAAAGTCAGAAACCTGATCACGTTGATTTGCGAGACCGTAAGCGTTAAAAAATCCTATCGTTACGGATAGGGGCTTTATTCTACTTATATACGCCATTGATTACCGGCGGAGTGAGGGGAGGACGTACGTATTTAATGACGCGTATACGTCGGCGTATTCTTGCACAACGGCGATAAAGTGTTGTGCAGTGGAGGCAGCGCGAATGGCGTCGCCCAAAGCGTTAACGCGCTCAAAGTTGATCGACTGAAAGAAGTCGATCGCTAAAGCGAGATTGTCGGACGCGGTCAGAGGGCAAGTCGCGGGAGAGGGACGAGCCGCGGGGGCGGGACGAATCGCGGAGGAGGGAGTTGTAGCCGTGTTCGTGTACGGCAGCGGTTTCGCCCAGGCCGAGACACTGGGCACCGGCGCCGGAACGAACGCTGGCTTAGCCTGTGACACAGAGGGTGCCGAGGCTTTGATGTCTGGGCCGGAAGCTCGGAGGCGGTTTTGGCGGGCGACGCGTCGATTTATTTTAGGGGCTCGGGGGCATCCGCGGTAATTTGCGGGGTGACCCTGTGTTCGACACAGGACGCAGCTAGGCGGTTCCGTCGCGGTTTTTTGATCGCGAGTGCATAGGGCCGTGGCGTGATCGCCTAAGCACTTGACGCATCGGGGGCGCGCGTGACAGTTACGGGAAGAATGCCCGTATAATTGGCAGTTATGGCACTGGCTAGGTGTGCCTTTCTTGTGTGGGGGTTTCGACTGCGATTCCGGAAAGGCTACAGACCGTTCGGATGTTGAATATTTGCTTACCCTCGGGGGTAGGCTGGAGGGCGACGAGAACCATATTATATGGCTCCCTTCCGCGGCCTGTATGCATGCGGTGTACGGAGTTAACCGGTAGGCCTTGTTCGAGTAGGTCGGCCTTACCGAGCTCGGCATCCAACTCTTTAGGGATGCCACGTATAACGGCACGGAGTTCGCGCTCCTCCTGGAGCGTATACGTGTGGAAACTTATACGCTCCTTACGGAGGTAAGAAGAGAGGGCCCTATGGTCGTCGGGTGTTCGAACCTTAATTTGAATGCCGTTCGCGAGGTTACGGGCATTCGTGAAATTGATATTTTTGGCCTTAAGGGCCAGGGAAACTCGTTCCCAAGCTGCCTTCTCTTGAAGGATTACCGGGGGAGGGGTCTGGGTTTTATTTTGTGCCACTGGACGCGGCGACAGAGTGGCACGTGCTGGAGGCGCAACGGGAGTCTGAGGGCGGGGGCGCGACGCGTTCGCGGCTTTGCTAATTTTAGCGGCCGCGGGAGCTCGAGACTCCGCGGCACGCTTCTTACCCTTTTGCACCAGGGTGAATATCATTCCGATAGAGGCACCCGTCACGTGCGGACGTGCTCATCGTCCACTCGATCGCCCGGTCTTTGTTCGCCCGGCTTTTGTTAGCCCGGCCATTGTTCGCGCGGCCTGTGTTCGTGATACATCTGCCGACCAAGTGTGTTTCCTGGAAGCTTTTATTTGTTTTGTTTTAGTTATTTTTGTGTTCGTGGAACATTTGCCGACAAAGTGTTTTCCTGCAAGTATTTATTTGTTTTACTTCTTTTTGTAATTTCTGTTTTGTTGTGCTTTTTCTTTGTCCTGTAGTAATCGCGCCGCATTGCCACCTGTGTTCAATAGAACCGCTCAGGTCCGAGAAGTTGGGGCCTCGCCGCAAGGCGAGTGTTTTCAAGACCCGGGGCCGCCCCACCTGGGTACTCAGCGATCATGGACGCTGTATTCGTGGAATTCCTCCGACTTCGTCACCCACAGCTCGCCTCAGAGTTTCTGGCTTTCAAGGCCAATCACACTGCGAGCTCTCTCGAAGACTCCGCCGTGCTCGCTGCTCCTGCGTCGCCTGTACCTGCGTGCAAAGCGTCTACATCGAGCACCGCAGCCTCCGTCGTGCCTGCCGTTCCCGCGTCGCCTATACTGGCGAGTAAAACTACTGCGTCGTCCGCCGTGGCCACCGTTCCAGCAGCGCGATCATCCGCGGCCTCCGTCGCGCCCTCCAAAACTCCTGCTTGTAGGTCACCTGCGCCCGCCTCCTCGTCCTCCGACTCTGACTCGGAGATGGAGGTCGACCTCGCCCCCGCCTCATCGACGGATGGATTCACCCTGGTACAAAAGGGTAAGAAGCGTGCCGCGGAGTCTCGAGCTCTCGCGGCCGCTAAAATTAGCAAAGCCGCGAACGCGTCGCGCCCCCGCCCTCAGACTCCCGTTGCGCCTCCAGCCCGTGCTACTCCGTCGCCGCGACCGGTGGCGCAATCTAAAACTCAGACCCCTCCCCCGGTTATCCTTCAAGAGAAGGCAGCTTGGGACCGAGTTTCCCTGGCCCTTAAGGCCAAAAATATTAATTTTGCCAGCGCCCGTAATCTCGCCAACGGGATTCAAATAAAAGTAACGACACCCGACGACCATAGGGCCCTCTCAAGTTACCTCCGAAAGGAGCGTATAAGTTTCCACACTTATACGCTCCAGGAGGAGCGCGAACTCCGCGTTGTCATACGTGGAATCCCGAAGGAGCTAGATGCCGATCTCGTCAAGGCAGATCTGATAGAACAAGGCCTACCAGTAAATTCCGTGCACCGCATGCACACCGGCCGCGGTAGGGAGCCATACAATATGGTTTTAGTCGCCCTCCAGCCTACCCCCGAGGGTAAGCAAATTTTTAACATTCGGACTGTCTGTAGGCTCTCCGGTATTGCCGTCGAAGTCCCCCATAAAAAAGGCACTCCTAGTCAGTGCCATAACTGCCAACTGTACGGGCACTCTTCCCGTAACTGTCACGCGCGCCCCCGATGTGTTAAGTGTTTGGGCGATCACGCCACGGCCCTATGCGCTCGCGACCAAAAAACCGCGACGGAACCGCCTAGCTGTGTCCTGTGCCGAACACAAGGTCACCCCGCGAACTACCGTGGATGCCCCCGAGCTCCAAAAATAAATCGCCGCGTCGCCCGTCAAAACCGCCTCCGAGCTTCCGGCCCAGACATCAAAGCCACGGTACCCTCTGTGCCGAAGGCTAAGCCTGCTTTCATGCCGGCGTCGGTGCCCAGCGTCTCGGCTTGGGCTAAACCGTTGCCGTACACGAACACGGCTACAACTCTCTCCCCCGCGACTCGTCCCACCCCCGCGATACGTCCCTCCCCCGCGACCTGCCCTCCGACCGCGTCCGAAAATCTCGCTCTAGCGATCGACTTTTTCCAGTCGATCAACTTTGAGCGTGTTAACGCTTTGGGTGACGCCATTCGCGCCGCCTCCACTGCACAACATTTCATCGCCGTTGTGCAAGAATACGCTGACGTATACGCGTCGTTAAATACGTACGTCCTCCCCTCACTCCGCCGGTAATCAATGGCGTACATTAGTAGAATAAAACCCTTATCCGTAACAATAGGATTTTTTAACGCTTACGGTCTCGCAAATCAACGTGATCAGGTTTGTGATTTTTTGCGTGACCATCAAATTGACATTTTCTTAGTGCAGGAGACCCTACTTAAGCCCGCGCGCCGTGACCCTAAAATCGCGAACTATAACATGGTCAGGAACGACAGGCTCTCTGCCCGTGGTGGTGGTACCGTTATTTACTATAGAAGAGCCCTGCATTGCGTCCCGCTCGATCCTCCCGCGCTCGCTAATATCGAAGCATCAGTGTGCCGAATCTCACTGACGGGACACGCGCCGATCGTTATCGCGTCCGTTTATCTTCCACCGGATAAGATCGTTCTAAGCAGTGATATTGAGGCGCTGCTCGGTATGGGGAGCTCTGTCATTCTGGCGGGCGACCTAAATTGTAAACACATCAGGTGGAACTCACACACCACAACCCCGAATGGCAGGCGGCTTGACGCGTTAGTCGATGATCTCGCCTTCGATATCGTCGCTCCGTTAACCCCGACTCACTACCCGCTAAATATCGCGCATCGCCCGGATATACTCGACATAGCGTTATTAAAAAACGTAACTCTGCGCTTACACTCGATCGAAGTAGTTTCAGAGTTAGATTCAGACCACCGTCCCGTCGTCATGAAGCTCGGTCGCGCTCCCGATTCCGTTCCCGTCACGAGGACTGTGGTGGATTGGCACACGCTGGGCATCAGCCTGGCTGAATCTGATCCACCATCGCTCCCGTTTAACCCGGACTCTACCCCGTCTCCTCAGGATACCGCTGAAGCCATAGACATCTTAACATCACACATCACCTCGACATTAGATAGGTCATCGAAACAAGTTGTAGCGGAGGACTTCCTTCACCGCTTCAAATTGTCCGACGATATTAGGGAACTCCTTAGAGCTAAGAACGCCTCGATACGCGCCTACGACAGGTATCCTACCGCGGAAAATCGTATTCGAATGCATGCCCTACAACGCGACGTAAAGTCTCGCATCGCCGAAGTCCGAGATGCCAGATGGTCTGATTTCTTAGAAGGACTCGCGCCCTCCCAAAGGTCTTACTACCGCTTAGCTCGTACTCTCAAATCGGATACGGTAGTAACTATGCCCCCCCTTGTAGGCCCCTCAGGCCGACTCGCGGCCTTTGATGATGACGAAAAAGCAGAGCTGCTGGCCGATACATTGCAAACCCAGTGCACGCCCAGCACTCAATCCGTGGACCCTGTTCATGTAGAATTTGTAGACAGTGAGGTAGAACGCAGAGCCTCCTTGCCACCCTCGGATGCGTTACCACCCGTCACCCCGATGGAAGTTAAAGACTTGATCAAAGACCTACGTCCTCGCAAGGCTCCCGGTTCCGACGGTATATCTAACCGCGTTATTAAACTTCTACCCGTCCAACTCATCGTGATGTTGGCATCTATTTTCAATGCCGCTATGGCGAACTGTATCTTTCCCGCGGTGTGGAAAGAAGCGGACGTTATCGGCATACATAAACCCGGTAAACCAAAAAATCATCCGACGAGCTACCGCCCGATTAGCCTCCTCATGTCTCTAGGCAAACTGTATGAGCGTCTGCTCTACAAGCGCCTCAGAGATTTCGTCTCATCCAAGGGCATTCTCATCGATGAACAATTCGGATTCCGTACAAATCACTCATGCGTTCAACAGGTGCACCGCCTCACGGAGCACATTCTTGTGGGGCTTAATCGACCAAAACCGTTATACACGGGAGCTCTCTTCTTCGACGTCGCAAAAGCGTTCGACAAAGTCTGGCACAATGGTTTGATTTTCAAACTATTCAACATGGGCGTGCCGGATAGTCTCGTGCTCATCATACGGGACTTCTTGTCGAACCGCTCTTTTCGATATCGAGTCGAGGGAACCCGCTCCTCCCCACGACCTCTCACAGCTGGAGTCCCGCAAGGCTCTGTCCTCTCACCCCTCCTATTTAGCTTATTCGTCAACGATATTCCCCGGTCGCCGCCGACCCATTTAGCTTTATTCGCCGACGACACGACTGTTTACTATTCCAGTAGAAACAAGTCCCTAATCGCGAAGAAGCTTCAGAGCGCAGCCCTAGCCCTAGGACAGTGGTTCCGAAAATGGCGCATAGACATCAACCCAGCGAAAAGTACTGCGGTGCTATTTCAGAGGGGAAGCTCCACACGGATTTCCTCCCGGATTAGGAGGAGGAATCTCACACCCCCGATTACTCTCTTTAGACAACCCATACCCTGGGCCAGGAAGGTCAAGTACCTGGGCGTTACCCTGGATGCATCGATGACATTCCGCCCGCATATAAAATCAGTCCGTGACCGTGCCGCGTTTATTCTCGGTAGACTCTACCCCATGATCTGTAAGCGGAGTAAAATGTCCCTTCGGAACAAGGTGACACTTTACAAAACTTGCATAAGGCCCGTCATGACTTACGCGAGTGTGGTGTTCGCTCACGCGGCCCGCACACACATAGACACCCTCCAATCCCTACAATCCCGCTTTTGCAGGTTAGCTGTCGGCGCTCCGTGGTTCGTGAGGAACGTTGACCTACACGACGACCTGGGCCTCGAATCAATTCGGAAATGCATGAAGTCAGCGTCGGAACGATACTTCGATAAGGCTATGCGTCATGATAATCGCCTTATCGTTGCCGCCGCTGACTACTCTCCGAATCCTGATCATGCAGGAGCCAGTCACCGTCGACGCCCTAGACACGTCCTTACGGATCCATCAGATCCAATAACCTTTGCATTAGATGCGTTCAGCTCTAATACTAGGGGCAGGCTTAGGGACCCCGGTAACCGTACTCGTCGAACTCGACAAAGAGGTCGACGTGCAACCTAACCCATGCATCAGCCCGCTGAGTTTCTCGCCGGATCTTCTCAGCGGGTCGCGATTCCGATCCGGTAGTAGATTCATTCGCGAAACAATTGCTCTTGAGTTGTTAGGTCTCCTTCGGAGGCGCTCGGGCAGTTGTTAGCAAATCCCACCCCTCTTGGCTGAGCCTTTGCTCGCCCACCTGTCCTGGTGAAACTGGAAAGGCCTTCGGGCCACCAGTAAACTTTCAATCATAAAAAAAAAAAAAAAAAAAAACCAGGGTGAATCCATCCGTCGATGAGGCGGGGGCGAGGTCGACCTCCATCTCCGAGTCAGAGTCGGAGGACGAGGAGGCGGGCGCAGGTGACCTACGAGTAGGTGTTTTGGAGGGCGCGACGGAGGCCGCGGATGATCGCGCTGCTGGAACGGTGACCACGGCGGACGACGCAGCAGTTTTACTCGCCAGTATAGGCGACGCGGGAACGGCAGGCACGACGGAGGCTGCGGTGCTCGATGCAGAAGCTTTGCACGCAGCTTTTTTGTGTTCGGGTGAGTTCATCTGGTCTAAAGTGGCTATCGGAGCCCGTTGACATCAACGATGTTAATTTCCCCAACCACCTTGAGACATGAGTTCTAATTCTAAGTCTCCGTTCTATAATACAACGGGTGCTCCAAAATGTGCGGGCGCGCATTAATATGAAAATACAGTAATACGAATAAAATGTGATATATTGTTACTTGAAAATCAAAATTTTAGTCGAACTGTTTATAATTAGAACCAGAAAGGGATGAAAGTTAAAGAAATCCCAAAAGAAGAAACAGAGAAGTCCCTACATGTGGCGCATTGCAGTGGATACATAACCAAAAGAGGGTTGACACCAGACGGCATGATGGGAGGATATATTGCACCGACTCCACATAATCTGGCATAAGAGCAAAAAGAAGATGAAAAAGTTAATAAAAATCAATGCTTTATGACCTTTTGATAAATTCGCTAACAAAATATTTGAACAGTTTTTTCAAATGTTATTCATTGAACATTCATTTATGAATCACCATTTGAAGTTCAATGGCTTCTTATGAAGGGGGCGTATGAAAAGCTCGACAAGTAAATTACGTGATCGAAGTTTATTTAGAAGCGAGGTTCTTAAAGAACAGTGTATTCGAATTGACATATTGGCCTTTAAGGAAAAGTGAGTTCCAGAAATTTCATAAAATTAATGAATATTAAAAGTTTTCCATTTGAATGTTTCAGATTTATTTGTTGCCAACCTGCCGTAAAAGTACGTTTCAAATGGCCAGTATTGCAAAACGTCAACTTCATAGGTGCTTTATTTACACCCATTATGGCTTTGAAGTAACAAAATATCATTTAAATCAAATCTAAAGCGTCTTTATTTCTGAATAACAATATATTCTTATGTATTATAGAATGAAACTGAATATAGGTATTACATAAATGATTATGTTTATTATAAGTATTAGAAGGCCTTAGACATAAATTATTAGTAATAAAAATATATTATATAACATGTATTGAACCCGGGTGTACTGAATAAGAAGAGGTATTAATGCAGAGTGCTATTGAATATGTATCATAACGTATTTACAGTGAAACGTATCTCTTTTTATTGCCTTTTTAGGTTGACGAGATTTCGGCCCGCTAACATCATCAATGTCAGAGGTATAGCCAAGCCGCTGTCAAAATTTTTCGATTACTCAAACTACTGTAAAATAAAGGTTATTCAGCCCAATAATATTTAAGAAATATAATGTGCTATTATAATAATAGAATCTATGTATGCTTAAAAAAATAACAAAATAAACATAACGCAAATGCCATTAATTTACGAAACAGTGGACTGTCAATTTATTTACCGAGAATAGATAATGCTATTCGTTGCTTAAATAAAGACGCTTCGAAAATAGTACGAATCTAAAATACCCTATTCCCATTTCTGCGACATGTTCAGAAGTCGTAAACGGCGGCGATCCGCCAACATAGCTGCACTTAGCCTCACTGCGACCGCCCCGGGGCCTCTTGACATGAATTAAAAATGCACGCTGCATTAGTAGCTGCTTCCCTGAAGTGAGTAGGATGCTGATTTTGGGGCACTCGATTTTGTTATAAAACTGTGTCTTATATTTGAGGGTTTTATTTATTTATTTGTTGATAATCTTTTTAAGCGCTTTCAATGGGTTGATCAATGTGTTGATGTAGCTACTTATCGTCTTTAAGATTTTCGCAAAGATTTCCAGCATTTTGGTTTTTCGTGTAATTATTGGTGTCTCTATGGATTTTTCTTATCGTTGACTTGGAGGCCTTTCCAGCTTCACCAGAAGGGCAGATGTGTTCAAGGCTCTGGCCGGACCAAAAACAATAATTCACTCATGGCTTTGGATTTCCTGTACTATGGGAACTAAAGACTATACATATGTACGTTTCAATAAATAAATATATAGATATTAAACATCCAGACGAATAGCAAACGAGCCGGTTTATCTTTACCCATCCAGAAATGGGCCTCCTCTTAGCCTCGTCAAAACGACCTGCAGTGCCTACATCCAGCGAATCCCCGTGACCTCCGACAGGTCATCGGTCCACTTTGTGGGAGGCAACCTTGGCCGCTACCGTAGCCAATAATACTGGAGGTTCCGCGGACCGAAGGCCCGTTTTTTAATTCTGTCAATCCTTTTGAGGGGTTTTCCATAATCGCGCCGCTTGGCATGGAGGTTGGCGATCGCAGTACTGCTGTTATAATAGTCGGAAACTTTGCTGCCCATTCTCTGGATAGTCCATTAATTAGGTGTTATTCTTTTTAGAGGAAGACATCACACGCTTTTAGATTACCTTCCATTATGCCTTGCTAATGATTACCAGTGCCTATGTTAAACCGCCTTTTTGGACGGCCATCAGTTAATAAAATTTTACAATTATTCTATTCTAAAATGGACAAAATATTAAAACATATATTATTACTAATAATATATACATTTTGTTTAACAATATGTGAGAATTTCCAATGCTTTACGTAAATATGTGTACTGTACGTGTATGTGACATTAAGTCGAAGAGCTAAGAATAATATGCTCGTGGTAAAATATGACTTGGTCGCTACTTGTTCACGTCACATCCCACTGTACGTCACAAGCTACATGTGTTTATTTTGTTTATGTCTGTAAAATTAGTTTATTTCAGTTTAATGTGTTTGTGATATTCTTGGCAAAAATGCGATTAAAAATTGTATGTATGTAAACTCAGCGTAAGTAAGATTATTTTATAGATATTTATTACATAAATGACTAACATTTTAATGTATTGATTGCATTCGTTAGAAGAATGAATTCGGGATCCACCACTCATGTTGTTTATAACCAACAAATCGAAGTCTACAGAAAATAAAATTTAACTAAACTAACTGTTTTTAATTTAAAAATACGCATGACTGCTTCTCAACAGAAATGCACGGCTTTTCATAATAAACCAAGCATTTACCATCATTGATTCCGGGAATCACATTGAACACGGCCGTAATGGACTATAATGATAATGGTTGCGTTAAACAATATAAATTAACATCATCCATAATTAATAAGTACGGCATACTAACAAAAGGTTAACGCGGGAAAGGGGGATGTGAAAAGCGCTTACAAAGAGCGAAAAAATTAAGCACCTTCCCTGAGGTACGTGGGTCACAAAGATAATTTTCCCGCAATAAATTGAAGGAGCGCACACTGGTTAATTACGGCTTCGTACCTGGCTGCTGAAGATAAAACAAAAATCAGCGAACGCACAAGATATTTTCGTGCAGATGCCACAAAGAATAATAATAATATAACTCTTTATTTATCACCACATGTACAGAGTAAGCATATAAAACAAATAAAAGACGAAAGCGATCTCTTCCAGGCAACCTTGCAGGGAGAGGAATAAGCAAACTGGACGGTGCTATATCTTAATAAACTTACATAAAAATATACTTATATACACATGTGAAAAATAAATACAATATAAGATAGACTTACATACGATTAAATACAAATAAATACTAAAAATAGTAGTAGTAAAAGTAAGTACAAAATAAGTAGCAACTTGTACAGTTATATCGTAGGAGCCATATTATTGTGCAAGGTAGTGCGATTTTAATCTGAATTTGAAAACTTTCGGCGAGGACGATTGTTTGATGCTTAAGGGTAGTAGTGCATTCCATAAACAGACTGCTTCAACCGTACAGGAATGGTCATAAAATGACGTCCAGTGAGCCGGAAACTTCAGCGTTAAATTCTCCGATGATCTAAGTGAATGGGAGTTTGCTGAAAGAATGTTAGATTTGATCGTCTGTTTTTTCAGCCATTAGATGAACGATGATACCTCTGTGAGTACGTCCTAAAACCTAAAGTAAAAGTTAGGTACTAAGGTAAGGTGAGTAAAGTACTGTTAATAAGGTTGATTTTTGATATGAAGCATCTATATGCACGCACGTAAAGCTGATTGCTGGCCTTGCGACGCATGCCGTGGCGACGCATCGATGCGTTAGAAGAAAGTATATATATAAACAGTATATATGTAGTAGCGTGTACGGTGCGGTGACGCGTCGCGTCGCCACGAGCAAGCGACTGTTTCTTAATAATGTAATATTAATATTTTATATTATTGATTAATAATATTTCATATTTTTGTTTCTGTTGTAACAGACGTATTATATTTGCTATTGTTACGCACTGGGGTTCGGGATAAATAAAAATTGTACCGAATTACAAGCTAACACTGTATTCAACACTTAAAACACTCAACACTTTAAAACTCTCAATTCGCTTCTTTCGCTTCGCTTCAGGTTATCCGTTCGCTGTTTCGCTTCGAATAGTTCCGATTACTAATTGACTGCTTGCCATCTCTGCAACGCTTTTATAGCCGATACCACATCCCTAGAATTATCGAGAATATTTCACACATTTCGAGTATTGTGTTTCCGCTATTTGACAATAGATGGCGTTGTACTTCTCGAGCGTTCTGGATGCTACTAGATCATTCGATATTCGTCCGACTATTCGGCGATAGATGGCGTTACTCTTAATCGTGTCACACTATTATATTTGCAAGTTCTAAATTTTTTACCGACCCTTTTCAGTGATGAAACTGCAGTTGGTGTAATCGGTGGTATAATTAACCGGTTGAAAGCATCTACGACTGTTTTCCACTTGAATAAAAAACTGGGTTTTGATTTTGCAAATTCGTTCAGTACCTTTGGCAGCATAAAACACATACACACACGTACGTTCATTGCTTATTACAGAAGTATTATTATTGATGAATAAACATAGAAAATTTGTCGAAAGCCTTGAACCTTTTCAGTCGTATTTGTTTATGGTGTGAAAGAGGCAAAGCAGATAAGCGGCCGCTGCATAATGGAGACTCAAAGAAACAAGTGTTAATTCGTTAACTGTTCTCAAATTAAGTTGCGTTTTATTTTTATTTTTCGAGGACGAATAATTTATACTGGTGGTAGGACCTCTTGTGAGTCCGCGCAGGTAGATGCCACCACCCTGCCTATTTCTGCCGTGAAGCAGTAATGCGTTTCGGTTTGAAGGGTGGGGCAATCGGTGTAACTATACTGAGATCTTAGAACTTATATCTCAAGTTCTTATATCCCGTACTTATATCTCATCTCATATTTTTTTGGATTCTCCGAAAAATTTTCTTTGTAGAGAGCAAAACATTACACGATAAGAACGGGAAGAGGAAAATTAATAATATTTACAAAGCAAATAACATATAAAATAATGTAAGCAATAAAAAAAAAACTTAATTGATGTTTTAAGCCTTTTATTACTGAGGTAATTAATGCTTTTACCGGAGAAGGAAAATATTACACATGATGACTTTAGTATTTTTCAATAACTAGCTTTAAGAGCTTATTAATTTAAGGGTGTAAATAAAATAAAATATTAATTACCATTAAGCTTTGTACTAGTCCGTGCAGAATATGTGTAATTGTTTTATTTAGTTCAGATTACGTGAGTCTACATTCTCAAGAACAGGTTAGCGTTAGACTGATTCTTTTCTCGCACAAGTCCCTTGACCACACACGTCGTGTTTTTTCTATAGTACTTTATTGCGTGCAATGTGGAAACCTATAAGCCATGACTATTGAAATTTTAATTTAATAGCATCCCAAATTTTATTTTGGTTCCCCAGTATATGACATTTGTGTAGAAGTAGATTTAAGATACACATTACATAGCAGCTTTATGTTAACGAATTTTCTCGACAACGAACAAATTACATTCGATTTAAACAAAAAGAAGCAAGATGTTAAATCAGTCGCAATCTTGTATTCGATTTTCACAACTCCCGAGAGCTTCTAGTCTAGGAGCCACAATGATTCGGTTCCCGAATGTATTTTCCACTGAGATCAAATGTTGCAGTTTTGTAGTGCACCGAACGTGAACTGTAAATAGAATGGACTTAATCTCCAACCGGCTTTATATATACTGAACTAGACATATACGTAAATCAGAAATACATTTAAATTTCTGTCGCTCGCTCCACAAGTACAATAAATGGTTTTATTGAACTTTTATTTGTATAAAATAGTTGAGCGGATGTCCTTGCAAACTACCTGGATGTTAGAGGGTTTTCAGAGTCCATAGATAAGTATTCCGTCGTTGGCACTGAGATGTGATCAAGTTACAGTTGCGTTAGTTGTTTGTTACTCTTAGTTGTTTCGTTGACCTTTATAGAGCATTTTCTGAGGCTACATTGCTCTGTTTGGCGGAGTGAATAATAGCAAGCGATGATGATGAGTGCGGCACGAATTTATCTTTGGCTTAGGATGGGGAAATATCTATATGCCCTTCACTTTCCATTTACATTAGAATTTTGACGATCCACGTGATTACTTCTGGCCAGAGCTAAGTTGAGGGAGGCATAAAAGGGCTAGCTAGTGTCCCATCCAGCATCTGGTCGGGGTAGGACCCGATCTGTCGGCGGAACAGTATGGCTTCCGAGAGGCCGGCTTAACGGTGGACGCGATCCTTCGCGTGCGGGCCCTCTCGGAGGAGGCCGTCTCCAGGGGCGGGGTGCTTTGGCGGTGTCACTCGATATCGCCAATGCATTTAACACCGTGCCCTGGTCCGTGATAGGGGCGGCGCTAGAAAGACACGGAGTGCCCCCCTACCTTCGCCGGCTGGTGGGTTCCTACTTGGAAGACAGATCGGTCACATGTACCGGACACGGTGGGATCGTGCACCGGTTCCCGGTCGTGCGCGGTGTTCCACAGGGGTTGGTGCTCGGCCCTCTTTTGTGGAATATCGGGTATGACTGGGTGCTGAGGGGTGCCCTCCTCCCGGGCCTGAGCGTAATCTGTTACGCAGACGACACGTAGATCGTGGCCCGGGGGGGGAGTTTTGCTGAGTCTGCCCGTCTTGCTACCGCTGGGGTGGCGCATGTCGTCGGCAAAATCAGGAGATTGGGCCTCGACGTGGCGCTCAGTAAATCCGAGGCCATGTGGTTTCACAGGCCCTGGAGAGTGCCACCTGTCCCATATCGTGGTTGGAGGCGTCCGTATCGGGGTCGGGGTGCAGTTGAAGTACCTCGGCCTCATTCTGGACAGTCGTTGGACCTTCCGTGCTCACTTTCAGAACCTGGTCCCTCGTTTGTTGTGTCGTCGAGTGTTGTGACATCGATGCTCGGCGACAACGAGTCGTGGAAGGCGATGCTCGACTTCTGCGAGTGCACCATCTCGCAGAAGGAGGCGGCGGGGCGCCTTAGAGACGCGCAAGCCCGCCGTCGTCGAGCGGGGGCCAGGGAGGCGGATCTCGCCCAAGCCCTGGCCCTCTAAGTGTTTCGGGTCCCCCTCATATGTCGGTCTGGGGACCGGCGAGGGGTACCTAAGAAGACGTCGTGCAAGTTGCTCTGCACGCGTTTTACGCAAGAGCATCCGGGTGATGGAAGGCCGGCTATCCTCGACTCACGCTGGTTCTGGTATTCTGGTATTCTGGTACCCAGCGGGGTATTCCGTAGGATTTTTTTTCTACCGGAGAAAATCGCCGGTTTCCCCACCCGCACGGCAGGTGGGGTATGTGGGAGTCGAACCTCACTAAAAACTCCAGCCCCTCACAGCCGGCGCCCTACCCCGGACCGGGTGGGAACCCAGTCGGAGCTATTGAGACGGCGGGACAGGGTTTACGCAGAGCACATTACATCCATCCCGCCGTCCCCCAGACGCCGGACGACCTCCTCGGTCCCTCGGTCGACGGGCCAAGAGCCCGATTGATAGCGCCGCGCTACACCTTCCCCCGGAGCGGTCGGGGGAACGCGACCTACCACGCCGCCCCACGCCTAGGTTCCTCCCCGCACAAAGCGGGTGGAGCCCGAAGCCCTTAGGGGGCCTGGTTACGGACGGGACCCCGGTCCCGACCCCCTGCTCGGCGTAGGATAGCTCACTCTAACCGGCGCCATCTAGGCGGGTTCCGGATAGACTGCCGACCGAGAGGGCTGGTGGTCGTGGCGCCGACGACCGCCAGTCCGGCGTCCCGAGGGGGAGGGTGATGGGAGAGATGTGCTCCGCACTAAACACTTCACTTTCCCCCCTTTGCCTTTTCATGAGTTCTGACTGATGTGAGGTTTGGACGTTGGTTGTTGAGCGACAGGAGGTTTTAGTCGGTTCGACTCCGACGTGCTCCGCCAGCCGTGCCACAAATAACGATCATCATTAGACTCTCTGGCCACAAGCCACTGGAACTTTTGGATATCTTATCTTAAATAGCAATCGGATCTGAGAATCTTCTACGGATAATAATTGTATGTGCGGCTATTCGTCAGTGATTACCGCTAGGCTGTGCTAGTACACCCTTCCCTTTATTAATATCTCCCTCCCAAATTTGCTCGATCCATCTACTAGTTCCTACCTATTATTACTGGTAGCTGGATTTATTATGAGCCGCATGTGTGATTGCTACCACGTTATCAATATTAGCTAAAAATAATTTGTACATTCCGGCTTGAAGGGGACGATAGACCCTTTATGATATTTTTGAAGACTTTTTCCTCATGTCTCAAGATTGGCAACACTTTTGTGATGGCTGTACGCTCCGGGAACTATTTAAACCATGGTGAACGTGAGCTTGACTGCCCGTGTTATGTAATAAAGGATATTTGGTTATAAACGATGATAAACTTCGAAGATTATTTACTAAAACTATAGTACATTTTGAGAGAGATCGTACTAATACATATTAACTGTACAGAGTGTTCCGTAATGTTTATTACGCTTGAGAATCCACAATGCAGTCACTGTCGTCGGCATAAGTGACCGTTGCAGTGCCGTCGAGAACGCTCGACCAATTTAAAATTATTTCGTGCCTTCTTGCCGCATCATTAAATTCAAGGGCGCACTGCTTAGTGCCAGAACCCATTAACTTAATATATGAGTACGAGCAATCGGCTTTTTGTTACCACGACTCGACACGACAAACGTTCTCATGCGTCATTGCTAAATTGTTCGGATGGTGGGCTGATTTACATTGATTTAGTGACTGGCGACAGTGAAGAGCATCACTGGACCGTGCTATTTATACGCGTTGAGTATATTGCGGTAATTATTATTAATGTATTATAAATGGGAGTCACGAGAATAATAGAAATGATGAAGTCGAGGGAAAGAAGTCCTATTACCTAGGTGCATTATATCTGTATTATTTTCATCGTCAACGATACTGATTAGGTGCTGCTTTAGGCGGGGATAGATTTTAATTATCATACGGGAGGTTAATGCCTTCAGCATTGGGGAATCGCCCTATAGACAAAGCCCACTGAGTTTCTCGGAGCATCTTCTCAGTGAGTCGCTATTCCGATCCGGTAGTAGATTGAGCGCTGTTCTTGCTAAGGTCAGTGTTAGTAATTCTCTCAGGTTGAGTCCGTGAGCTCACTTACCGGTCCGCTCGAAGTTGGAATAGCCCCTTAGGCTACCGACGATAAGGTAGGAGAAAAAGGGGAATTAATGCATAAAGGAAGAAATAACAAATAGGAAGAAATATAATTAAAAGATTCGATTACTTGAATCCCATTTTCGGACCTGTCCACAGCGCTAAAGCAGCGACATGTGTTCATTCCAGGTCTAGAAGAAAGCGCTGTACTATCACCACCCACTAAATCAATACAAATATGTATGTAGTTATCAATTTCTGTAATAGTGCAATGTTTTTTTTTTAATTGCTTAGATGGCTGGACATGCTCACGGCCCACCTGATGTTAAGTGGTTACCGGAACCCATAGATATCCACAACGTAAATGCCGCCACTCACGTTGAGATATGAGTTCTAAGGTTCACATTATTGCTTCACGGCAGAAATAGGCAGGGTGGTGGTACCTACCCGTGCGATCTCACAAGACGTCCTACCACCAGTAATTACGCAAATTATAATTTGTTTGATTTTTAACGTGCTGTTTATTGATCGCTTTGTTTACTGCGATGCTCCAATTCGGTATTGTTGAATTATTAAAACAGTTAAAAATTAATATTTTTTGTTTATTTCGACGTTGAGTGTAAATAAAAAGGACGGAATTGAGTTTTCTGGGTCGGGTTGATTGCCTTCATCCGAATGTTTCTGCAACTATCTATTTTCCGACATATGTAAATTTCCAACAAGCCTTTTCGATTCGTCGGACATGTCCAATTCGCACGTGAAATGGAACTGCAATTGGAAAAATCGCCGTGAATCATGTGTTTTCTTTCTTACTACTACTGATACTACTACTACTACTTTCACTACTGATGAAATGGAATATTATCACGATTGTTTTTTTTTTTACTAAAATTTGTTTTTTATTAGGCTTGAATTTATCCAATGGAACTGAGATATCATTTGTATATATGAGAGTGGGTAGTGACAAACATGCAGTGGTGTATCTCTCTCGTATGGTTTATATCTATCTATGTATCTATGTATCTATCTATGTATGTACAACGGCCGTCTGGTGTAGTGGTAAGTGACATGGTCACTACACAAGGTGGTCGCGGGTTCGAATCCCGCCAAGGGAAGATATTTGTATGATAAATACAAATGTCTTTTCCAAGGTTATGGATGTATATTAAATATATGTACGTGTATAATAAAAATCTTACATTTATTTCCGTTATCTGGTACCTGTAACACAAGTTCTTTACGAACTTAGCACAGGACCAGTTAACGTGGCGTGATTGTTATTAAATATTTATTTATTATTTATTTATTTATTTATATACATAATTGTAGCCCCGTAATTTATTATCAGATGACCGAGAGCTCGTATGCTTATCACAGCTAATAATAAAAGCAGATCAACAGTTATTACTTAAATACAAGCGTTTCCTAATGTTGAGTGTTTTATTTTTGTAAATTAAATATTGGTCACAAATAATTGGTTACCTATTAATAGAATACAGTTAATGTTAGTGTCGTAATTTTTTTTAATTAAAATTGAAATTGAAAATGAAATAGACAGTACCGACATATATTTAGAAGTAGACGTTTTAATTTCTAGCATTATGGTCTAAAATACTACTTTTTCATTTCAATAAATGCTCAGATTTGTGTGGAATTAACATTTCATTGCGCAGAAGAAGAATGGTATTCAGCTTGTATTTGAGGTATATGTTTGAGCAATCATGTAGAGATGGAATCAGTGATAGATTTATTCTTAATATTGTAAAAATTAGTGGATTTCATTGTTACTAATACATAAGAAAATATAGTTTGGTCATTATGAAACATACGTTAGTAGCAATAATTAAAATTCGCTAAGATTGTTAGGTGGGTATAGAAGTACATAAAACTACATTAACAAATGAATGCAACTTTGAGACAAACCGGTCAGGGTTTCAATTTCCACTTTGTAAATGGAAATTACATATTTCTTGATTTGTTATCTCAAAGATGAAAAAAATATCCACTAGAGTATAAATAATTTATTGATAGTAAAAAGTTTAAAGTTTGTGGCTTACAAATCAGTAGTTTCGCATACAGTCTTTTTTTTTTTTCCTACCTAAGCTAGTTGAGAGGCTATTCCAGCGTAACCTTAACTAGTAAATCAGTGGGCTGTGTCTGAGGGTTAATTTACTCGTCGAGCCCTTCGTCGCAAGCGACGGGTTCGACGAGAACGGTGACCGGTGCTTGAGGTACCTGAAAGCACCGCTAGTGGATCGGGAGGATCCGAGATGACGTGAACTTACAGTCCAATAACAGAAATAATGTTTGAGAGTAATTTTATTTTAAATTGAAATTTGTTGAAATTAAATACAAGTTTCAAATAAATTCAAAAGGTTCAAAACATGATCAGAAAAATCCAATTTCACGCTTCTATTTGAAATGTTTTACTTCAATTCGTATAATAAAACAAGCGCAGTGTTCATTTAAAACTATTGGCACGTGTAATCCTCCCGGCGTTTGACATGCGCTGTTTAATTAATGAAGTACATTTAATGGTCCAATTTCGCTGTATCGAGTGAAAGATCAACTAAAATTTCAGTAGAATTAATCCAATTAATGTTGCTTACGTAAAACATTATGTAGACAAATAAATCACGTCATGATATGCATCTGACTGAATTTCACAATAGAAAATGTACAAAATCTATTTTTAATTTTTATCAGCAGGCACTCTTTTAATGAGATTAAAGTAGTCGTGGCCTAAAGGATAATTATGACGTCCAGTGCATTGGTATCTAGAGATGCACCTTGTTCGAATCCCGGTGAAAAGTATATTTTTTTCTTATGAAATACGTACTTAATAAATGTTCACGATTGACTTCCACGTTGAAGGAATAACATCGTGTAATAAAAATCAAACCCGCAAAATTATAATTTGCGTTATTACCGATGGTAGGACGTCTCGTCATTCCACAGTAGTCTTCAAAATAGCTAGTACTGGCGATAGGAACTTCATCTTCATCATCATCATCATATGTGTCATGATCGAAATCATCTCCATATTCGGTATTCGATATGCGGGCTTCATCACTGTCGGAGTCGTCATCACCAACATGAACAATAAATTCTTCAGTCAACGTGTCTACCACATGAACGCTTATCCTATAGGTTATCTATATTTTTCCTATATTTTTCTTCTATTTTATTCACTTTTTGGCACACTTTATTCCAATTAGGTACCACATTTCTACCTATTTCTGCCGTGAAGCTACAATCTGTAGGGTGGAACTGCCGCCATACACTTTCCGACCTAATTTCTCAAGCTTAGTAATGGCATCTTTTAATGTCTATAGATTTAAATAAAGACTAAACATTAAATCGTAAATCCGATACCAATAACACTCTGTAATTTCACAGAATCGAACACACATTTCGGATCCCGACGTCAACAGTAATCCACGGTGAGGACAGAAAAAATTCAGTAACGTTTTGCGTTTGGTATCTGTCAAAATACCAGTTCTTAGTTATAATCCCAATGTCACATAACAATGACCCTAACAAAGGTCTCTCGGCTCCGTTTCTAAATCCAAAATTAATTTTGAATGAAAACGTAAAGGCAAATCCTATTATAACTGAATTCGCAAAATCTCTTCGTTAATAAATAAATTCCCCTGGCAAAATAATGTGGTAAAATGAATGTAAACGGATTATAATACATATTAATCTGAAATTGTCAGCGTGCATCGATGGACATATTCAATGACAGCAAATAACAAGAGTCGCGAACATCAAATTAATTACGACTCACGACCGCCCACGGACGCGGGATATGATTAACATTTACTCGTAAATTTTATGAACAATAACACATGTTATATTAATTCATAAATGTTTGTGGGAGCTCTCAAAATAATTAACGTTTGTTTGGATGTTTTGTCAAAATTGCTTGATAGGTAATCCGAGCCGATTTAGCATTGTTATATTTATTACCAGTAGAGTCTAATTATAAGTTAAAAAACAATTGAAAAGTATCACTTGAAAATTTTTTGTTCGTTGCGATTATCATTCGCCCACGATATGCGTTTTTTTTTAGAATATTTCTGGTAAAAATTCACAGCACAGTAAGACGGAATTTCGCTAGTATTTGTTATAAAAATTATCATTAAAGTAATTTTCTATAAAGGATTTTGTATTGATAATATCCTACGAAAAACTTAACTAATCGTTCTAAAGTCTGTTTTCAGTTTGTTGTATAGCTTTTCGCTAGCAAAAGTAGCTCGATTCCCAGGAGTAAGTACGTAATTATGTAAATTGAGTAACTCTTGAGATTCACGGGCTCGATTTTTCATACACGATATTATTTAATTCTTTAATACGTAGGCAGTTACAGTTCGTGGACACGTGCTTCTCAGATACGGACTATTAATTTAAGTGAAATGTCGTCGCCCGTGAAGATTTGCATCCCGGCATAGTCGTCTCTCTCGATATGAGTGCAGCGGGCGTCTTATCTTCCTATATCAATGCTTCCACGACACGAATCTTCTTAACATCAGCCTAGCGCTATCGTGTTTGGAATCTGAAGCACAAACAGATGCTTACGGGAATGATGCTACTTGCTAAAATGTTGTTTACTCCGTTACATTGTTTTACCGTATTTAGTGTTATTTTACCGATAGTCTATGAATTGAGATTTTGAATTTGTCGTGGTCTGAAGTATTAAGATACACAGTGCATACGTATGAAGCGATGCAACGGTGTTCGAACGGTGTTTAGATTAATTTCTTTGTTCGTATTTTAAATGTTTCGGCATAGTTTCTCGTTATTTATTGGTATCAGCATAGTTTTGCTCGCGCGTACTAATTTGACTAATCTGAGCGTAGGCACTCCAAACTTCTGCGTACGTCTAGTTACGAAAGAAACACGTTAGCTTATTGGTCTTGGTAGTTTAGTGCTAACTTTTAGTTTGTTCAATTAATTAAAAGCTGTCGATTTTGATTTACGATTATTATTTATATATCGACACGTTTTGATCGGCGCAACTGCTTGCAAAGATGTTTGTAACCTAGCTAGTCCGCTACTACCTATTGTAGTAGGTAGCACGAGTAATTTCAGTACGCACATTTGATATCATGGTGCTGTTTCAACGAAGGGTGGTCAGAATTTATTGATATTAAAGACATAATTTCTCGCAAAATTAATATTAAAATACTAATAGCTCTTGGTATTCAAATTTTTGATGAAGTAGTGTAATTTTTTATTTATTTTAATAACGTACATCTGTCATATGTATATTCTGTAGCAAAACGATAAGGTTGACTTATAATGTATTGCGCACACGACGTATCCGGAGCCACGTGTGCGGTGGTGGCCGCCTTTCTTCACGCCTTATTACCGAGAGAAATTAGTCCCGCCAGAGACGTCCTAACCACCCAGTAGATTCAAGTTCGTCGTCATTTTGCATTTATTAATAGTTTGTTTTGAATAGGTTTTCTTTTTTTTTTGTGTTTGACTTACGTCAGGTGCTAATTTTAATTGGTCATTGGCAAGTACGCAGAAGAGTTCACGCGTAATCTGGCGTTGAGTTGAGCTATCGGAGCGTACATCCGATAGTGAATGCGTTCGCCTTGTGAATCATAAGTAGGAAGTTTGGATAGTATTAGAACACGACTTACTTAACTGACCGCGACGGGGCAAATCAAAGCCGCCCAAAACATGTCTTGTCGGATCTCATCACTTTCGGTGCCTTTGGGACCCTCAAGCACCGGTCACCATCCTCGTCGATCTTGTCGGCTACGACGAAGAGTTTGACGAGCGAACTAACCCATAGACACAGTCCACTGATTTTCTCGCCGGATCTTCTCAGTGTGATACGCTACCGATCCGATGGTACCTATATTCTGCGAAGCACTGCTCTTGCTACGGCTAGTTTTAGCAAATTCTCTCAGGTTGAGCCCTTGAGCTCAGTGCTCAGCTACCCGTCCACACGTAGCTGGAATAGCCTCCTTAGGCTACCAACGAATAGGTAGGGAAAAAACACGACTACCCTACTCATCCGACTGGGCCGTACGAAGTCTTTACGGGGGATGTAGGTAGGTTTGTCTTACCTACCCGAGCGGACCTATAATACGCTCCACCGCTAATAAAATTTTATGTATCTTAGTCATTGAACCGCGAATGCTGAAGTAAGTGTAACATTTGTATTCTATGACTAATGTACACGATATTAACAAATGAAATATTGCAGTATAAAAAATGCTTCTATTTTCTCATTAAATGCTTGTACCTGAATGTTAAAGTAACATTATAATTTCCTTACGTCTTCCCAGAGAAAGGTGTCACTAACATTGTCAACAGAGCAACTCGTTTACGCAACGTTCGCGTCACGTTCATGCAAAAAGAGCCTCTATAACGTGCTTCTTACATACTAACAAAATTATAAAAGTTTTGCGACGCGTGTTTTGTTAAAACAACAATCTAATATGATCTATACTGAGGACCCAAACGAATAACGACTCTATGCCGTCGTTATAAGGAATACACTTTTTGGTAACTGGCAAAATAAGTTGGTATAGTAACAGCCGCCACCAACTATTATGGAGGGTCAATAGCTGTATCCGTCCGCGATCGATGCCGGAAGCACGTTGATGCCTACCGGAAGTGGCGGTGACTGTCGAGTGAATTTTACTTTTTTTTTAGTCACCGACATCCGTTTTTCATGAGATATTTAAAGCATGATCTCGTAATGAATTGCTAATAAAAAATATGCACACCTATGTAGTAGTATACTGTAGTAATTACTAAATTTTATGTTATATTCCGTATCGAATGAAATGTCGAATGAAAAATCTAGTGTTGACACAGGGTACATAATAAGATTGATAATCGATTAGAGGAATTTAAAATTAATTTGATTACATATAATAAGTATTGTCAATGTAATTTTTTAACGACTTAAATGTACTGATTTTTTTATACATAAGTACTTCTAAGGTATATATTAGTAACTACTCTTTAATTAAAAAAAAACCGACTTATGAATTCTACATTTGGAATAGAACTATAAAAAAAGATTCAGGGATGATATCTGATGAGATATGTATAAGGTAAATTATTTTTAATTATTTCTTAACTGATTGAAACAAGTGACGTAAAGGTAATAATATTAAAAAGGTAATCAAAATGTGGCTATATATTGCAAGAAGCCTTTTTTTTTGGGCCCGAGAAGATATTGGCTTCGAACTTCAACGTACATTTCTAAACGCAACAACAAGATTCTCCTTTAATTCTTCTTCACGAAGCCATTCTTAAATTTCAAAAATAAAAATCAAACCCGCAAAATGATAATTTGCAATTACTGGTGGTAGGACCTCTTGTGAGTCCGCACGGGTAGGTACCACCGCCCCGCCTATTTCTGCCGTGAAGCAGTAATGCGTTTCGGTTTGAAGGGTGGAGCATCCGTTGTGAGACCTTAGAACTATATCTCAAGGTGTGTGGCGCATTTATGTTGTAGATGTCTATGGGCTCCAGTAACCACTTAACACCAGGTGGGCTGTGAGCTCGTCAACACATCTAAGCAATAAAAAAATAAAAATTATAGACAGTTTATACTTCGTCTTCTGGATAGTATTACGGAAACAGTATTTATTGTCTATATTAAAACTGTATACACTTGAAACGTATCATTGTGACAAAATCGGTTTATATTCATGCAAAGTTTATATAATTGTTTATTTTATTCATCCAAGATCGGTATTAATAATTTGTTTCTCTATTGTGTTAGTTGTTTAGTTATCCATTTGTTCGGTATGTGATCTCTGCGGCTCAATATTTGTGTTTGATGTTTGATCTGTTTTGAGTGCATGGCGTAATGTTATGATAGCACAGTTTAAGTGATAAGCAGTTATGTTGTATTTACATGTTTGAAATCAATATAACTATTTGGTATATTATTATGTTGTTCTATTTCGATTGTTGGTTGAGTTTTATTTTAAACAGTGAATAAAGGTAAGGCCAGACCTTGTTTTCAAGTTTATGCACATTTATCTCCATTTAGTATCAGGATCAATTTGGGCGTGGTTTTTGATGTTGATCAAAATTCGTTAGCAGTTTGTAATAGAATGTAAATTTTTAAAAAGCTTTTAATATTTGTATACATAATGTTTTTTTTTTTTTTTTATAACAACTAAGAGGCAAACGAGCAAGACGGGTCACCTGATGGTAAGTGATTCACCGCCGCCCACGGTCACCAGCGTTTACGCCAGTGCATTGCCTACCCTTCAGGTAAGAATATGCTCTTTTCTTGAATAACCCAATGTCGCAGTTGTTGGGGAAGACCGCTGATGGCAACGAATTCCAGAGATTTACTGTGCGTGGCAGAAAACTGTTTTTAAAACGCATTGTAGTGGAACACCAACCATCCATATGTATAATATTATTGTGTACTGAGTGTTGCTTGTGATCCCTAAAAATAGATTCATAGTTGCCCGTTACAATCTCACATGGAAATAGGAAAACAAGAGATTGCACTTAATTGCAACTTGAAAATTAAAAAAAAAAATATGTGGGAAGGAATCTTAAATATTTCCGGTATATAATAATATAGCATATAAAGTTTATCAAAGTAAACTTTTAAGCTAGCTTTATCAGCGAAAGAACTGGCCATTCGCGTCGTCTGACAATGCAAGAAATTTTAGATTGCTCTCTCAACTTATATTCCATTTTTCATTCCATTGTTACTTCGTGACAATTGGATAAAAAGGCGTCTCAAGTAAGTCCTTTTCTTGAAAAACAGCGGTACTCAACATAAAATGTGTAACACGACCTGAATATTAAGTCCTTTGAAACTGTTTCATACGTAGGTATTAACTGCTCTTGAATCCAGTTCTTTGACGCTACTCATCAAGACTTCAAAGGACTTCGGTTCAACCTATCTTGAGAGTTGCCCGTCTCGTATTTTGAATCTTATGCCTTGAAAACAGAAGTCTAAATTCTTCGGTTGTATAATGACTTTCAAGTTTCCGGGATCATCAATCTATGTAGCTGATTGACGTAAAATAAGGCGTGACATTTAGTCGAAGCGTGGAGCGATACAGAGGCATCGAGTTTCGCTTGACCTACATAAGAAGGCTTGTTGGTCACTTAAGTGTTCATAGATTTAACATATCGTGTTATTTAGAGGCGTACAGGGCCGATGAGCCGTCTATTGTTAAGCTTTTACCAGATCCCATTTCACTAAGATGCCAAATGACTGTTAGGAAAGTGCAACTCGGGGATTAGATGATAAGTTTATGAACAATTATTACTAAACTATGAATTATTACTAAATTATTATAAAAAATTATTACTGGTGGTAGGACCTCTTGTACGGCGCAGTGCCACCACTGCGCGGACCGCGACGAGGAAGACACAGCGGAACACACGCTGGCGCGTTGCTCTGGATTCGACGAGCAACGCGCCGCCCTCGTCGCGGTCATAGGAGAGGACCTCTCGCTGCCGCGCGTCGTGGCTACGATGCTCGGCAGCGACGCGTCCTGGAAGGCGATGCTCGACTTCTGCGAGTCCACCATCTCGCAGAAGGAGGCGGCGGAGCGAGAGAGGGAGAGCTCTTCCCTTTCCGCACCGATCCGTCGCCGTCGAGCCGGGGGCCGGAGGCGGGAATACGCCCGTACGTCCCGGCCCCTGTAGGTGGTGGCCTCCCCCCGGTGAAGGTCAAGGGGCGACCTGAGGGGGTGAGGCCGCGCGGCGCGCTACCAGCACTCTAGCGCGCTGCCGTGGAGTGAATAGAGCGACCGGTCGACGGTGTATCGCGTCCCGACCCGGCAGGCTGGTTCTGGTCCAGCGGGGTATTCCGGGACACCAGCGGCACCGTCTGGGCGGCCCGACGGGCTGCCGTACCGAGACGGCCGACGTTTCAGAGCCTTCGATTCGCCTCGAAGGCTCCGTCGGCTGGGCGTCCTTGGGGTGAGCCGCGCCGTCTGGTTGTAGTGTTGACCGCGGTAGCCCCCCTACCTCATCCGGGTTCTGACCTCGGAGGGGATCGGACGTCGGGTGTAAGAGTGCAGGGGAGTCGTTTAGTGGGTGGGTCCTAAAATCCTTGGGCCCGCGGTCTGCTCACAACACCATGCAGATCGTTGAGTCTCACATACCCCGCGCGCCCCTTTTGCGCGGGGACCTCGTAGGAGGTTCGGCCCTCTACCCGAAAAAAAAAAAAAAAAAAAAAAAATTGTAGGACCTCTTGTGAGTCTGCACGGGTAGGTACCACCGCTCCGCCTATTTTTGCCGTGAAGCAGTAATGCGTTTCGGTTTGAAGGGTGGGGCAGCCGTTGTAACTATACTTGAGACCTTAGAACTCATGTCTCAAGGTGGATGGCGGTATTTACGTTGTAGATGTCTATGGGCTCCAGAAATCACTTAACACCAGGTGGGTCGTGAGCTCGTAATTAATCTAGGCAATAAAAAAAGCTCCAGTTCATAATATAACAAATCATCACAACCCAATTGAAAATTAGAATAAGATTACAATACATCAACCCATTTTATTAGCCCTTTCCAATTTAATACAAGTAGGTACTCGTTATTTTAAAACTGGAATCAAAATGAATATTATCTTTATCCTTTATTATTTTCACGGCAAGCACTCTCGGATTATTTATATTACAGTTTTTGTAAATTAATGGAAATTTTACTCTGTTTACCTTGTACGTTCTTTTGTGTGTGCTTGCTTTCATTATTGAATTTAATCTGGCCGTCGAAATATTTGTAGCGTCTAGTTTTTCTTAGTACCTACCCAAAAGATAACGTTTAAAAAGATAAAAAATTATGATCATTGAAATTTTGAGCTATAATGTCACTTGTGCGTTTCTTGTTAAAACTGAACTGAGTTTGAGAAAATCCTATATTAAAATAGTTATTAATTAGATGTTTGCTTTGCTACCGATTCTCTTCTCTCTCTGAGTCTGCCTCTGAAGCTTTTTCCTCAAGCTATGCAATAAAAATAAAAAAATAAAATCTTTAGTCGAGAAGAACTTTATAATTGTAATAAGATGTTGAATTTTCAAATTCTTCTGCTGAAAAATTACATAATTTGTATAAGTGATGTTATAGCACTGTATGTGCGATATATATATGTCGTGGATAACGACTTTTAGTTGTCGTGGATAACGACTTTTAGTAATATTAAGACGGTGGTTTTGATTATTATTTTAAATGATGAAATGTTGTTTTGATAAATATCACAAAATGAAGGGTAGACTACGTAACGCCACAGTATAAAATGGAGGTACGTGGACAGAGTCGTGGCATTCCGTGTCAGACAGTCATTCCGTCCGTCTCAGTCAGTGAGTCTCTGACAGTCAGTCAGTCGGTCTGTCGGTATATGCAACGAAACTGTCGGTTTATCCTGTCATTGTGAAAGTTGTGTGTGTTGAGTTTCAATAATTATTATTGAAAAGCTTTATTGACTAAACTGAGTTCAATCGAATACGAGTGATGACGAAACTACCGCTCAGCCATCCCTGACGTGTGCCGACATATATACCTAGTCAGGTCATAAATTCTGTCACATGTTTAATGTAAAATAATTGAAACAAGTTTATTCATTATGTAACCATTCATATACCAAAATGACCTTAACAAAACATAGATTCTTATGACACTAAAGTTTATTCAAATGACCTCCGTGATTTTGAATACAGGCCTTCAATCTGCGCGGCCAGTCGTCTATCACAGCACGAACGAGGTCCATGTCAATATCGGCGGCTGCCTTAATCAAGGATGTCTTGAGTGACTCCAAATTGGGATGAGGCTTTGAGCACGCCTTTTCCTCCAAGTGTTGCCATATCTTGTAATCTAACGGATTCAAATCTGGACTGGAGGAGTGCCAGTCTTCGTGCCTGATGAAGTCGATTTCACGCGTCGCCAGCCAGTCTTGTGTGCTCTTCGCTCTATGAGCTGGCGCCGAATCTTGTTGGAATACCCAGTGCCTGTTATTGAACATGGTATGAGAAACAGGTTCCACAATGTTCGTCAGGACTGTATTTTGATACACAACTGCATTCGTTTATACACCTTTCTCACAAAAATGTACCTCTGTTAAGCCCCAATAAGAAACTCCCAACCATACCATGAGCGAGGATGGAAAATGACCTCGTTGGACACGCGGAATACGGTTGCTCGCTTCTTCACTACTGTGTGCATACACCTTATTATTTTGTTTGCTGTAGCTCTCTTCTACTCGAAAAAAGAATTTCCCGATATTTTTTTCCCGCGTACCGCTTCAACAAAGCGCGGCATCTCTTCAGTCTCAGGGCCATTAGACGAGCATTCAAACGATGTCCTCTTTTTCTTCGATATGCCCGAAGCTCTAAGTCTTCATTTAACACCCTTTTCACCGTGGTTCTGCTTAACCCCATCTGAAGGGCCAACAGTTTCTGCTTACGTTTGGGATTTCTTTGAATTCGCGCCTTCACAGCTTTTATCACTGCTGAAGTCCTAACAGACCGAGGGCGACCACTTCTTGACCTGTCATCTACACTAGAGTCTTCATTGTATCGTTTGATGGTACGATAAACGAATCTTTTGGTTATATTCAAATTTTTCAGTATGTTATAAATTTGAATTGGCGCGTAACCGCAACGATGCAACGCAATAACTGCAACACGGTCTTCTTTAAGCGTCCACTCCATATTTAAAAATGAGTAAAATTCTAAAAGTATACATTTTTATTTTCATGAACAATTCGAAATTCGAATTCAATAAACTTTTTTGTGGCCAGCATTCTAAAAGAAAAGTTTTTAATGTGTGACAATACTTATGACCTGACTAGTTTTATATACCTAGTCCAGACATAAGTTCTGTTACAAATAAAAATGGATTTTTTTTAATGAAGTAATGTAATATTAAAATTTATACCTACATATTTATTAAAGTCTTAGCAAAAAACCAATAAAAATATTCTATTTGAAATGGCCACCTTTGGCTTTTATTCTTCTTCTTCTTCCAGTGCCTCTTCAATCCTGAAGGTTGGCCGTTAGCTTCCTGTATTCATTTCTATCTATTGGCTTTTATACAGGCCTTTAATTATTATTATTTTTCTACCTATTCTGATAGCCTTGAGAGGCTATTTCAGCTTCTCCTTGACGTGTAGGTGAGCTCACGGGCCTCAAACTGGGAGTGTTGCTAACATTGGCCTTAGCTTGGAAGTAGATAAGATAAATGTTTTGGTAGACAGCGGTAATGTGAGTTGGTCGCAAAAGTCTTGGATGATCTGTGTGAAAGAGAATATACGTATGTTTAACCTGCATTGAAAAAGAGGATATGCTACGTCGAATTTACGCAGTAGGATAAGGGCATGGAGAAGAAAAATATATTTTGGTACACAGCATATTGGCTGTCCTGGCATTGACTTTATCAGGTAGAAAATGCGTTCACTCTAATCACGAAAAGAGATTGAGGAACAGGAAAGGTATAGGAAAAAAGGCTAAAAGGATTGCCTTTGATTAAATGCACTTAACTTTATAACGATAAGACTTACGCACGAAGATTGAGACAGTCGTTTATAACTCAATAGAGACGGTTGTTATGTCCATGGTCTCCGGTAACCTCTTTACATCGTGCGAACCATAAACTCGTCAATTAAGCTACGGGAACATCCTAGCTCGAACTCGCATAGCTAAGCTGATGAGACAATCAATAGTAATTACTAGTCGTATTCGTTATCGGGTGTGTGGAATGAAAGCTGGTTGTGCATGTGCACATGTAACATCTGCATATAATCGAATTACATTACTACATGTGTTTATAAAACCGAGGTAGCCATCATTTACATTTGGAAATAGGTCTGGTATAAAAAAGTTATCGAAATCTATTAGGGAGTTCAACACTCATATAACTGCAAAAACCACTGTAAATTTATATAATAATATTAGTATAGATGAGATGTGAACAACGTCGCCTTAATGAAACTGTTGGAGCCTTTAAAACGAAATGCATTTAGACTTTAAAGATTGTATCTTGGTGAATGTGTGTACTGCTATATGTTAGTGCATTCTATTCTTATAAAAATAATAAAAACAAAAGGCCATAATATGAGCCTAATATTTTTTTTTGCGTAAATAAGTCCTCACTATTCGTAGTGTTACAAAAAAAAAGATACCATTTCAAGAATCACGCGTTCTTAGACGACACTAAAAGTTAAATTTTACGAACGCAAAGCTAAAATTTGTTTGTCATCTATTTAGGCAGTTCGTGCTACATTTTTGTAGTTTCACACTTTATCGTGAAAGAAAACTCAGAAATGTTGCCAGGAACGGAAGTTTTTATTTGTTGTGTATTTGTTTGTTTGCGGTTCACGTCGACTCCGCTTCTAAACTTCCAACGTTTTGCATGACGTAACATGCGATGGAATATACGAAATGGCTTTCGGTTCGCTCGTATCAAGTCATTCACCAGGTAACGCTTACTTTAGACAAGAGTTATTTAAAAAAAATCAGCTTTGTTTCTCTCTGTACCATCTATTAAGCTTTAGTAGCTTGTGTGTCCCATTTTTGATTTGTGATTTCAAACTCGATGAAACGAAATGAACCGAAACGAAAAAATAAGTGTGCTGCAATTGGCTTGCCGAAGCGGCTCTGAGCGGCGCCGACAAATCACGAAGCGCTCCACACGGTCTCGCGTCTCCGACTAGTTCAGTGTGTTTTTGACGTCAGTGCACGCTGTCGTGACTCGTGGCTCTCGGAGCGCCCTGAGATACTTTTATTTCTATTTAGTTTGTTATCAACAGATGTCGTTGCACGTAAATTCAACAATTCCTGAATCGCGGTGACGAGATATTACACAGTTGATAGACGTTCTCGTATTTCTCTTGCTAAATCATACTTATCTGGCGTATAAATACCGGGATCACGCAAGCGGTTCCCCCAGAGTGAGGCTGCTCCATTGCACTGCGGAGTGGTTGACCTTTGCCGATTATTTTTATTTTTTATCAGTTTCACTTCTACCGTATGTGACTTGCACACACACATTTTTTTAGATTCCTTTTTTAGGCAGCACATTGGTCACCTGATGGTGATTGGTTACCATCGCTCATAGACGTCAACAATGCCAAAGGTACAGCCAAGTCGCTGCCTACCACTAAGTGCTCTGCTCTCCGTAAGCCTTGTTTGAAGAAGGACATATCATAGCTTGCAGGAGGAGGGGAGTTCATTCTAAAGCCGTACGGTTCATGGCATAAAAGATCTCTTGAAGCGCACTGTCTATGAACGCAGCGGTTCCAAATAGTATAGAATTATAGATGAACTCCGTTTGGGTGACGGGAGGTGTGATGGTAACTTTTTATTTTTATTTTGTCGATTGCAGACGTGAGCAATAGGATGACTTAATCTTGAGTGATCTCAGTCGCTATTATTATATGAACATTTGTTTTTCGTCGAACTTGTCTGATATATGTCGCTTCATTCAGCAGGTCTCGTACCTTCGAGTCCGCATTTCGTTTTGGCACGAAGCCAAGTAATATGTCCAAACTAAAAAAAAATATCTAGGCAAAAACTGTCCAGCACACAAGCTTTAGAGTACGTATTTTATGAGGAAAAAAACTTTTAATTAATTCTTTGAAACGCAGAAGAACATAATACGAAAGAAGTTAAAAAAAAATAACATGCATAGTTGTAAAGATTTTAGCTTTGTTCGTCGTTTCAGAGTAGAGCAGTGATGTTTAGTGATAATTAAATTCCATATAAACTCATTTCCTAGAACTTGAAAGTTTTATTTTGAAACAGAAAATTCATTAAATTATACGGTATTATTTAATATACATAGATTATACTCGGGATAATGTTAGTCAGGCTCTATTGTGAAACCAGGTGGTTAAGGCATATCTTCCTGCTTAATTTTGCTTCAAAGTAGACACGTGGCCCGTTTGGAAGGGTTCCTGCTCGGCTGTAACAATTAACTTTGACCTTCTATCTCAGGTGTGTGACTTCAAATTGTGGTTACTGTCAGCTCAAGTATCCTTACATTTTTATATCTTCATTTACTACCTTATTAATCGCATCGTCGCCTGATGGCACTCGTATCGAGTGACGACTATGCCAATCTTCGAATCCCGATAGAAACTTCTATTTTTTCTAGTTTTATACGTACTTACCTATTTTTCACGAATGACTGCCATGTTCAAGGAATATTATAATTCACCTTTTTACTGTATTATTTAGACCTAGGCCTCACGTCTCAAGGTGAGGAGTGGTGTTCGTGATGTGGTGTTTGTACGCTCTGGTGACCATGTGACGTTTTAAATGAAACACCAATATAAAAATGTTGAAAAAAAACTAGAATTTTCGGACTAAAAATAGTGATGTACGTAGGTAGTACTTTTTTATTTTTTATTTGTTTTTTCGAGTCCATATAAGGAGCAAGTATTTTTTCCTTAAAATGCCCCGCTCTTTGACTGACTTTTAAAGGGCATACATATCATTTTTATATTTTAGTGATCCGTCCGAATTTGCAATATCGTGACTTTAAACATTTTTTGAATTGTTTATCTATTAAATATTTTCAGTAAATTTTGAATACACGAAGCAACAAAGAAGCCTTTTTGAAATCGTGTCATAAATAACGCAATCCAAATTATAAACTCAGAACAGTTATAATATATATTAGATCAAAGCAAACTTTAATTATATTTCAAGTTGGCGGCAATCCACAAAGTACGTCAGCTGATTTAAGTTTTACGTTCTATGACAAAGTGAGTGACGGCATAAGCATTGCCTGCGGCATGCTTACGGCATAGTAATCTTGCAACGCAGGTGGCATGGTGGTTATGCAGCCACACGCTAAGTAATTTCTGAGAGTGCCAATCAAATACTGTAAGAAATTAAATGCTAATTACTAACGCGATAGGTATTTTATAACAGCAAATTTTTGAATACGCTAAGAAATGTGGAGACGATAAATTCGATTTATTAGTATGATTTTTGAAAATACTTCGCTCCTAAAGGGCTGATTGTGTGAATAAATATCATAATTCTGATTTTATTGTCTTGTCTATTCTACTTTTAGGCCTAGAAGTTGATTCGCTGTAACCTAACTTCATGCGGTGCGTACCTACTTTACTTACAATTTTATTCTCCATAATATTTTCTGACAATCGAAGGTATGGCATATCGAGAGCTTGCACGAGCTGGCACCAGTGTCTATGATCCACGAACAATCTATTCTGTTCCAAATGATAATGGAGATATATTTAAAAATAATTTTTATCTGTGTTCATTGATTCCCTTTAATGTCATTGCATTAATTAACGATTTAAAACTAGTGTGCTAAAAAAGAAACTCTTATAACGCTGTTCATTAATAGCTTTTTATATCTTGTGTCTACTTACCACTCTAACTAACGGACCGCAAACATTTTCTGACATATCTTCAGAGAACCGCACTCAGCGCTAGAAAGCAATTTGAAACTCAGAGATTGAATTTCCAATTGTGTATTGCTATAGAAAACACAAATCGTGAAAGTGACGAGGAATTATTATTTTTTATTGCTTAGATTGGTGGAGCTCACAGCCCACCTGGTGTTAAATGGTTACTGGAGCAGCTACAACGTAAATGCGCCACCAACCTTGAGGTATAAGTTCTAAGATCTCAAGTATATTTACAACGGCTGCTTCACCCTTCAAACCGAAATGCATTACTGCTTCACGGCAGAAATAGGCAGGGTAGTGGTACCCACCAGCGCGGACTCACAAGAGGTCCTACCACCAGTAATTACGCAAATTATAATTTTGCGGGTTTGATTTTTATTATACGACTGGCGACCCGTCTTCGCTTCGCTTCGGAAACATTAAATTTTAGTATTGATAGGCGAAGCCCGCCATGTTGCGCGCGGTACGACAATAGCTGCGGGTGACGCCGCGGGTCGAAACTAGTCTAAGAAAGTAGCCTAAGTTACTCCTTATATCATCAGCTACCTATTAGTGAAAGTCTAGTCAAAATCGGTCCAGCCGCTCCAGAGATTAGCCGGAACAAACAGACAGACAGACACACAGACAAAAATTGTAAAAAATGTTATTTTGGTGTATGTACCATATATATAGTTATATTCATAATATGCATGTAGTAAAAAGCTGTTATTTCAATACTACAAACATACACTCTAATTTTATTTATATGTATAGATGTTATTCCTTTGCCGTGGAAGTCAATCGTGAACAATTGTTGACTACGTATTTCATTAGAAAATTTGATACCCAGCTGTGGGATTTCGATGCAGAGCCTGCGGGATTCGAATACCGTTGCATCGCTAGATACGAATGCACAGGACGTCTTATCCTTTAGGCCACGACGACGACAGCTGCTATGCTGAAATGTGACTGGGAAAAACATGTTCGACGCATATGTGATCGAATTTGAAATAATAATCATAATCGTGAATCCCACAAATCAAACATCGACGACACGAAAGACCCAGAATTTGCGGAGATTATACCTAGTATTCGCATAATATAGCAGATATCACAAAATAGTGTAGTATGGATAAACGCAGTCCTTAGATATTCATGGACTTATCAAAATACTACTAATGTTAATAATTAATCAGGCAATTATAATATTGATAAAATAATATAAAACACTAAACAAGAATTACAATATAGTTATTATTCTCTATGGTACACCGAAATAATATAAAAATTAGGTTGTTTGGAAGAGATCGCTCTTAACGCTTTTTTTGTATTATGTATAATGTTTTGCATTTATATTTATTTTAGTGTACAATAAAGCATATTCTCTATCTCTTTCTCTGCAACAAACTATAGTTGTTTTTTTTTCTAATCATATTTTTAAGAACAATATTATACGATTAATATTTTATTATTGACACTTAATTACTATTCATTGTTTCTTTATTATACCAAAATTTGTTCAATTAATGCAGATAATTGATGTACAAAATTCGAGTAAATACCTAAAACTCATCATTGAAATTCTACCGAGTGACGATCCATACCTAGTCTGAGCTTCCTCGTGACGCAATTAATATATTATATTTGACGCAAAATGATTTTCAACGTTTTCTTAAAGCGACTTGTTCGTCGGTTAAGTTCATGTGTAATTTTGTGTATGTGTTTATTTAGGCTGGGGTTACACGTGCGTTATTTTAATAATGAATAAAGCACTCAATTCATGTTATTGAGCGGCTTTTTAGGTATAAATATACCAAATCCTGACCAAATAACCACCTTAACTGGGCTGGCAGTCGCAATCGCTCTACGAGAAGCTGAGGACCGGACGAGGTGGAAACAGGCCACGGTCAAGTTTCAAGGACACGACCTTCAGTAATGAAGAAAGCGATGAAGAACAAGAAGAAAGAATACCAAATTCTCAGGTAAAGAGTAAAAAACTATTGCCTATAACCATACTTGTAACTATACTGAGACCTTAGAACGCATATCTCAAGATGGGTGGCGGCATTTACGTTGTAAATGTCTATGGGCTCCGGTAGCCGCTTAACACCAGGTGGGCTGTGAGCTCGTCCACCCATCTATGCAATAAACAATAAAAAAAACTATAAGAGTTTCACTATAATATCACGGATCACGGGTAAAAATAATTGTTGGGAAATTATTACGAGAAATAGAAAAACAGAAGAGGTTTTATGTCGAGTAGATCTTGGCTAATCCACCGAATGAATATGCTTCGGTAAATTGTATTATATTTCATACGATTTGTTGGTTTTGTTTGAATTTATTGCTGAAGCAGGAATTGCCAACTCATTTTTATATTTTAGGGAAAAAATGCATCGCACACAATACGACTCAGCATAGCTTTCGCGAGAAAACTAGAGCGTAAAGCTTATGTATTTTATTCAGCGAATTTCACAAATGTTCCACTGTAAATAAACTAAGAATTTTTATACGAAATGTAATATAATTAATTCGTTTCTAGTTCTGTTTAGTTTTCATTCTAGAACCTATGAAGGTTCTGAAATAAGCTAAAATTATTCAGTAAATTGAGTTTGACGACTGAAATGATCTTAATGTAAAAGAAAATTAGATGAAGCGTCGAAATTGTTTTAGCAGATATCTCAATAGCTTCGATGCTTAACAAGAAATAAAACTGTCGAAAATTCAGTAGACACGAAACAATTTTCATTAGCGTAATACGTGACTGCATTGTCAAGTACGGACACGGGCCCCTAGTGAGTGCGCCATCGTTAAAGTAAAAACTTTTCCATTATATTCTTAGAAAATGTTGAGTATTCATGACGCGATCTCAAAAAAAAAAACGTGATAATTTTTATATAATTATACGCAACGAGCGTGTAAATTTTCAAATTTTTTTGTAACTTAAAGATATAGATTTAGTACGGAAAATAAATTTAAGGTCCAAATTTTATTAACATTTTCGAAGGAATTGGAGGGAACTTTTACTGGTGGTAGGACCTCTTGTGAGTCAGCAAGGGTAGAAACCACCATTCTGCCTATTTCTGCCGTCAAGCAGTAATGCGTTTCGGTTTGAAGGGTAGGGCAGCCGTTGTAACTATACTTGAGACCTTAGAACTTATATCTCAAGGTGGGTGGCGCATTTACGTTGTGGATGTCTATGGGCTCTAGTAACCACTTAACACCAGGTGGGTTGTCAGCTCGTCCCTCCATCTAAGCTATAAAAAAAAGAACTCTATATACGACAAATGCTTATTCTCGTATGTGTGTTTACCTCTTCTAAACTCACAATGATATTACACGTGCTCTTACTCTTTTCAATAGTCTATAAAAGACAGAACATTACGGGCTATGGTATTATATGTATATGTACATATATCTCAGAGACATCGCCAGGGGAATATGAAACCTGTTACTAATTCCTGAGATCTACTTTCCAAAGCACTATCAAATAAATTAATTCCCTAAAACTATGTATCTATCTATAATAAACATATTTCATTATTATTTCACACGAGAGCGTAAGTAGATGTAGATAGTGATTAATTCATTAAAACTTCAAGAGAATTTGGCTCTTTGTCGGCTAAATTGACTGCGAAATTAGTTATAATTTTCTTTATGAAACTATCCATTGTCATCACTTTGATTACTTGATCCAGGTTCTGGCGATTACGGTTTTAATGGCAGTAAAGTCTCTCTCTAGAGAACGTTCAAGCATTAGGTCGCATAGCTAATTTAATCAGAAAATTAATAGTGGGCCTGGGAAAGTTATTAGTCATGGTTTCATGTTAATTAAAAAAAAACGAAATTGGCTTATTACCTACTTTATGAATATGATTCATTTAATGTACCGAAAAGGAGTGCTATAAATATGTCAATATAATTGCAATCGGGAATAATTTGATGGTGAAACTGATCAAAATTCTTCTATACTCAGTAATATTGAACCTATAATAAAACGGAAATGTAGTTTCTAGTATTCAAATACGTTCGTTTAAACTCAACTTTACTAACTAAACGACTCATGTGTCGTGTGTGTAACGCGTACATTCATAAGCCCACTGAGTTTCTCGCTGGATCTTCGCAGTGGGTCGCGATTCCGATCGCTGGTAGATTTTGAGAGGCACTATTCTTGCTAGAGTTTTCTATTTTTTACTGGTGGTAGGACCTCTTGAGAGTCCACGCGGGTAACTACCACCACCCTGCTTATTTCTGCCGTGAAGCAGTAGCATTTACGTTGTAGATGTCTATGGGCTCCAGTAACCACTTAACACCAGGTGGGCTGTGAGCTGGTCCACCAATCTAGGCAAAAAAAAAGCAAATTCTCTCAGGTTGAGCCCGTAAGCACACCTACCTCGAATAGCCTCTTAGACTACCAGCGAATTGGTAGGTAGGTAGATAGGTAGGGGAAAAAATATAGCCATAAAATTTGAGAAATACATACAAACAAACGCAATTTATTTCTAAGTAAATAAAGAAGTAGATATAACGATATTATTTAGCGATTCGTAATAATAAACATATTTGTACGAAATATCAACAAGTAAAGACGAGGAAGACGTAACGTAAAATTAATTAAGCCAAAGTACTCTCTCTCTCTCTCTACAGATCGGGCAACTAGAGAACAAAAACAAGACCCCGGAGCGCTTATTGTTACAAGCCGTTTATTATACACAGTTATCTTTACTTTGTGTTAATTTTGTTTTACGGTTTAAGACTCAATGTTATTTATTTGATCACGATAATTTATCGTTTTAAAATAAAGTAAACATGAATGTCATGCAGGTGGCTGGTAATGAAGTCGTGAAACAAATCAAACGCATCTATAACATACACGCTAGTTGCAAGTGGTTTGCAACTCTGAAAGTGTCGTTTGAATTCTGATTATAAATTCGTATTACCACAGTTTGGGAAACAGAGATCGTTTTTACTGATGGTGGGGCGTGTGTAAGCTCAAACGGGCAGGCCGTGTCCATCAGTCAGTAAGTATCTACAGTCGGCATCATCGCGCCACTTTGAGAAGGCGGCACGACATGAGAACCCTCTTGTCGTGGCCGCTGGAAATTACATACCCTATTATGTAGAGGACCGAACGGTAAACAGTGGACATCGCCCAAAACACGTCATTACCGGTTCTCCCGATCCATTAACAGTGCTTTTAGGTACCACAAGCACCGGTCACCGTCCTAGTCGAACCCGTCACTTGCGACGAAGGGCTCGGCGAGCGAATTAACTCATAGACACGTGGGTCGTGTTTCCGATCTGGTGGTAGATTCTGCGAAGCACTGCTCTTGCTAGGGTCAGTGTTAGCATCACTCAGGTTTGAGCCCCTTAAGCTCACCTACACGTTAGGGCGAAGCTGATATAGCCTCTCAAGGTCATCAGCATAGGTAGTAAAAAAACAAAAAAAAGGTCGTGCCCGTTTTTGTCACGAAATTCTCAAGGCGTTCCCATTTTTAGGGAAAAAAGGAAAGGAAAAATGTCATTGTACTGTATGCATTTATATTGTGATATCTGTGAATTCTAATAATAATTTAACACCAAGCTAGCCATGAAACTCTCCAAAGTCAATGAAATACAAACAAAAAATCAGTCTGAAACCATCGATTTATAGTGACCATGAAATTTGATATCCTGAAACGTAACTACTAAATTGTTCGTGATTTATGGTATTCGTGAATTGGTTTTAAAAACATCGCACATACTTTTGTAATTGAAAAGGTCAGTGGCCGATGCGGAATTCTCTCTTGATCGAGTCTCGGGAACGATCGCAAATAAGTACCTATCACTGTACACCAATGATTGAATTGCGAATTCGTCACCTGCAATTTCTATTCAGCTCCTCTATCCCGTAATGTGTCGTATGATAATCTATCATAGCTGTATAAACCTGAGAATCTAATGCGAGACATCTGGATATCTAGCACAAATCCCTGCACGCAATATTGATATTAATTGGACGACTCAGAAACCTACCATCTGGGAATTCAATAACAGATTAATAAAGGTCTTTTTTGATTGGACGAATTCCCTTTGTGAGTTCCGGAGATACGCGTTTCTAATAAATCCAAATCACCGGGTATTAAAGGTTTTTTTACGGTTTCTTTTGATTCTTTTGTCATGGTTGCCTAGCACAACTTTGAATTAGTAAAAGTTTGTTTTCTGTCACTAGGCTTTTAGATTGACGAAAATTTTTTGTGTGATTTGAATTTGACGCATCTATAGTGTATTTTTAGATTTTTGTTTTCTTAATTTTGCATATTTTTTATTTCTACCATAGGATTCTAAACCACCTTAAAGAATGACTTGCAATTGAATGCATTAAATCCGCTTCTGTACCGCCTGTATGCAAAAAATGATCAATACAAAATAAAATAAAAAATATTTTTCAGTTTTATTGTAATGATATGAATGTGGTCCCGATATAAATTTTGTGATCAGAATTCTTCTCAACATTACGAGCAGCTGTTTCTTAAAACATCCAACAACATAAAAGCTCTGCTTTTTATTTTTATTAGCAATTAAACAATTAACCCGTCGAGGCGAACAAAAGGGCTTCCCTGCTGCGTCGAGCGAAATATTATACTCGTTGAAGGCGTATTGTGGTAAATTTTAGGGTTTGTTCATAGGCATAAAGATGAAAGCTTTTAGACTCGAATAAACACTGCGATTCTATTCAAAACGAGGAAGTCTCTCAGCTGGTTAGCTAAGTAAATTAGGCCGTGTTTTTAGTATATACATAATTCAGAAATGCTTCGGAGTATCCTTTTTCAACACCCGTTTATTAGTCTAGTAGGTATGTATATACATATTATATAACTACATATATGGTATATGTAATGAAATCTTTGAAAGTAATTTAAAACGACTTCAAGACGTCCGATTAACTTAAAAAACTTGCATACGTATGAAGAACCCATGACTACGCAATGATTTTATAACTTTGTTTTCTTTGAATGGAGGATTACTTAAGTCTCGGCGACTTTCCCTATTTCATCAAGACAGGTAGGCGAGCCAAGGCTCAGCCAGGAGAGTGGGGGTTTGCTAACAGCTGCACGAGCGACTCCGAAGGAGACTTGAGAACACAAGGGCAGCTGATTCGCGAATGAATTTACTACAGGATCGGAATGGCGACCCGCTGAGAAGATCCGATGAGAAACTCAGTGGGCTGTATCTGTTGGCTAATTTACTCGCCGAGACCTTCGACGCAAGCGACGGGTTCGACGAGAACGATGACCAGTGCTTGGGGTACCTAAAAGCACCGTTAGTAGTTCGGGAGGATCCGAAATGACGTGTTTTGGGCGACGTCGACTGTTCAACCATTTAGTCCGCAGGATCGGCTTTGTAGTTTCCGGCGGCCACGATGAGAGGATTCTCATGTCGTGCCGCTGTATGGGTAAGGCTGCACGTCAAGCTCTGTGCCGAGTTTCATGAGTAAGGTTTAACTTCGCTCTAATATCCAGACCGGTATCAGCGGGATAAAAAAGTGAAATTGATGTTAGTTCGGTTTCCTATTTAGGCGTGTTTTTTAGTTTTTGAACTAAATATGTTATTCATTACGGAGTAAGGCTAACTTTGTGATAAATAATTTTAGTCAACATTATTCCAAATAACAATAACCAATTTTAGTTACATTAACGGTGAATTATCAAGGCGTTACCGTCTTAAGGTTTATAGGACGTATAATTAATGAACTGTATAATGTAGCGTATTAAACATTGTTTATTATAATGTTATTATTATTATATTGCCTTCTTTTTTTATACACGACTTGAACATAGTCATTCCCAATAACCGGGAAACCCTGTGTTCATCAATAATGCGTTTCCAATATCATTTTTGCCATATCTAGAAACCAACTCTAGAACTTTCTCCCCTCCTTTGTGTTGAGTGTCTTGAGTGGTGTGACACATACTTATTGAAACGATGTTTGAAAATATTCATTTCCTAGTCGGAAACCCTTTTTTTCCTACCTAAGCTGATGGTCTAGAGTCTCTAGAGATAACATGTCAGCGTCACCGGGCTAGTAGGTGAGCACACGGGGTTCAAACCTGACGTTGTTGCTAACACGAACCCTAGCTAGAGCCGTGCTTCGCAGAATCTACTACCGGATGGGAAACGCGATCCACTGAGAAGATCCGGCGAGATACTCAGTGGGCTGTGTCTGTGGGTTAATTTACTCGTCAAGCCCTTCGTAACAACGACGAGTTCGACGAGAACGATACCGGTCGGCAGCCATTGGGCTCTATTGCCTCTGGCATAGCTAATGTTCATTGGTGACGACAACTCACCATCAGATGAGTGGACCAGTCCATGAGACTTATGAAAAATACAACACAAAACTTATGTTTGCGTAATCACTGTTTCTAAGGAGTACCGTGAGTCAGCATAATTATTACAGCCCACTGAGTTTCTCGCCGGATCTTCTCAGTGGGTCGCGATTCCGATCCGGTGGTAGACTCTGCGAAGCACTGCTCTTGCTAGGGCTAGTGTTAGCAAATTCTCTCAGGTTGAGTCCGTGAGCTCACCTACCCATTCGGGCGCAGCTGGGATACCCGCTTAGCTACGAGCGAATAGGTAGGGATTTTTTTTTACTTACATTCCTGCTTATTTCGGCTCCAAAGCAATCATGTGTTTAGGTTTAAAGGTAATAAATACAACTACTAAATTATGGCTTTGAACACTTTCTTCTCTCACGATAAAAAAAATCCCTAAGTCAAAACAGCTTAGTACACAGACTCCTGGAAAATCAGCTGTAAATAAAATACAATGACTTTTTATCATTTATTTAATAAAAATCTCTTTTGACTTGAACACGTTCACTAAAATACAGACAATCAAAGAAAATTATTAATAATAACATTGAGATTACAACCAGTCCAGCTTACAACGATTAGTTACAAGACCTCACTATTGACCGATTTTACAAAAACAATTTACATTAAAACTACTTATTTACAATTTCATTTTGCCTTTACATTTGCTTGAAATGATTGATGAATGAATACACTGAATGCTGAACTTTTCGATTTGATTACGTGAAGGATTTATGTTTTGCAAGAGAAATTCAAAGCTTTTCGAATTCATTACCATATGACAGTTTCATATGTTAATGAATTAGTTAGTTGCGTTGTTGTAAAAAAAACGAATCATCCGGTGAGCTTGCAAACTGAGATGTTTCATAAAAACTACGATTTATTTATTTAAAAAAAATTCGAACACTCGCTAAGTGATTTTTTTTTTTAAATATTTACATAAATAACCATGTAAATGTGCACCGTTTTTTTTTTGAAAAGATTATTTACATCATATACAATTAACCTAAAAAGTATTTAACAACGACATCAAAGAGATAAATAGGTTGTATTATTACTTTAGACAATCTAATACACAAATAAGAAATTAGGCGTGAACTTGTTTGATTATCGAAAGCACCGCTGTTATAAGAATTTAATTTCTTACAATAATTTGGCTTTGTGTAGACAATTTTTAAACATGTATTCATTTAAGTAACAAAAAAATTTCTAAAATGGCAGTTTCCGTTTTATATTTTACAAAATCCGATCGACTGTCAGCCTTCTCGAACCCTATTCTACTAAAAATTGATAAGTTATAACAACGTATTCTTTACGTTTCTATGAAACGATCGTTCGTAACAAAATTATTAGGCTTTTCTATCACTTCGACGTATACACTCATTGCATGTTAAAAGTTTTACTGGCTATATATAACATACACGACACACAATACATTTATCAATCCGACAGTTTGTCTTTCAGACTCGCCGTTGCCTATTTATAAATGTAATATTGGAATGTTGGTACTTTATAATTTTTTTTTTTAAATTCCATAGTCCGATACGCGCTGTTCACAGAGAAGGCTCACTGTTTACTGATGGACCTTCGTGTCGAGGAGAACCTCTGAGGAGTTCGATAACGGAATGACGAGGGGGACAGTCCCCTCAGCTCTGTGCTACGGAATCCAGCGGCACCACCAGTTTTCCGTTGGAGTAGCTGGAACAAAGGAAAAATTTGAAACGAAAAGAATTTTCCGCGTGCCAGTATTTCGTCGACCGTTCGTTTTTTGAAGGTTTTATGAAAGTTTTTATACAATTCGCGGAGATTAATGTTTGTTGTAAGTAATAAGAAGTTATTAACCTGTACGGGATAGTGGCTGTTCTGGATTTAGGTCTGCTTGGCCTACACGCTTCATCTGCAACCAAGACAATTTTGTTGTGAAAGTAATTTTCGAAAACTATATTCATATAGTTTGTACCCTACAGTTATGGCTTAATTAAGTAATATTCTACGCTATTGTCTCGGTTCTTGGAGAACAATAAGTAGAAGTTAGAAGTAATATCTGCGATACCTTAATGAGAGAACTTCGTATCGACTTTGTTAATCGTTTCTGACCGCAGAAACTTGTATTTTCCGCCTATATTCCTGCGATCTTTCCGCAAAGTAATATAATGAACAAAAATAAATAAAAGTGAAACGGAAATTTGTGAATGGACGCGCTCAGTGTCGATTTCACTATCGGAATAAAATAATACAGTAAAGAAAAAAAATTTAAACGAACTGATGTATGTTTTTCGTTTTCGAACTTTCTGCTGAGAGACCAGCGTGAAACCCTTACCGATAGTGCGGCTAACATCGTTGTGAGAGGCACGCATCGCATTTGACGGGCTCGGTCCGCCGCCTGCCCTGTGAGCCCTGCGAGCCGGACTTACGCCGGAAAGTGTACCTAACGAGCAGACCTGCAATGCAAAACGCGCCACCGTTAACAAAAACAAATAAACAAACCAAAATGAAAACAACAAACATCGAACCACGCGCGCGTCCATCTGAAAAATGCCTATGGCCAGTCGAAAGCGGGCGAAAAAAAAAAAAAAAGAAATGATGCTCTCAGGGTTTTCATGACTTGATACCGCTCGGATTCATTCACGTTTTATGTGAGAATGGAACGCTATTTTGTACGGAAAATATATTTTGCGAACAGTGTGAGAGATGACACAGTCTAAATGGCGTAATTTCGAGAATATGAATGTTTTTTTTTTTGTGTTTGTGAAAGTAAAAAGTTAACCTTTATGCAATTTTTAATACGTTTTGCCCTAATGTTTATTTGTGGTTTAATGCAACAATAGCTGTATTTTGAAATGCTGCATTAGCGTAATAAATTCAATCATGAAGTCTCCATGCAATAACTCACCCGTGAGGCCTGCTTTGTTAATGCTATTCGAGCTGGAGAACCCAGATATTTTCTTCCAGGATTTTTTATTCCAAAATCCACTGGCTTTTGCATCCCCACAACTTGAGCTCCTAGGAGATTGCGAATCCCTTGGAAATCGTACACCACATTCTTCGGCACTCAGTATCTTCACACCTGCAGTGCGTGTCCCGTATGCCACAGCAGGTAAATGCGGTACCGAGCCTGTTGGCTTACGACGAAGGCTGCCCACATAGCTTGCACCGCTACTACTCCCACTAAAACCGCTATCTAAATCCGGAGGATTACAACTGGCCGGTGATAGTAGCTCGTCCGTTGGGCCCACTCTTAGTAATTCTTCAATATTGTCTCTATCTTCTGCACGTTCTGAGTCAGGCGATTCACATTCAGGCATCAACATGGCTTCGACACTTAGATTCAGTTCGCCTAAAATTCGCTTATGCCTTGACTCTACGCGGCGGACCTCTTCTTCAACCACGCTTCTGTCCAGCGATACTAGCGACTGCCTAGGAACGTAGCGATGTTTTGGGCAAGTTCTCGTACCATCAGTAATTTCTTCGTAGATATTTTCTTCCGTTCCATATCTTGTGACATAATTGTGACGAGAGGTTCTTTCCCGTGGAACTGCACCACGTCCTCGTTGTCGATTTGCTTTTCTTGAAGACGACGGCATCGATAAATGGTGGTCGTAGTAAGCATATGAATAATCAATCGGCTCAAATCGCTCCATAGTAGCGGTGATGTTGCTGCGATCCCACGTCTGCGGTGGCGGTTCTCTTGACAAGTTAACTGCTGCAAGTCTGGCCGGTAAGATTTCGTCAAGGTCGCGTGCGCATCGTTCATCCAAAGAATGAGCACCGTCGTCTTCTTCTCGTCTGTGCTTCCTATGCGTTCGACGAGGTTGTTGTGTTTTACTATGACCCCGGTCAAAATCGTTAATATGTCCATGACTGTAATCAGGAGTTCGACTTCGATTATAATCTAGGGTCCTATGTTTACAGTCGAGTGTATGATGATAATCAGGTGTACGCCTGAGAGTATAGTTACAGTTCCCTTCGTAATCTGATCTGTCGTATGAAGGACTGTCTTCTGCGTTACTCGTGTGTGGATGAGGGCAGTCTGCCGCTATGCCCGATTCAGAAGAGGGATAGTCGTGAACCTCGGCAGTAGTTAGGACGTGATCATCAGGCCGTGCAGGTTCAGATGCAGCGTGGCGATGGAGGGGACGTGGACGCGTCGTTTCGCGACAGCTGGCGAAGTTTCTTTGCAGGGATGGCTGGTGCGGGTATCGACCGCATCGAGTGTCGAACACCGCCTCCCCGGGATCCTCGGGGCTCGGCGGCGCACTGCGTGATTCCATGGCTCATCCTCTCATCACCAATATGTACCTGTAAAAGACAATAAGACGTTTTTTTAAAATTCTAAGAATGTATAAAACGTACGTTTAATGAAATAGGCGACGCGGGTGGCGTAACTCAGCCGAGGGCAATGAATCCGAAATTACACGCTCCTTGATAAGGGTAGGGTAAGTGACGATGAACACAGTAGCCGACGTCGATATATCATCATCAGTCGCAGAGTAATAAATAAATCGAGGACTTTGCACACAATGTTTACTTCCCGACCTTCATTATAAAATATTTATGTGCAACTGCGTCTCGTGGCTCTGTTAAAATGAAAGACGATCATGGAAAAGTAAAACAAAAAACTGCCGAAAGAATGTAATCGATTTTTTTAGCAAATACATACTGCTTTATCGCTTCTCGAATAAAAATGTTCATCTGAATAAACCACAAATAAAGCTGAAACAGAACACACATTACGCCCTCATACATGAATGTATCAAACGCAAGCCCATGCCGGGGAAGATTATGAAAATGCGTTATTCATCAATTTCGGCTATCATAACGAAATACGGCTATCAGCATTTTTATTGCGTTTTCCTTGAAAGTTATTGCGCGAATTCCAGACAAATTTATTGCGATAACGATAAGTGCCCGTGAACTAGTGTCGCAAGGGCGTCGCTGCTACTACGGCCGTTGCCATGGGAACGGGTCCCCGCGGTTTATCGTGGCTTCCGGCCGATATTCCTTGCATCTAAATCATCATCAGCGCTGGGAAGCGCCTCGTAAAGCGCCCGTTGACCGTCCGGCGGTGGCAATCATTTGTTATGCCCGCTAAAGTGCGCTTTGGGATTACTAGACCCTACACGGGATCGACCTCGGTAATGATATTTTACGTTCGGTGTCAGGCTTGTTTATTCTTTAATTTTATTTAGTTTTGAAATGAAAATGGAAATTGACGACGCGGGTCAATCGCCACTGTGGTCTGATAAAATTTAGAAAACAGTTAAGTAAGCAATAATTGTATCTACCACAGCATTCGGAATTGTAAATTAGTGCTATATGAGATATTGATATTTTGAGTTTTATGAATATTTTACAACTGACATTTTGTGATTTTATTAATTAAAATATAATTGTATTTTTTTAGATAACCTAAACGGTAATCTATATATATAAAAATGAATTGCTGTTCGTTAGACTCGCTAAAACTCGAGAACGGCTGGACCGATTGGCTAATTTTGGTCTTGAATTATTTGTGGAAGTCTAGAGTAGGTTTAAAAGGTAGATAAATATGAATGCTCGAAATTATTATAAATAAAAATAACAATTTTGTTTATCCCTTGATGTGTCCTCCGTCGGACGGATTCCTTTTGTTTGTTTTAAGTTTATTTTATACAAAAGTCTTTAGGTCTTTTATTTATCGATTGAGGCACTACGAAGTCTGCCGGGTCAGCTAGTTCTATATAAAAATGGATACTCTGAGAATACTATAAAATAAATTCGAACTGTAGAATAGAGTTTCGATTTTCTACCATTTTATCATAAAACACGTCGGATGTGTTCAACTTTTTTCTCCCCCTTGTAAAGGTCCCCCATCGCAAACGAACGAATATATTACGCAATACGAGGGTTAAAATCATGCAACATTCTTAATGGCGTCGTAATTGCAATGAAATTTATTTTTAACAAATTGTACTTCGTTCCGTGACGCCCAGCACAATTCCGAGATATACTCGTATACCTACTACTGACAAGAACGATTCAGTCATTAGGGAATCTTAAGCCACGTCTAAATAAAAAGAATAATAAGCTGTAGGCTTTTAGGCCTAGGGGTAGAGGTCCCAAACGATGGTCGGACCAAATAGCGGTGGAACTGAGGGTACCTGTCAGCGACGCACTCCACCAAGCTACAAAACGGGATCGATGGAGACAGCTGGTTGATGGAATCGGACGGAGTCACGATCCTCAACAGTGTGGGAGCGATCGAAGAGAGAGAGAGAGAAGCTTTTAGACTGCTAAAATACTACAAGACCTCGTGTGAGTCCGCACGTGTAGGAACCACACCGCCTATTTGTGCCGTGAAGCAGTAATGCGTTTCGGTTTGAAGGGCGGGGCAGCCGTTGTAGCTATATTGAGACCTTAGAACTTATATCTCAAGCTGGATGGCGCATTTACGTTGTAGATGTCTATGGGCTCCAGTAACCACTTAACACCAGGAGGGCTGTGAGCTCGTCCACCCATTTAAGCAAAAAAAAAAGAATCTAAAAGTTGTATGTTTAATGTAGGCCTAAAAACATGTGAGAGATGATCCACGTGTTTCAGCCGACCGTAAGCTGATCTGCCTATTTTAGATAATAGAAAAATATATGTGCATTGAATATTTGTACACAAATTGTGTCTAGTAACCTAAAATTAACTTTATCTTGATGAGTTTCACATCGTGTATCCCTACAATTTTGCGCCATTAAAAACAATCACTTAATACTTAAATAATAAGTGAATTCATTTCCTATGCACCCCACATTAAGCCTTATTATACATGTACCTAATAGTTTCTTTTTTCGGACACAATATGTTGTCTGCGATAACGTGTAACAAAATTACTGTTCCGTTGCTTGTGTTCTTAACATGCATACCTAACTGAACAATAACTATAGGTGTCGCTGAGCGGAACTCATTTGACAATTTACGGGACAGAAATAACTTTGACTAAATTGTCTGAGAAATAAAATTAGAAATTTCTTTAATAACATTTTGACCGTAACGCATCATTTATGAATTTGAATGTTATATGAGTTATAATAATTATAGTCTGCAACCTCTTGAAAGAGAGCTACGAATAAATACACTCGAACTAAAGCCATGTTCAGAATGGAGAGAATGTTACGGCCCAAAGTTTGTGATTTATTTATTTCTATTGCTCTTAAAGACTCTCAGCTAGTGGCCATATGAGACATTTGCGTGAGATACCCCCTAGCTATTATACGCTTAATTTTGGCTTAAAAAATTGCATCGGATCATTCTCTGATTATGCTAGGGCCCGCCGTCGCACAAGCGCTCTATCAGCTCTATCTATCATCGACAAAGCCAGGTAGACAAGGGGGCGCTAGTTTACGCTAACTACTCCATCTCTATCCTACGTGATCATGGCATATTTGACAATCTGCTATCGGGTGACCTAGCACACATACCGCTGCTATATTCGAGTCAGTCTGTCGGCTCTAGTTTCCTATTGTTGCGGTTTCCGTGTAGGATATGAATCCAATATAAGGACTATCGGGGGCTACATTTAACTTACAAAATATCGAGTTTTTACCGTATCTCTCAATAGAAGTTGGTAAGACCAGGGCTGCCATTACAGTGAATGTTCTGGAGTTTTTAAAATAGACGAAAAATAACTAATTAGCATTCATATATGTGCACAGCAAGGGTCTTATTGTGGTCTGTCTGAGTGTATAGGTGGCCGAAGCGAATGAATGCTCGTCACGTTTGTAAGTCCCGAGTGACCTACGATCGCTTGATGTGATTTTGTAATAATTCGTCGTCGCCTTCACACTTTGGCTTCGTTACGAGACAGTAATTGTTTTCGATTGCGTGCGTTGATATTTTGTTGACTATTAATACGGTGGGAATTTTGAATGTTATGATGACATCGAAATTTATTTTGTTTTTATTGAAGTTGTTGTCGTATATATCGCTTACACACATTGCTAGTCAAATCGTTTGTCAGATGAAAACATTTCTTTATCAATTACTAGTGGACCCGGCGAACTTTGTTCCGCCACACGGTTTATTTCAAACACATCAACCGGTCAACTTCAAGATTCTACTATAATTAACCTTAGAATATATTACGTTTAGCTGTCAGTTGTGTTTTGTTATTCCATATCAGTTGCGTTTTGTTATACCACGTTTTATGTCGCGTCCGACGGGAACGTGAAAAAAAGTATTCTATGTCCTTCTCCTGGTTTTAAGCTCCCTCCTCACCAATTTTCAGCCAAATCAGTTCAGCCGTTCCTGAGTTATAAATAGTGTAACTAACACGACTTTCTTTTATATATATAGATGTATGTATGCATGATTATCGATTAGGTTTTGTCCCGCTCCCATCTGTACCAATAGACGAGGCGACCGTCAGGAGTAAGGGTCAGCTTTGAAATCATTTTTGAAAAGCGCATCAGCTTCCGCAGATACGAATTACTGGTTGACATAAGGTTGATTTTTGCCAGCCAGGCGTGGATATTCACGCAGGCTGTACAATACCCTCAGATTCATTTTTCCAATCCACGAGCACTATGGAAAAGTCGAGTGTATAACCAATTGCATATTCCGTTTCTTGGCGTTATTGAAGATTCGAGAAAACATTAAAAACCACCCAATAATAAGTACTCACGGAATTTGCAGCCTAGGTAGATATTATATCGCGTCGAACATATAACCACAGTGCGCATCAATTGATTATAATATTAAAAAGATGTGTGGTGTCGCGGGACACTGGATAGCAACGAAGTTCCTTATTATAAAAATATTAATTTTAACGTCTATTCGAGGTATAAAGATAGTAAATATTCGGGTATACATTTTTTATTATGATTTTTTATTGATAAAAATAAATAAAAACTAAGTACTTTACAAAGCTATCAACTTTATTTTATTCACAATGATTTATAAAAAATATATAATAAAAATATGTTATTTTTTGTACGTTATTACAAAGTTAAGTCGTACACTGTGTGCATTGCTAGTAAAAATCTTACGTTACGGACGTTTTTTCCCTGTTAGGGTACCCCTCCGCATCGTTCCATAAGGAACTTCGTTCCAAAAATTTTGACAAAAAGAGATTAACTGTTTTGTCTTTGCCTATTTTTACATTAAATGTGTTGCACAATAACTTTTCGTGTTTTAGCATTTATACAATCTAAATACTGTACTTTTGTCACTTGGTGTGTTCTGCCTTTCAATTAAATAATAGTATCGAATAAAAGTACCTATAGCTGTTTGTGTTTCTGTAAAAGCAGTTAGTCGGAAGCCCCGACTCGTTATTGGCGATTTTAATGCGGTAGTAAACGCAAGAACACTAAAGTGGCTTTCAAGAACCTTATTTGAACGTTAGCGGTAACAATATAGTCAATGAAGTTGGCAAAATACACTTACGCTACACAAACTAATTTGTTGTTTATTATTTAAGTTCATTGTTTCTTTTATTATTGTTCGAATTCTTACGATCGATACTTTCGTGACTAGAATATTTTTTGGTATATTTGTGTAGTATTTTTATTAGTTCAGTTTTTTTTTGGAACGAAGTTTCTTATGGTACGATGCGGAGGGGTACCCTAACCGGGAAAAAACGTCCGTAACGTAAGATTTTTATTATTTGTGTGTAGTCTTAGTATGATGGCTATACAGTGTCTAATGTATTGTATTGTATGAACTTAAAAAAATATATATAATAAGGAACTTCGTTACTATCGGGTATCCCACGACACCACACATCTTTTTTTTCGCTACTTACGCTGATAGTATGGATAGGCTATTTCAGTTTCACCCTAATGTGTAGGTGAGCTTACGCGGCTCAAACCTGAACTGTTGCTAGTACTGGCCCCAGCAAGAGCAGTGCTTCGCAGAATCTACCACCGGATCGGAAACGAGACCCACTGAGAATATGCTCAGCTTATTTCACTATCGTCTATAAAGTGATTCTGTTTTACTGAACGAATAACATAGTCGTATATTACAAGCTAGGTATGACGTAAACAATAGAAGCTGAGGAATGCGATTTCCCAGTGATTATAATTCACGCAGTTCGAAGAGCTCGCTAATCAGGCGCGCGAAAAGTTTTAACAGCGTTTGATGTCTCAACCGTAACTCCCCCTGGAAACGAGAACATCAAATTTCTCAAGAGAATCCTCCTCCGGTACCTACTAAGGATTCGTTAAAATTCAGCGAAGCTAAGAACACATTAGAAACGAATAGGCTCGCTCCGTCTTAACAATTATCCCCGAGTTTATACACGTTTTATTGTCGGCATTAGGGATGTGCTTTCCGGTCGGTGTAGCCTCAATATTTTACTAGACTCGGGTATTTGTTCAACGAAATTGAGTACGTAATTGTTATTACGAACTCTCAATTTCAATGTTTATACAGTGTTCTTGCATGATTTAAGTTTGTGTTGTTCGTGTAAACTCGATCCCGTAACTTGTGTACCCAGCGGGGTGTGGTCGCCCACGCATTATTTTTTGTTCTGTTTATATGACCGGGATAACATACGTTTTCGAATCGATGCCTGAGAAATATGATCATAATGCATGTAAACTTTTAATTGAACTCGCTAGGAACGTATAAATCGTAAGGACTTTAAAAGAATTCTTCGAATGTATACGATAAATTAACTGATCTTACATTCCGTCTTAAAGTCGTGTATCCGAATCATTCGCTTTTTTTTATTGCTTTGACGGGTGGACGAGCTGACAGCCCTCCTAGTGTTAAGTGGTTACTGGAGCCCATAGACAAGTTCTAAGGTTTCAAGTGTAGTTACAACGGCTGCCCTACCCTTCAAACCGAAACGCATTACTGCTTCACGGCAGAAATAGGCAGGGTGGTGATACCTACTCGCGCGGATTGCTACTGCAACAATACTTCAAACAGAAATAATTTTCTCAATTAGTTCTAACCTAATTCTGTCGATATCACTCAGCGAACGAAACAATACAATAAAGTACAATTACCCATAACTGAATGACTCATAAAAACTCCGTAGCCATTCGCCGGTTAAATACATATAGAACAGCGTAAAAGGTATCTGGATCGTTTTGTAAATTGCTATTGTTACGAGATTTTCATCGCACGGTGTTGATGTAAAACAGATTCTGTCCCTCGTTACAACGAAACCGAACGATGACTTAGTACGAGATTTTCTAAAGGTGAGAGCGTGACTGTACCTTCTTCGATATTACGTTCCTCTCATAATTTCGAATAGCAAATTCTTGAGGATTTGTGTCGGAACCGTTTTATCTAATAGGGGGACATATTTTTTATGGGTTAACGGATAAATTCTTGATCATAAAATTGTTATTCGTTTGGCGAAAATTTCATTTTTAAGTTATGAACGCGTGAAAATCGTTATTTCAATTGAATTAGTTAAATTGTGATATCTAGAAGCCGACAGACCGGAATGGGAAATGTGTTGTTGTTTTAACGATAAAATACCACTAAACTTGAGAACATTTCTAAGTGAAAATTTGCCGTCAGCTCTAAGGAAACGATCCAGTGAATTGGCTACCAGCCTATAAAACGTAATGTCACATTCATTTGCAATTCAAGAGTCCTCAGCCTATATTATGCCTAATAAAATTTACATATTTAAATTAAACTGAGAAATAACAAGATACCGAAACCGTCACGACTTTAAGATTGTTTGGACATTCGCCTCTACGCACTGCCTTTTTTCTTTTTTGAGAAATGCTTACGTATTTTGATAATTGTATTCGTTACAATATAAATTGCTTTTAAGCCTCTAAGTAGAGATACTTAGCGAGCGTTCTCGTTTAATGTATTATACAAATATTTCAATAGATAAATTGAACGTTTACTAGCTTCATTAAGGTATGATCAAAGTATTTTAATTGAAACAGAGCTAATACAATGTATTAATCGTACAATGCTCTCCGTGTTCAATACAATAACGCGTTTAGGGTGCTGGTGGTGCTGCCCCGCTTTTGTTGCGCATCAGGGATGTTTGCAGACGCGCACATAGATTGTTTTTACGCTACCATGCGTAAGAGGTGTGCATCTCTGGTAAACAGAGTGAGGGCCAGCTTCAACAGTATCCTGAGCATGATCGCAAGCAGGCTGGACTGTATATACATGGGTCGCTGTGGTGCCATCTCCCATGGGATGTTAACACAGTAATTCATTGTGATGTAAATATAACTACTAACATAGGTCTAAGTCTTATTAACAATTTATATGAGTCATGGATACTTGAAATAAAAACATTATTATTATTATTATTATTAATGAAATACTAAATGTCAAATGAATGTTCTTAGTCACGCCCTTGCCTTTAAGGTATTGATCCGTCGCTATATTTGTGTCTCCTAGCCGGGATTCAAGTCCAGCAGACAGACATCGATTTATCTAAGAAATTCCACGATCAAAGAACAACATTATACAATAAGAATCAAACCCACAAACTTTATGACTTTTTATTCAAGTTGTTTAAGGACGGTAAGGCGTGAATCCTGTGGCGGCTGATCATAATCATCATAACCACTCAATACCATGTGGGCTGAGAGATTGTTGTGGTGCCATAAAAAATAGACTTTATTTTTGTATTTGTCAATGTTTAATTATGTATGCCTATAAAGGGTGTCCCAGAAATAATGGATAATCCTGAAACACCCCATAGTAGAGCTATTGGGGACACAAAATAAATAATAATAAAAAATCCTTAGGTATGTAGTACCTAATTTAAAAATAAAGAAAAAATACCAAATTTTATGATTAAAATTTAAGTTCACATTAACTTTTATAATAAATTAACTCTCAATTGATAAAACATTGAAGCATGTCAAAAAAATCCATTTATATGTATTTCTTTTTTATTTATATATTTACTTCAAATTTTGCATCCATATCACATTCATTAACGATAACATTTCATATAGAATACCAAAATTAAATAAAACAATAACTACCTACACTTTCGGAATAAAATAAATAAATAATAATAATAAAACAAAAAATAAAAATTCTTTGTATTACAAAAATTCAAAGCATAAATTTGCCGTGGAGTGTTTATTTAAAAACGGCACAGTCGAAAACACGCTTTACATATCAAAAGCACGATATGTGCTAATGAGAGACCTTTGATACCAATCAGTCTGCAATACGAAAACATACTTCATCCCGCGTGTGTGATAACGGTATTTGTTTGTCACATTCAGGGCGCGCTGAACACGAGTTTGTCCCTTATCACACCATAATGTAACGCGACATGTATTAATAACGCTTTGTAACATTCAATTTTTGCTCGTTCAACTAAATCGCGGCGTAATGGCATAACAATAAAACATCGTTATGAATGTGATTATTTTACGGTGAACTGCCAATTCAATTCCATTTTGAAACATTTTTAGCACCGTTGTGATTTGAAACTAAAATGACTCAAGTCGATATAACGTAAATGACACTCAAAAATCGACACTAAACTAAAGAGAGAAACATGACATGGTGGACACTTTGGAAGATTTTACTTTTACCGTGCGTGAACTATAAACAAGTTATTTTTTTTAAGGCTTCAAGTGCTCTGAAGTCTTTTCGTAATGCTAGATTTTACCCCTTGTAGGTCAATTAAAGAGGATCGAAGAAAATGATTCCGTGTTCGTATTTAATACATAAATAGGTGACGTAAAAGATATTTTCATGTCACATAACAATCGACTCTGGAATGAACTTCCCCCTCAGGATTTTACGAGCGCTTTCGTAATATGTATTTTTTTATATAGTTGTGAAGGAGTCTTTAATCTTTAATTTGTCAACTCATTTGTATTCAATGAATAAAAATGTTTTTTGTTTCTGCCAAATATTTGTTGCAATTACAAAATGGTGTGATGAAGGCCAAGCTTATTGCGATTTCATCTAAATAATAATTATTTGACAGCCCTTTTAAATTTATTTTACGACAAGGTAATCTAATGGTTGACTATAAATATATATACCTATAATACGGAACTAAATTATTTCAATAGATTGTTAATCTAAATTTAAAATATAGTCATTTTCTCTTTAGCCCCTGTGAGGCTAATGATTAATAATTGAAAATAACAGACCTCGAAAATGTAATTTACTTATCTATATTTAGGTTTTAATGATCCTTCTCAGACGGCAGTAGCAATACTCGATAACTTTATTAGTATACGGTGTTATTAATTAACCGAGAATTTTTATCAGTTTACAGCTACGGTTTTTACAGCGGTACCATTCTGGAAATGAGTCAATTTGGGAAGTTTAAAAGTTTACAATCTCAATAAAACTTTTTTAAGGCAAGCAAATAAAAATATACCGAGTTCGAAATCTAATTAGTGCGGTGCAGTCAACGAATCCCGGGTGTTTTTAATGCCAGTAAAAGTTTTAGGGTCAGTGAAGTGGGTGAGATTCGGTCACATCCAATATGGGAGTGTACGGCGACTGTCGTTTTCCTATTTTGCAAGTCACGTGGACTAATGAATCCACTGACGATTCCGTTGGCAGAAACCTTTGTAAATAATTTAATCAATCTGTTTATTCTGGCACGGCACAAATTAAGCGGGCACGCTTCGGAGGTTGATTAAAAAGCCGCAGTCGACAGGTCTTCGAAAGCCTTCGGAAACGTGTGGGCGCGATTGTGTTTTATTGAAACGATACGAAATATTATCTGATCTTATTGGGCACGAAAAAAAAGAAAATTGGGGTTACGTTACCTACTTAAACTAATTTTCCATTGAAATATCATTGCGCCACCTTGACAAGGCGGCATGACATGAGAACCCGTTTGTCGTGGCCGCTGGGAATGACATACCCGATCCTGTAGACCGAATGGTAAATAGTCGACGTCGCCCAAAACACATCATTACGGATCCTTCCGATCCATTAACGGTGCTTTTAGGCACCACAAGCACCGGTCACCGTCCTCGTCGAACCCGTCGCTTGCGACGAAGGGCTCGACAAACAATTAACCCATAGACACAGCCCGCTAAGTTTCTCGTCGGATCTTCTCAGTGGGTCGCGTTTCCGATCCGGTGGTAGATTCTGCGAAGCACCGCTCTTGCTACCGGTCAGTGTTAGCAACACTCCGGTTTGAGCTCCGTGAGCTCACCTACATGCTAGGGCGAAACTGAAATAGCCCCTCAAGGCTATCAGCATAGGCAGGAAAAAAAATTTAAATTGAAATGTTTTTGTTTCTGATTAATGCTCAAGTGAGGTAGTTGATGGTAAACGCAAGTCACGAGGGCAATCGAATAAAAAGCGTAGCGAGTGAAAAATATATGCGGGAGCCGTAGCTTATGCTATAAAAGGATTACTATTTTATGACTTTTACTTTTTGTATAATACGTTGATTCGTTTCAATTTAATGAAAGTATTCTCTTGGGACGTGTAATTATTTATACTGTACTGTTTTACACATACATACATATATTCGTAAGCGTTAGCGTGGTATGGACATGTGATGCGTAGAGAGAAGATGCATGTGTCTAGGAAACGTATGGAAATGGTAGCGCAAGGTAGAGGGGGAAGAGGTCGACCGAAGAAGACATGGATGGAGTGTGTGAATGACGATATGAGAGAGAGATGAGTGAGAAGAAGAAGAAGGGTCGTCGTACCCCCTCACGGGGGCACGGAACGGGCCTCGGGGACAAACCCCACTACCCGGGCTGAAACTCCCTACCACATAGGGCAGGGGTGACGTAGATGCAGGGAGGACTTTGGGGAAGGTACGCTGTTCGCAGCGTGTACGGCTGCATAGCATCGACAAAAAGATATATAAATAAACATAATACGATGGGCTGGTCTGATAACGGCTCGATACCCGTAGAGGAGTCACCCCGGCGCCGGCCACTGTCCTCTGCTTCCTAATTGTATTTTTTTTTTTTTTTTTTTTTTTCCTTACAACTAACTACACAACTAACTAAACTAACTAAAAACTAACTACTCTACTATATACATAAGCCAGGACAACAGTCAGCAACCGTGGGGCCCGCCACCGGCCCCATGCCGCGGCCCCACCTCTACAAACTAGAGGAGGGGCGGCGACACTAGTTTGGCGCTCACCCGCTAAGGGCTCCCCAGAAGGGGAAGACCGTCGCGGGGAGGGACCGATATAATCACTCCCCATAAGGGGGAGTGGTCCACCCAACGGGGGTGGGAAATGGGTCCCCATAAGGGGGCACCCCAACGATGTGGGGGGAAATTACGAGTGTGGACAGCTCAGTCCCATGGGGGCACTCATTATGAGCACTCCCATATCACTCCGATTAAGCCGACTATCTTACCATAGCCGGGGGTTCCAGTAGCTCCCTTGGTAGCGCCAGACCATCAGGTGGTCTAGCGTGCAAGGGAGCTAAATTGTGGAGATGCTCGTGGGGTCCACCGTCAGCCCGCTCGTAAAGATTACGAGCTAGCTTCCGGATGAACTCCTCGAGCGACTCCACATCCAGATCCCGGGCGATTACGGCATTACTGACGTAACGCCCTGCTCCGACTATCGTGCGAAGAGCCAGATTCTGCTGGGCCTGTAACTTCACCCGCGTGACCTGCGGGATGAGGTGATACCAGGCCGCAGCTGCGTACGTGATACGGGAACGGACATACGTCTTATAAATGCCGAGCTTAGTCCTGACCGGCAACCTGGAGGCCAACACCGGCCGCAGGAGGAATCTCGCGTAGCGAGCCGCCGCCAACGCCGACATGGCGTGGGCGGTCATCCTCAAACTCCGGTCGATATCGACCCCCAAGTACCGGACGCTGGATCTAAGCTCGACATTAGCGCCACGGAGACTGAGCTGTCCCGGGACGACTCTTGTGCGGACCGGACCGAAGAGGATAGCCGCGGTCTTCCCCACGTTGACCGCGACCCTCCATCGGTCCAGCCACTGGGGCAGTAAGTCCAATAACCTCTGCATCTTCGAAATGGCCGCAGAGGGGAAGTTGGATGACGCGAAGTAGGCGCTGTCGTCGGCAAACAGCGCCAACTTCACGTCGACTTCCCACGCTTCGAGGGCAACCTCGAAGCGTGGGAATGTCGTTGGTGTAGAGAGCGTAGAGGAATGGTGCCAGGACGCTCCCCTGCGGAACTCCGGCCGTGACTGGGCGCACCGACGACTTGGCGCCCTCGACCGCGACAAGGAAGGATCTTCCCTCCAGGTACGACCCCAGCAGTCGCACGTAGGCGTGCTGGAGGTTCGCGTTCTGCAACAGCTTGTAGATCAGTCCCGCATGCCAGACATTGTCGAAGGCCTTCTCGATGTCGAGAAAGACTGCGGCCGTGTACTGGCGCGCGTTGGACCGATCCGCCAAGTGATGCATAACGCGGACCAATTGCAGCGTTGTCGAGTGACCGCTACGAAACCCGAATTGCTCGGGTCTGAGAAGGATGTGCGGCGACACCCTTCTCAGCAGCAGCCGCTCGAACAACTTGCCCACGTGCGACAGCAGCGTGATCGGACGGTAACTGGAGGGATTTCTCCTGTCCTTGCCGGGTTTGGGCAAGGCGATAACCTTGCCCAATTTCCAAACTCCCGGGAAGTGTCCTGTGGACAGAATGGAGTTGAACAGCCGTGTCATATGACACGACCGTTTCAGGGAAGTGGAAAAAGGCGAGGGAGGGAATACCGTCCTCGCCCGGCGCCTTGCGCCTCTTCATCCGCTTGATGATGAGGCGCAATTCGCTGGGAGTGATGAGATCACCATCTCCCAACGGTGGCACCGGGGAGGAGAGTAGGCTTGCTACGCTCTCTTCCACCGATTGGTGGAATGCGGCCTCTGAGGGTGCAGAGTCATTAGGAGCGAACTGCCGCTCCAGCATTTCGGCCAGGATGTCGGCGCGGGCCTGAGCCGAGAAGCATCGGTTGCCCCTCTCGTCCACGAGTGGACAAGTCGGGGCAGGCCGGTTTGAGAGCTGGCGACAAAGCCGGTGGAGGGATACTGAGGAGGGGTCCTCGCGGGCCTCCTCGATCCTCTCCTGCCAGGCATAGCCCCGAAAGGTGCTAATCTTTGTCGCCAGCTCCGCTTCCAGCTCATTAAGCTCGCGCTTTATCCTGGGACAACGAGTTGTCGCCCAGAGCCTCCTCAAGCCCCTCTTCCGGCGAATAATCGCCTTCAGATGGGCCGGGAGTATACCTCTGGGCCCGCCGCTGGGCACAAGAGTCGTCGCCTGGTCGATCGCTCCCCTGATGGAGTCAACAAGGCGGGTTGCCGCGTCGTCGACCCCATCAGGGGTGTTGGGGTCCTGAATCACGGGAAGGTCGACTAGTCGTCTCTTAAAGAGCTCCCAGTCGACCTTCGGTCGTAGGGGCCAGGTCGCAACCCAGGTGAGCCCCATTCCCAGTGTCACCAGGATAGGGAGATGTGGGGTACCCAGGTCGTAGAGTGCCTCGATCGTTACGGGGCACCGTAGCCCCTTGTGCACACACACATCCAGCACATCGGGCTGATAGCGCGCGGCGGTCGGGATGTGTGTGGGTTCGTCGGGGCCGACCACAGAGTAGTCGCCCCTATCGGCATCTTCTAACAGCCGCCTGCCCACTGCTGAGTTAAGTCGGGAGCCCCACGCGACGTGCTTCGCGTTGAGGTTCCCGACCAGCAGAGCTGGGCGGCTGTCGTGATTCAGGGCCCGTCTTATGTCCTCAGGGTGAAATTCAGGCCCCGGGGGTCTATACGCGGCATAAATCCGCATATCTCCCCCCGAGGTGTGTACCCTCACACCGACTGACCTTGTCGATGTGAAGGACAGCAAATCCAACTGATCATGCACCACGTCCCGCCTGACGAGGGCCGCAGTGCCCCTGAACGGCCGCCCGGCAGGGGTAAGCTCGTCACGCCGGTACATGAAGTAGCTGGGAATCCTGAACGCATCCTGAGGACGTAGCTTGGTCTCGCCCAGGAGCACAACCTCTGGGTTATACTCCCGGGCGAGAACAAGCAGGTCGTTCTTTCGGGACTTTATCCCGTCGGGGTTCCAATAAATGATGCGCAGCTCCTGGCTAGCCATTGAACTGCGCAATCATTCGGTAGAACCCCGACAGGAGCGCCCCGAAGGGACTGGCTCCCGAGGCGATCTCACGGATTACTCCGGAGATCACCTCGGACAATTTCTCCCACAGCGTGAGCAGCCATGCAGCAAAGCCGGCAGGCTGGGAGGCCTGTCGACCGCTGCGGTGCTCGCGCTGAGGGCGGGGGGGAAGGGGGGGCTGGCTGTTCAGATTAAAGTTGTCTTCGGCCAGATGGGCCGATGGCAATGGCAGATTGGAGTTCGATGTTTGGGCAGTAGGGGAGGCCTCGTTGACCTCCATTGTCTCAACGACAATTTGGGATTGTTCGAGAGGTACAGCATCAGTCGCTCTGATGGCTTCCTCTCTCTCTCGTGCTACTTTTTTTTTATCTTTTTTCTTTTGTTTTTTCTTTTTGTTCCTATTACAATTTTTCCGGGTGCAGGACTGCCGGTCGGGCGAGGTGTAGGTGTGACACCAGCGGTAGTGCGACCACGAGGAACGGGAATAGGTTTATTTGTCCGCCGCGGCCGGTTGGCCTGCGCCATCAACGTGGTCGCTGACGGCTCAGCCTCCACTACCACGGCGGACGGAATGGAGTTTCGAGGGGGAGGGGCCGGGGGAAGGGAAGATTTCCCTTTCCCCTTCCCCTTCCCCCTTACTATGGGAAGTACAGCCGGAGGAGCTGCACCCCCGGCTCGAGGCACCGGTGGCGCAGGAGGAGGGACAGTGACTCCCATCATCCTGGCCCGTTTGCGGAAGACCGCACACCGTCTGTCGACGGCGACGTGGTCCTTCCCACAATTGGCGCAGGAGAATGGGCCGTCCCTCGGCCTCGGGCAGTCCGCTACAATGTGCTCTCCGGCACACCTTACGCAGCGGACCGCGCGATGGCAGTTGTAGGATGCGTGTCCGAAGGCCTGGCAGCGATGACACTGCGCGGGCCCTCGGGTTGGACGCCATCCCTCAACTGTCACCCCCGGCAAGTACAACAGTTCGTTGACTGCGTACAAGCGGGCGAGGTCGTCCCTTGAGAGGTGGTCCAGGGCTACGTGAAACACGCAGCCCGGTCGCCCTCTCTGGGACCTGATGCACCTGGCATATCGAGCCGGGAATCCCAGCTCCTTTAGGGCATTGACTATTTCTGCCTCGTCGGTGTCGGCAGGGAGGCCCCGGACCGCCACCTTAGAAGGCATCTCCTCCGCCAGGGCATAACAGTACCATTTAATGGTACCATCCCTGGCAGAGGCCTCCGACAGGTAGGCCTGGACCGCCCTGTACTCCTCGACCGACGTCGGCAGAAATCTAAAACCGGCGCCGAAGGGTCGCGCCGAGGGAGCTCGACCTAAGCGCTCCCTAATGGCCGCCAAATGGCGAGGCCAATTTGGGAGGGCCTCCACCGAGAGATGAGTGAGTGTTGAGATGACGGCTGATAGAAGAGAATGGAAGAGAAAAAATAACTGTGCCGACACCACCTAGTGGGATAAGGTGGAGAAAAAGAAGAAGATACATATATTCGTAAATTAAGTACACGTAAATTAGAATCTCTATTGAGAAACTTTAGCTTCGTACTATTTTCGTCGATTTCGGGAGTTCTATACATAATTTAAACTACTCTTACGTTTTAAGTTAGTGATTATTAATTGTTATTATAATACGTATGTGTGTGAAGAAAAATAGATGGTAGTTGGCACAATATATTATTCTTAATCGTTCTTGATCAGGAAAAGTGTAAAGTATTCTAAGCATCTCAAAAAATATAAATTAATATATAAAACTTAGTATTTATAAAGCGTAGGTATAAATCTAATTATTCTGTTATTTTTTTTTTTTAATATATCTTTAGAATCAGTTTAAATTATTTGAGAAGATATCTCCACCGCCACAGAAGTCCGTTAAAGGTCTCATAGTCCGAAAGCTGATTGTTTTTTCAGGAAAAATAAGTGAATTCTCGAACTCCACGGATGAGTTGCTTGATTATACGAATTCCAGGAAAGTTTTGCATATGCAGCGGCTTCTAATAACTGTGAAATGTGTCTGAACACGTAGGGCTAAGTGGAATGGAATTTCCACAAACATTTTAATACTTAAACATTTCAGTAATTGGTTGAAATATTACTAAAGCAGGTTTTCTGAAGATTTATTTATTATAATAGATTTATTCGGTGTGCCTTAGAAGAAAATTAGATTTTTCTATTCTTTATCTAATTGGCTAAGTAAGGTAATGTTTTTCCATTCAAGACATGTTATATTACGTAATGTATACATATGTAATTATTTATAAAACCTAAGCATTGTGATTATTATTTTTTTAATATAAGGCGTCATTACATTCACCAAGTTATGACAGGATTTTAATATTTCAATATGGTGTTCAAGAAAAAAAAATGAAAATACAATGAATATTTTACCTGGATTATATTATAAATTACATCTATTTTGTGTTTCTATCACTATTTTATTTTCATTTAAAATAGAATCTGGAAAAATCGTAGTGTAGTTAGGACCTACATCCATAGAAATAATTTATTTACAACTTTTAGAAAATTTGTTCTAGTAATTTTCAAAATAAATCGAAGATGTTGTTAATAGAAACTTGTTTCATGATAAAATCCTACTAATATACGCAAAAGTTTGTAAGAATGTATGTATGTACGTTTGTTACTCTTGCACGCAAAAACTACTGAATGGATTTTGATGAAACTTTACAATAAGTTAAACAGATAGAGTGGTAGTACTTATCCACGCGGGCCCATGTGACGCGCTAACAACCAGTAATTACGCAGTTATAATTTCATGGACCTTAATATAGCCAACAAGTGTTACGTTTGTGAGATTTGGCTATGTGTTGTCGGTCTAGAATATCACTACCCCCTTTCTTTCATTGGGTATCGTTGGGTGTTGTAGTAGCCTTTACTGGGTAATGCACAGAAGGGTTCTTCGAGAATGATTCTGATAACCGTACTCGTCGAACTCGGCAAAGAGTTCTACGTGCAATCTACCCCATGCATCAGCTCGCTGAGTTTCTCGCCGGATCTTCTCAGCGAGTCGCTATTCTGATCCAGCAGTACATTCATTCGCAAAGCAGTTTCTCTCGAGTTATAAGGTCTCCTTTGGAGGCGCTCGGGCAGCTGCTAGCAAATCCCAACCCCCTGGCTGAGCATTTGCTCGCCCACCTGTCCAGACGAAACTGGAAAGGCCTCTAGAACACCAGTACTCACTCATTAAAAAAAACCGTCGTACTGCAATCACCAACCGGCATTCTTTGAAATAGGCGTGTGTGTATATATATATATGTATAGGCGGATTGATATAAAGGCGATTCGGCGAGGATTAAGTATTCTATACTAATATTATAAAGAGGAAAGATTTGTTTGTTTGTTTGTTTCGAATAGGCTCCGAAACTACTGGACCGATTTGAAAAATTCTTTTTCCATTAGAAGCCGACATTGTCCCTGATGAACATAGGCTACTTTTTTTTTAATTTTTTTTTTTATTTTTTTGGTTTTTATGTGTGTTTTAATGTTTCCGAAGCGAAGCGAGGGCGGGTCGCTAGTTCTACCATAAAACTCTCATGTGGATGTATTCAGACTTTCAGAGTTCGATCTCATCACAAGTCTCAAGGTCAGTGACGGCTTCACGTTGGGATGTATATAGGCTATATTAACCTCAGTACAGGTAGACCGTGAGCTTGTTCACCCAACTACGCAAGGTAAACATAATTGGAAAGACAAACACGTCTCACAGAATACTTTGGGTTTCGAGTTTCTACGCAACAATACATACTAAATTAAGTTTTAAAAATGGTTATAATTCACATGCTCGGTAACATTGATGTGACATATATTTGTCCATTGTTGCGTTTTTGGTCACACATTCAAATAGTCGAACGAGAAACATGAAAAAAAAATCGGAGAAGAACGTGTCGCTCGGTCACGGTTCAAATTCAAAGTGTAATTTAAAATGAATATTTCAAAAGCTACTCAATTAGTTTCTCTTTTATGTTCTATTAAATGAAAAAAAAAATTGCCTAAAAACTTATATGGTAAGTGATTATTAGAGCCTTTAGAATTTGAATGCTGTCTCCCATCTCCAGAGTCGAGGTCGTGGAGTCGAGGACTTTCAATTGCATTGCGGTTGCCTTAGTCTTCGAGCCGGAACCCATCATAACTGCTTCACGACAGAAATAGGAAGAAAGGTGATGCTCTCGCAATGTCCTTGCCACCGATAAACAGTGTATTGAGGTGGGGTTACTCTATCATGAAATATTATTGACAGACGTGCCACAGCCCATTTACTAAGCTCTTTACTCGTTTTCTACAGCATCCAATGGAAGAAATATGCTGGAGTTATGCTGGTCCGCCACACAGCCAAAATTCTTGATGTAGCGTTGTGTTGAAGGAAGTGGGAAACTAATCGAAAAGTTCTCTACTAAATATCGATTGTCGGTAAGACGACGATACGAATGCTGTTGATAAGGAACTATCATTCTATCTGTTTTTCTTCCTTACCTATTCGGTAGTAGCCTAAGACGCTATTTCCGTTACGTTCGGATGGGTAGGTAAGCTCACATGCTTAACCTGAGATAATTTGCGAACCATAGCTCTAGCAAATACAGTGCTTCGCAGAGTCTACCACCGGATCGTAATCGCAACCCTCTGAAAAACCCGGCGAGAAACTCAGTAGGCTGTATCTTTTGATTACGCTCTTTGGACTTGAAATCTCCACATAAATTAAAATGGTTCAGCTTTCGTAATTCCGCTACGGAATTCTAGAAAAAAGCCGCAAAATATTAGAACAGACACAAAAGTACTATTAGATTGAATAATAAAGAAGTGCGTGTTGTCGAAAAGCCAATAACGGTATGATCCAATTTATAAATAGTAAAAGGAAGACCCAAGTAAAATAAAAATGAAAAGTCACGGTTTCTTTCATGTGACAATGTCAATCCACAAGTGTCCTTAAGTCAGTGAAAGACTGACAAATTTATTTTCAGTGAGCTTTGTTATAGCATATTTTTGGAAGAAGGAGAAATATTTTTGACATCCAGAACATTAGAGCTACTTATAAAAATATAAATGTAGATTGCTTTAAGAAAGTAATATTAAACGTTTGAGGCTTAATAAAGTCCACTATACACTCGTATAGAGTGACGGTATAATTTCGGCTTCCAAATCTTGGGAAAAGTAATATTATTATTGAATGTGTGCACAATACTAGTTGATAATAGACAAACTTCCACTGTCACTAAAATGCCTATTTCTCAATAGGGGATTACGAGTATATACATAGTTTTACGCGCTGGGGTTCGGGATAAATTAAAAAATCTACCGAAGTACAAGTTAACACTGTATTAGCACTTAGAACACTTCAAACGCTTTAAATTTCGCAATTCACTTCTTCCGGTTCGCTTCAGGTGATCCGTAAGCTGTTTCGCTTCGAGTAGTTCCGATTACTAGCTAACTGCGTGCCACCTCTGCAAAGCTTTTATAGTTGAAACGAAATCCTAGAATCGTCGAGAATATTCCACAAAAGTCGAGTATTGTGTGTTTCCGCTATCTGACAATTGATGGCGTTATAATTCTTGAGCGTTCTAGATGTTACTAGATCCTTCGATATTTGTTCGACTATTCGGCGATAGATGGCGTTACTCTTACCGGTCTAACAATAGCTTTAATTTCAACTGAGATTTCAAGTTAACATCTCGAGGTAGATGACAGTTTTTAATTAGTAAACCTACGAGAACTCATCTTAGGGCCTTAAAATTATTGGTATACATAATCAGTAGTTTATTGTTCAGAATTAAACTGGATAACTTACTGAAAACTGTACCAATAAGGATAAAAATTGTAATTCAAGTTACTCTAAGCTCACTCAGCACTCAATCCTTAAATAGGAATATATTAAAAAATAAATTACACATACATTCTATGAGTGTTAGTGGTAGGGAGCCGACTGCATAAAATTAATTGAAAATATGCTTTGGTTGCGTTAAGAGCTTGGCTTTCAGAAGTGGCCAACGCATCAATCATTTTCTCATCCACTTTATGTCAACATCAAATTTTGATAGTAACATGATGGATCACTGTTTTCACATTGTAGGCGAATTGTCGTGGGGCCCTCGAATCTTCTGTTTTAGCTCACTAATGTCTTTTGAAAAATAAAAGTGTTTTCGTATGTGATGACGATAATAATAATAATAAAATAGCGCGAAGTTGTATTAAGCATTTTGTTCATTGAAACTGCCATTAAATATGATGATATTTTTTTCAGTTCAGTTTCGCGAATCGTTGAAATAATAAAGACTACTCTAATGGTTTAATCTCTGTTTAATCTCTTTTACTGGTGGTAGGACCTCTAGTGAGTCCGCACGGGTAGGTACCACCACCCTGCCTATTTCTACCGTGAAGCAGTAATGCATTTCGGTTTGAAGGGTGGGACAGCCGTTGTAACTATACTGAGACCTTAGAACTTATATCTCAAGGTGGGTGGCGCATTTAGGTTGTAGATATCTATGGGCTCCAGTAACCACTTAAAACCAGGTGGGCTGTGAGCTCGTCCAGCCATCTAATCAATTAAAAAATTAAAAAATGTTCCGGAAACGGATATATTCCATGATGGTTTGCAGCGATTTATAGCTGTTGCTAGAAATTACTTAAGCTAATATTATTAATACCTTACAAATGTTTTGGTTATGCTGTTAATTTGAAAGAAGACTGAAATAAATAAATAAATAAATACAATTATAAATTTAAACTTATAAATAAATACCATTAAGTTGAAATTTAACTTTACACCGAAAAACTTCTAGTAATTTAAAAAGGAGTCATCCTATTCTGAAATTCACAACTTCTTCCTTAGTTAATCAATAATCGTTTACGTTGCTTTTGGTAATGTAAACTAGAAGAAGATCGTTACAGCAATTAACATATAAATCAACGTTAGTAAGCCGTAGACTTCGGTTTACGACGTCAAAATAAAACGAGACGGCCGGGCCTCCCGTTCCCAGCGGCTAAGGCGACGACACAAAACGAACAAATAAAATTTTCTTTGCCCAGCGCTTCGAAATATTTAAAGCGGAATCGTTCGAGAATCGCGCGTATCTTGTTTGTATAAATGCAGGATTGAACGCTCATTACTCAACTGAGTACGGAATGCAGTGATTTGTGTCTATTGAGGGAGCGAGCGATTCGATTTAGCACCGTATGACCGTATCGTTCCGACGATCGAACAAAACGGTCAATTTAGTAGTTGCGACGGTCATGTAACTTTTTTTTTTGTGATTGAAGGATTACTGGTGTCCCGGAGGCCTTTTCACTTTCACCAGGACAGGTGGGCGAGCAAAGGCTCAGCCAGAAGGGGTGGGATTTGCTAACAGCTGCCCGAGCGCCTCCGAAAGAGACCTAACAGCCCAAGAGCAGCTGCTTCGCGAATGAATCTACTACCGGATCGGAATCGGGACCCGCTTAGAAGATCCGAGCGAGAGATCCGGCGAGAAACTCAGCGATTCATGGGTTAGGTTGCACGTCGAACTCTTTTTCGAGTTCGACGAGTACGGTTCCCGGGGTCCCTAAGCCTGCTCCTAGTGTTAGTATGTATGTATGTAGCCATGTAACTAGCTGTCCCGCATCGTCGACGGCCGCGCGATTCCGAACGCCCGCCGCCCGCCGGAAAAATGTACCTCTCATGAAATTTAATGTGGAAATGTCTTGAAACGACGCCAAACCCCGCGCCTGAATTATTTATGATCCGCTATTTTAATGGCGTCCCCGTTCGTTCATTACAGCGAGAGTGTTTCTTAATTTTGAATGCGAATCCGGTTCTGCAATACCTTATTTCATATTTTCAAAATTAAATGTTATTTATGAACGAGACGAAATTTCGAAGTAATTCTTTACTTTAACCGCACTTTTGTTTTATGGTTCGATTTTTTTATTTTTTTTATTATTGCTTAGACGGGTGGACGAGCTTACAGCCTGGTGTTAAATGGCTACTGGAGCCCATAGACATTCACAACGCAAAATGCGCCACCCACCTTGAGATATAAGTTCTAAGATCTCAGTATAGCTACAACGGTTGCCCTGTCCTTCAAACCGAAACGCATAACTGCTTCACGGCAGTAATAGGCGGGCTTGTGGTACCTGCCCAGTACCTACCACCAGTATGTTTCGTTTGAATCGTGAATTTTGGAATTTACTTACTCAGAATTATTGTTAGATAAACTGTACATAATAATTTATGTCACATGTAATTCTACTAAGCACGTTTGAATTCCAATATCCAATAAGAAGTAAGCCAGTATTTATGACGTAATTTTAACACTATAACTGATCCATAAGACATCGTGTATGTACCGCGTAAGTCTAGCTGTATTGTCGCACCACATCGTTACGTGTAAATCAATCGCCCACGCAATGCTCTGATAGTATTGTGTATTCGCACAAACATCCCAACTGCAGTCTGCTACCTATCATAAACATTTCACCGTACTGACTTATAAGACAGCGCAATGTGCGGGCGTCAAAACCAATAGAATAAACAAGGCTTATCAGTTACGAGATTTTGCATAAAAACATATGTATGTCCGATCGTACGAAAATAGTGTCAAAGTTACGAAATGAAACTATTTTGTGTTGCCAAAACAAATGCGGCTCGTTGGTATTGCGTGAAAAATACATCGTTCGTCTGTTTTGTAATATATATTTTTTTAATGGGATTTTATGACCTGGTAACTAGGACCTTTAAGTCATGTCTTATTTTAATTTATATTCTTATTTTTATGAAAAATGATATTATGGAGTGAAATTATATGAAATAAGATGAGATGATATGGGATGAAATACAATCTCAATAACATGGTGATCATTTACTGAAATTTTTTCAGGGGCCTTTTTTGGAGGATCCCGAGAAGTTACGTCCAGTGGCTTTATTTCATTTTCCCACATTTGTGCACTTTCACAGATATTAAACCGTTAATAAACCACCATTATTACACATTTAAACCTGAAGAAGAAATAATTAGACAAAATCAAACAAATCACACAACTTCACTCCTGGCGTTCGCGCCGAAAAATTCCGTTTGTAACAACAAAATTCAGTGCGCGTTCGCAGTATTCAATTAGGTGTTTATTTATTTTTTTATATTTTTATAACCGAAAATAAATTGGCAGTAAAGCGAAAATGTTTACCATGCCTCCACCGTCAATAAACACGTTTAGATTGTTTAATTTTATTACATGACGCGAAAAGGCGGTACCGAAATTATTTTTACGCGAAAAAACAGCCCGAAGCACTTATATCTAAATCAACAGTTAGTAAATTCAAGTTTGTGGAAACGTCGACGAGTCGACGATTGTACGGTGGCACGAAAATGTTATGTAAACAGCGGAGTATCTCTACCCCGGGGTCGTCCTACTGAATAAATAAAAGCCAAAGCAAAAGCAAACTCAAACAAAAGTAAATTTATTCACCAAATACGACGATTAATACACGATCTCACGACAGATTTATATTTGCGCTCGCCGCGCCGCCGAGAATAAGGACGTTTATTTTATTACGACGAGCCACTACGCACTCGGAAAGCTACCCACGGCTAGGCTGTTCGATGTTTGTTAAGATAACGCATGAATCTGTATTCCTTTCTAGATACCTCCTACTAGATAAATATTTCGTAATACATAAACTAATAGGTACAACTGATCTTATGGATAACCGTCTATTCTTCTTCTTCTTCCAGTGCCTCTTAAATCCTGAAGGTTGGCCGTTAGCTTCCTATATTCATTTCTATCAGCAGCCAGCCGGAACAGCTGTTCGACGGAGGCAATATCTATAAGTATATATTAATACGTGAAGCAAAAACTTTGTACCCCTTTTTACGAAAATTGCGCGGACGGAGGAGTATGAAATTTCCAACACTGATAGAGCTTAAAGAGAAAAAATAAGAGTGCAGAATCGTATTTTTTTTTTAAATTATGCATAAAAAGTACATTAAATCAATAAAAATATCAATACACACTACCATGTATTTGACACACACACACGCATATATAAATTAATAACTCTCTTGTTTCTTGTTTTCAAAAATAGCTGAGTGGTTCATCTCAATCTACTATCTTTACGTGATACGCTATTTTACTAATACCTAAGGCTGAAGACGTCACGTTCGTAAAAGAGTTAACCGAAGCCCTAAGACAACTCAAAGTGATGTCTGCCCAGCCCTCAAAAAGTAAAACTTAAATTTAAATTAACGTAATTATATTATTATAAGTATTTATATAAATGCATTTATATACAAGTATTTATATACATGCTTAACGTTTATCTAAAAGTAAACAAAGGATATGATAGAATATTGCTGGTAAAAGATGAGAGATATATTTTAGGATCATCTGATAATGAATCATTCATCGCATGGATCCCGCTGCTTATGTTACGATGTAAGCTTAAAATCTCCCTTGCATGGTTATAGCGGACTGTATATTTCAAATGCACCTAGAAAATACTTGAAATTAACTAAATTAATTCAGGTTTGGAATTAATCACAATACTTTAAGAGCCAGTTTAAGTGTTACTGTCATTTATGTCGTTAATAATATCCATAGATTACTAGCTTACATAATGTAACGGCACGATGTAATTATCATTTTCTACTATCATTTTGGAATGAGCTCCCCTCCAGGGTGTTTTCCGAGCGCTATGACATGTCCTTCCTCAAAAGTGGCTTGTGGATAGTATTAAGCGGTAGGCAGCGGCTTGGCTCTGCCCCTGGCATTGTTGAAGTCCATGGGCGACGGTAACCACTCACCATCAGGTGGGCCGTATACTCGTCTGCCTACAAGGGCAATAAAAAAAAAATCATTACTCCTATAGAAGCTGCTTAATTCTTATACGAAGCTATCTATTTGCATCGCTAACAACGCGGGTGCTGCAAATGGAAAAAAAGCAAAGGTGTAGATGACTGCAAATAGAAAAGTTACGGCGTTGCTGACTGCGAAGTAGGGATCTGAATATAATTTTATTTCAAACGAAACGGAAAGGTATAGAAATATTTTTTTATAAAATAATAAGAGGTAGTTAGTACAATATTCAAATCTCGATGAATAATAATACTCTAAGTCCTCTGTGATTATCAAAATGTAACGTTTTTGAAAAGTCAAAAATAATGTAATGACAAGATTAAACCGTAAAAGAAGTTTTGATTGTGTCTACGACACGCGAAAATTGAGGAAAATGTAACTAAGTAGTGTATACTTAGAGAATTATTCATAATATATATATTGAATATTTCTCTTTTTGGGAATCTTAAGGTTAATAATTGGTTTAAGCTCTTCAACTTGTAAATTGTTATCCTTTAATATTTGCGTTAAGATATTGAATGAATGATTGAATGAATGAATGAATGAATGAATGAATGAATATGATATTGATTATGTGTTCAGAGGAACTATTAAGAACTAGAATTATGTTCTTCTGTAACACTAGGAATTTACTAAGTCCGAATAATTTTCCACTATTTGCTAAGCAAATTCAACAAACAACGATTTTAAAGAAAGAGCTTCTTAAAGAAATATTATTCAAGAGTGGTCCAAACGCTATAATTGTCACGACACTGATGGGATCCTCAATAAATATTGATGAGGGCAGAAAAAATAAGAGCTGTCTTGCTGTCATAAAAGGAAAATCAGCTTTGGGGCGGAAATTGAAGTTCCGTGGCTGGAGGCGCGCGGGCGCATTCCGGATGCTACGTCATTAAGTTCGCTTCCACTCGTTTATACAATTCAATGATTTAGTATTTTCTAAGGTTTATTTTCTAGCCGCAGACACGATTAAAAGAGGTTTAATTTCGTATTGCGTTTTTTTTTTGCCGTCGACGGCGCGTGATTTGAGATCGACACGTGGCCCTTGAATCCTCACTTGAACAAGGAAATATCATTGCACTGTAAAAACATCAAGAAGATAAGCTCATTATAAGGTTATTCAGACTGTAGAAATCATACCAATAAATAAACAAAGCAGGTGTAGGTGATAGTGATAAATTCATTAGATATTATTATCGGTTTTATTTTTATTTTTTTTATTGCTTAGACGGGTGGACGAGCTCACAGCCCATCTGGTGTTAAGTGGTTACTGGAGCCCATAGACATCCACAACGTAAATGAGCCACCCACCTTGAGATATAAGTTCTAAGGTTTCAGTATAGTTACAACAGGTGCCCCATTCTTCGAGCCGAAACGCATTACTGCTTCACGGCAGAAATGGGCGGGGACCTATCCGTGCGGACTCACAATAGGTCTTACTACCAGTAAAAATTCACAGATGATCAATAATATGTATTTGTCGAGGTGGGTGGCGCATTTACGTTGTAGATGTCTATGGGCTCCAGTAACCACTTAACACCAGGTGGGCTGTGAGCTCGTCCATCCATCTAAGCAATAAAAATAAAAATTGTAAAATTTCAATTCGAATGAATATTTCTAACAAAATTATCATGTTCACGTTTTGTCGGCACAAAATGTATACACAGTCAATGTCTTGAGGGCTAGCAGTTTGTTTGACCTTGGTTTTTATCTTCATCGCATTCCGAGAGATATATGTATATACATATGTATATATATAAGCATAAACCATTTAATTGACCTCGCTTAGCTTAATATGCATTCGATCGTGACCTTGTTCCCACGAACAACCTGTTTCACTTATCGATTTTGTTCTTTAATATATTCATATCCATTGACCTAAATATGTTTAATTCCTTGCTAGCAGAATAAGTTGACTTAATTTTAGATAGTTACTGTTAATAATTGCCTGATTGCTTTAGACAAAATTTAAAATTAAACTGTAAAAACAGTCAGTTTTATAAAGATTTTGTATGTACATAAATTTGAGTGGGGCTCATTTGTTCTTTATTCCTTAGTTTTAGTAGCATATTTTAAAAAAAAGTACGTGGGTAAATATTAGTTCGTTTTAAACAAATGTATTGGTATTGTTTTAAAGTCTTTTATAATTAGTAACATAATTAATTCATTCAAAATATTTATTTCAAACGTCTATACCAGCTTTTATTTGTTTTAAAAAGAATAACATATTCTCGAAACTCCTGTGCTATTGCAGCGACGAAAGACAAACAAATTTTAAGGATACGATATACGAAACCGACATCTGGTGTTATTTCTATTTAAAATTTCGTCGAATAACAAAACAAAACAAACTCGCTTCGACTATGGGCTTGATACGTGGGAATGGGAGTTTCTGATTCGGGTATTTTACATAGGTAAAGGCTACGGACATGTACGAAAGCTTTGTTCGACAAATGGTACAATCATATTAACTAATAAATAAAAGTGTGAAAATAAGCTATTTTCCTTTTTAAACGTTATAGTAGCTATTTTCAAAGAATGGAAAGCAGTCGACGTCGCCCCAAACACGTCATTTTGGATCCTCCCGGTCCACTAACGGTGCTTTTAGGTACCTCAAGCACCGGTCACCATTCTCGTCGAACCCGTCGCTTGCGACGAAGGGCTCGACGAGTAAATTAACCCTCAGACACAGCCCACTGAGTTTCTCGCCGGATCTTCTCAGTGGGTCGCGTTTCCAATCCGGTGGTAGATTCTGCGAAGCACGGCTCTTGCTAGGGTTCGTGTTAGCAACGTCGTCAGGTTCGAGCTCCGTGAGCTCACCTACTAGTTAAGGTTCCGCTGAAATAGCCTCTCAAGGCTATCAGCTTAGGTAGGTAAAAAAAATGTTATTTTCTACGTTTTGGAAAACTGAACTGCAACCATATTAAAATAGAAGCTTATTCGATGTACAACAAATTCCGAAGAGCTATACATAATTTAATAATATGACAATCGTAGCGTTACGAAAGCGCCATAAATCGCAATTGATTCGGCAAATGGCGTCCTTAGCTTAGGCCGGGAGTCCGGAGTGACTTAGGCACAAAGAAAGAGGATTATACCGTAATCTCAATGGCCGATGTCGGGACACGCGTCTGTGACTCCGGCCCGCATTAAAGCCCCATTAGCTCTCCATCGATTACGACCTGACATTTTGTTCAACTCGGGTTTACTTTTACGTGATTTCGCGATATGTCTTCCTCAAACATTCGCAATTTATTATTTTCTCCTATTTATTTTACGGGATGTTATTATTTTTCGGATTTCGCATTTCGTCGAAAAGACGATCTTAACAATCCTTAAATGAATTTCCTTGGTTGAGGGATTTTACACGTGCCTATACATTGAAATTGTGACGTATAAATAATAACTATAGTTATTTACTTCAAGACTTTACAGAAACTTGTGTATCATCTATATCGATTTCCCTATCCTATTTCGTTAATGTGAGCTTAGTTTACGTTGGTTGTTGCAAACAAATTTAGGGCGCACTTGACGGGCATCGCCGGTAAATTCCGAGTACAAAGCTACCAAAGCAGCTTAGCTCAGAGAAAGAGGATTATGTATAATCTGCGCTAGAGCGGTTGACATACGCTCGAGGCGAGTGTCTGTGCATGCCGGCATCAAAAAACGCAATGGAAAACGCGGAAGTGGAAATTCGATAAAGAAAAACTATTTCGTACGTTTTTGAATGAATTTTATGAATTAACGAATAATGAATTAACAAAGAAACGTATTAACGATGATTGAATTTTTTGAATGAACGATCGACTTTAAAGTAACAGTGTACTCCATATTGCTTTGATAATATACAGGTACATGTGTCGAAAATGAAAACAAAAACAAGTTTACGAATCAGGGTTCTTTTTAAAGTATACGATTTATTATTTATTTTAAGGTAGGTATATTTAATATGTTGTACAATTTTCTAGTTTCTAATTTACTAAATGTTAGTATAATAAATGTATTATTATGAGTTAACAGAACACATCATCATCAGCCTGTATCTCTCCACTGCTGGATGAAGGCCTCTCCCATAGTCCGCCATAATGAACGATCCTCCGCCTTCCGCATCCAATCTTTCCCAGCATATCGCCGCAAGTCATCGGTCCAACGGGTAGGGGGACGCCCAACGCTGCGCTTACCGGTACGTGGTCTCCAGTAGAACACATGCTAAGAATTATTTATTATTTGTTAATATTTGCACCTACTGTGTCCTTTATCGAAATATATAAGCAACTAAAGGGTTTTTTTTTGTGTTATGTCGTAACATCATGTTTCGACAGGCTTTTATTACTTGTAATGTCCCTCGAGCGCTTCCGATCATTGGCAAGAAGGGTTTCGTGGAATGGGATCTCTAATGTAGTGCGGATTTCATCGAACCACCTTGTCGGACTGCGCCCGCGCGGTCTCTTTCCCTCGATCTCCCCTGTCACGAATGGTATCTCTAAGCTACATGCTACTCTTACTAATTAGAGATTATCCCGGTCTAGAGACCGTCCTCGCCGAGCCCGTTGCTTGCGACGAAGGGCTCGACGAGTAAATTAGCTCATAGACACAGCCCACTGTGTTTCTCGCCGGATCTTCTCAGTGGGTCACATTTCCGATCCGATGTGTACTGTATATGAGTAATTATGTTTTATCACCTAGTTCAAGCACAGATGCAGATTATGATTGTGTTTCTACTTCTATGTTGATAATATATAATATATTTATAGATAATATAATAAATAAATAATAAACAATAATAATTATAATAATTACTTATATAATAAGACCGTAAATAGAGAAATAATTTTATAAACGAAGACTAACATTCTTAGTTCATTGTTTATATAAACGAAAACTAATCCGAGCCACGTAGAAATCGCTTCAATTACGGAGCTTAACAATATTACTGATTTTATCGTGAAAGTGACAATAGGCTTGCCGTGACTTTAACGAAAATTTCACTTAAAGGTAATCCGTACTTAGCTCTAAAACAAAACTGGAATATTTAAATGAACTAACGGTCGCTTGGTGGGCGAAATTAACATTACTGTTTGCGTATCTAAACAATAAATATATTGTAGTGGCGTGATTACTTCCCCAAGGTAGACAAATATAAATAATTTTTTTTTAGAGTGTTTATCTACTTTATACTGAGTTTGAGGGCCCGTGACCTAATGAGGAAATTGCCCAGATTATGTGTATTAAGTGATGCGACTATGTCGGGGTTCTAATTCCTTGGAAATACCAATATACTCGTTTATATATATTGGTGTTTCCAAATACTTTTTTACTGGTGGTAGGACCTCTTGTGAGTCCACACGTTTTTTTGCCGTGAAGCAGTAATGCGTTTCGGTTTGAAGGGTAGGGCAGCCGTTGTAACTATACTTGAGACCTTAGAACTTATATCTCAAGGTGGGTGGCGCATTTACATTGTGGATGTCTATGGGCTCCGGTAACCACTTAACACCAGGTGGGCTGTGAGCTCGTCTATCCACGTAAGCTATAAAAAAAAATACATATAAGTCCCTACCTAACATGCGTTGACGAACTACTTACTTTCTGGGAGAGTTTTATATCGTGTAATAAAAAATAAAAACATACGTTGATTGTGCAGATCTGGATTTTTTTAAGTTAGTAGCTCCGCGTGCTTGTATTTTGAAGGATGAGAATTGATTTATTTGAGATTTCGATTTATTCGCGATGAGTGACAGCAATCATTAAAAATTCCGGATGATTGGTTCCTAATTCGAAAAAAAAACAGATTTTTTTCCATATTGTATGAACTCACAGCCCATTTCATATTAAATGGTTCAAAAGTCTGGAGTCTAGAGTCCAAAGGCATCGCAAAGTGGAAACCGCCACCCAGAGATGAGGTTGAGGTCTTAATCGTATTACAACTGTCAACACTTGTTAACATATTATACATTTATTCATACTTAATACTTAACTATGCGAAGTATCTTATTTGCATTTCATTACATCACCGATAACACAGGAATTTCATATCAATTCATTCGAAAGCATTGACGCAAATGTAATAAATATTTCTAAGATAAGAAGTAATATATTACGTAATTTAATTACACCGTATCATTGTTATCGTTAGTAATTTAAATTAGGCATACGTCAAATAGAAACTAACCTTATGACATGTTACGTTGCGTTATTTTAGTTGAAATCTGAAACAAAGTCGAAGGTTTTAATTAATTTTATTATTGAATATTTCTAGTGTATGATTTTGATAGATGTTGGATAGTAAAATGAAATAAATGAATATCAAAGCTATGCTATCCCAGAGGCTATGTGTCAAGTCGTAAAACATGATTCATATCTGTAGTTAATTAGCGAGAGAAGAAGCGAATATACTAGTAGGTATGTATTGGTATGTATGTACGTACTGAGTGATATATTTTTGAATACTACTGGTCCCCTGGTAGTCGATATTCGACTATAGTTAATTAAAATTATAAGTTTGTACCCATTATGATTCTATTATCAAAGACTATTATATTTCTATAATCACATATTTCGTCAAGACTACACTTTAGGTAAATATTAATAAAGACAAATAATATTAAATCTATTCTCAATTTGATCACAGACCGCAATAAGAAAAGATTGACAACAAACAAATAGTATGAATGCGTGTGTGTGTCAAATACATGGTAGTTTGTGTAATGTTTCTTTTTATTGATATAATGTATTTACTATGCATAATTAAAAAAAAAGTATTATAGCATTCTGCACTCCTTCTCTATATTCTCTATAAGTGTGCGAAATTTCATACTCCTCCGTCCGCGCAATTTTCGTAAAAAGGGATACAAAGTTTTTGCTTCACGTATTAATATATAGATCTGTCTGTCACACGAAATAATATATATCTGTTAATAGACCGAAAAAAGAAGGAAAAGCTGTTATTTAACGAAATTTAATAGATTTCTCTTATTTTTTAACTAATGTATTTTTGAAAAAATATGTAACGTTTAATTAAATGCAAAATTCATAATTTATGAAATTGATATTCGTCAAAATTTTAAAACTTACATCAAAAGTTTCGAATGTAAATTGAATAGTGGTATAAATAGGCACAGCTGAAGATAGGCAAGGCAGGATAATCCAAGAGAAAGTTATAAAAGGAGCATAAAAGGAACACTAGACATGCATTCTCCTTTGAATTATTACAGCTATTATTATATTAAATATGAAAAGTTGAAAATAGAATCTGGTGTCTTAAAGTGAGTGACGGCTTTAACGTTGTGGTGATGTCTGTAGGCTCTGATAGAAGTACTTTAAAACAGCTGAGCTTAGAGATCAAGTCAGACGTTTGATTAGAACTGTTCCAAAAATTAAAATACTAACTGTCAAATTTGAAGCAATGGTCATAGTGACTGACAATATTAATTTTTCTATATACACATGTTAATTAATAAAACGTCACGATTGCGACGAGGACTGTTTTCTAAACTCATTGTCGGACAGCCAAAAACCGAGCGATACTAAGTTAACAAGCATTTAAAGGAAAATTTAGTAATACGAAACAAAGGTTTCCAATATTTTATCTTTGAACTAGCTGATCCAGCAGACTTCTTAGTGCCTCAATCGATAAATAAAAGACCTAAACTTTTGTATAAAAAAACTTTAAAAAAAAACAAAAGGAATCCGTCCGACGGGAGACACTTCAAAGGAAAAACAAAATTGTTTGTTTTTGTATAATTTCGAGCATTTTCATATTTATTCACCTTTTAAACCTTCTCTGGACTTCCACGAATAATTCAAGACCAAAATTAGCCAAACAACAATGCATTTATATATATATAGATTAACTTAGAATCCAAGATTTCGGTTATTTGCCTTTCATATCTGATAAAGGCATCTTTAATGCTAAACAGAAACTAAAAATTGTGTCTGCCGTAGAGTACTCTCCGAGGCGGCTCTAGGAGTTAATTTAATCAAATACAGTCTTATAAGAACGCACGGTTTCCGTTCCCTGCTAAGAATTACCCACCCGTATTCGTTCATAACACCCACTGTAATTAAGGTGTACATAAAAACACGGTTTACATTTTATTGGTGAATTTAATTACTTAGAAAAACCGATGATTGCCCCATTAGCAACCCACGTCTTTCTTTGGGTACATGACTATTTTGGGCGTCTTATCTATCAGATGGAGAATTTCAGAGATATTCATATCTCTTGATTTTTTTAACGCGCGGCAATTCAAATTTATTAAACTCAATTTTTTTTTTCGTAAGTTTAAATCTGGTAGTAATAAATTTTTTTTGGCTCCAAGTTTCACAATGTAAAATTAGACGTACTCTGAGGTATGAGGTGATGTCATACGTGTATTATAATTATAGCTACCGTCTAAACCGAAATGCCATGGTTATTTCGCATCAAACACGCGCAGGACGGTAGCACGAACACAGGTTTTTTTTATTGCTTAGATAGGTGGACGAGCTCACAGTCCACCCGGTGTTAAGTGGTTACTGGAGCCCATAGACATCTACAACGTAAATGTGCCACCCACCTTGAGATTATATCTCTTCTAAGGTCTCAGTATCGTTACAATGGCTACGCCACCCGACAGAAATAGGCGGGGTGGTGGTACCTACCCGTGCGTACTCACAAGAGGCCCTACCACCAGTAATTACGCAAACTATAATTTTGCTGGTTTGATTTTTATTATACGATGTTATTCCTTCACCGTGGAAGTCAATGTTGAACATTTATTAAGTACGTATTTCATTAGAAAAATTTGTAGGTACCTGCTTGCGGGATTCGAACACCGTTGCATCGCTTGATACGACTGCACCGGGCGTCTTATCGCTTAGGCCACGCCGACATTTTAAAAAGACTTGTATGTGACTCACTCTCACGAATCAAGAATTGTCGTTTCGTGTCACTTTAAATTATAATAGGCAACATTCTTTGGTTAATTCGGATTGATTACTCGACATCAATCACGGATTACTTGTTATTATTATAATATGTATTTCACTGAACACAGTACAACAAAACGAGTCTGGATGCGTTTTGTATTAGGAATTTGATTTTCTGGTACATTTATTTTGTAGTTTAATTGTAAAATATTATGAAAATCATTATTCTTTTTTATTTTTTTATTGCTTAGATGGGTGGACGAGCTCACAGCCCACCTGGTGTTAAGTGGTTACTGGAGCCCATAGACATCTACAACGTAAATGCGCCACCCACCTTGAGATATAAGTTCTAAGGTCTCAGTATAGTTACAACGGCTACCCCACCCTTCGAACCGAAACGCATTACTGCTTCACGGCGGAAATAGGCGGGGTGGTGGTACCTACCCGTGCGGACTCCCAAGAGGTCCTACCACCAGTGATTACGCAAATTATAATTTTGCGGGTTTAATTTTTATTACTCGATGTTATTCCTTCACCGTGGAAGTCAATCGTGAACATTTGTTGAGTACGTATTTCATTAGAAAAATTAATACCCGCCTGCGGGATTCGAACACCGGTGCATCGCTGCACACGAATGCACCGGACGTCTTATCCTTTAGGCCACGACGACTTTCAGATTTATCATTCATTCATTATTAACATTAAAGAAAATATTACAATGTATTTATATGCAGGTTTTAATTATTATTTTTAGATATATAGCTTAAATAGGTGGATGAGCTCACAGCCCACTTGGTGTTAAGTGGTTACTGGAGCCCATAGACATCTACAACGTAAATGCGCCACCCACCTTAAGTTCTAAGGTCTCAGTATAGTTACAACGGCTGCCCCACCCTTCAAACCGAAGCGCATTACTGCTTCACGGCAGAAATAGGCGGGGTGGTGGTACCTACCCATGCGGACTCACAAAAGGTCCTACCATCAATAAATCATAAGTAATGCTCATCTACAATCATAAAAACAAAAATGGCGAGGAGTCACTTCACGAACCTCTATCGAATCGTATAATTATAAGCTTTTAACCAAATAAGCTTCTCTGGCCAAAAAAATAATTATTGCCAGCAATATTATATAGCTATATTTAAACTGAACTTCACTTTTGTGTTAAATATTGAACAGCTTATAACGACATTAACGACAGGAAAATATATAACAGGGCTGCGTGGGATCCACGAAATTCTGTTCACGTCCCTAACCAATGGTCAACAATCGTCCGATAATAGAGCAGCGCCCACATGCGGGAATATTGACTTACAATAAAAGTCACACTATTTCTTAATACACAAACGGCTTGGGTTAAGCCGACACACGACAAGTCTATTGGTGCGCTCATTACAAAGTTTACAACGGTTTTATGTTTGTCAGTACAATCCTTGTCACTGCAGCTATGGTGACATCCGAACATAAATTCGGTTCTCATATTGTTACGATCTCTGTTATGTGCGACACCTTTTTGTAGAATAATAGGGAACGCTTGTTGTGCTTCGTTTTCAGATGTAGTTTTGTTTTTACTGCTTGTCTAGTAGCCTTAGAAGTTTTATACTTCTTTTTTTATTGCTTCTCAGCAATATGCTCCTTTGGGTGGACCAAATACATCAACAATGTAAATGCCACCAGCTTGAGATAGAAGTTTCAAATCTCAGTCATGAATTCAACTCTATATCTTATTCTTCTACGAAATCGATGTTTTTGTTTACTTGAAGCAAATATTCTTTGATTGGTGTCGGGGGCTTTATTAGGGAATGTTATCACAATGTCAAACCATTGAGATATTGTTTAGTAATCTGAATTTTATTACAGCTTTCTGTTCTTATTATCTTTTGTTATTTAACAACGTAGTTTAAATTCATTGCTAGTGTGCATAAATCTATATTATGTAGTCTAGTATAAACAAAGATTATTATTTTCATTTCATTCATAAATCTCTATATATAAAAATGAATTGCTGTTCGTTAGTCTCGCTAAAACTCGAGAACGGCTGAACCGATTTGGCTAATTTTGGTCTTGAATTATTTGTGGAAGTCCAGAAAAGGTTTAAAAGGTAGATAAATATGAAAATGCTCGGAATTAAATAAAAATAACAATTTTGTTTTTCCTTTGATGTGTCCCCCGTCGGACGGATTCCTTTTGTTTGTTTTAAGTTTATTTTATACAAAAGTTTAGGTCTTTTATTTATAGATTGAGGCTCTACGAAGTCTGCCGGGTCAGCCAGTTCATAATTTTTTTAATTTTTTTTATGCAGGAGTGAAAGAGTATATTATGGTTTAAGCTTAAGCGGCATTTCGCTTATTACGCGACATTTACCTTCGTAATTAAAGGTGCGTTTTATTTGGTATTAGAATCAACAGTTCGATGTTTTTAATTGAACTTTAATTAAGTTTACTCCATTGAAATAGCTGAAGATTTTTTGGTTATGATATTATTTCCAACATTTAAAAATTTCAAATGGCTATACTGTTAAGTTGCAAAGATGTCGCTTAAATACTTAAACCTAACAGTTTTTCACTCCACGATATAATTATATAAGTAATTATTTAACCTAAATGCATACATAAATATAACGATATAAACATTACATTTTACGCGCTTGTTTCTCTTGACTTAATATTTGTATTTAGGATGGATTATTTTCGAAACTTGACTAAAATTATTGAACTTGGTGTTTAAATTTGATAATATAAAAAAAATACAAAATATAACCACGGTAAATACGGAATGGGAGATTGCTATCGGTTGTTTCATTATTCATCTCTGGCCGCCTCCTAGACGGCAGACCATTACCATTTTAAATGAACTAATGAATTTACTAGACGAACAACCTGTAGCAGCGCTAATATAAAAATATGTATATATATCTAGAGTTTTCTTTATTTAGTACATGAGAATGTAGCTTTTTTTATTTAGCCAATATCCGACACTATCGAAAGCTATGGAACGTCGATAGATCACGCAATAACATACTGGATACAGCATTTATTCATTTTCCGAACGTTCGTCCAATCGACTCGTGTAACGGCGATCTATAAAAAGTGCTTGCGGCCTAATTCCCTGTGAAAAGGCCCGTCACCTGACTTACGGCATTATAATTAAGCTGGCGCTACATAGATAAAGGTTTTTTAATTTGGTCGACCATGCGAGTACAGTTTGGGAGGTTAATCCGCGCCCACGCTGCTTCGTCCACGATCCAGGGACGTACTCAGAGTTGATGGACAAGTAAGTTCTTTTGTCGCTTAATATATTTAGGACGTGAGGTTATTACATAATTTTCATACTGCCTAATCCTTTGTCATTTTAAAAATAACTAGTTAAAAATTCTGTATGTAGTTCAATGGTTTTTCGACTGTTTTAGATTTATACTATGACATAATCATAGTATTCGATGATCGAAACGAAGTGATCAAAATTCGATCTTTATTAATGATACCATAAGGCTTGTATTCATTTAATGGATTAAATTCCCATTTTTGTTTTTAACATTTCGAAAAACGTTTTTGTAAATTTTTTTAGTACGAAAACTAAACCATGATAAAAAACTTAAAAAGCTATACTTAATTATTTTTTCATTACCTGAATATGTATTTGTTGAATTAGTGTCATACTTAAATAACGTTGTGGATACATGGTCTTTAGCAAAATAATTGGAGTTTACTCCTTTAGAATCGATTTACATATATAGGCCCGGGGTATGAAAATTATGGGGACCAAAATCGTACTAGCATGTCACACGAAATGCGTTATGCGCATTTCGTGTGACATGCTAGTACATGCGCCGGCAGTCCGCCACAAAGCCTCGTACTGATCGCGCGTTTCTCTCATTATTGTATTTTCATATATTTGTTAGTCGTTTGTTTTGTGTCTCGTTAATTTGTTAATAATCTGTAGTGTATCGTGTTGTCGTAATATAGAACTATTTCTCGTATTGTTTCGTTTAATTTTTTATATCCAGTAAACTCCAGTCGTGCGTCGGAGCGGACACACACACTTTTTTTTTATTTGCCTTTTACAACACGTATCATAGTTTCTCTTAGATAAGTCAAAATTTGGGGCCACTAGTAGATTGCTAATGGTAAGCAGTATACAATTTACCTACATTTATTTGCGTTAAGCTTCCAATTACCAGGTTCGAGAATTTTATTGATGGTGTCAAATTTGTAGCCAAAACCAATGGTTTGTAAATATTTTCAAACACATTTCAATTCAATTGCTTATTATTATCGGTCTATTTTTTTCAAGATGGGCGGCGGCTTTCGTTGTTTGTCTGTGATGATCTTCGATTATTGATGATTACCTTAATATCACCCAACTTTGGTACCTTAATCCAAATTGATTATTTTCTTCTGATTACACACCTGATTAATGGATCTAATCGTTCATTTGGCTTAAGTATACTTAGACGAGTATAGCGTGGAGTTAATCGCATCATTGATTTTGAATGGGTTAGATAACTTGACAATTTTAATTGCAGCTTAAGTCATTTACTTACTGTAAAATTTTCTGATTTTACATCTGAGTTATTTCTGTAATTTTCATTTATTGGTCATTATTTTCGATTAAAATTTTACTGAAAGTACTCCAATGAATATTTAAAATTTGAAAAGAAAATAGATTTTACGCATTGAAAAATCAATAACAGCAAACTTTTTTGGTAAGTTTTTTGGATAATAGGTAATTTCGAAATTAAATTTCGGAGTAATTTTGACGATGAATATTATACCAGACCTCTCTATTATCAAAACTTATTCTATGAGTTTAGTTCATTCGTTTTATGAAGGGAACTGTATAATAATATTGGGAGTCTTAATTGTTCCTAAGTCGTCTGTATGCGCACAGAAACTGCTAATTTGAAATCTCATGCTTAGTTTAAATAATAGGTTGGGGAAAAAGGCTTTGCGCATTATAGTATGTATGAACTTGTAATAAAATCTCTTTGGCTATATTATTTGTATCTGGCTGGTTTTGGTATCATTGAAAGTTTAAATTTTAAAGAACGTAATTCCAAATTCAAATTAGGAAAATGTGTGATTTTTATGTATTTTTCGTACTGTCAAGATGAGTGAATCTAATGAAGAAATTCGATACATTTTAAAATTTTACTACAAAAAAGGTAAAAATGCAACGCAAGCCACTAAAAAAAATTTGCGACATTCATGGTTCTAGTGCAGTGTCTGTGAACTTTTTTCCCAACCTATTATAATGCAACCTCAACTCGCGATCACTTTTAGCCAGAATTAAATTAAAAGTACTCGTAATTGTATAGACTCATTTGTCACGGAGAGGACGTCAGGAGCAGGTCTGCAGCACAAAGGGCCTCTGGTTACATGTGGAGTCGCCTCCAGGGGACTGACAATAGGTTCAGAGGGTAACAAAAGGATGTCTCGAATTATATTCTGGTACTGAGAGATCGGTACTGAATGCTGATTATGATACATTAAATTAGATGTTTGGGGAAGACATGAAACGAATGTGATTGAAGATTTATTGTTGATCGAAAGATTGAAAGCTCCATATTATACAACCAAAATAATGCTTCTGCAATAAATTAAACGAACTGTGTGGACTGGAATTTTATAGGTCGCTGGTTCAATCCGGCTCGAAAGACCCGAATGTCAGATGCGGAGTACTCGTAATACCGAGGTGATTTTGTAATGAAAATACTCTTGAAAATTTTGAAAATTAATGTTTATCTATACTAATATTATAGGCTGAAGAGTTTGTTTGTTTGAGCGCGCTAATCTCAGAAACTACTGGTCCGATTTGAAAAATTCTTTCAGTGTTAGATAACCCATTTATTGAGGAAGGCTATATATAGGTTCAAATCAAATCAAATCAAATCAAATATAGGTTATCACGGTAAGACCAATAAAAGTGGAGCACCAAAAAAGAATGTTTCAAAATAGGGGTTTAAATAACTCCTTAACATCTATAATTAAAAAATATTTTCATCTTCTACGCAAATGAAGTGGGGGTAAAATTTAGTGTTATGCCAAAGTAACTATTTCATGCGGACGGAGTCGCGGGCAAAAGCTAGTTTTGTAAATAAAATTATGCATATACAATGTTTAGATAGATGTTAAAGGAATGCTTAAAAAGTAATGCACTCGACTGCCGTAGTATTTAAATTGCACTGACTGTTAACTTGATGCGAATTGCAAACGCGGCAACATTGATGACAAAGGTGGTAAAACACCGAACAATGTTTAAAAAATGTTGAGTTCGTTTTAAAGTTCTTTCCTTGGGCCCGCGATCTGCTCCCAATATCTGCAGACCGTCAAGACTAAAATACTCCGTGCACTTTGTAGGCGCAGTAACTTCGCATGAGGTTCGGAAGGCTGCCACAAAAAAAAAAGATTTTAAATGTCCATGGTCTATTTCTTTTACTATGAATGTGGAAGGATGTAGAGGTAGAGGTATAGATTGCGTGAAAGACGATATGTGTAAGAGGGAAGTGTGTGAAGAAATGAAATATGATAGAGGAGTATGGAAGGAGAAAACATGTTGCGCCGATCCCAGGTGACTGGGAGAAGAACAGGAGAATGATGATGATGACGATAATTTTTTTTCTATGGACTTACAGCGGGATCCTAAGCAGGATATGTAAGTAAAGTAATTTAAAAAAAAACTTAAAACCCCGTCTTCACTAATGCGTGTGCGGCGTAATATTCAATCATAGCCAGTAGCGTGGCAAGGCTGCCGTAAATCTGTCGTAAGCCTAATGTGTTTGTAGGCTTCAAGGCTTTGTGGGTTAGTGCGCGATACATCAACGTTCGTGACGCTGATGACAAAATGAAACGGACTATTTTGATGTAAATGCTTCATGAAAACTGTATAAGGCAGATATCTTCGACTGTTTTTCAGTCTTTTTTAGATAGGAAATATTTTAAGCCCAACGATACATATGACTTTCCATGGCCATTGTGAATCAAGCTGCTTGCTCTCTTTTTTAACAATGCTTTCTGTTAGCTTGATCTTTGAACGTCATTTTTACCGACTTCAAAATGTCTAATAAAAACTTTTAATTCCCAGAAGCATCAAGTACCGATAGCAAAAACGGAAAGAATTTTCAAATATCTACTTTAGCAAGAGCGGTGCTTCAGTGAATCTACCACCGGAGTTACGATCTAGTGAGAAGATCCGACAAGAAACTTAGTGGGTTGGGTAGTCTTTTTTTATTGTTTAGATGAGTGGACGAGCTCACGGCCCACTTGTGCTAAGTGGTTACCGCGCTCATTGACATCTATAACGTAAACGCCGCCACCCATCTTGGGACACGAGTTCTAAGTCTTAATTTTTATATACCTAATATAACGGCTGCCCCACCCTTCAAATCGAAACGCGTTAATGCTTCACGGCAGAAATAGGCAGGGTAGTGGTGCCTACCCGTGCGGACTCACAAGACGTTCTACCACCAGTAATTACGCAAATTATAATATTGCTGGTTTAATTTTTATTACACGAGGTTATATTCCTTCGTGAAGATTTGTTAAGTACGCATTTTATTAGAAAAATTGATACTTGCCAGCGGAATTCGAACACCGGTGCATCGCTAGATACGAATGCACCGGACGTCTTATCCTTTAGGCCAGGATGAGTTAAGTGGCATGTAGAACTCTTCATCGCATTTGTCGAGTTCGACGAGATCGGTGACTGGTAGTTGGAATGGCTAAAGCACCAGCGGTTGGAACCCAACAAAGAAAAGTATATGTGATGTATTTAAACTATAAAAACAATTCGTTACCATATCTGTATACACGCGTTGTAGGTTAATACTTAATTTTCGTTTCCCGATAACATGAATTTTTATAGCACGTATTACAAGAGTCCGATTTAAAATAAACAGGATTAAAAAGTTGAAATGAAAATTAAAAAAATTCGATTGGTCGTAGCGCGAACTCAACACACACATAGCTCCAACATTTCGATCGGCATAGCGCATTAATTGACGTTTAGTCATACCGTAACCGGTCATGTGAGAAATATGCTTCGTAGAGCCTTTGACGATGCCAAAGTCAATAACACGCAGCGTATAAATTATTCCGACAATCCGCGCGGATTTGGTCGGCGTTATGCCATACGTTACAAGCCTACCTAATGCAGGCTGGCTTAGAAACGCTATAATGCCACAAACAGTACAGTGCAAAATATAAAGCGTCCTTTAATCTTTCCGTATACATTGCGTGACGGGAAAGGAAAATGTCACTCGTTTTATTTCAATTATTCTGAGCCACTGTAGCACGGAAATATGTAAATTGTCGTGATATATCTATGACATATTACTAAGAAGGAAATGTTGCTCGCGATCTGTCTTCCAAAAATAAATGATGATATTTGATGTTGGCAATCGCAAGAAAGGGAAAAGATCACGCCACAACATGTAAAAGCGAACGTGTTATGTGAATATTACGTAACCGCAACTTTGAATCACTTAGGAATTGTATTTAAGTGTGTTTTAAATGTTGGATGGTTATTGAAAATTGGATTGACAATTGTACATCTATGACGTACGTATCAACAAACTTAACTAACACAAGCAAAGTAATGTTTTAGTTAGTGCACTAGCTTAACGCGTGAGAGCTGCGTGCAATCAGTCATGACCTCATTTCCCCCCTGCGAATGGTATTAGTACAAGCCAATAATAAAGTCGGAGCCACTCAACTTCGATGGCCCTCCAGCTATTGAGTTTGCGGTGATTAAATAAAAAAGCAAATTATTCTTACTTTTTACTACACAAGCTCATTGGAGGAGACCTTAAAAACGCCCCGAATTTTATCCTTTGTACGCGAAAACCTTTATTTGTGAACCTTTTGAATACGCGAATTCGTATCTTGAAAAGATTTTAAAACCGAAAAAAAAGACGTCTTCCTGTTTTAATCATTGGCCAAGCATAGAAATAAAGGAGTTCTGAAGTATGAAGAAATAAATTTATGAGTAGGGAATAAGATTTACTATAGTGATTGTTTCCAGGTAGGTATGTAAACAAGTTCGAAAGCTAAGGTGTACAAAATGTTAGTTTCTGAAAAAACAATGAGTCACAATGTCGAATTTTGTCTTTTAAATTCTTAGTAATAAAATCAATTCTTCTAAATATTGCGCCCGAGGAAAAAACGGCAAAGAAATTCCATCCAATTTGTCACACAACTCACGTTCTTACAACCCAAGGAATGTCGGAGATATGTTTCGTAATGCGCTGAATTCATGCATGTATTTCTCTATATGTTTTTATAGGTGCTCATACATAGAAAAGCTTTGACTCTGAATGATTCGTAGCGTTTTACGTTCGAAAATTAAATACTTAGCACATCTAAGTCTTTTGAAGTTACGTTTGGAAAATGTTAATAGAAATGTGGCCGGTGTAGCCATCGTACAACACGAGATATTTGACAGATGCCTGAATCTTGCCTACGACATTTTCAAGATAAGCTCGCTTATATACAAGTTCTGAAAAACAATTGGGACCTTCCGGTCACCGTCCTCGTCGAACCCGTCGCTTGCGACGAAGGGCTCGACGAGCGAACTAACCCATAGACACAGCCCACTGAGTTTCTCGCCGGATCTTCTCAGTGGGTCGCGTTTCCGATCCGGTGGTAGATTCTGCGAAGCACTGCTCTTGCTAGGGCGCTAGGGTCAGTGTTAGCAACTCTCCGGTTGAGCCCCGCGAGCTCACCTACAAACATTAGGGCGAAGCTGAAATAGCCTCTCAAGGCTATCAGCATAGGTAGGAAAAAAAAAAAAAAAAACCTTGTGATATACCTCCACACTACATTTTATTTCATCTTTCAGATGATAATTTACTTGTTTGCACAGTTAAGGTCCATTCTTACGGAACAAAATTAAGTAATTCATAAATAACTAACCTAAAAACAATTGAAAAACAAAGGTCAGACAACAATTGTTTTACTTTAAAAAAACAAAATTTATATTCTAAATAGATTACGACTTTATGATTTTAAGAATTAATTATGATTTGTAGCTGCCGGTCGGAGGGTGAAACGCGCCTATCTCGCTGAAGGGTCAACTGCGTGAAACGAAAAGGGAGTAAATCTTAAAAGGGGGGAAATCTCAAAGGAGCAAAAATCTCGCTGGTAAAACCTTGTAAAAACTGAGCTGCCGACCTGACTACCGGCTTATGAAAAAGCCATCTTCAGCATTCCTGTTCATCCTTTGATGTAAGGAAATGCAATTTTACACAGAACGGTCCGACGACTAATGTTTATTTAATTTATATGTGCCTTTTTTTTTTAAATGCGGTACTTTTTCGTTACGAGTGCACTGCGGCTATAATTTTTGTTTGAAGTATTAAATAAATAATCCCTGCTTCATTGTAGGTACCATGCATGCACTTAGCCTTCTATATAAGACAGAGAACGAGATAGTCTTACAAAATTTACGAACAAAATTTAGTGTTTATGTGAATTAAAAAAAAAAAACAGTAATCAAAGGTGCATCTACTTTCACTCATGTGCGATGAAAAGATATGATGGTATTCTCTGAAATGGTTCGCTGCTTCACGCTCATTATGATCTGCATTCGTTGAAAAGATCCAAGGGAAGATTACTTTACGAACGGTGATTAATTGGTTGTTTTGTGTTTTTGAGTGAGATTCTCAAGTGTAAGATCGGTGTTTAAAAACACAAAGCCGTATATACTTAAGAATCGAGCTGGTCTCGTGTTTGTATTCAACAAACATACGGATACGATGAAGAATTCGACGTGCTACCTAACCTAGAGACACAACCCACTGAGTTTCTCGCCGGATCTTTTATGTGGGTCGCGGATTCCGATCCGCAGGTAGATACAGCGTAGCACTACTCTCTTCCTATGACTGGTGTTAGCAAGTTCTCCCAGGTTGAGCCCTATAAGTTCAGCTACCAAACATGCGTAGCAGGCATAGCCCTTCTCAAGGCTATTTTATCTTTTTTATGTTTGAGAAGCTACTGGTGGCCCGGAGACCTTTAAAGTTTTACTAGGACAAGTGGGCGAGCAAAAGCTCAGCCAGGAGGGACTATTTTATCTATTGGGTAGGGAAAAATGAAGGCACCGCAGCAAAGCGATGTGGTGCAAGGCGGGAAATATCGAAGAGACAGGAACGGACGTAATTAACGTTATAATCCTTAAAAACAGAATTGTTTTGACGGTACATTTGTTGCCTTGAGTCTAGTACATACTATAATGCCCTTGTTCGATTTTTTGTTGAAGTAAATATCTCATATGTTTTTCTGATATCACTAACAAACGAACTGATACTATCTTGAAAACTACCTTTGTTTTAAAGTATGGGCTAACAAAACACCCCGTCACAAGTCATTAGTTTTAAGCAAAAAAATATAGGACAGTTTTTATCACACCTTTCCTTAACCGTGGGAGTCATTTGTGACATTTGTTCAGTACGTAATTCATTAGAAAAATTGGTACCTTCCAGTAGGATCTGAACACCAACACATCCAAAAAAAATTTCTGCCCACACGAATTATTTCATGAAACCAAAAAGAACTGTCTTAGATAACCTGGAAGATCTCTGCTAGTCATATATTATAACGAACTGAAATAAAATAACTTTATACGTTGTTCCGAGACGAGATTTTCAAGAAAACGTTCTTCATAATAGACGGGCCCTGGGACTTCTACGTAATTTAAAAGTACAATTTTCCCTTTGAGAAACCAAAATTATATTTTGACTCGTGGTAAAGTTTGTAAGTTTTCAAACAATACTTTTGGGTTTCAACTAACAATTTATTGAAATTTCATAATTTTATTAATCACTAAATGCAAATATCTAAACGTTTAATCTCATCTATGGAAATATCGCTGAAGTATTAAGAAAAAAATTGTCGCTCAAACAAGTGATTTGAAAACCATATTTTAAACCTTACAATAAAATTAGTAGCTATCAGTTAATAAATCTCTAGATTGTGTACATAAATACCACCTTTCGAACATGAAAAATATCAATACTGTAGGAATATCAGTAATAACTCCAATCTAAAATTTGTAATTCCGAGATTTCTAATTTGACTTTGAAAAGTAACTTACGAGGGAAATAATAATTTCTCTTTTTCAAATCGAAAGCGTCATATTCTGAAATTTATTTGAATGTTGTCATTTCCACTGAATCAGGATTACGTGTACGTTCGGAATCGTGAAGTCGTTGCCTTCACGGCCGTCTCTCGTTTAAACATATTCCTTTAACCCTCCGCATTAGAGGGTGATGATAAATGAACCGTACACTGAGGTGCCTGACGTTGCGTCTGGCCCTTTTTCATTCATAAATAAACGAGAATTAGTGAATAACTTTGACTAATAATATGATTTTATTAAATTTATGAGATTTCTAACTCTATGATTTTTACTCTGTGGTATTTTGTTCGAAGCAAGAAAATGAGGACTTTTTGGCGGGAACGCGAGGAGTGAAGTTGTATGATTTGTTTTATTTTGTCTATTTAGTGTTTCTTCAGGTTTAAATATGTAATAACGGTGGTTTATTAACTGTTTAGTATCTGTGAAAGTGCACAAATGTTGGAAAATCAAACAAAGCCGCTGGACGTAACTTTTCGGGATCCTCTAAAAAGTCCACTGAAAAAATCTTAGTAAATGACCACCATTTTACTGAGATTATATTTCATCATTCATTCTCATTTCATTTCATGCCATGTTTCATATTAATGAACTTCATTTCATTTCACTTCATATTATCATTTTTCATAAAAATAAGAATTTAACTTAAAATAAGACTTATCCTAAAGGTCTTAGTTACCAGTCTTATAATCCCTTTAAAAAGCAAGAAAATGAGTTTAAAAGGAATTGTTTTTGTTTCTTAAATAATTAATTTATCTTACTGTAACCAAGAGTTATAATTCAATAAATACTTATCTATAAAACATATTCTGTAGACTCTGCGTGTTAAAGTTACATAATATATATTTTCTTCAACTTTAAAATATATGTTTCATTATCCGTTACATTTAAACTGGCTAGTCACTTAATACTTTTTAGTAATACATTGCAAGTACTCTGACCTTATCCATAGGCTTATATCGCGTGCATTCAAAGCGTAAGCATTTATTATGAAAATGCTTTCCTCGGTGGCTGTCACCGGCCAAATTGAATATAATTTATCATGCAATACGTAAGCTCTGGCGGACTAACATTTTGACTGTCGGATTTTTTAAATTCGTTTCGTGTAATCTCCAATTTAATAACTCAATGTTATGATTTTTCACAGTAGAATCAGATTTCCATTTTGTTGTATTCGTAAGGGAAGATATCGTTGAGAATATTTAAATCAAATACAAAAAAACACGTATTAATGCACACAAACTAACAACATAAGAGCCAAATTGCTGTGAGGTTAAATGTGCAACAATATCATCAGCTTTACAATGAAACGAATGTAGATCGACTTTTGTTAGTTACACGACAGACACAACTTTTCTTTTTTTTAAAGTTCTCGTGTCGATTCCGAAGATTTATTGCCTAGAACGTGATATAACACACCCTGACAAAATTACTCGTACTTTAGGACGATAAAACTTTATAAAGATTGACAGCGATCGTATCAAGATCAGATGTCAATGTCTCCTTTAATTGACTGTAAGTGTTTTATGGAATTGTTTCGTTTCATAACGTATAGTCATAAGACACTAGGGAGTAAGTTAACGGTCCATTAAATGAAACTATAAATTAGTGTTGATCATGACTAATTGAAGTGACATAGACGAGAGATGGTCAAGTCAGCACTCCTCTTAATCTATCAGGGTGGTCTCATAAACTTTGTTAAAGGTTTTTATATTCTATGATAACAGCCGGTTAAAAGGCTGACCACATAAAAATTTAGATAATAAACGCATCTTTAGGTTGAGAGCTAAATGAAACGTGCTTACCCATGTTCGTGAAAAACCCATTCTGGTCAACATCGTAAAGGTGATAAACAAAATATTTGAGATAAATGAAGACACGACGCAGTTTTTGTTTGTTGAAAGATGGTAACCACAAACGTATCGAATAGATTCACTAATCAAGTTGATTGTAGTAAAAGATCTCCATTTAGGTAAAACCTTTCATTAAACTTATCTCAGTCGGATCTGAGCTCGGATTCGTGTAGCGTAATCGATTTTGGTACGAGAAGCCGCGAAGGACAAAGTGCGGTCACGAATTTACATATAAATTCGAGATTATCTTAATTTAAAACGCATTCGGAAAGTTTATTTGCATTTATATGGGCGGCTATAGCATTTTTTTGTCGCAATCGGCTAATAAAGCAGCTCAGTGAGTTTACACATCGAGGGACGATAACCGGGGCGAGGGTTGTACCTACTCGTGTACGGAAAACGTGTATATTTCATACTAAAATAAACATTCTCAGTGCCAAAATGTGCTGCCACTTAATAAAATTAAGCAATTTATTCGATGCACTGCGCCTTTATTTGCTTAGGGTGGCGAGGAGTCGTTAAGTCGCCCAATCCACCGGTTTTCATAATGAAATTGAATTAGAATAATGAATGATGTGTTTTTTTTTTTGTTACAGAATTTCAAGTTGGGTGTAAAGTACAATTAATTTTTATAAATTTATGTGTATATGTGTGTGTAACTACTTCGCCTACGTGTAACTATTTCAGTTTCTTTTTTTTAAACAGTTAGCAACACCAACAACCGTTTTTTTTTTTCCGGTAGTGTTTTATAAAGCATTTTCGAAGGTCTTTTTTGCGTATCTTAGAGGTGATTAAAAACTTTACAATGACATACATACACAATACAGTCAACCCATAGTCTATACGGTCAGTAATGAATGTCCGTCTACAATGTATGAAATAAACGAAAGATAAAAACATATTATGTATATTTACGTTTTTCTCTTTGTTTGTGACATGTTGTTGTACTTACTACCAGACCTGAGGAATTGTTTGAGATGATACCATCACCTCGTTTTTACCATCACACCACCCGCCACCGGAATAGAGGTCATCCATAATACCTGGAGCCACTGCATTCATCCATAGTGCATTTCCAGAGATCTTTTATGCCACATGCCATTCGGCTTTCGAATGAGCTCCCCTCCACGGTGTTTCCCGAGCGCTATGACATATCTTTCTTCAAACGAATCTTGTGGAAAGTACTTAACGGTAGGCAGCGGCTTAGCTCTGCTTCTGGCATTGCTGAAGTCCATGGGCGACGGTAACCACTCACTATCAGGTGTGCCGTACGCTCGTCTGCCTACAAGAGCAATAAAAAAAAGACCTGTTATACGACTGTTATACTACTCGGATTTATAAAATGAAATAGCGACTGTTGATAATGTTCGCCAACCTAGAATGTTTCTATGAAACCGACAATAAATCGAAACACTCAAAGCAATTCTAACATCAAAGAGCATATCTATAATAATTTGAGTGAATTGAATATTTATTATAACAAGTTCTGTTTATAATTAATTTTAAAGCATTCTCTGTGTGTGTGTTATGTGAATTCTGAATATAAATGAGGACAGGAAATAAAAGCGTGGAGAGTATTTATAAAATTATTAATCATAATATTCTTTTACTTAATTTTAGATTAAAGCAAACGAAATCTTATTACGATACGGCAAAAGTGTCCTTTATTAACATTATATCAATAACAAAGCAAGTTGTGTACTTTACATCACAAGCAAACGTTTCTGAACATCGACCTCAACATTTTTTCTCGACCCACAGCTAGTAACTTCGAGGGGTTATATTAGCTTAACTAAAAGTGTAGGCGAGCGCATGGGGCTCAACCTTGGAAACATTGTCATCATCTGTCCTAGCAAGAAGCAGAGCTTCGCTAATTCTACCATCGGATCAGAATCGCGACCCACTGAGAATATCCGGCGAGAAACCCACGGAAGTCATCGTGGCCTAAAGGATAAAACCGGTGCATTCGTGTTGAGCGATGCACCGGTGTTCGAGTCTCAGGCGGGTACCAATATTTCTAATGAAATACGTACTCAACAAATGTTCACGATTGACTTCCACGGTAAAGGAATAACATCGTGTAATAAAAATCAAACCCGCAAAATTATAATTTGCGTAATTACGGGAGGTAGGACCTATTGTGAGTCCGTGCGATTGGGTACCACCACCCTGCCTGTTTCTGCCGTGAAGCGGTAATGCGTTTCAGTTTGAAGGGTGGGGCAGCCGTTGTAACTATACTGAGACCTTAGAACTTATATCTCAAAGTGGGTGTCGCATTTACGTTGTGGATGTCTATGGTCTCCAGAAACCACTTAACACAAGGTGAGCTGTAAGCTCGTCCACCAATCTAAGCAATAAAAAAAAAAGTTGTGTCTGTAGGTTAAGTAGGACACTGTAAGGGACCTCTTCTATGATCTCGGTTATTTGTTCTATGATCTACACCTTACCTTGTAGCGTGTAAATGAGGTGTAACACACAATGGAGACTAGCAGGAAAATAGTAATGGTATTCGTTATAATGTCTCTGAGTTCCGGTAACCACTTAAGCAAGTGGCAAGTAAACTGATTTGCCTATCTATAACTCATCTAAAGAACAATACAGATGGATAATCTCAAATTATATAATTCTTATCACAGAAATAGTAGTCTGAGCAAGCTGCGTAGTCATGTCACATCATAAAAAGGGCTATGGAATTTACGTCGTGATGCCCCCGAAGACTTTAGAAATAATCCTGTTTTCTTTTCACAAGCTGTACTAATCAAGAATGTCTGTGAAATCCGATTGTTGAACTAATAGCTGATAAATACATCGTCGGGAGCCGTCACATATTTCTCTTGACAAATGCTGCTACAAAATTCTTGTAGGTATGTGCATTTTTCATTTAGAATACATCCATATGTTGCGTGTCCGACAGCTGAAATAACATTACTGTAGTCGTTACGTTCGGTATAATAATAAGTCTTGTGTTAAAAGCACTAGAGATAACTTTTGTTCGATCCACTAGTCATCGGATCGGAATTAAGTGTCATTAATTTGAGGAATTACATTTTTTTGTTTGTTTATTGTATGTATGATTGACTTCCACGGCAAAGGAATAACATCGTGTAATAAAAATCAAACCCGCAAAATTATAATTTGCGTAATTACTGGAGGTAGGACCTGTTGTGTGTCCGCGCGGTTGGGTACCACCACCGTGCCTGTTTCTGCCGTGAAGCAGTAATGCGTTTCAGTCTGAAGGGTGGGGCAGCCGTTGTTACTATACTGAGACCTTACAACTTATATCTCAAGGTGGGTGGCGCATTTACGTTGTCTATGGGCTCCAATAACCACTTAATACCAGGTGGGCTGTGAGCTCGTCCAACCATCTAAGCAATAATAAAAAAATGTCTATTTGACAAATTGTCAAGTTATATCAAATACAAAAAAAAAACATCACAGACTTTAGCTTGTTAATAATTATTTCAGCGAAATCATTATAGGAATAATAAATAACATAACATGTTAATCTTTTCGATTTTTGTGTGTGGCTTCCGAAAGATCAAAGGTTGTTTTACGTTCATATACCAAAAAATATAACTCGTGAATAATCTGTAATGTTCTTATTAAAATCCACAGAAATGTTTCTTATCCCATCAAAGTGAAAATAAACCCTTTTACAAATAATAATATATTTTATATTGTCTGCGACGAAAATGGACCTATTGTCCTAGAAATCTTATATATAGGTATATAAAATGGCCTACAGGTAATTCGTGAAAGCTATAAAGCATTCGAAACGTCGAGAAACAATGTATTAATAATAATAAAATCGAGATTAAACCCTAAAAGTAATTATTTGAATCTAAAAAATATAGCATCATAATATACCCCTGCAATAATAGACTACTTCATATTCTGAACACTTAAATAATATCTCTTTAAAACCACACTCTTGGAAGTGACATGTCTATTAGAGTATTCACCGCTAGTATCGTTTGTTAAGATATATGTGAAAGGGGGTCCTATTTCAAGTTCGGATAGCAGATGAAGAATTTGTCTAACAAATGGGACATCCGGCCCTTATAACAATATTGAATACACACGAAATGGTAACAAATATCTCGAGTGTGTTAGAGATTCTTTGAGAACAAATAAAGGATTTATTGAACTAATGGAATACGATAAAAGTCAGAGAAATATCAATATTTATACAAATTCAGGTAAAAGAGTGTTAACTAAATATTATTTTTTTTAGAATTAGGTAATAAATGAAGTAGGTAAAATTAAATTTGTAAAACTTTTAAAGATTTATTTGAATTGTTTTCTGATACTGCCTTAATTAATGCTGCGATAGGCCGTATTTTATTTTTTCTAATACAGAGAAGGTTTAGTTTATAATCAATTAATTCTCGTTTATAGAACACTGCGTTTTTAATTGGGAAAACAACGCGATTCTATCTTTAAATTTATGTCTGACAGATCGTAAAGTTTTCTGTCTCAAATTCAAGAGTTCACACACGTTAAGGTCTTTAGTGTGACATAAATTTAAAATATCTATTGAAATATATATAATTTGATATATATTGAATATATCATAAACAAAATAGCTTTTTGACAGGGTTGCTTTGAATTACAGCTATCATTTGAAGTACAAGTGTTTACAACACTACAACAATCAGACAGATAAAGGTTTTGACATTTATGTAATTTTTTTTTAAAGCAGTTTATGATCTGGTAACTAAGACCTTTAAGTCATGTCTTATTATAATCTAGATTCTTATTTTTATGAAAAATGATAATGTGGAGTGAAATGAAACGAAATGAAATGAAGATGATTAATTTGAGACATTAATCAACTGGGATTAAATTCAATGAAATGAGATGATATGAGATGAAATATAATCTTAGTAAAATGGTGGTCTTTTACTGAGATTTTTTCAGTGGACTTTTTGGAGAATCCCGTGAAGTTACGTCCAGCAGCTTTGTTTCATTTTCCCAAATTTGTGCACTTTCACAGATATGAAACAGTTAATAAATCACCAAAATGTCCGTTGACCATGTCCTAAAAATGGCGACCGAAAAAACAAAATAAACGTTTTGATTTACTGTCTAATTAGAGAGGGATTACGACGTATTATATCTCTTAAAATCTTCTGTAGTCATAGTAACCTCCAAGTTATTACTCCCCGGCCGATTGCTGGTACCCGTAAATACGTTGTTAGACCTACAGAATTGTCCTTCAACGACTTCTGCGTACACGCGAAGACTATGAGAAAAGTTTGGACGACGGATTTATTTGTCAACTTTGCTCTGATAAAACTTTGTTTGACATTTGATTGGGAGGTCATGCCCCGTTTCCCTCGGAGATAACTTTCCACCACCTCCTTCGGCTTTAGATTAATTTCCATGTAATATTGACTTTAAAATGCTCGTTTTATCACTTTTGTATCCTCCTGCTTCTTTAAAATATTATAAATTCAGAACACGAAAAGATAAGAGTGAATTACGACATTCCTTTTTATAGGAAATTTTATCAAAGCAATTTATTTCGAAGCGTCCGTAGCTTAATTCCGTGGATTCCTGGAGTGTTCGTAGTCATGCGATGGTGCCATGGTTCACCTGGCAGGCATAATCATTATGATCAGCCAAAAGAAATCTACTGCTAGAATTAGTTTTAAATACTCAAACATCTTGTACTTGATCGGCGTCCACAAACGACTGTCACGATGAATAAAATTAAGTGACCAAATTAACTCTACATCACCAATGTTCACCCGTTACTGCCGACATAGTTCTTGACAAATGACACGGCAAATTTTAACTCAAATAGGAACAAGTCCTACATCGCGATGAAATTTCGAAGCATTACTGATACACTAGATCAGTGGTTTAGCAAGTGGTGTATTTAAGTTAATACTGCAGTACTTTTTCCAAGGGCTCCCCCTTTGACCCGACGCGAATCTAACATGAGCCCGCTGAGATCCTCATGGAGTTGCAATTCCGATCCGGTAGTAGGTGATACACGAAGCAAATATGGTAGGTAGGTATAGGTTCTAGGAGGCGAACTAGTTCTAGGGAACTAGTACGCCTCCTTGTGAAGCATTCGGGTTGCTGTTATCTCTTATGTCCCAACTGAGCCCTCAAGTTCACCTAACCGTCCTTGGTGAAGCTGGAAAGGCCTGCAAACCGCTGCTAATTCCATCATTGAAAAAAACCATCCAATACCGCATATCTTGCAACACGTTACTAATGTAACAATTTTGGTTTTGTTTGTATAACTGCGGTTGGTATAACTTGTGTGCTGCCGGTCATAACATATGGCGCTGAAACGTGGACATTGACCGTAGGTTTGGTCCGTAAGTTCAAAGTCGCTCAGCGTGCTATGGAAAATTCTTTGATGGATCGAGTCAGAAATGATGAAATTCGTATAAGAACCAGCTAGCTGATGCCCACTTTTCAAGCCAGAGCGTATGACTGCTTTGGGCAGAGATCACTGGTCAAGACGGTCGTACCGAACCGTGAGAGATATAAGGCTCCCTGCCACAATTAAAGGCGAAAAGGATACATTCCTTTTCATCGGTTACACTTAGACTCGTGCCTTATCGTTCGTTTGTCACTCGTGTGACATCGCCCACGCCTCCGCATCTAATTAGTACAGAAATAACGTCAAGAGATTTGTCAACCTCCTAGCTTTTATGGCATCCCTTTGAGGCGTGCTCCAAACGAGAACGATCCACGCCGCCTCTCATGTAAATAGATCGTTAACCGCCTGTGAAATATTGTTTTGAACTTAGAGGGTGGTCCGTGTTAAACGTCAAATACTCAGCAATGTCATCCGGAGGTGGCTTCATCAGGGCTTTGGAATCGAATCTTCATATAAAAGATTTCGCTGTTGATTTCGATTTGTTGTGATGGACAATTTTGCGACTTAAATTATGATAATAAATGCTTTTACTTGTATGTTTTTTGCACGAGAGTTCGAAGGTTCATGTTTTGGAGCGAACGAAAGAGTAAAACGATGTATATTTGCAAATTATTATATTAATCTATATAATAATGCGTGAAGCAAAAACTTTGTATCCGTTTTTACGAAAATTGCGCGGAAGGAGGAGTATGAAATTTCACACACTTATCTATATATTAATACGTGAAGCAAAAACTTTGTATCCAAAATTGCGCGGACGGGGGAGTTTGAAATTTTCTATACTTATAGAGAATATAGAGAAGAACTGCACAATGCTAATATTTTTTTAAATAATGCATAAAAGATACATTAAATCAATAATGAAAACATTACGCACACTACCATGTATTTGACATACACACGCATGCATACTATTTATTGTCAAACTTTTGTTCTTGACGTCTGTTGTCAAATTGAGAATAGAATATGGTTTGTCTTTGAATATTTCTTTGAATATTTTTTATAGTGTAGTCTTGGCGAAATTTGTGATTATAGAAGTATAAAATACAATCATAATAGTGTACAAACTTAGGTACAATTCCAATTAATTATAGTCGAATTTCGACTACTGCGGGACTTCTAGTCTGTACTAATTTATAAATCTACAGTGGTTTTTACGAATGCTCCGTTATAACTACAGAACCATGCACCCGATTGACTTGAAACTTGGTATCCATGTAGAAAATACATGTACTTAATGAATAGGCTAATATTTATATGAATGTTGGACTCCTTAATAAGAATGACAATAAATAATAATGTTAATTTTAAATGGATAGCGAAGCGGGCGAGTACGGCTAGTAGAGAATATAGAGAAGGAGTGCAGAATGCAATTTTTTTTATAATTATGCATAAAAATACAATAAATCAATTAAAAAAATTTTACATATACTACCATGTATTTGACATACACACGCCTATATACTCTTTTCTCTAATGAGAGAATATGAGTTCTAAGTTCCAGTATAGTTACAATGGCTGCCCCACCCTTCAAACTGAAAAGTATTACTGCTTCACGGCAGAAATAGGCGGGGTGGTGATACCTACCCGTGCGGACTCACAAGAGGTCCTACCTCCAGACAAAATCTGTGATTATAGAAATAGTCTTTGACAATAGAACCGTAATAATGTTCAAACTTTTTAAATTAATAATTATGTTCGAATTTCGATCACAGGGTGACCACTAGTTATTATTATAGTTATTATTATTAATATATGTCCCGAGTCCCAGTAACCAGATAAATATAATCGCGTGTAGTCCATGTAGTTTTCATTCTAATTGTTTTTTGCTGACATTTGCTTAATTGAAATATTAGTCGAATTTGTACAAAAAAAAACTAAAACCAATATTTTGTTCACGTTATAAATAGAAAAAAATATTTTATAGATTATTATTCATTCAACTAATCGAAAAACGTTACAAAAGTATTAAAATGTTAACTTTAATTTGTACTTACATTTGTTGGAGTGAGATGACTTGCAGAATCTGAAACAACAAAGTAACGTTTTTTTTTTTTAAATCCTTACATTATTTTCCATTAATAAAGGTCTTTTTAGTATTTTTAAAATAATAACAATAGCTTATATAGCCATTAACACAAATAATAGAACATTCAATGTTTAAAAATTACTTTTAAGTTTTAACTGTACCTACTAAAGAGCCAACTGTAAAAGTGACATTAGGTTCATACTAAATATTCAAAGTACGTACATACATTGAAAAATAGCTTCGCATACATTTTATAAATTTGAATCCTGTTCCAATAACATCACTCAACGTGCGTATATGTATCAGACCAGTGTGACCCATTACGTCGTGTATGCTTTGAATACGTTATTTTTGCGATAGAAAGTATTTTAATCATGAGGTTACAACAAATCACATGTGTATCAATTTGTATCCCATATTAATCGTTAAAATTAATATACATTTAATAGCAGGAAAACAAAAAATGTTATCAAAAACACAAAATTCATTTTATTATCTTGGTAAATAATAATAAATATTTTCTTGACGTTATCCTATCACTCCCGTTCCTCTTTGAGTTCCCGTAAAATCCCATAAATCATAATTTTGCAAACCGTTTCCCCGATTAACTTCCATGGCAATGCTTTACAGGTACAAACAGGGTTGCCAGAAAAAAAAGTACTCTCTACGATTGTGGAAGAAACATTGTTATTTTTTATTCAGGTAATTCAAACATGGTATTATTTAAAAAAAACATATCAGTGCTTTCGTAAAAAATTATTACATGGTAAAATATTTTTAGCGCAAGACATTATAGTAATTATCATTGAGATGATTTTTCATTTACAACAAATTAAATTAAACTCAAACAGTTAGCTATAAACGTTGAAATTAATTAGTTATAATATAATATAAAAAGCTAATTAGCTAGTAACGTACGAAGTAAAAGCAAAAAGGATTTCATTAATGAATCGAACGCCATTTTTTTTTGGCAATCTCATCACGATATAACACCACCAAATATTTAAGTAACAATAATTATCAGCCCTATGCAAACACGAAATCCCGCCGAACAAAGGGTAATTTCGCTTATTACACAGATTATATAATATAATATAGCTAGCTACGTTTGTTTACGTTTTACTTCAGTTTCTTGTAACAAACAATAACAAGAAAGCTATTAGAGGGCTATTAAACTTGTTATTTACGAACGAGACCGCTTCATTATCTCCTGCGCAGTAATTACTGGTTTTATCGCGAAAATATTGGCACAAAATGGTAGAATTAGTGATGCTTAATAGAGAATCGTTACGTGTAACACAGCTCGTGTATCTATAGTACAATGTTATTTCCATCGCAATCTCAATTTCTGATCTGTGAAATAATTTAGGTCGAGAAAACCTCTCAGGCTCCTGATGTCCACGATGCTGGTGGAAGGGCGTATTGTAGTCTTGCAGTTCCTAAGGCAAAGCAATAATGCCTTCTGATTTAATTTTGGCGAGCATTTACCATCAGATCGACCGAGCTTATCCACCAAAGGTAGCAAAAAGTATGTTTTTTGTGAACATGATAAATTAATTCAAATTTTTATGTTTTGGCGGTGGCTGGAAAGGTATTTCAAATTATAATCATCATATCACTACATAGTATAAAACAAAGTCGCTTTCTCTGTCCCTATATCTGTCTGTCCCTATGTATGCTTAAATCTTCAAAACTACGCAACGGATTTTGATGCGGTTTTTTTTAAGTAGATAGAGTGATTGAAGAAGAACATTTATATGTATAATAACATCCATTAAATAGTGGAAAAATCAATAATAAATTACAGTTTCCGAAGCGAAGCGAGGGCGGGTCGCTAGTTTATGATATAATAATTAACCTCTATATGTATCTAAGACTATCCGTTTCAAACTCAAATGTAACTAAAATTTTATCATCCAACATCTTAAGAGAAAACAATTATCAAATTACAGAAAAACGATTTAACCGTTATTAACTTTTATTTTCTGTAGTACAAAAAAGGACGGAGCAAGAATCGTCGGTCTGCGGTAATGGCTAAATGGCTAATTAAGCAAGTGTATGCTCAGTACGAATTAGCCGCTCTATTAGAATCACATTACGTAGAACAATTTACCGGTAACTGGTCGTGGGGGCGCCCGATGCTCTTAGAATAACAAAATGGACAGTCAACCTCCATAATGCGGGCTACAGGCTTAATGCTTTCAAATGTTTTAAGGATAAGCGCATATATTCTTTTGCAGTTTCGACGTATTTTTTTAATTATTTTTACTAGCTGACCCGGCAGACTTCGTAGTGCCTCAATCGATAAATAAAAGACCTATAGCTTTTGTATAAAATACACAAAAAGAATCCGTCCGACGGGGGACACATCAAAGGAAAAACAAAATTGTATTTTTATTTAATTCCGAGCATTTTCATATTTATCTACCTTTTAAACCTTCCCTGGACTTCCACGAATAATTCGAGACCAAAATTACCCAAATTGGTCCAGCCGTTCTCGAGTTTTAGCGAGACTAACGAACAGCAATTCATTTTTATTTATATAGATAGATAGATTGCTTAGATAGTTGGACGAGCTCACGGTCCACCTGGTGTTAAGTGGTTACCGAAGCCCATAGACATCAACAACGTAAATGCCGCCTACCTTGAGACATGAGTTCTAAGGTCTCACTTATAACAGTACAACGGCTGCCCCGACCTTCAAAACGAAAAGCATTACTGCTTCACGGCAGAAATAGGCAGGGTGATGGAACCTACCCGTGCGGACTCACAAGATGTTCTACCAACAGTAAAAAAATTTTTAAAAGTTTTAGATTTTTTTATAATCATGTTAACTGAAATGGAAAAGAGAATGACAGAGAAAAAGCAAGATGGCGACGATCATTGAACGAGCAAAGCGTAAAAAATGTGTCGAGATAATTTTTAATTAATATAATAAAGAAGATTTGTGAACAGAACAATAAGAGTGCAACAATGGAATAATTTTATTTTATGCCCCGCGATCCTAATTTTACTCTTCTTGCCTCCATCGTATTCCACTAGGTGAGGTCGGCATAGCGATTTTTTCTATTCCATTCTCTTCTATCAGCCGTCATTTCAACACTCACTTCTCTCTCTCTCTCTCATATCGTTATTCACACACTCCATCCATGTCTTCTTACCCCTCTAATTTTACATATACATAGTTATATATTATACTAGCTGAGTCCCGCAATATTACCCGCGGTTGTTATCGTACTGTGGGTGACGCCGCAGGGCGAAGCTAGTCTAAAAAAAGTAGCCTAAGTTACTCCTTATATCATCAGTTACATATCAGTGAAAGTCTCGTCAAAATCGGTCCAGCCGTTTCAGAGATTAGCCGGAACAAACAGACAGACAGACAAAAATAAAATGATATTTTGGTGTATGTACCGTATGTATGTATGTATTCATATGCATGTAGTAAAAAGCGGTTATTTCAATATTACAAACAGACACTCTAATTTTATTTATATGTATAGATATATTATATCGTTAGAGTTTTCAATTAAGAGTTTTCAATGTTAGAGTTAATATGGTTGCCACTAATAATCTATGGGTTGTCAATCTCACAAAATAAAAATCGAGTTCATAAACCGGTATGACAGTCAACGAAATTCTCAATTACGCTTTTAAAGCTCGTAGCGGTTTCTCATCACATTATTTCACTTTGATTCATGTTCTAAAAGAAAAACATTTTTCGGAAAATTACAATTTACTTCTGATGTAATTTGTTCGGATATACATATTATTTTGTATAACGTTACCAATTAGGCTTCGGAAAAAACATTAAAGGATCTTCGTACCGAGAAAATTAAATTAACTCAACTACACAGGACTAAAATTCAACTGAGAGAAAATGTTGTGCGTTGTAATTAATTTGGCATTTACAATGTTTTTTTGTTATGGATTTTTTTTAAATCAAATTTACTTATACTCGTAGGATCGTATTTGTTAAATGAAATATACAGACTTACAATACATACCGCAATTAGTTTTATAAATATGAGTAAAGAAAATTCTAATATGCTGTGTGTACCAAAAACGAATACATAATTATTATAAACTAGCTGACCCGGCAGACTTCGTAGTGGCTCAATCGATAATATATAAAATAAACTTAAAACAAACAAAAGGAATCCGTCCGACGGGGGACACATCAAAGGAAAAGCAAAATTGTTATTTTCATTTAATTCCGCACATTTTCATATTTATCTAACCTTTAAAAACCTTCTCTGGACATCCACAAATAATTCAAGACCAAAATTAGCCAAATCAGTCCAGCCGTTCTCGAGTTTTAGCGAGACTAACGAACAGCAATTCATTTTTATATATATAGAAGATAAAATATTAAATATAATAACTAAATAAATCTATTACAAAGTACAAGATTTTATCATCACTAACCTCAAACCTCGAACAAAGCTTACTTCGTGTAATAAATATTGTCACAATAATATTATAAAAGGAGAATTAACAATAAAACAGTTTAAATTTAAACCTTTCTTGGCTATAAGGCACAATAAGTGGAACTTATTAAGCGTCGAATATCGTGACCGGACCACCCACGGCCGAAGCGAGCAGCCAAATAAAATAAAACAACGAATAAATAAGAGTGCTCTCCCATAATTGATCACAAATTAAAACTCGCGCCGCGTTCGAAATTTTAAGCGTTTCACATCGCCAAAAGCGTAGTTGCTCTGTGTGTGGGAACAATCTCGAATAAACGCTACGATAAAAATATGATTGCGAATTGTTTTACCGCGAATTTCTAGTTCCGTTTTCGTCTCGTACTTTTACAAATTTACAGAACACTAATAATTTATATAAGATAAGGCATTTTATATAATTTTAAGTTAACTATTTCCTTATTGTAATTGATGCCTTTGACATGACCATATTCCGTCGAACTTGCTATTGTCTGTTGAAAAATTCAATTAGTTTTATATACATATCATTAAAGAACAATGTGCAATGATTAATCCTTGAGTAATTTAACGTTCATAAAATTGCAATGTATTTTGTTCTCGGCGTGACCGCATCACACATACATAGCGATAATTTACTTTTATGCACACATACACGCGAGAATAAAAAGGGGTAGGGTTGCCTACGAGTCATATTTTAATTTTTTATTGCTTTTATAGGCGGCCAATCATATATACCTCCTGATGGTCAAAATAGACGAAGCAATTCCACCACAGCCAAGTTGCTGTCTATCGCTAAGAATTCTCCGCAAACTGAAGAAGAACATATTGTATTGAATACAGCAATAATTTTGGCGTAAAAAAGAATTGCCTGCTCGTTCGCGATATTAGATAGTTCCAGAATTATATAGACATCACAACGAAAATACAGGAACCTATCTTGATCCAGTTTCGGTTGTAATGAGTACAGATACATTTCAACCTTCAGTGTCAATACAACAAGATAGAATAATACTGTTCAAAAAAAAAAACAACAAAAATCACCTATTTTACAAATAAACTCGGTGTTAATTAAATTAAGCAGGTCAGAAATACTTTTTGCAAATGCAATTACATCAAAAGAACATTATGTCTAATTTGAGAATAGACATTTGAATATATATCGCCGAACAATTTATGTACCATCGTCTATCTTTTTAGCTAACTTTTAAAAGCCACTTGACAACCCTATAACACGCAAGAAGCGTTAACTGGACCTGAACAGTGGGTCACATTCAGGATAATATGTCACTAAAAATAGGTGTCCTCTGCTAAGACATTTCTTTTTCTTTTGATAATGGCGGCTTATTTATAAGCCAAGACATTGCTTAATCGCCTTTTAATCGTTTTTGCACCTACTCACCCGTTAATTTTTAAGCTTACTATTGAGGGCTACGACATTTTGTTCCTTGAAACGAGGCTTAACAACAGTTTTATGGTAGTGACTTATCGATTCCCCTAACATTGCCGGTACCTACGGGCAACAGTAACCACATTACACCAAGTCGCAGTCGTCGTCTAAAGGTCTAACGTCGTGGCCTAAAGGATAAGACACCTGGTGTACTCGTATGGAGCGATGCGACCGGTGTTCAAATCCCACAGGCAGGTACCAATATATCAAAAGAAATACATACAACACATGTTCACGACTTACTTCCACAACGAAAGAATAACATCGTGTAATATCGGCAATTAATATAATATGCGTAATTTCCAAAAAACTGAGAAGTGGACCTAAAGTATATATGTGGGTGGCGGTAATCACGTGGTGATATCTATTTGCTTCGGTAACCTATAACCATCAGTTGGGCTCGTTCACCAGTATACGCAGTAAAAAGTGTTTTAGATGCTTTTTTGCTTAAGATGGCAATAATTTTCTGTGATGATTTATTAGCCAGCCCGTATTTTTAATGCGCCCCAAACATTACAAATCTTATTTTATAAAAGTAACAACACAATAAATAACTTATAATTTACTGAACCATTTAAATTTATCTCGTTAAAATCATACTGTAGTCGGCGGAACACCCATAAAACGTTCTCAGAAAACGCTACCGATTCTGAATTACGATCTTTGAACTCATTCCCCGAAGGTGTGTACTAGGTATAATAACTCTCCAATGTTGAGATTGTAGGTGAGATACTTCAAAGAATTCTTCCTCATTCCGACAGAGCTCCTTTCGATTTCTGAAAAACAATTAAAAACCATGCAACCTTCTTGATTTCAGTTCTACACAGTATCAATGATTCAGTCTATAAAATCATTTAAATTTTTTATTAGAACTCTTGAAAATGCTCTTGTCATGTATTGTTTTTTTTTTTAGCTGTATTACTAATTTAACTTTTACTTTGAGTACTGTAATTTACCACTCGCATAAGATCTCTCGACAATCTTCGTATGAAAAACGCTCAAGCCAAACAAGGACTAACAAGGCAAAAATAGACCTCACTGATGCCTTTGCCAGTTCAATAGCTGTCTCGGTTAGGCCATCCCTCTAGAGGCATTAAAATTCATTGAATTCCTGTCTAATATGGGTACGTGACGCGATTATAGGTACCGGCACGTCCAGTCACAGCCAGACTGAATGCGAAAATCTTACATCGATTTGTGTCGCAACCTTATAAATATTTAATATCCTTTCATCGGAAATTGACATGGCAATGAAGCGTACTCCACAGCAGACTTGATGTGTTTATTCGCGTTTGCGTATGAGAATAATTCACTCTCTTGAATACATAGTGCAATTTATTTGTTTACAATAATTTATATTCATGAAGATAATCGTTTGGATATTAGGTATATGTGGTTAGGAAAATTCTAATTTGAGCGCTTAGTTATTGTTTTACTATGTTTAGCTTTGTTTTTTTTTTTTTTTTATTGCTTAGATGAGTGGACGAGCTCACAGCCCACCTGTTGTGAATATAAAATGTTAACTTGTATTAACAAGGATTATTACTGTTATAATAACGGTAGATTTCATCATCAAAAACTAAGATCAGTCGTCGTGGCCTAAAGAATTATACCCTTATTGTAAGCATATCGAGCTATGCGACTTTGCCGGTGTTCAAATCCTGCAAGTCAACCAATTCTTCTAATCTAACATGTAGTACTTTCTACGTATGACGACTAACATTTTGTAATAATGATCAGATCCGCAAAAATGATTGATTGCGTAAATTCAAAGCTTCAAAGTGAGTGGCAGCTATCACGTTGGTCTGTGGGATCTGATAACGAATTAACACCAGATGAACCGTGAGCTCGTTCACCAGTCCATGCAATTGTAATTACCAACCAAGTTTTAGTTTAATATGATTGTTTATCAGAATAACTAAGGACGCAAGAAGCGGATATTCCTTATCATTACAGAATAATGTGCGATTTTATTTAAGTTGTCCTTGTTGCAGCCGAGAGGATCATTTGCGTGCGTATCTTTACCACAAATCACAATACACACAGTACATGCTGATATATTTTAATAGCCGCAAAATTGAATCTTACGGCTACGGTTTACAGTTGTTTTTTATAAATGGTATTTGCAAAGGTACAGCACACCCTAAGTGCCTCGTTCCATGCCGTATTATCGAGTCGAGGCGATCTACGGATGCTATTTTGTTATTTTTGCAGAAGTAATGTAGACGAGGGAAGAAATATTATACGGGCTTTGCCATTACGGCGATATTTAAGGACAGAGTTTACAACGTTTGTTCTATGGTGTTGAAATTATTAATGATACATTTCACTTGATGCTAAGATATTAAATTTCAACGGCAGACATTTTTATATGCACGTATAATGTAATTAATTATTGAAAACACCGTTTAATGATTCTTAAAATCAAATATTAACCGGTGCACACATGGCGATGCTATTTAAACAACTGTGAAATACTTCAAATTAGTTCATATAATGTATAAATATTTACATATATTATTTGAAATAATCACTGCTTATTGAAAGTTACTAAGGCATCAAAAAATCTAATCCATTATTATTTAAACGAGGATTATTTAAAGTTTTATTTGAATGTCAAATGCTTTTCCGTTTTAATGTACAGGAGTTATTTCTCACGATGCCAATTATAACAGTCCTATAAATATTTTAATTTTAGCAACAATATTAATTACATTTATACAAAGAATACTCTAATGCTATTTTTTATAGTTTCATTTCTGTGACCACTGATATATGTGATATATATTATTTATGGGCTTAAATATAATGTAATCAAAATGTAAAAACTAGTATATGTTACAAAAATATATTGTTACATCTAATATAGTTACTATACAGAACAGTATTGTTATAAGTCTAATTTTGCAACCACCTTTCTTTTAAATTTAAGTAAATTTAAATGCGCGAACGAGATCATTATCATTATCATTATATATTTTTTTAATAATTTAAACGCATTCTTCTTATGAGAAAACGTAGGTCAGCATCGGTTCACCAAACATGAATAGAAACGGCATATGTGGTAGAGTAGCAATAGATGCAATTCCTTTAAAAAAAATTATCTATTTCTGCTCTTTGTCTTCATTTTGAGCGATTAACAGACAAAAACAAAACTAATTCGCTCTAATCTCGCCTTTTCTTTTGTCATTGTAATTATTGTATATGATTATATATATTACTAGCTGAACCAGCACACTTCGTAGTACCTCAATCTATAAATAAAATACGTAAACTTTTGTGTAAAATAAACTTATAACAAACAAACGGAATCCGTCCGACGGGGGACACATGGACACATCTAAGGGAAAATTATTTTTATTTAATTCCGAGCATTTTCAATCTACCTTTTAAACCTTCTCTGGACTTCCACAAATAATTCAAGACCAAAATTAGCCAAATCGGTCGAGCCGTTCTCGAGTTTTAGCGAGACTAACGAACAGCAATTCATTTTTAAATATATAGATTACTATTGAGGATCGCGGGGGTCCCCGCTGGATGCAGGCAGCGCAGGACCGGTCTTTGTGGCGAGGCTTGGGGGAGGCCTATGTCCAACAGTGAACATCTATGGGCTGATAAGAAGAAGAAGAAGAAGATGCTTAAAATACTTTACAATTTTCATGGACGCAGAAGATCGATAATCGCAAAAATAGTTTTGATTAAGCTTCGTACAATTAACATGAATATTGATTAATTTATAAAGAAAATTGCTTTATGCTGCATACGATTCTCAAAGTTATGGTAATCATTTTTATATGTAAATCTTTAATATATATTTTTTGTGTTCTAGGTCAATTTGTATTTTTCTTAATCAATATTATATAGAGACAAATTATAATGGAACATTCTATTGTAGGTCGAACAATAGTAGAAGATACATATATAACGTATATTAGGGTGAACATAATGTGATTGTTTTGGATTGGGCTTTATTAAATTCTAAAACAGACCGCCGAGCTGCATTTACGATCTCTATTTACATTCAGTGGACTATCGAAATGGCTTTTATTGAATTCTGTTTAAGAATTTAGGTCAGTTGGCTCAGTCTGTGGGATTTAACTGTAGCGAGCTGGGCTTTTCAGAGTTTGAAACTTCTAAATTATTCGTATGTTAACTTACTGCCGATTGTATACGACACATTTCTAAAAATAACTATTACTTCTTCTTCTTAGATCCTTTTAAATGTATGATCATTTATGAAGTTATGAAGTTCGGGCTGAGCCCCGTCAGCTGGACACCAGTCTCAATGAAGCAAGAATAGCCCCTCAAGCTCAGTAGCTTATTTAAATAGGTATGTAAAAGAAATAAAAGGAAGTTTTTGAAGTTATCATGCGTTTGAAGTGAGTCAAGTATTATCTATACTAATATTAAAAAGCTGAAGAGTTTGTTTGTTTGAACGCGCTAGTCTCAGGAACTACTGGTCCGATTTGAAAAATTCTTTCAGTGTTAGATAGCTCATTTATTGAGGAAGGCTATAGGTTCATATAACATCACGGTAAGACCAATACAAGTGGAGCACCAATAAAGACTGTTTCAAAATAGGGGTTTAAATAGCTCCTTAACATTCTATAATTCAAAAATTTTTTCACTTTCTACGTAAATGAAGTGGAGGTGAAATTTAGCATTATGCCAAAGTAACTATTCCACGCGGACGGAGTCGTGGTCAAAAGTTAGTAAAAATATATGTGAGATTTAGATCTCATCTATTAGCCACTTAACACCAGATGGCTTGTGCTCGTTCACTCATCTACGGGATATAAGATGAAAAAAACTTCTACGTATAATTGCAAAATTAATCTGTGCGAATAATTGCAAAATTAATTTGTGTCATTCAAACGATATTGCGAAGAACATTATTACAATTATTTATCAGGGCTATAAAACGATTAGATTTATTACAAGGAAATTGCATGAATGCTAATTATATGTTATAGTTTATTGAACGATGAACTCTGTGGCCGATTGATCAAACGGTTATTTATGTAAGACTAAGAATAGGTTGAGGTACGTTGATGGGTTTGTACTTCTGGTTAGCCAAAAGTATTCAAATTTGGAATGTAGCAGCATAAATAAGTATACATCTAGAAAAAAAAAAAAATAAAAAATTTGAAAGTGCCTCTTAATTTTTTTTCCAACTTATGGAACATAATATTATGTAACCCATTTTTTATTTCAAATTGCAGATAAGCAAAATGCGAACGAGTTATCCGGGCGATTTCAAAACTTTTCATTCTTCCCAAGAGTACCGTGTAAGCCTTCAAAATGCACGTTATACTTTAGCAGCTCACAGCATTGCTAAGCTTGATTTTGTTTCATTCGTTTTTCTATTCCTAAAGACGGATCTGTAACTAATAAGAAAAGTATTCACTCTCAAACGACTATTGAACAAAATCGATTGATCACATTTTGACAAGGTTTGCGGACAAATAGTGCTATTGTTCCAAACAAATTTCCTATAAATGAGAAGAAAAAAACATTTTAATGTCAGGTCAGGCCGCCTTACAAATTTACATCAGATTGTAAACAGATTCACTTATTATATTCATTATGGTTAACTGTAATTACTATATAACGGTATTTAATGAATAATTTCTTTACTTATCGGACCTCATATTCTTCAATAACGTAAATGCCACCGGCCACCTTGAGACATGAATTGTAAGTCTCAATTCTACAGTACAGTGGCTGCCCCAGTAAACCGGAACGCATTACTGCTTCGCAGTAGAAATAGCTACGGTAAAGGCATCTTACAATCACTAATTTTGTTAATTATAATTTTTGTGGGTTTCATTTTATATTTTTATTAGATGATTCGCGAACATGTGTTAAGTACGTATTTATTAAATAGGTTTTTTGTTAAACCTCCCTTTGTAGGCAGATGAGAGCATACGGCTTTGGTGATAAAGGAATACCTTCGCTAGTGGACATCAGCAATGTTAGGCTCCGATTCGATAGTGAATCAGCGAAGCACTGCTAATACTAGTATTTACTATACTATACACTAGCCCTAGGGCTAGTGTTAGCAATTCTGTCAGGTTAAACCCGTGAGCTCATCTACCGGTCCGCGTGAAATCGGAATAGTCCCTTAGGCTTCCAACGATTAGGTAGGAAAAAAAATGGCGCCGTCTAATCCTCTTCCTCCGTGCGTCGTATTCCTCAGTGCTGAGGGTCGTGACTTTTGCGGAGCACTTTTTTTAGGACCATTCACAGCCTAATCAGTGCCTACATAAATATTTAAAGTATACTTCTATTATTATTTTCTAACTGTATTGTGTTTTACATTAGGATACTTTATAAAAAATAGTTACCAAATTTACGGAGTGAAAATCAAAGGTCTTTTAAAATCACATCGCACATGTTCTATACATTTCATAGGCCATTTCACAAGCATCTGTTATTCGACCTTTTTTTTATTATATTGCAACAATGGGATCGCACAGACGTTCTCACATCACCTTTTCATTAGACCGTCCCTTGTTGTGTTGCCACAATATTAGTTTTTGTCTTCGGAGCCCGACAAAAACCTAACGGGCTCAAAACGTCCGTTATAGTGACGTAGCACAGTTAGGATCGAGTGTCTAATAGGCGCACAATCATATAAACAAACATTGACCTTTCAACCTCAAACGTACAAGAATTCAGATCTCGAGTCGAGATTGCTTCTCGCCGGTCCCTCCGGGCTGCTACTGATTTGTTTTATGTAAATAAAGTGAAATTTAAAAATTAATTCGGCCCAAAAAGCAGCCCTGTTCAGTTTCTAACGAATAAAAAAGCTTTACTTCCTGGAGTTGTTTTTTTTTTAACGTTCTAAACTTATTTCAGGTCTAACGAGTGCTTTTAACGAGCTTTTATTCGCAGTCTTCTTTTAACAGACGGAAACGTTATTTTATGAAACTAATGAATGTCAAAGAATTTAATCTACTTTTGCTGTCGATAGATAAGACTCCTTCACAAACGAACAAGCTCTTAACTTTCTTATCAGCTGTCACAGATGTTAGTAGTGAGTAGTGTTTTTTTTTATATATACGAAATTCGACGCCTTGTTTTCTTTACTTACTTACGCTTGATGTAATATTATGGTATCCAACTATTGTAAGTGACTGCTAGGACGCATTAGTGCCTGGTTTACTGTTTGGCCCATTTTAGCTGTTTCTGCCTTGAACCAGACTTGCGTTCCAGTTGGAAAAGTAGGACTGCCGCTCTACAATACAATAGGACTTCAGTCTCATGTCTCAATTATTCGCGTTTTGATCTCGATGAGCTAAGCCACCGCTAAGCACTGGGTGGTCCATGACCCCGACAAACCATATATCCCAATAAGTAAACTGGAATTTACAGCGGCGAATCAGGAACATTAATAACATTCAATTACAATCGCATTACGCGGCGTCCGTGTAAGCCGTGCGTTAAATTTAATTATAAATTCTTACACCCGAAGAAAAATGTTCGATCATAGAGCGGCGCGAACAAGAAATAATTCAAAACATCATAAGTCTTGAACGTGGGCCCGTGTTTAGTCACGGGTCCGTCCCACCGTAACTATAGCAGGTTAATAAGCCCTCTGACAGGGCTATCGGCAAATTATTAATTATAATTATAAATATCTATAAATAATTCACAATAGTTATGATAACAAAAAGTACTACGTAATTTAGATATGCTTTGAAGGGCTTAAATGTAACTAGATTATTACAATGAAAATCTTTTGGTTGTCTCTATGACTGGTGAAAACGATAGAATGTGCTAAATCTAATAACCGTTCTTCCATATCTAATCTAAAACTGCTTTGTTCGTTCAGATCTGAATCGCAAATCTCAAAAAAATTTAGATATTTTTCTAGTCTACTAAATAGACAGTTTGATTGTGAATTAAAATATACTGGTACTCGTCGGTGGAAACTTCCAGATATTACATAACACTATTTTCTTATAATACCCAGTCTTCCAGATTCCGCCTTTGTTTGATCAATGCAATCTACTTTTCTGGAGGAGTATTGATATATGACTGATATTTATCAATTAAAAAGCAACAAAGATAAAGCCGAGTACTACTATTTGGATAAGAATATAACGTTTACATTAACGAAACCTTTATTATAAGCGATGGTTAAATGCAAAAGGAACCAAGTTAGGAGACTAATTCCATCAGAGGACTGATTTCTAAGGACAAAATGAATCATAAGCTTAAGCTAAAATTATTTTAATCGATCTTTAAATTTTACGTGGCAACCCTATAGTGTTCATGCTGAGAGCTATCCTTGTATAACCGGTTCTGGTGCAGCGCCGATCCACTTCAACTCGGTCACTTAATTTGGACATGCCTTTTCCGTCCCAGGGACTTGAAGGCGGTGTCAAAGCATTAGCTCGATTCACTCACTTTCTTTGGTGTTGTTAAAATAGAAAAATAAATGAGTTTAGTTACTGTTTTTGTTGAAACTCAATTAAATTTGTAATAATTTTGATTAGTGTGTTTTCAGAAAAACATTTGATGTCATACTGCAAGAAATATCTGATATCACGAGCGTATAATACTGTGGTAGAGTCATCGCAATACCATAAAATGAGCTCGAAAATGGGTAGACAGATCTGCGCCTATTTTTGTACTCAGTCTTGATTATGATCATATCACTAGCAGCATCGATAAGTAATCGAAAACTCCATAAAATTGTCAGTACTGTCAGCGCAAAAACTAATAAAGCATTGTTTTGACTAAATAAATCGGGATTTCTCCATAGTTACGGCTTATACATACGTAGCGTGATGAACGTCTTCAATTTCAATAACAGGTAACATTCAATATTAATAGTTACGCATCAATCACATTCTCGTTCGCCTCGGGGTATCATTATTAATACCGTCATTTCATCGTACAAACGCGAATGCCCCCTATAACAATTTAGGGCGCATTCCGACTGATATTGTTACCGCGACTGTGATCTCTTCTAGGTACTACGTTTTACCAAAAGATAGTGCTTAGAATTTTGGATCGGTCAATTCAGAGATGGTCTCATTTGAGATTGTAGCTTGTAACGTCGGCAATACCAGATTTTCTTCTCGGAAGTTGAACTCTTTCCCCTCAAATTCGTGGTACCCTTAAGCAGTGCACGTATTTTAGGATTATTCTACATACATTAAAGTGTGATACTACTAACTCATCACGAGACCTCCGAAATTTTTCGTCTCAAAGTCTTCGAATCTTTCACAATCCTTAGCACTCGGTAGTAGTCTGTACCATGCAGTCCATGCCACCCATGATCAAGCACATTGGAAGTACGTCGCATGTGGTCGCGATCCTCAGTAGTGAAGGAACGATATAGAAGAAGAGAAGAAAAAGATGTGATATAGAGGCGCACTAAAAACAGATTTTGCGAGAATTCAATCCAAAATGCACCAAAAAAATATATCGAATCCAATATCTACTACCGACGTATTAATCAGAACGAAAAGTGCGCATTTTTAATACGGCTACCATGACAACGATATCTATTTTAACTAATAAAAATAAACTCGCGCGGCTTACGAACGATCTGTATTCGCCTTTAAGACCAGGAACAATATCGACTTGTATGCAATTAAAATTTACTAATCTCGAAAGCTTTTATTGTTACTGGTCGTTGGTACGCAATGCCACTTCTCGCTACACTGCATTGTAGCATTATTTTACTTGATCCCATTTTTGACAGGCTTCCTGCGTGTCTGTTTTTCAACTGAACTATTATTGGAGTACAAGTATTATATCTGTACACTTGAAAGATATAGCTTCGATCGATCGATCGATTAAGCTGATATCGCAATTCATCATTGCACATTATGTTTTTGTTGCCAGAGGAACTCATAAAATAATGGAATTGTTAATATATAGTTGGATGAACGAATTCGCGGCAGAAATGGTTTTGAGAGGTCACCGGAACTCATAAACATTACAACGTGGTTACTGCCATACAGCGGGTGACTAGTTCTATGTTTCAATTGTATAGTGATTAAAAAAAAAAAATTTTTTTTTTGGCGTTTTATTTTTGTTACAGTCTGTTTGTCAAGAAAATACGAATGCGTCACAGACATGTTTAGCATTTCCTTATTTCATATAGCTGCCGTTACTCCCCTTTAAAGTTCACATTTTCAGTATTATTTATTAGTAGATACGCGCTAAGGTCTATGAGCAGTACAAACCACTCAAGTCAGATATGGGTATACTGTCTCTATCACTGATTTCAAAGGCATAGACAAGTTCGCAGATATCAATGTCACTCTCTCTGGCCTTCTTTTACTTACGGTAATCTGAGTTATTTCCGCTGTGTAAAAAATATACGAACCTTACCCAAAATTTACGTACATATATGTAAGACATATCCTCCACGTCAGAATAATTCGGCTGCAGCAAAAACATTAATACTCAACGAAAACTTTCCCATACTTCGATCGAATAAAAACAACGGTTCCAAACTCGAGAACCGTTGAAGTTTTTGTACGAAAACGTCCATTATACTGGCTGGATGACGGCGACCCAAAAGGTCTTCACGTGACAGAACAATTTTTTTGATCCAATGTTTTTAAGAGGCAGGTGATTCGGCATACGCGCACTTTGTCGGCGCTAACCTATAATCTAAATTCATTTCTCGAGCCGACCCACCTCGGCCATATCTGTTTTTATTATATGCCTCAAGCCCGTTTGCAGGTTTTTTTTTGTTAATATTCTAAACAAATTACCTTGCGTCTGTCCGGTTTCAACGACAACAGGGCCCTTTGTGTCTGATCACGTATTTACGTCGGGCACGTAATCAGGTGTTTTGGGAATAGGAATGTACAGGAATTTCTTTCGAAATAAGCTGGACACTGTACACTTGTTGCTTAACATAGCTGTAAAGCATATTTGGCACATAAAGTTTGTTCTTCAAAAACATTACCACTTTAATGGTTCTAGTTTTATCGTCAAAATATAACAGAAAACGAGACGCTTCAAGCAATTTAAAAGAGTTCATTAAGGATGGCACTACTATGCAAGAGTGTCGTTCAGGGGCTTCAGATACCACCGCAGTTTGTATTACCTATTACTTTTTTACTACCCGTTCGTTCTGATTATCTTCTCTTGTATTTCCACTTTACTCCCTAATCCCTTAATAACATGTTAGACCACACGGACGAATAATCTCGTGTATTTCTAAACAGTCACTTGTTCATATTTGAATAATTATTGCTGTTGTCCAATGCAGCTAAGTCTTATGTTTTTATGTGTTCCTTTCAGCAGCAATACTCGTCTTCAGGTTTCTGTGAGTTTTAGTAGCCTCAAGTGATCTCACACATCTGAACATTTTGCTTATACAAAACATATCCACTTCTAACTTTAGTTAATCTTTTAGATTTTACAAATTAAAAAAAAAGTATCCAAGTTCCAATTTATCGCGTTGGCGTTAAGATATTGTATTTTTCGTCAATAACGAGTATCGGGAAGTCCGTAACGTCTGCGGAGTCGATTTGCGCTCGTTGAATCGGGTAATTGCTATGGCTTTGTTGGAAAGACCCACAAACAATTAGATATATTCCATCGCGACTAGATTTTTTATTGTCCTTAAGAAGGCCCGGTTAAAAATGAGATTTCTGTTGAATTTTGATGTGCTTCATTGTAGTTAATAATTTGAAAATTATGATTGCAGTAATAACTTATACTAGAGGTCCCGCAGTAGTCGAAATTCGACATAATTAATTGGAATTGTAAGTTTGTACACTATTATGATTGTATTTTTTACTTCTACTAGCCGTACTCGCCCGCTTCGCTGGGCATTTAAAATTAACATAAATAATAATTTATTGTCGTTATTATTAGGGAGTCCAACACTCATATAAATATTAGCCTATCCATTAAATACATGTATTTTCTACATGGATACCAAGTTTCAAGTCAATCGGATGCACGGTTCAGTAGTTATAACGGAACATCCGTAAAACCACTTGAATTTATATATTAGTACTAGCTGACCCGGCAAACGTTGTGTTGCCTTAAATAAGATTTCTAGGGAAATTCTACTGAGAAAAAAAAACCCCACTTAACCTCATTATAAACAAAAAAAATATCCAAAAAATTAAAATAAAAAATAAATGTTTGGGGTAGACCACCCTTTTCACTTAGGGGTATGAAAAATAGATAGTAGCCGATTCTCAGACCTACTGAACTTATATTGATACACAAATAAAACCAATAAAACATGGCTGAAAAATGTATAGTATTGTATAGCTCTCAAATATATTAAGTGTATAATCTATGATGTATAGTGAGTAAGTAAGACAGGAGACCGGCTTCGTTCTCATCCCTACTACGTGATGTTTGCTGGATGAGTGGTGACACCTGGCGGGGATAGCTGATCGATTGATAGTTGATCAGTAGTCGACGGGCGAGGGCGGGAGACCAAATTCAATTTAAAAAAAATCATAATTAAAGGAACTTGAAATTATAAACTCTGAATAAGAATTTATCGTACTACAATTATAATATTTGATTGCCATCTTGCAACCTTATTGCGGATCTGTGCATAGAATAAAAAAAATATTAATCGGGATGGAAAAATAGGGGTTGATCGTATAAGAGTGAAAATTGAGAGTAATATGATTTTTTTTATTTTAAGTCATGACAAAACAAAATAAAAAACTTTCCAAAAAAATTAAAGTTTATAATTAACAAATAAAAAATAGGGGTTGATCATAGAGGGATGAAAAATTGAGAGTAACATCAGATTTTTTATTTTAATTCATGACAAAATAAAAATTAAAATTAAAATCTTGCCAAAAAAATTAAAGTTTATAATTAACAAATAAAAATAGGGGTTGATCGTAGAGGGGTGAAAATTTCAGAGTAATATGAATTTTTTTATTCTACGTCATGACAAAATGAAAACAAAATTCTCGCAAAAAAATTTAAAGTTTTTAATTAGCAAATAAAAAATAAGGGTTGATCGTAGAAGGGTGAAAATTTAGGGTTGTATGTATTTTTGTATGCTGTATCATAAAAAAATAAAAACAAAAATTTTCGTCTAAAAAATAACAAATAAAATTTAGGGGTGGACCACCCTTAACATTTAGGGGGATGAAAAATAGATGTTGATCAATTCTCAACCCTGACCGATATGCACGTTAAGATTCACGAAAATCGGTCGAGCCGTTTCGGAGGAGTATGGCAACGAAAACCGTGACACGAGAATTTTATATATTAAATAATCACAAATTTCGCCAAGACTACACTATAAAAAATATTAACAAAGACAAACAATATTTAATCTATTCTCAATTTGACAACAGACGTCAAGAACAAAAGTTTGACAATAAATAGTATGCATGCGTGTGTGCGTCAAATACATGGTATGTAGTATGTGTAATGTTTTCCTTATTGATTTAATGCACTTCTCTATATTCTCTATAAGTGTGTAAAATTTCATACTCCTCCGTCCGCGCAATTTTCGTAAAAAGGGATACAAAGTTTTTGCTTCACATATTAATATATAGATTATAATCAATCAATATAAAATATTAACATCAAAGGTGTTTTAATTCTTTCTTTTAAAGGAAATTATTGCTCGATAATTGAAAAGACTTTTGCGTTAGCGAGTTATTTTATTTTTAACTTTGTTGAACGTTTTTGTATGCTATGCCGTTTCACTGATATATTTTTTTTCGAAATACCAGATGAATAAGATAAGTAAAGCACTTCTCTGTGCTTGGGTCGCATGCGTGCTACACGCAACGTTACGACCGCCATCATTCAACTTTGAGATTAATAGTCGAGCTCATAAGGTTCAATTTGTGTGTAAATGGTTGCGCAACCAAAGATTAATGGTGAGAACTTCCTTGGCAAATAGTATTTTACCACTTATTTATGTCATCGCGTATTTATTTTATTTTTATGTCTACAGTACTATTATCAACTATTTCAAATGCTTTCGCAGTTGCGATCACGAATCACATTTGCATAAAAGCCATTCGAATTATACATTTATCAACAAATTCAAAGAATTACTTCATTTTATTTATTAAGTTAGGAACATTGTTTTTATTAACGAAATATAAGTGAATAGACCTAAAAACATTATTGTAAATAAGTTGCTGATTTTATTTCCACACCATAGTCTTGAAACTGTTAGGATCGATGTTGTTATATTCTGATGATGTGTAGTTTATGTGTGTTTATCTAAATTATTGAACAATAAAAATAGACATAAAATTAATAACAAATTTTATCTAAGTATAATTAAAATGACTTTTATTAACTACTAACTGTACCCGTCCGCTTCGCTGGGCATTTAAAATTAACATTATTATTTCTCACCCCCACAAAGATTCTCATAATTAACGCCCCCCCAACTGGTGTAGGGAGTCCAACACTCATATAAATATTAGCCTATCCATTAAGCACATGTATCTTCTATTTATTTATTTGTCACTTCAGTTCTTTAACAAATTCTGGGCGATGCACGCAAAGACTGGCATTAACTAATCGAGTGAGTGCAGGCAGAAGTAAGACGTTATATGTACATACTAGAAATAAAGCGAAGCCAATGTAAAATAGTAGTAATAAAGAAATTATACTAACTGAAAGTTTGGATTTTTTGGTGAAGTTTCTAAATTAATAGAACATGTATTTCGTAAGAGGTAAACTGCAAGGAAAAAGAAGAAGAAGAAAGTAAGTTGGAAGCTCTTGCGTCACAGTCCTGCCATTGCTATCGCATTCTTGATTCAAGTTGGCTAGCAACATAAGCATTATGGTGCACTTATGAGCTCCATTAACTATTTATCTAGTAAGCTGTTCTTTTGTGTTTCATCTTTCCAACTTAGCTATTAAAACAAAACACGTAATGAATAATAAATTCATAAGACCACATCTGGTTATAACACCAGACCCCAAGACATCGATTAAATTGCTTTAATCTTAAGCTATCAGAAATAAATGGCACCTACCAGACTTGTCCAGTCGCCTTTGATCAAGACTTTAAAGCAAGCGAGGTAAGTTGCATTACTTACTAGCAATCTTAGAAATTGAATTTTAGTTTACAATTTGCTGGAATGAATATTCAATGGTCATATTCAGCGGGTGGAATGTGAAATTCATAACGTCTGTATTAAGTTTGGGTATTGGGGTAAACTGTCTATACTATGCTACTATTACTAGACTATACTATCCTGCCATAAAACAGTCGCAGCAATAACAGGATTGAGACAACGATCTCATAATTGGAGGGTGGAGGCCGCTGCGCCGTGGTTTCTGTGAGCTACTATTACCATTTAAAGTCTGGCCCGCATTATTGGAAGAAGTACTTTCACGGTTTTATCTCGCGATTTTTTTTTATTGACATTATATTATTTCCTACGTTCCGCGTCGCATATACTCATCTAGACTTCAGCGACCACGAAAACTATAAACTATACGAAATTTTAATTATGTCAACGACTCGCGAAGATTGAAAGTATAGGCCAGATTGTAACTGAATAGTGTTCGCCTAATAATCGAAATTCGACCATAATCACTAATGCCTCAAGATTTAGATTATATTAAAATGTATGTATTAGATTTTCTGTATTGCTCTGTTATTGTCATTTTTCTTCTGAATTTGGGAAAAACTTAGGATTTCGTATAATTTTTAATGATAGTAATACTCGTAAATTGATATTGAAGAAAATCAGTTGACCGAGGCAAAGATTTTTTAAACTTTGTTATACTCGTAGATTTATGGGACTTTTTTTATAAATGTCTTATAAAAAATATCTATTAAGATATATTATTATCTTCTAATAAAAGTATTTGTCATAACATAGCATAATAACTTTGTAACCTACAATTGCTTCAATTAACCTAAATCACATTGTGTATACACAACTTGTTTCTGTGAGGAATGTCTTGGAGGCTTCTTTAAATTCAATAAAAGAACATGATGCAAAAAATCTTGTATATTTCAAAATACAGCTTAAACAAGTCTAAGTAGTTTTGAGTTAAATTTTCACGTACAAATAATAATTCTAATTATTAAACAAAGCGGCGTGCATTAAAGGGTTACTTCCACCAATCAGAGAGAGCAGTTGCCAATGGGCGTGGTCAGAACCATGATTTTAATCTTTGCACACCATGAACAATGGTAAAAATTTGTAAGCAAAAAAAAATTGAATGAGTGATAAATATTTTTGGACTGACTTTTGGATTTACTTCTCTTTTAAGCACAATCGTATGATTAAGCTTACTTTTAAACGCTTTTCGAAGAAAGCTCGAATTTGACAGTTACGGATCAGGGATATTAATTATTTAATTAAAGAAATGTAATTTGTGCCGATTTTTTTTTCTTACCATAACCACTGGGCAAACGGTTTCGAGGTCAATCTGCCATGTTAACGAAACCAGTGCATACCACAACATGGACGTCACCTTGAAATATTAGTTCGAAATCTCAATAATGTTGTTAACCCTTGATATCCTTGATACAGAAACATGATTCTTTACGGTGGAAGTAAAATGGCAGCTTCACCTATCCGAGCGACTTCACATACATAATTACTTAACTTTATGAAGTTTGCGGTTTTGTTGAGACGATCGTTCCTTCATTGTGGAAGTCGTTTGAATCATGTTGATATGTTAGGTACGTATTTGTTTAGAAAAATTTATACCTTTTTTACTGGTAGTAGGGTCTCTTGTGAGTCCGCGTGGGTGGGTACCACCACCACCCTGCCTATTTCTGGCGTGAAGCAGTAATACGTTTCGGTTTGAAGGGTGGGGCAGCCGTTGTAACTATACTTGAGACCTTAGAACTTGTATTTCAAGGTGGGTGGCGCATTTACGTTGTGGATGTCTATGGGCTCCAGTAACCATTTAACACCAGGTGGGCTGTGAGCTCGTCCAACCATCTAAGCAATAAAAAAAAAACCAGCCGTGGGAAAATTGTCCAGCACATATAGGTAAGCGAATCTTATTTATAAGGCGACGGAAACTTTTTCAAGAGAACTCTTTTAGTTTTTGCTTTTTAATATAATATGTAAATTGGAAATAAATTGCTAAAATATGAACGCTGGTAGACATCACCACGAGCTAAATGGTTTTCATTTAAATTATGACGCTACTATGGTTTTAAAATAATGAACTCAACAAAAAAATTGGAGATCTATCACGGTTTATGGTTCTGAATAAACATAATTTAACATTTTCTGGGGTTTACGACACACGGAAACGTGATTGAAAAAGCATACATATTTTTTAATCGGACATTTATTTAATTTACAATATACAATAAAACAAATAATATTATTATATTCGCGATTTGAAAACTTACGCCTTTACTTGTGATTAGACAGTCAGCACGATCGATAAAATATGGTGTCACTATTATGTAATCAGAGTATTTATAAAAAAATCCCAAGGAGATTTTGAATCAAATAGAGTTTATTCATAAATAAGTTTAATTACGAACACGATATTGTCATTGGGCTTATGTTGGATATCTACTCTAAAAACGATGTAACCTGAAAAAAAAGAACAGCTGACGTGCGATTTTTTTATTTTGAGATAGATACCAAAGAGGGTATAGAATCTGCCAACATTTATTGCATTACATTGCGTATTCAAAAAAATTGAGAAGCTCTAAAATGACCGTATAAAAATACTAATATAATTAAATGGGCATTCATTTTCAAATACGTTAATTCGGGCTTCGTTAATGGTCTTTTACACCTTGTATACGAGGAACATCGCTTAAAACAAAACAATATAACAAGCGATGCATTGCAAAATACGATACTAAAACGGCATCTGGTTTGTTTCGGTCATCAGTTATTCATCACACGCTCTCCATACACGCCCGAACGTTATAAATATCAACAAAGAATCGAAGGCATGCACGCATTAACATGCAAATAGCTTCATGATTCATCTCTTTAATGCTTTAATGGCTACTTGGCGCTATAATTACCACACCCATGCACTTTAAATTAATTTTCCTAAAGCATCGTACCGATAGACAAGTTATTATATTTTAACTAGAGGTCCCCTGGTTTTTTTTTTTTTTTTCTACAGGAGAAAATCGCCGGATCCCCGCCCGCACGGCGGGTGGGGTATGTGGGAGTTGAACCTCACTAAAAACTCCTGCCGCTCACAACCGGCGCCCTACCCCGGACCGGGTGGGAACCCAGTCGGAGCTATTGAGACGGCGGGACAGGGTTTACGCAGAGCATATTACATCCATCCCGCCGTCCCCCAGACGCCGGACCGGCGGCCGCCAGCGACACGACCGCCGGTTCCCTCGGTCGACGGGCCAAGAGCCCGCATTGATGGCGCCGCGCTACACCTTCCCCCGGAGCGGTCGGGAGAACGCGGCTTACCACGCCGCCCCACGCCTAGGCTCCTTCCCGCATAAAACGGGTGGAGCCCGAAGCTCTTAGGGGGCCGGGTTACAGACGAGACCCCGGTCCCGACCCCCTGCTCGGCGGCGGCGGATTTCTGCGTAGTGAGGAGAGCTTTGCCTCACTCGCCCCGCCGCCTCCTTCTGCGAGATGGTGCACTCGCAGAAGTCGAGCATAGCCTTCCAGGACTCGTCACCGCCAAGCATCGACGCCACGACGCCAGGCAGCGACAAGTCCGGTCCTATCTTTGCGACCAGGACACGGCGCTGCACCTCCCAAGCGGGGCAGACAGCGAGCGTATGCTCCGCCGTGTCCAGGTCGTGTCCACAATCGTGGCACCTCGTCGTCGGCTCAGCTCCTATCCGGTGCAGATACTTTCCGAAGCATCCGTGCCCAGTCAGCACCTGCACCAGACGGAAGGTGAGGCGTCCTCGGCCACGATTCACCCAGTCATCAAAGACTGGGTAAACCGCCTCGACGGTCCGTAGACCCCACGTGGGGTTGGCCAACCGCCTCGACCACGATTCGAGCACGGACCGCCGAGAATGGGCCTTCCGCGCCCGCAGCTCACTTTTGGAGGGACGCACCACGCCCAGAGCACGAAGCTCGCTGCGCCACCGATAGTCGGCAGCGAGTGACTCCGCCTCCAGCTCCCATGGCGGCGTCCCCGCCACACACACGCCGCCTCGAAGGAGACGGTGCGATATCCACGGATGACCCTGATAGCAACGGTGCGCTGCGGCCGGCGCAGGAACCGAGCCATAGCGGCCCGGTTGCGTGGCTCAGCCCATACAGGCGCACCGTACAGGGCCATCGATCGCACCACCCCCGCGTAGAGGCGGCGCACAGCCTGATCCGGCCCCCCGATATTCGGGAGCAGTCGGCTCAAAGAACCGGCTGTCCTCATCAATCGGGGGACCAGCTCCGCAAAGAGGTCCCCTGGTAGTCGAAATTCGAAAATTATAAGTTTGTACACTATTATGATTCTATTGTCAAGGACTATTATACTTCTTTAATCGCATATATCGTCAAGACTACACTTTAGACAAATATTAATAAAGGGAAAACAATATTTAACCTATTCTCCATTTACTGATTATAACTGACAGACTGCAAAGAAAAGTTTGACAATAAACAAATAGTATGCATGCGTGTGTGCGTCAAATACATGGTAGTGTGCGTAATGTTTTCTTTATTGATTTAATGTATCTTTTATGCATTATTTAAAAAAAATATTAGCATCGTGCACTTCTTCTCTACATTCTCTATAAGTGTGGAAAATTTCATACTCCTCCGTCCGCGCAATTTTCGTAAAAAGGGATACAAAGTTTTTGCTTCACGTATTAATATATAGATTTTAATATCGTTTTCCCGTACAATAACCGGCGACTTAACGTCTACTTACACGAGAGCACGTTGTCAAAATTCATTTCCTAATTTACAATTCGTTGGTCATTCTTACGTGTCGCATCATAGAATTTAAATTTCATTATTACAAGTAAACAAACACTGTATAAGTTCAGACCGATGCTATTCCCGGCCCGTACCTATCTTTAGCGGTACGTCATTCTAATTCAAATAAATAGTTTGGACGATAAATTCTAATGATACCGGACCATTAGAGTCAAACCTTCCGTAATTATTGGATACGTCGGCTCACTAAACTGCAGGTGGTATTTAGTTTTGTGCCCGAAGTGCTCCGTACGATGCTTGTATAATGTAATCATATTCTAATAGGCTCAAGGCTCGGTTGCCTTATTTGGTTAATCGTTCTTTTAATATAAGAACACCTTTTTTGGGCTCGGAGAATGAAAATAAACTCAAGATTATTGGCATGCCGGGTGCCGTAACGGACTTTGAGTTAGGCAATGTTCACGAAAATTCGTAGTTCAAGTGTGGTCATTACACAACAATGGATTACCGAGTTTTCCTAAGTTTAATCTTTAATTCATTAAACCTTCATATAAGCTATAAGATCATACTAATAAAATAAACTAAATATAAAACCACTTCATAATGATTGGAGATTAAAATTTCGGTCCCTTTCGGTGTCAAAGACTGATGTAAGCCGAGATTGACCTGAGATAAGTTCATAGCGGTGTCGAGTCACCACTAAACGATTATCTCATACTTTATCATGACGATTATAATAATTAAGGTATTTAAAATAATTGCTCGAAGAAATATGACTTTACGTATTTGTGAGTTAATATTTAGCATATTAAAAAGGTAATAAAAGAACAAATTTTATTTTTAAACTTTCATAACGATAGTATCAGAACGTTAATGTTGTGTGTCTGTGTTGAACGATTGTAACTCCATGAATGTATAATGATATGTCACCTCACTCACAACCGTAGGAGTAAATGTTAATGGTAAAAATGGAATTAATTTTAAAACTCGGAACAACTTTAAGCTTCTCTCGCTGTTAATCGCACCGTGACAAAATATTTAATGCCTATTTATTGAGATATTAGAAGTGATTTTCTGTAATGTAATCTGTGTCTTAAAAAATATTATTATTGAATATGTTTTCTTCGTGTATAATGAGGTTAATCAATATTCACATATGTGGATTCCAACGCCGTAGGTGTTTTAAAGATGTTTGAATATTTCTCAACATTAGAAGTATGAGGTCGTATCCATGATTTCGATTAGTCAAATTGTACATTTTGTTACAATTTTAAGTGGTTTATAATTTAGATCCTTGCGAACGTTCTAAGTCGTTTTTTTAAATCATTAAAAAAAATATGGTCAGAGGTCGATCTCATAAATAGAATTTTATAGATAAAACAAAACAATATAAACCTATGAAGCAATTGAGCTGTATTGTCAAACTCCACAAAATCATAGACAATCTTACCACAGTCTGTAGGGACACACTTATGAACTATGTATCTAGATTATAATTTAGAACGATAATGTTGAAAGTTGCTGATTTTTTTATTGCTTATATGGCACTCCCTACCTCAAGCGCATTACTGATTGATACACGCGCAGAAATAATGGTAGCCGTGCGGGTTCAAAAGACAAAGTAATAACGAAAATTATGTTTTTTACATGTTTGATTTTTACATAACGTTATTCTATATATTAATCGTAAACATTTGGGTTACATACGTATTTCATTAGCAAAATTGGTACCTGTCTGCGGGATTCGAACACCGGCACTGTCGCATCGCTCAATACGAATTTACCAGGCCTCTTATCCTTTAGACCACGACGTATTCAACAATCTAATTAAGCATATCTAATCGCAATATTCAAGAATATTTCAACTAACATGTTGTACTAACTCCACGATTCCCGTTTGATTAATATTATCTACTTACAGACCGATGAATTATTTATTCAGTTCGAAATTAATTGATCAGGCTACAGTATGGAAAGCGAGTTCACCAGCTGGTTTCAGTTGCAGCTGCTCAATATGAGTATTTTATGTTAAATATCCGAATTTATTAAACATTAAATCTGTTTAGTTTGAAATACAACAAATTTTCGTTTGATTTTACATTGGTTTGGTTAAATCGATTACCGAAAGATGACGTACTCAAATTCTTGTCGAAAATGTCGTTGAAATTTTAACTCCCAAAATTAATGAGACCACCCAGAATGTTTTTTTTTAAATCTCAAAACAAAATTCTACATTGATATTTTTTTCATTTTGGAATCGATTTGCGACCAATAATTATAAAGGTGTGATGCAATTTTTCACTTTAAATAACATGTATTCCCCTGAAGGTGATTTGTCGGAAATGCACAATAAGTTCTTAATTGTGCGACGTGTTTGTAAATAACCATGTGAGATGTGGCTTTTACAGTTTTAATTTTTCATAAAAAAAAAAGAATAATTTAATTCGATATTCCAAAAGCACCTGTATGTTAATTCTTCTATCAGATCAACAGGATGCTTCCAAAGATTATGCTTATGACCTCGAATGTGTCTCACAGATTTGGATTGTAAATTTAACGAAGAAGAAACAGCGGGGTCCGGCTAGTTCTCAATAAAATTCCAATCGAATACACGCGTATTAAATCACGCAACGAAAAGATAATCAATATGAATTTCGTAAGCGGCAGTTCCGTTATGACTAAGCACAGCCGAGCCGCTGTGAACACTTGGACGTGAATAGGCAACGTGCTTTAATGGACTCCACTTCCCATTTTGCCTTTAACGGGCCATTGTCAGAGAGTTAACGCATCATTGTCATGTCACAGTTTTTAAAAAGGTTTTAGACGGCCGCGCCGGGGACCGTATGCTAATGTCGCGGGGAGGTTCCGGGTGAGGAAGCACGTGTTGCTGCGACCATTGTAATAAAATAAAAAACTCGTACAGACAACAAACAGGAATTTCTCTGATACGATCTATGGTTTTACATGATATTATGAGCGCACCGCTTATTTGCATTTGATTTATGGAGTAGGTGATTCTATATCGATCTCGTTTTGGGTGCGTTTTAAGTGAATTCATTGTGACCAGACCGTGTGACGTGAAGTTAAAGAGGCTTAATGAGTTTTGTCTGATAGCTAGATAAGCGTATGTGGTGTTGATAATGGTCGGGAATTCGTGTAGCGTGATGAATAAATTAAGGAATCGATTCGTTGAATGGTGAGCATTTCAGACAGTTTAAGGCACGAATGTAATTTATAACATGGAACTCGGCGAGCCGGCGGAAAAGTAGTCACAATTCTAATGCAAAAGTGAGGCTTCGCACTCATCCGCTAGGTCGTCTGTGATGTTCGTGTTGTGCTATTTTAGAGCCAAGCCTTGTGACTTAAGGTCGAATTCTCAATTGTATTGTAACATCGTATTTATTGTTCTTAAAACCGGAACACAAGAACGAGACAGTAGTAGTACATAGCGGACTCAAAGTTCACCCTACTTTTTTATTTCCGAGTTGACGAAGAGATCGACTAAAATTATGGAGGGTAGAGGCAAGGAGTATCATGTTGTATAGAGAAAAAGTTGAAAAAGTGTCCGTCTGTAAACAGCAAACTGTTGTTGGAAGACTCACCGAAATAGCACTAGTGTAAGAAGTAGAAATTATATGAATATTAGCAGTGTTAAATATAGAGAAATTCTGCGAAGCACGGCTCTTGCTAGGGTTCGTGTTAGCAACTTCATAAGATTTGAGCCCCGTGAGCTCACCTACTAGTTAAGGTTACACTGAAGTAGCCTCTCAAGGCTATCAGCTTAGGTAAGAGGAAAAAAAACAGAGAGAAGTGAGTTGGATTGAAGTGAAGAGTGGTAGTTTTTAAAATCTTTCCACTTGCTACTATGTGCTCCATTAATTTCTTGCTCTTCAGCGGATAGTTTTAATACACTGCACTTCGATAAATAACTTTTCACACGAAAGCTTAATGACAGTTGTTGCAGAACGCAAAGTTTACGGACGAAATTAATTGTGTATTTTTTTCTCGACTATACTAAGGCGGCGCTGGAAGACATTTTGATATAAGCCGCGCGTGGAAAAACTTTTTAGTTAGAGCACTGTGCTTGAGTGTAACGAGAAAAGTTTAAATGCCGGTCGAAGCTATTGAGTTCTTAATTAACTGTTTTAGAGAGCACGTATCGATTTTGTTGAGTCGATTTTTACTTGAGTTTACATGATACCAGTTATTCTTGCCGCGAAACCAATCGAAAGGTAAAAAAGAAAGAAAGTTTATAGTAAGTTTACTTACTATATACCTATGACGAAGAAATATGAATATTAAGTCCGGCAGATTCTAGGATTCTTCGGCTTAATAGCGGAACAGACCTTTTCTGAGTAAGAAAAATAGTACAAATAACATTTATATAATCACGAAATTATAAGGTAACTAGCTGTACCCGTCCGCTTCGCTGGGCATTTAAAATTAACATTATTATTTCTCACCCCCACAAAGATTCTCATAATTAACGCCTCCGCAACTGGTGTAGGGAGTCCACCACTCATATAAATATTAGCCTATCCATTAAGTACATGTATTTTCTACATGGATACCAAGTTTCAACTCAATCGGATGCATAGTTCAGTAGTTATAACGGAACATCCGTAAAAAAACACTGTAGAGTTATATATTAGTATAGATAAAAAAAAAAAACATAAATTTTAAAATCATTAAAAAAAAACCGCTAAAAACATTTAATAATAGAACATCGCTCAAAGAGTTTTGGTTCCGGGGCGCACCGCTTCGAGTTACCGCTTTTCTGCGGTGTAAAGTTGAACGAGCTTCGAAAAAGCAAGAACGAATTCCGGGCGTGAGTGAAGTTAACATGGGTACTCACCAGCGGGCTGTGACGTGCGTACGAGCACTACAAAGTTCAAGTGCGAAAGTGTGTAACCGTGACGACAAATCAGTGGCTTCTTTGATTAGCGACGCGTATACAATACGCGCTCTATACACGTTCCATCTTGCTGTACGTCCCGCCAAGGCCATGCACGATGCACGATACAAAAGTACCATGAATAGGCTTGATGTACGTCGATAATTATTATTAATTGTTTGCTGGATTTGCACGACCAATTTTGCATCCAGCGAGCGCCCCCACCATCGCGAACGTCGTGCAGATAGACAGTGAATAACGCGGACGTACGTCAGAGCGGTCTTGCGTCGTGCGTGCTTGATCGTATATAGATTTGTTGTACAGCAGATTTAACACTTTCAAGATTTATTGAATGATATAAGTTGCACTCATTCTCTCCACGCTTGATGCGCGCACGATAGTCTGTATGCTGCATTAAGCACCGCGGACTTGAGCTGAAGTACAGCCGTGATAGATCGTGAATAAAGCGCTTAAGAATCTTTTGTAGAACTCTGTTTCCAACAGTCAGTAAATAATACACAGATTGCAGTAGTTCACTTAATTCTGTATTGCTGTATTTGTAACTCCACTTGTACAATCTTTAGATATCTGCTCACTACTGAATACACTGCTCTCTGTCCCGTTTTTTCAGACTACCGCCTTTTTTATTATGTCACGTCCCGACTACTGCCACTGCACCCACTAACAATGTTGCTATTTGGCAATCCGGAAATTGCCTTCACTCTAAGATGTTAAATTTTATTTAATTATTTTACAACAAACCTTACACTGTCACATCTTTCGTAACTTGAACTAGTGCTATATACACCCAGCTTTAAATCACGTTTGCTCTCGTCTAGTACTTTTAACTAAATTGAAGTTGCGGGCAAAGAGTGCATCTCGGCGAACGTGACGCATCCATCTGGCTGTTTGTACGAGTATTTACGTGAGCGAACTGCACTGGTCTTTTTAAAAGCCCTGTCACACGTGATTGTAACCGGTTGAACGTCTTGTCAGGTACCGGACCTTTATAAATACGGTTCTAGAATAGATGTAATAATAGTAACCGAACGGATAAGATAGCGACGGCCATTTTGTATTTTTTGCGTCTAGCTCTAATAGTGCTTGGGTACTGTAATATTATGTTATGACAAAAAATCGGTGAATACAAAAGTATGATTCGTGGAAATTCATTTAGGTACATTCGCGAATTGAAATAATTTTTCTCATCTTTTAAAATTATATTAAAAATACGCCACGACCATTTTGTATTTTTTGCGTCTGGCCCAAATAATGCTTCGGTACTGTACTGTACGGTAATATTATGCTATGACAAAAAATCGGTGAAAACAAAAGTATGACCTCGTGGAAATTCATTTAGTTACATTCGCGAATTGAAATTATTTTTCTCATCCTTTAAAGGATTAATAATTATATTTTTTAAGGCAGCAAAGACAAAACCGACTTATGTGCCACCAGTGACGCTCGGAGGTACTCCACTGAAGAGGGTTACTGAGTTCAAATACCTTGGCCATATTGTAACTGAGCACCTTAAAGATGATGCAGATATTGAAAGGGAACGGAGAGCGTTGGCTGTCCGCTGCAGTATGCTGGCCCGCAGGTTCTACCGTTGTACCGCACAGGTTAAGGTAACCTTGTTCAAGGCGTTTTGCCAGTCCTTATATACCTGTACCCTGTGGGTTCGATATGCGCGGCGGGCATACAATGCTCTCCGAGTACAATATAATAATGCTTTCAGGATGTTGTTGGGGCTCCCGCGGTACTGTAGCGCATCAGGTATGTTTGCGGATGCTCACGTGGATGACTTTTCATCAATCATCCGCAAACGAACGGCCTCACTGATGCGTGGGGTTCGTGCGAGTACTAATAATATCCTGATGGTTATAGGTAATAAACCCGAATGTGCTGTTTTGAGACACTGAGTTCATATACATGCCCATATACCAGATGCCTCAAAGCAGCGCAGATTTATGAATTAAATGTTTAAATGTTTTAATTGCTAATTTTAATTTTAATTTTACTAACATAGTTCTAAGTATTATTCTACTTACAACATATGGACTTAAGAGGGTCTGAATTAAATGAATTTTATTTTATTTAATTATTTATTTAAAATTTTATTAAAAATACGCCGATTTGATCACTTGACGACGATCACGATTTGGAAAGTTTCTCTATTTCTGTCTAAATATTCAGCTGAATGCAGGGTGTGTGAGTATTGGACAGCTTTGCTTCAGGTATTAGCAATATTGGTACCATTATAACGTCTATATAGCATAGGATAAGTTATACATTATAAGCCGCAGTGACACATTTCTACTGTCTTCGATTTTACTAGAACCACCTGATTAAGACTTTACACCATTTTATATTGCTTAATGTGTAATAGCCGCCACCCACCTTGAGACATGACTTCTGACTTCTCAGTTTTACAGTACAACGGCTACACTGCCCTTCAAACAGAAAGGCATTGCTGCTTCACGGCAGAAAAAGGTGGTGGTACCTACCCATGTCGGCTCACAAAGCGTCCTACCTATTAACAATTACCAACTACCAAATACCAAGGAATTACGCAAATTATACCTAATATAATTTTGCGTAATTCCTGGCTGTTTGAAAAATAACATTAACTTCTCTTGGTACTACTTATGTGTACATATTTAATTACAGTAATAGTCAGATGAAACCCATTCTCCTAACAGCCAAATTATTTAGTAATAAAACAAACAGCCATTGTTTTCAATACACTAGTACAATTGAGCTAAAAGCGTTGTCAGAATTATTCATTTGTTTTCCTTCGTTCTATTTCGAATAGATACATACATCGCTGCGTTCACGAATAACATTTGTTCTATGGAAATTATTCGCTTTTATTACCAGTATCATTTTGAAATATTATATAGAAAATTAGGTATAACTAAAACTACTGTTTTAATTACATTGATGTACAATTTGCTTAGTGTCAACTTGCAACCGTGATCATAAAATGACTAAGTATTTTGACATCAAATAACAGAATCCGTCTACTATTATATATTTTTTAGGCCGCTGACCGCTACAAGCAACATAGGCTGTGAACGTGCCTTGTAAATTAGTACACAAAAACCAAAAAATATACAAAGGCCACAATGAAAATACATATAACAAAAATCAAACCTGCACAGAAAAATATTAATAAAGTGCTATTCGTGGTGGGTGTGTTCACACGAATTTTTTTATTTTTTATTGCTTAGACGTGTGGACGAGCTCACAGCCCACCTGGTGTTAAGTGGTTACTGGAGCCCATAGACATCTACAACGTAAATGCGCCACACACTTTGAGATATAGTTCTGGCTAGTATATACAACGGCTGCCCCACCCTTCAAACCAAAACGCATTACTGCTTCACGGCAGAAATAGGCGGGGCGGTGGTACCTACCCGTGCGGACTCACAAGAGGTCCTACCACCAGTAATAACCTTACCGCCTTTTTTTTTTAGCTGTAAAATAGTCATGTATTTTAGTTGAAGGGTAAAACAGTCGCTCATATTATACCACAAATACGCATACTCGGTGGATATTGTTCGTGTAAAATCTCCTTAATAATAATGTTTTTAATTTATAGTTCGAACTGTGGGTCCAAAATGGTATACATAATAAAAATTATTAATCTTGCAATTAAGAAATCTATCTTAGGTCTCAAAGCTACGACCGTATTTCCTTTACGAACCCTTCGCATTTCATTCAAGTCGGCCATGACTTTCGTGAGCTATCCGCCTGCCTGTACCTTAAATAAAAAAAAAACGTTTATTTTCCTTCAAGCATGAAATTTCCGGAGAAAGCCATGAGTATTCATATAACCACTACCGAAGTAGAATTCAATAAACAGAAATCATTTTTTGTGTTATCACGAATGCAGTGAAGGACATCACTGAGTCGCGGTTGATATGAATAATAAGTGCTTGCGGTTAAAGTCAGCTGTATTGTCTATGTGTGTGTCGCGTGTTGAGTTGAGTCAACAACTATAAAACCAAAGAAGATTCTATTTACTGTACTCCACTCTTGACAAACGGTGTTAAATGATTGTAGGGTGTAAATATTAATTTAGGTATTAACTGTAAATATTAATTTAGGTAATTAGGTATTAGGTATTAATTTATTTAAAATCAGGTATTAACCTGAAGACGTATTTATTATTACGTAAATATAAATGAAAAAATACACGAAAATACTTTTCGGATTATTTGTAATGAAGAGGCGATCGCGGTTGATAGGAACAATAAGTGTTTGCGGTTAAAGTCAGCTGTATTGTCTATGTGTGTGTCGCGTGTTGAGTTGAGTCAACAACTATAAAACCAAAGAAGATTCTATTTACTGTAATCCACTATGAACAAACAGTTCTAAATGATTGTAGGGTGTAAATTAATACCTGAAGACGTATTTATTATTACGTAAACATAAATAGAAAAATACACACGAAAATACTTTTTGGATATTCATTTATAATTAAGAAGCGATAATTTACCTCTATAACTAATTCCACGAACTACTTTGGCCCTAACTCAGCAGTCTTAAAATCCAATTAATTCCAATCAAACTACAACGTGGACACGAAATTAAACTTAAGCTTATTTAGTATTATTTTATGCAATTTTAGGCACTATTAAAACCATTTTTAAGATTAAATTTTCCGGCATTTTTGTGGACCACAAAAACTCTAAAGTATTCTAAATTTAGGAAATAAATACAATGAGAATAAAAACGCTAAATTTAGCCGTTTGAGTATTAATTATCTTCAATTCTTCGAAATGTCACATTTCTATCTGAAATTCTTAACATTTCCAGTGACTCCGTTAAATAATGAAAGAAACACGACACCAGGTACCGAGAAGTCCTTTCACAGCTGGCACTTAGTAACTAATTGACAGCTACACCCGGTGGAAGACATGCGTGGGTTGTTTGTGCACATTTCGATTTAAATCTGCACATTTAGATTCATACATAATCTCATTTACTAATTTAAATTCACTATTTCTAGTCTATTAGCTCTCTTAGTGCTCGAATTGCGACTATAATCATCGACAATCCGAGATTAAAATTAATTTTATGTACTAGACTTTTTGTATCGGTTGAATATTTACAATTTTAAAGAAGGAACCGGACTATTTCAATAGTTTTTAATTCATAAGCACTAAATCTCATCAATAGCCAGTAAACAGAGGAAAAATGATACTGAACCATTGCATCTTTGTTTATTTAAGTAAAAACGAATGTTTGTATTTATTTTTGTCGTATACACATTCTTAATTGATCCAATTATGATTTAGCTTGGTTGTTTATGGGACTCAGCAAAGGCTTCCGTGAAGATGCGTCCTTTGAGTAATAGGTGAGCAGTGAGTACTTAAAAATATTGATATTAAAATTATGAAATTATTTTTCATATTCGGTGCCGACTTAGAATAATACTTACCACCCCGTTTCTCTCGATGATTGTTTGAAAAGCAACTAAGTGATTAACCGAAGAATAGGCAACGGCGTTACTTGAGTTTTATACTAACATAATGCAATCGACAACCGATATTTGCTTGTGGTAGAACATATTATAGGTCCTGATTGATAGGTACCACCGTCCTGCCAATTTCTGCCGCGAAGCAGACACGTTTTGACCTATTCGAAGGACAGTCGTTATCCAACATGATTGAAACTCAGAGCTTACGTCTCATTTACCACGTTAAACCATATCAGGCGTGACATAATTAAAGTCATCGAGGCTATAAAAAATATCTAAAAGTCATTATCAGAATATTAAAAGTCGATTTTATAAAATTGTAGTCTCGTGTAGTCGTTGACTATTGTTTATGTCAATGATAAGATTAATATTAATTAAATTATTTCTAAATAGTTCTAGCGTAAAGATTGAACTTCGAAATTGTATTATATCCACAAAATATCGTCCTGTGTGTAAAATAATCCAGTAGAGTGCAGTACAAATCAATTCACAATACAAAGTTGGAAGATCTAAAAATAAAACCCTAAAAATCGCAACCATACTAATACGAAGGCTAGCTGATTGACAGTTACCGTGACACGCCTCACAATTCCAGTTTTCATATTATTTTCAATTAGATTTATATGAGTAATAACGATTGAATACAAAAAAAATACTAATGGACATAATTACAAATGTATCAAAATGAAATCGGTTGGTAGACCACGTAGCGTCGAAAGCCGTCAGTAGTGTCACACAGGTCTTCGCTTGCAGCGGCCACTCACCTCCTAATTGACAGCTGCAGGAGAGAGAGTAGGTACGCGGTGTATTTTATCATAGTTTATTTTTCGAATTCTGTGTAGGCAGCGAATAACTTTTGGCATCGTTGAGTACAAAAATTGCTTACTCCTATCTTTATAGGAGCTTACTTATAGAAATGAAACTTTAAGTGAACGATCAAAAATAATTTGTCATCTATATTTTATATAAAATTTACTATTACTGAAAGAAATAATTCGTCGTTAATATTTATCAAACGACCACTTTGGTAGCCCAAGAGCCAATTCCAGCTGCTAATACGCTTGGGCGGGTAGGTGAGGTCATGGGCTCAACTAGAAAGAATTTGCTAACACTAGCCCTAACAAGAGCAGTGCTTCTCAGAATCTAACCACCGAATCGGAATCGCGACGTACTGAGATGAGAAACTCAGTGGGCTGTGTCTATGGATTAGTTCGCTCGTCGCACTCTTCGTCGTAATCGACGAGTTCGAAGAGGACGGTGACCAGTGCTTGAGAGGCCTAAAAGCACTCCGGAAGAATCCGGAGGTTACCATTTTGGGCATTTCGGCCACGAAACATAATTGCGTTTTGGTTGAAGAGCAGAGCAGTCGTTGTATTGTAAAACTGAGACTCGGAACTCATGTCTCAAAATAGTTGGAGGCATTTACGTTGTTGATATCTATAGACTTTCGTGACCACTCAATACCATGAGCTCGTCCACCTATCTTAGCAATAAATAAAAAATAGGCAAAGGAAAATATAATTTCAATAAAAAATTGGAACGTACAAACAGAATTATACTGAATAAATAGCTTAGCGGGAGTAAACCCTAAAACAATTACGTCTGTTGGCATAGCCAATAACAATAACACTTATCAAATTACTCGGGCGAGCGACTCCGAGCTGGTACTGCGGGAGGAGTCGAACGAAATTGACAAAGCAAGCAAAAGGCTTTCAAGGCTTCGCGTGTTGCCATGTGTTTGCATCGGTAATTTGTTTGTTGGCGGCAGCACACGGCCGACTACATTAATGGATCTGGCCCAGCACGCGACCAGACAATCTAGACACGCCATCCGCTAAGCCTGCAACTATGTCTAGCGCGCGTCACTTGTTCAGCAAACATTTTAGCGTTTACTTACAAATTTTCACTGTTGGTGATTATTAATTTAGGTTAAATTACTTTAAACGAATAATATACTATCAACCTATACTATATATTATATTGTACCTGCTACTATTTTATATATATTACTAGCTGACCCGGCAGACCTCGTAGTGCCTCAATCGATAAATAAAATACCTAAACTATTGTATAAAATAAACTTAAAACAAACAGAAGGAATCCATCAGACGGGGGACAAATCAAAGGAAAAACAAAATAGTTATTTTTATTTAATTCCGAGCATTTTCATATTTATCTACCTTTAAGCCTTCTCTGGACTTCCACAAATGATTCAAGACCAAAATTAGCCAAATCGATCTAGCTGTTCTCGAGCTTAAGCGAGACTAACGAACAGCAAGTAATTCATTTTTATATATACAGATAGATTAAAAGAACAGGCGTTAATTTTCTTATCGGTTGTTCACAGCAAAAATGCAATCCAAGCTTCTTGATTATCTTTTAATGACCTGTGAAATTTAATTATAATTTAACATAGTAATTAACAGTATTAATGACACATTCTACCGTTTTCTTAGTCGTAAATATAATTAAAATTACTTTTACGGCTTAGCCTTAAGGTTTTTATTGTTTATTAATTTTGAAATACATACGTATGAAATGAAACGTAATATGCATAATGGTATGCTTTGTAAAAATAAATATTTTATAGAAAACAATAAGAAAAAAGAAAGAAATAGTTCTATAGAAAAAGTGACAGTAGTTAGTACACGCAATATTCAATTATCTTAGTCAAAAATACCTTAGCCGTCTGGGACCATGAAAATTTTAAACTTTAAGAAACGTTCGAAATTAAAAAAAAATTTTAAAGATACAAGATTAAGCTTGACCAACGGTTTTTGCTTATAAACTGATACAGACCATATCTGTGCTGTGAATAACCACTCCTAGTATAAATATATAAAACTCCAACACAATTTATCACTACTTAATTCCAAATAACTTAGGAGATCTATCTAGAGTAGTTCTTGCTAGACCAGACATTTCGCCGACAACTTGATTTATTATATCTTACAAGAAAATAAATTGTGAGTTATCAAAAGTCTTCACGTAAAGATAAGAGATAAACGTAAACACATATATCAGAGGTTGCCTCTTAAGTTTTTCTCGCTTCACACTTCTGAGCATGTCATTATGTACAAAAGATTACAAACACAAGATAATGATACTGTTATAATTAAAACACTAACACTAATAACATTTACTTACGTCGATTTCTAGAACAACTTACTAGTTTTTGTGCATTAAAAATAAATTAATTTAAATACTGTTTAGAATTTATCTTGTGTTTATTTTAGAATACCCTGGGATTCATCAAATTTCAGTTTTGTGGCTACAAAAGACTAAGGTTTAGTAAACTCAAGAAAGTTTCTCGAATACCATATTTGAATGCGAGTCCATATCATACAAAAGGTATTTCTTGATACCGTAAAACGGGGTGAATAAAATCGCAGGGGTAAATAGATACAAAAATAAAAATGTTTTTCTACAGACTATAGCCAACTATTTTGAAAGAAAAACTTTCCGATTATTTTTTTTAAAGCTGCACCTTTATTTTTCTTGTAATAGCAACACTGAATTGACGTGGGTTTGTCCAACTTAATAAAAAAAGATCTTACAGTGAGTCCTTTGAATGCAAATTTCAATATTGTGTCAATTCACCTCGTTTTACGGTAGTATATGCCTATTTCTGCCGTGAAGCAGCAATGCGCTTCGGCTTGAAGAGTGGGGTAGCCGTTGTAACTATACTGAGACCTTAGAACTGATATCTCAAGGTGGGTGGCGCATTTACGTTGTAGATGTCTATGGGCTCCAGTAACCACTTAACACCAGGTGGGCTGTGCGCTCGTCCACCCATCTAAGCAAAATAATCCGCTTCATCATTAAAACATCGATATTAATGGAAGTTAAAATAAACGTGTTATTCAAAGTTTATAATTGCAATTATTCTGTCTGCAGACTTCACCGTCCGCCGTTGCCATTTCGGTATAATTATGTGCCTAAAATTCTTTTGTCAGCTTTCCTTTCCTGAACAGAAATGTTTACTTGAAAATCCTAACTTTGAAGCGAAATTAGTCGGACTTTAATGCATCTCTCCGAACTGTATAAATAATTTCGTGAGTGTACATTTTTAATGATGAAATTTTAACACGAAATAGATAAAAAATTCTGTTAATTTATACCTCTATGTTAATTTTCGATTGCGCATAGAAAAGTATAGTCATAAAATTTGTTGTAATTCAATTAGCCATTAAGTCTCTAAATTGAAAATAAATTGTATAAGCCATCTAAAATATTTCCAATGGTAGTTTCACATCAACAATCAATCAAAATTTTAAAATAGTTTCTTCATATATGAATCCTTTGAACGGTAAAAGTCTATATCCCATATGTACTGATGAATTCACAATTTTTATCGTTGTTGTTAATCACTTACTAAAATGGGAACAATGACAGCGGAATCGCGGATCGCCAATAATTGCTAAGGCTATTGGATATCAATTGTTATGAAAAACACGTAAAAGGGTCGTGCTCAAAACTTCAGTAATACTTAGTGTAATACCATCAAGAATGTATACATTATGTGCGATGCCGGCCAATTAACAAGTCCAACTTTCGCTTCGCATTATTTTCATTACTTTCAATTTATTTGTTGACGGTGTACATATAGTAAAATGACGTTCTAGTATTTTTTTTACTTACTATTGCTTTTCTTGTGGTTCTGTATTTTTTTTACTGAAGCATTCAATTAAAAAAAAAAATCGAAAATTATAAAAAAATTGTTATCCAAGAGCTCAAGCAAAAAACCATGAATTAAAATAAATTTACAACGTCAAAGTACTTTTTAATACGCTACAAAGTATCATTTAATAAGGCACATTTATCAACATCTGTGTCGAGGAAACACGATTCTTGTCAGAATGTAGATTTACTTACCTTAAGTTTTCCAGTAACAGAAGTCTAACAAGTGAAAGCCTTTTGATGCTGTCACCTAATTCAAAACATAACTTAGAGTCGCCGTGAATTCTGTAAGTTAAATAAGGACAGTAGTTACTAGACGATTCTCAACTGACAAATGCATTCACTGAAGTTCAAGAGTGGAACGCTATTCTGAATTGCACGTTGATTTTCAATTTGCAAGTTTCATTGTTACCGTAGAAGCGTACGTGACGTTGCGACCACCTTGAGTCATTAGATCGCAATCTCCAACGGATCTCCTATTCTTCAAACCAGCATGGATCATTTATTAGAAACCAAAATAGTCAGAACCACCGTCCTTTAGTTTGGTGCAACATATTTTTTTATGGTTACATCTGCCGATAGTTTTCTCTTTCAATGTGGGCTCGAAGACAAAATGACTTTCCTTTCGGTGGCCAGATTTAATCGTTCGGGCTTTAGGTGCGGTCACCATTTGGCACCAGATTACACAGGAGTTACAGTTTTGTAGTGGTAAAAATATGCCATATTTTTTGATCAAATACGCTCACGTTTGTGAATTCGTATAAGTACATAAAGTTATAAAGAAATAGTAGGATTTACGCAATCTCATATGCCACTACTACAAAGAATTGTACTGCCGTGCTGGACCACGGACTTCCAATGGATTTTTGTAATACGTCTCCACCGGAAGGCCTATAATGCTGCTGCGAATCAGTCTTACATTCCATTTTAAAGAGATTGATGTGATTTAAAAAAAAAACACCTTGACCTAAAACGGTGGAAACATTTATAAGCAGATCGTATTGTGTAGATACACCAGTATCAACGTCCTATCTATGGATGGTGCGAGGTACGCTAAAAATATATATTTGACAAACTCACAAAACTGGTGATATTGTGTATTTTTTAAATATAATGAATAATAATAATAATAAACTTTTATTCCAAACATAAATTGGGTACAAAAAATAAAAAACAAAGATAAGAAAAATAACGAGGCTTGGAGACGGTTACCGGCTCAGCAATGCCTAACAGTAACGAAACAATCGGTACTGCGGCGCTGATCTTCCGCCGGCACCTGCGGAGTGACGCGCACACCAGCATCGGACCAACCAATCGTTATGTACTTGAGTTTCAGCTTAGCAAATTATTACTTTTCTTTTTTAAATTGCAACACGTTATACTTTGTTAAGGAAGCTAAATTTAAACAAACATAAGTACACAACAATGTAAAATATAAAAGAAACAAAAACAATATTTTTTTTATTGCTTGTATGAGTGGACGAGCTCATAGCCCACCTGGTGTTTAGTGGTTACTGGAGCCCATAGACATCTACGACGTAAATGCGCCACCCACCTTGAGATATAAGTTCTAAGGTCTCAAGTATAGTTACAACGGCTGCCCCACCATTCAAACCGAAACGCATTACTACTTCACGGCAGAAATACAGGGCGGTGGTACCTACCCGTGCGGACTCACAAGAGGTCCTACCACCAAAGAAAAAAAAGTCACGAAAAGGATAACTATATTAAATTAATTAAACAAAAATTGCAGTTGCAATGCACAATTCTAGTAATTCTTAATTAACTGACACGTTTAATAGCTGAATGCCGTATTAGTCTCCGCTGCTGGCAAATTAAGACGAGTGTATTTTATTATCCAGAACACTTTTTTTGTAATGAACGAACTCTTTTTAAATACAAAACTAAATACATTTGTGAAAGTTCATAAGAGGTCGCGTACATTCTCTCGTGCAGACTGTTCGACGGCGCTAAAGCGACAATACTCTTATTATTTATTCACGTAGAAACCGCATATTGTGGTTTCGCGCGTTTACTTTATTTCCCTAATCATTGGATGAGAAGAAGCCTTAACAAATTAATTAAAAGTTATTTTAATATTTGATCTATTGTTAAATGTTTAATTATGGCATTTGTTGCATGTTCTTGTGTTAATAGCTACTATTATGAATCAACTTAAAAAACTATACCATATATAGTGAACTAAATATAGTTTTCTTGTGTTTTAGTTATCGAAAACGGATGTTTGGCTTACTTGAATTATCAATGTGATACTCATTAATGATGAAGAAAAAAAGAACCATATGCAAAATTTAAAATATGAAACGAAAAATGCCATAAATACCAGTTTTTCTTTTCAAAACCAAACGGAAACAAAAAGTGTGGAATATAGTTTCTACAAATAGATGAAAGGGAGGGGCTAATTGAAACTACGTGATTAAGAACGAGAAAGATCATTACCTTGTAAGGTTCTCTGACTTAAAAGCCACTAATTCAAAGTGTCATCATTGAAGAATATAAATGCCCAAGCCAATTTTTAAATAATCTTAATCCTGTTTTTTTTTATTTTTTTTAATGCCTAGATGTGTGGACAAGCTCACAGCCCACCTGCTGTTAAGTGGTTACTGGAACCCATAGACATCTACGACGTAAATGCGCCACACACCTTGAGATATAAGTTCTAAGGTCTCAGTATATATACAGCGGCTGCCCCACCCTTCTAACCGAAACGCATAACTGCTTCACGGCAGAAATAGGCGGGGCTGTGGTACCTACCCGTGCGGACTCACAAGAGGTCCTACCACCAGTAATTACGTAAATTATAAATTAAAATAGTATTTACCATATTCTCGAGCTGACACTCGCTCATCAATTAAAATTATTTTAACAGGATATCTGATTATATACCGTCGAAACTTATTATGATAAATTTATACATACGAGTAATATGTAAACTTGAGGTTAAGTTGCGCGTGTTTTTGAAACAAATGTACCAAACAAAATACTGAGTAAAGAAAACATGTCAAAGGCAAAAGCTACATCGGTGACGACCTTCCGGAAACTTACCACTTTTATTATAGGTGTTTCGTCGGCACGGCCCCCTAACTTTCACGAGCTACGAGAACTTTTATTGAATACAGATAGAGTATGAAAAAAAAACCAAACAGTTCGTTTTATTTACAGATAGCAATAAAGATTTGAAGATATATTATTTATGTTAACCATAGATGTGAATTAATCGCTCGTTTTTCGATCTATATATTTCTGACATAATATATTAAGCTCAAACTAAGCTAGGCACATATTATATTAGTTTGTTGGTCACGTCAATTTCACAACAAAGGACTTTACATAGTGGATAAGCTACTCAATTGCTAAGCTTCGTAATGGTGCTCTGACTGTCTTTGACCTAAACTAGAACACGTGTGATGTATCAACAAGCCTGTAATTACTTAGCACAATGCAAACTGATTGACAACATTATACTAATAAGATTATAGTATGCTCAAAAACTTTCATAAATCGCATGTTTTTCTAATATCCCATTTATTTCATACCATCGTCTATTTGGTACTCGTACTTTATACACGGATTATGAATCTAAGCTCTAATTACTAAATGAAATTGAAACCCCAAGCCAAACAAACTTTAAGCCTTAAAATACGAGAGGGCGAACTAAAATAGTTCGTTCAAACGAATTTATTTACCTAACACCAATATAATGTTTAACTCAATTATTACTTGAAGGTAGTTCTTTTTTATTCGATTTTTAATCATTAAAAAAAAATACAACACCCTTTTCAGTGAGTACGTAACTTAATAGTGACTATGTAACTAGCCTATATGAAAACTGGTTGCCAAAAAGTCGTACATTATTAAAATTCTTGGAATAAACGCGAGATTTTGTCGGTATTACTGGAAAATTGTTACAAAATGTTTTCCTTTCCTCAATTTTTTATGTTTTTTTATTTCTTAGATTGGTGGACGAGCTCACAGCTCACCTGGTGTTAAGTGGTTACTGGAGCCCATAGACATCTACAACGTAAATGCGCCATCCACCTTGAGATAAAGTACTAAGGTCTCAAGTATAGTTACAACGGCTGCCCCACCCTTCAAACCGAAACGCATTACTGCTTCACGGCAGAAATGGCAGGGTGGTGGTACCTACCCGCGCCGACTCACAAGAGGTCCTACCACCAGTAATTACGCAAATTATATTGTATTTCTATTAAAACCAAAAATCACAACTCACTCTCACTATGTAATCATTCATTTACTGTTTGAATTTTGTTTTCAATAATCGTTTTCTACACCTAATGTTTTTGACGCCGAGCAATCGAAAGAAACTCATCAGAACAAAACTGTTTTTAGAGCATTTCGAAACTATGCTCTTAATAACTATAAATTAGGCATTTAGAAGCAAACGGTTTCAAGGCGTCATGAAAATTAAGCGCCAAAGTTGCCCACGTCCACAAATTATTCCATTACATAAGCGTATGTACAAATACGTTCTGTTTTCGATTATGAATCTAAATAGTTTGCATTTTAATCTTTAAATTATCAAAACATGACCTGACGTATGACTTAACCGTATTAACATAAACTTAACATGAATGTAGGAGTCAAGTTGTGACGATTACTCAGCAGGGAGCCGGGCCACGTTGTGTTTAATCCATGGACGTAATAAAGAGAAATGTATTCAGGGAGTTAAAAAAAAAATCTTTTTCTTATACCTTTAAACGAGCAATACTTGTATATATATAATCTGAATCTCGGAAACGGCTCCAACGATTTTCATTAAATTTAGTATACAGGGAATTTCGGGGGCGATAAATCGATCTAGCTACGATTTATTTTCAGAAAATGTTGTTTTATTCGTGTTTTCAATAATCAACTCTTCCCGATATCTATTAGCGAATAATAATACTATTTTTCTTAATTGAGGGCAACTAACCGCTTTAAAGACACAACAAGATGGCGTTATCAAAAAAAAAAATCGAGATAAGCTCGGTCACCATCTGGTCAAGCATAATACAAGCAAAGCATATACGTCTGCTAATGTCGGTTATTTGATTAAGCAGGATTGATGGAACCTCCGAATGAATTTTTATGATATCTGTACAGATAGAATGAAATTTTTAGTGAAGGTAAATCTGAACTTTTAGAACCACAATATATTAAATTCCGTTTAATTGTCACGGGTTCAAAAATAATTCTTCAGCCCATCTTCGATTTCGCTACAATGACAATTTGTTTTATTATAAAAATTTTATTGAAATTCAACAGAATAATGTCCTCTAACCTTCTATTTTTATTGCAACCTATGCTTATAGCCCGGAAGTGTTGCTAAGACTGATCCTAGCAAGAGCACTACTTTGCGGAATCTACCACCGGATCGGAAACGCGACCCACTGAGAAGATCCGGTGAGAAAATCCCTGTGCTAAGCCTTCTAAAAAAGGTTATAAGGTATGTAAATGTCCTTATGCACTTTGAAATCGAATTCAATTGTACAATGCATATCGCTACCTTTGTATTAAATAGATCGATTTTTTATTTTATTTTTGACCTCTGAAGACAGATAAATAACTTCATTTTCTTATTCATTTCATCTTCAAATTAGTTAAGATACTAATTAAAATTGTATTTCAAATATTATAATAATACATTTATAGTCCGTACCTGACACAATGCCACATTGTGTGGAATCATAGCGAGGTACGAAAGTGCCTCGTTTTGGCTCTGAACAGAATCGTAGAGTCACGACTTACTTGTGCCTTTATAATTGTAGATGAACAAAAGGCTTTTTTATGTACCTTATTCAACGGTCATATTTCAGGGTTTATGCTTCGGATTACGATAAAGTTAAGTATTACTTTTTGTTACACCTTGTTGTTGAGTTGGGCGAATGATTCGCGTGACCCGAAGATAGTTCAGCATTTCTCTCTATCACGCTTTTTCAAGCAAAACGCTTTGGTGATTGTAAATTTAGATCGGTATCAGTAACAAGAATTTCACAAAGGAATAATCATAAAGTGTAATCAAGATTACATGTTACGATCGTAATTTTGTTTTTTTAATGACCGAGCCAGTTGTGAATTGCTTCGATATTCTATTTCTGCCGCTAAGCATATAATATGTAGATACTCAAGGTTACAGAGTAGACATTGAATATTTTTGTTGAAGATGACTGCGGTTCCGCATTGGCATATCCGCCCCAGGAAGAATAGCATCAAGTGGCCCGTGAGATGATCTTGAAACTTACATTTATTAATACATTTAAGAAAATTTAATTCTTGTACAACCTTGCAATGTTTTATAATTAAAAACATATACACAACTTTTTTTCTTCATATTAGGTCCCAATAAAATTTCATGCATTTTACAAAAGTATTAAAAATGAGTGTTTTCATTTTTGTGCTTAACCATAAAACCACAGTAAAACGTACACGGTTATTTCGTTTCATGCGTAACTAAAGAGGATATTTAGTTTCTTATACGTAGTTGAAATCTCTTTTGTTGTGTCACTAAGCCTAACGTCTACTAAAGCTAAGCGGCTCAGAACAGTCTCTGGAATGTTCTTATTACTAGTTACTTTATCTACACCTATGGCCATTTTCATTTGCGTCGGATTTAGTGTTTTTGATACTGATTGTGATGTAATTATAAATGTTTTAAAAGTCGACGTCAACCGAATACCAGGCGAGTAGCTTTACATTTTTTAGAAATGTCCCTAATGAATAAATTAAATGATTTAGATTTTTCTTGTTTTGCCAGGACTGGCATTATCTAAGCCCTTTCTGGTGCCCACTAAAGATTGGGTTTCAAAATACTGGGTACGGGTATATACTTATCTTGGATACTAATATTAGTAGCCCCATTACAACAGACCTGCCACTGCATTAAGTGCCATTTGTGGTCGTCACGCTTAGAATAGTTGCCATTTGTTTTTGCCGGAGCGGGTCGGTTCGTAACGCTTAGTGTGTATCAAAGTTAAATCTTTTGAACTAAACAACAATTATTCAGAGTTCCATTGTATACTTTGACGCGATCTCGCTTTCAAACAACGCTTCCACTAAATTTTGATACTCATGCGTTGTCATCCGATATAAATATTAGGTGCTGCAGTGAATAACGTTCTTGACTCTGGCACCGCAGAGATTTTTGTTATCCAACCTTTAGTATAATTGTATGTTTAATTTCTCTGACCTGACTAAGCATTTCAATTTCCAATTGATTTTTAAACTTTTTTGTCGTGGATGTCAGATTTTGGGTGCTGTGGCCTATGGACATCAAAACAGTAAAGACTTCGTAAAAGGCGGAAGTCTTAGTCCCGCTGAGCTGTGAACTTTTTGTAGCTGCATAAACAACTCTAGAAACGATTAGAATTGAAAAGTTAAAGTTGTATATTACGATTTACTTAATACAATCATTTAGATTTAATATCTATTTTATGGTACACCAGAAATATTATTCAGTAAACACCCCAATCGGTATAGCAATAAACTCCAAAGCCATAAAAACATGAGAAGTAAACTTTGGCTTTTCGCATCACCCCTTATTACACGTTATCGCTACGTACGTCGGAATTGACCACAAAATTCGAAAAGATTTCATTAATAGAATTGGATACTTCCCCTCAGATCGATTCGAAGATAATTTTTGTAACCAGAGAAACGAGCTTCCCCCACAGGCGAGGCTGTTCATGCCATTATTAAACTGAGATAATTCACAAAAAAAAAAATGAGCACGAAGATATCTTGAAGATTTTTATCGCATTAATGTAATACGGCATTAAGATTACAATGGGCGGCTTTCGAAAGGTCCAATATAAGGAGCTCAAATACTGTGTGCTTTGTTGTGAAAATAACTTTATGCCTCAGAAGACGAGAACGATATAAAACAGGCACCGCTTTCTATAAGCCCAGTGGCCTTTCTGAGATAAGGTATATGAAGTTCTGTTATTCCTATAAGCAATAACGCAGTGTTATTGTAGTTATTCATGAACATGACTAATATCGTTTCCCATTCCATTGTATTTAAATTTAAAGCCTTTATTTTAGTCTAGTAACGCGGGAAATGATGGAAAACATTTAAACACGCATGAGTTAGCAAATACGCAAAAGGCGGGGCGAACCGTAGTACAGCGAGATACAATCAAACGACGCCACCCTCCTTATAGCACCAGACAATCGCTACTCCGCAATTATAAACAAGCAATTTACAGTCGGACCATTCTTTGGTATTTTAGTTTTGTTTCTATATTGTCCGTACATTCACAGACGACATTCTCGGTTGATTGCATTCTTAGAGGAATAACTTTAACTGGATCAGTCGCATTGATTATGTATAAGTTACGAAGCAAGCAAGGGACTCGTCGTCGCGTTCTGTCTTTTAAAATTTAATGAATGGAAGCGATTACATTGGAGTTATCTCACACTTTATTTACTCCGGCCGCCTGTACGAGTGAAATCGTAAGCACGAACGGCATGAAAAGATCGAATTTATTACTTCATAAGTCATGAGGGTTAAGTAATAATCGTCGACAATGGGCAATAAAGAGTTTATAGGCAGTAAAGTTCGGCGCGATAGCACGTCGGATGTCGACTGCACGAAATTCAAAATTATAGGTACGTATCTCTCGGTAAACAGTGCGTGAAGTCACACCTTTGTTCGTTAATAGCTCTTCAACTTGATTACATTCGTGTGTGACTACTTTCCTGAAGTCGATTTCCGTGTCGCTACATCGGAGCCGTGTCATTAAATCATTAACACGTGACTTTACGGCTAGATTGGAAACGAATTAATAACGTTTGTCGCGCCCCTTATAAAATAATTCAAATAAACGTTGCCGATGTTTGTAAATAACAAAAATAATTATTATTAAGCGCCATAAAAGTCTCCGAACTTGGATTTTAATGTTAAACATAAAATTTCCTACGTGAATGTTATCTCGTTTTAAATATAAATTACTAAATCGTTTGCCTTATTCATTTGATACAGCCTGTTTATTAATAAACCGAAACCTGTTGTGGAATGATTTGCTTGCAGTCATCCCGAACGCACCATCGTCAGTCTTCGTTCATAAAAAACATTTAATGACACCATTTTATCGACTATCATTTTACTTTAACGGACATAAATATTGTCAATATTTATTATCAAATTGAAAAAGTTTTGTGGTTTGCCTTAAAAAATCGTTTGTTAGATAAATGTTTGATGGAAAGAACCTTACTTTGACGGCGTCTGTTGATAGTAATATTCGTAAGCAAAGTACCTACAGGTTCGTATAACAATAGTATCGGGGTGGGAACATCGCCCTTGGGTATAGCATTACAAGGAATATAATCTTACCGCGGCTCGGAAAATGTTTAAAATAAACACGCTTTGGCTACGGCATTTCCTATCATAACATTATTGTTATGATAGTCCGTTCATCGCTGGACGTGCTAAGCTGGTTTGTTACCAGCGATGAAAACTGCTCTAGATTATTAAATTTACCACCTTTTCCCACTTCAACTATAAGATTATGTATTTTTATTGCTTAGATAGGTGGACGAGCTCACAGCCCACCTGATGTTAAGTGGTTACTGGAGCCCATAGATATCTACAACGTAAATGCGCCACCAACCTTGAGATATAAGTTCTAAGGTCTCAGTATAGTTACAACGGCTGCTCCGCCCTTCTAACCGAAGCGCATTATTGCTTCACGGCAGAAATAGGCAGGGTGGTGGTGCCTACCCGTGCGGACTCACAAGACGTCCTACTACCAGTAAACTTCTTTGATCGTACATAAAGTGGAGCTCAATGTATTTCATTGCTACGAACACATTATTTACGCACAAAAAAATCCAGATATATGTAGCCTTAAAATGAAAACATTATGTTTCGTCTTGAACATCAATTCAGGGGAAATTACGTAGCCGACCTCAATCGCACAGCTCAAATTGGCTGGAATATGTTATATGTTATAAACACTCTCGTAGGACCATATTTTTTCGTAACGTTAACTTTATACGATAAGTGGCATTAGATTTCATCTAATGCGAGTCAATAACCTCATTGTTGATACGTAGCATACAGCATATAACATATGCATAGCTTACTGGACAGACGAATATGTATTAATTGTATTAATAATTTCAATATCCTATAATATTGTTGAATTGTGACTTATTTATTACAAACTAGAGGTCCCGCAGTAGTCGAAATTCGACTATAATTAATTGGAATTGTAAGTTTGTACACTATTATGATTGTATTTTATACTTCTATAATCACAAATTTCGCCAAGACTACGCTATAAAAAATATTAACAAAGACAAACAATATTTAATCTATTCTCAATTTGACAACAGACGTCAAGAACAAAAGTTTGACAATAAATGCATGCGTGTGTGCGTCAAATACATGGTATGTAGTGTGTGTAATGTTTTCTTTATTGATTTAATGTATCTTTTATGCATTATTTAAAAAAAATATTAGCATTGTGCACTTCTTCTCTATATTCTCGATAAGTGTGGAAAATTTCATACTCCTCCTTCCGCGCAATTTTCGTGAAAAGGAATACAAAGTTTTTGCTTCACGTATTAATATATAGATCCCTTAAATGTCAATCCAAATGATCAGTTTGAGTTCATCGAACTTAGCGACGATTCAATCCACAATCATAGATTTCAAAGGTAGAATAACATCAAAAATCAATACCAAATTACCTGTTAGAAAGATTCCAGTAAAACTCTATGTGTGTATAATAAGCAAGATATTACGAAGAACAGAATATGAGTTGTTACGTTATACACAATGTTAACCATTCGTAACTGAAGTTATTTTTTTTTATTGCCCATTGTAGGCAAACCTACCAGGTCTACCTTATGGTGAGTGGTTAGTGTCGCTCATGGACTTCAACAGTGTCAGGGGCAGAGCCAACCCGCTGCCTGCAGCTTCTTTTCATGATTTTGATACAATCAGCCACCTTATCAGCATCTAAGATATTTTTAATACAGCCACTACAAGGCTTCGTTCGCCATAATAGAACGAATCCACCATGTGTCACAGGTTATAGTTTCCTACAGTGATTAACGGGAATCTTTTTTTAATGCCCTTGTAGACAGACGAGCATACGGTCCACCTGATGGTGAGTGGATACCGTCGCCCATGGACTTCAGCAAGGTCAGGGGCAGAGCCAATCCACTGCATACAGCTTCTTGTCATGATTTTGATACAATCAGCCACCTTATCAGCATCTAAGATATTTTTAATACAACCACTACAAGGCTTCGTTCGCCATATTAGAACGAATCCACAAATTGTGTCACAGGTTATAGTTTCCTACAGTTATTAACTGGAATCCACTCACGAACGCTAGCGGCGTGTAAATAATACAATCGATACGAATTGATTATATATGTAAATTATAATTTTGTCGATGTGTCGCTGTAGGATCCCTAAACGTATGCCCATGAATAATTAAGTGACCGACAAACGCTTTTGTTGGAATCGATAACTTAAACACTGCCCGTGAACAAACGTCATGTCGCTTCGGTTTGATATACGGATGCGTCGAATAATACTCATACATTTTCATTAGACTTCATAATCTAATCTAAACATCAACCGCAGTGAATGCACCCAGGAAGCGCCCTATATAAGGCAGCAACAACAAAGTTAAGTTGCAGCTAATATACTCAAGCGCTTGTAGAATCTCAGAATAAAGTACATGTTCTCGGCTTGCACTCCCCGTTTGTGTGAACTCCGAGGTTAGGAAAGAAAACAATGTTTTATTCCAACCGAAACATCGTACGAAAGCTGTTGTGAAATTTCATTCTCATAAACTGACTCTAGACTGTCGTAATAAGATGTAAAATCCTGTACCGGATTGCTCATATTTCATTTTGTAAGGATCATAAAGATTCGCTTACCTGCTTGTTTGTTGTGAGCAGAAAAGGGGCCGTCAGCCGTGGAAGGTTTTTTATCATTGAATTTTATGTGTGGGAATTTTAATGGGAACCCCAAAACGGCACGTTCTGTTCTCCACAGCTGGGACACATTCGGTCTCGGTTCTTTGCGAAACACGTGTCGCTAGGCATAAACGTCGAATAGCCGTTGCTGACATAAATTTGAAATTAGGGTGCTTGATGAATATTTTACTAGGAGTTATTGAATGCATCGACCTTAAATTCAGACAGACTGATGTGAACATAAAATAACCGTCAATATTATTATTTTTTGCTGTGTTACCGGTGCGTGTAGTGGATACCGGAGCCCATAGACATCTACAACATGAATGCCGCTACCTACCTTGAGATATGAGTTCCAAGGTCTCAGTTTTTACAGTACAACGGCTGACCCACCATTCCAACTGAAACGTATTACTGCTTCACGGCAGAAATAGGCAGGTTGGTGGTACCTACCCGTGCGGACTAACAGAGGTAATACCACCAGTAATTACGCAAATTATAATTTTGCGGGTTTGATTTTTATTAAACGATGTTTTTCCTTCACCGTGGAAGTCACTCATGTACATTAAAATTTGTTAAGTACAAGATACGTATATCATTACAAAAATTGGTACCAGCCTGCGGAATTCGAACACCGATACATCGCAATACCGCACCGAACGTCTTATCCTTTAGGCCACAACGACTCATATATAAACACGGATTGGAATTTATAGGTGTAATCTCTAGTTAGATATTAGGCACGGTTCTCACATGCGACTTAGTTAATAAAATGCAGCGTCATCCATCTTCAAGCCTCGTAGGCCACGACCGATCTCTTGGAATTTACTCTAATCATTAAAAATAAACAATAATTCTCCGAAGTGCGAGGAGCTATTGACTCCGTCAGATGGTAATAAAAGCCTACTCTGATTTATGATACGTTGCGGTCCTTAAGCTCCTTATGCAGCTGTCGGCGTGTTGTTACAAGGGGCCCTTTGTTAATGATATAATTTTTTTAGAGCAATGTCATAAACAGCCTATATAGTTATTCGTTCAAACCACCTAATCGTTTTAAGTTGATTAGTAAAGCTTCAGTACCTCGCTTCGAGCGTCTGAAGGTTAAGTAAAGGACGATTCGTTTGGAAAATAAATAAGACAACTTGAATTATTTTCTGTGTTATCTATATATTAATACGTGAAGCAAAAACTTTGTATCCCTTTTTACGAAAATTGCGCGGACGGAGGAGTATGAAATTTCCCACACTTATAGAGAATATAGAGAAGAAGTGCAGAATGCTAAATTTTTTTATTATCACTTAAAAAATACATTAAATCAATATTAATAAAAAATTGCAGACTCTATTCTATTTAACACACACACACATATGTATATATACTCTTTCTTTATTGTCAAACTTTTGTTATTGCTCAAATTCTGTGGTCAAATTGAGAATAGATTAATATTGTTTGTCTGTAATATTATTTGTCTATAGTGTATGTAGCCTTGGCGAATCCTGTGATTATAAAAGTATTGATTTTGACAATAGAACCATTATAATGTTCAAGCTTTTAACTTTAATTAATTATGGTCGAATTTCGACTACTGGGCGACCACTAGTCCTTCTAACTGTAACTTTTAATTTCCTTTCGTAATCGACTAATAAGAAGTAAGTAATGTTTAAAACAGCTGGAATTCTAGACAAGAAATACAATGGCGGCCCTCAGCAGGAAGCCCTGACAATGGCAACCAAATTAAAAGGAACCGTAAGCGCTTGAACTTGAGCCTTGCTAAAATTTATCGCTTTGAGTTTTATTTTTTTGTTTCACTTGCTAATGAGATTCGAATGTTGCTGTCGTATAGTTCGAGATGTCGCGTGAAGATAAAAAAAAAATGCCTGGAACAACTTTATTTACTTTTGTTTCACGGATCCAGATTGCTTACCGCAAATTAAATAATTTTGTATTTTCTATATTTGAGTCGTCTATTATCAAAGGCGGCAATCTGTACATTTGGACAAAAATTTTTTATTGATATGTCAATACAGATTTATTTGAATATAATCGTCTCCTTCAAAGAATACGGTTCAAAACCTGCATTAAATAAAGGTTAATAGTTAACCTGTTATTTATCTAAGATGTCGTTCCGAAGAGTTTTGTGACTGCCAATGGAATACAAAGTCAATAATTCGTTTTTCTGATTTACCAATCATTGTCCAAAAGTCAGATTGCCGCCTTTGATAATAGTCGACTCATTTGCAGTACGTATTTTTGTCGGTCGACGAAGAAGCAATATTCTCTCTTATTGATATTTGCTCGACCAGACGCGAGCAGGTTGTATGTAAGACGGCTTATTGCAGGCTCTCTTGGTGCCATTCAGACGAGTTACCTGATTCGATGTTCTAAATCGTAGCAATAAAGTAGATATTGAAGTGTAGCTTCATCAACGCGGGTGGTCCTTATACAATGTTATCTGAAATTATCCTCGTGGTAAGAATGCAAATTTGCTCGTGTCTTTGTTTCCAATGAACATTACAAAATTGAAAGGTTCAATTCAACATTACAGCTTAATCGTGTTTTAAAATAAAAGTCTATTGCAATTCTATGTTTTTTTATATATACTATTTTTTCTTGCTTAGATGGGTGGATGAGCTCACGGTCCACCTGTTTTGAAATGGTTACTGTAGCCCATAGACATCTACAGCGTAATGCCGCCACCCGCCTTGGTATACGAGTTCTGATGTCTCAGTTTAAGCTTGCACAACTCATATCTAAGTTTTAATTAATTAATCCCATTTAAGTAAGTAATCAGTGTTTAAAATTATTTTCTAATTTTCTTACAATATTATTTATTTTCAACGCGAAACGTTTACATTTATGAAAGCATTTCCAATTTGAAGGCTAAGACAGCCCTTGTTGGTACAATACAAATGAGACTTCAAGCTCGTGTCTCAGTCAGTGTCATGTCAAAATTAAGTAACCACTAACACAAGAAGAGCGCCGGCGGCGTCCATCCATTAAAAGCATACCCGATCCTGTAGACCGAATGGTAAACAGTCGACGTCGACCAAAGCACGTCATTACGGATCCTCCCGATCCATTAACGGTGCTTTTAGGCACCACAAGCACCGGTCACCGTCCTCGTCGAACCCGTCGCTTGCGACTAAGGGCTCGACGAGCGAATTAACCCATAGACACAGCCCACTGAGTTTCTCGTCGGATCTTCTCAGTTGGTCGCGTTTCCGAACCCGTGGTAGATTCTGCGAAGCACTGCTCTTGCTAGGGTCAGTGTTAGCAACACTCCGGTTTGAGCCCCGTGAGCTCACCTACACACGTTAGGGTGAAGCTGAAATAGCCTCTCAAGGCTATCAGCACAGGTAGGAAAAAAAAAAAAACATTAATAACATTAAAAGATGCCAAATAATAAATGCGATTCAACACAAAACTAATTCGGATAATTCGGTTTTTTTTATTCATTAACAGCCATAAAAGAAACCAATCGATGAAAATAGATAAAGAACAGTGATGCGGAACGGATGATGCAATTCGAATTAGTGCGGCAAACTAGATCCATAGAATAAAAGGCCTCTCTTGACGAACTGACGTAGCTAAGTACGAACAAAGGGACAATAGTGAAAGAGAAAAGTATTGGAGCGTGGCGATCCAGTGCTTACTTCCGGTAACGTGGGAACGCCTTTTATGGCTGTCAATAATTTATCAGAGGATATCCAATAATCTCCAAGGGCATCCCTTTTTGAAGAGGAAATAGAAATATATTCTTCGATATCGCCGAGACTTGTCGAAACATGATTGTTATTGTTCATAAAAACTTAAACTGTGTAGTTAGTTATTCTGTTGAGGAAAAACGATGTTGTTATCTCAATGCTTTGTGGGATTTCTATTAACGAGAAATATCGATAGAAAACACAAGAGCGAAGCGAATTCCCATTCACCCATCGGTAGATTCCCAAACAATAGTTCATCAAGTGGCAGTGGTCCATCCGACGCGTCATTTCACGCTTCACCGAATGAAGATCTGTTTAACACTTGCATTCCTTTAATTATTTCCAAATGTTATTTCTATACCAACGATATTATAAATTAGGCCATAATAATTTCATACTAGACAAATCCTTTGTGAATATGAAAATATAGAATCCGTGCAACTTAATATGGTATAGTTTATCCAGAATTAGCACGTTCAATTTAAAACTATTATTGTATTCAAATAGACAAGAGATGCGTTTAATTATTCAAATTATAAATTATGAGTTTTTTTGGTAACAAATATTATGAACATAATCTGTCTCAATATTCTGGTATTCATGATCATTATAATTTTATTTACGTGAATTCAATTAATATGTAAATTGTAAATGAAATTTCATATTTTAAGAACGTCAATTTGTAACTATATTTTCAACTTGGTAAATTCGATTCGTATTTCGATTTTGGGAATGTTTTTACAGGTTTCTTTATTGTATAAACAACACAACCGATGCTATTTTCACATTTTCATGCCAGTAGATTGTTTTTTGGATCGATCGCCGATATGTGTATCAAACAGAACTAACAACTAGGGGTGGTCCTTGCCAAATACATTCCAAGGAACGAAGCTCTTCACGGCTAGGGCAAGCGTGATTTATCGGCGAAACTTGCGCCATTACTCATCGTGGCATTCGTTGCTTCAATAAAAAGAACGTCTTCCCATAATTTATTGGGAAGTGTATGGATTTTTTATTATACTTACATGTCTATTTTCGAGTGCACTTCGTCGGGTCTCTTCGTCATAAATAAAATATTTGATTTACTGTATCCTCGGAGAGCTATTAAAACTTTTCAAACGCGGCGTGTAGAGGTTTAAGGTTGACAGTTTCCGTGATGGATCTCACTTTAAAACAACGCTTACGTTTTTACATCGTAATAGATCTAGTTAAAAAAATTTAGAAGGCAACTATGCTCAACGAAAGATAGTTTCCAAATCGTGAAAAACAAAAAAATGTTTTTCAAAAAAATTACGACCGGGTTGGTGTTTTGAGGAAAAAAAAAGTTTCTAAAGCAGTCTTTTAATTATAACAAGTGTTAACTAATAAGAAGAATAACACATATTGCTGGTGTTATTAAACAACATAAATTACCTTGGATCTGTTGTGGAATAGTAGAGCTTTCACAGGTGCAAAGTTCAAAGGAATTAGTTTGGGTTTTCACTTTACCAAATTACTCACAGAACTTTATTACGAACTTCAAAACTTCACGCAAATTGAACTTACGTTTAAAAACACAGTAAAGTTTCACAGGTAATAATTATTCACTGAGAATTGTTTATTACATTTATTTAGAATTTACGACAAATGTAAAACACTTCACAAAAGTTTTTTAAAACACCAATCTTAATTACAAAAAAATAATTAAATCACTGTGTCCAAAGTGTGGAAGTTTTTCAATAGTGAGAATGGCACTAAACAATTAGTATAGTTCTAAGGACGCCTAATGATAGGACGACCGAACCGGTTATCGCGATCGACAAGCGGCGGAGCTGAGATCACGGAACGTTCGCACCAAGCGACCGCGTGAGGCTCTCTGCCTGCATCGGAGAAGCCCTACGGCGGGCGAGGGGGCTGCCGGCGATAGACGAAAATGGCTTCACAAGTTAATTTTTTTCTCTTTCCTCCTTTAATATTCCGCATATGCCGTGCGCGCCTGACGTTGCACGCGCATGCGTCCCAACCCGAAATGTAGGGGTTGTCATGTAACGCGATGCACCCGCACTTTACATAACTTATTGGGCCGTTTATTGAAGCCACTGTTTAATACCCTTTCCATGTCGGCTTTGTGCGTCGCTTCCTCGACTTTCGTGTGTGGACCGAGAGAATATTAATCCTTGTTTAACATACTTTACTCTAAACGGTCATTAATCTCAATGTAAACATATTAGTGGGAGTTGCACGTGAACTCTAAGTGAATTGTGTAGCTTGATGAATGCTGCTTACGGTTTTGTTGACTCAATTAGCTTTAATTACCTGTTTGTGTCACTAGTTCGTTGACAGTCTTCATTATTTTTCTGCCTACGTATACATTTATATATTGTCATTAACTACATATATTAATGGTGTTTGAGTCTGGTACAAACTTGTTAATAAATTAATGTATATAGCTGCTACCACTTTCATTGTGACATAATAATAGAGGCTATTAAAATAAAAATTTGTGAATGATATTTTTGATTTATCAGTTAAAGTTCTACCGTTTGCTAGGAATAAGATTGCCGGTCGTCGGCAAATATTGCTAGCCAAATCGCTAGAACGACTTGAGTCATGACCACACCAACGTTGCCTTGCTTTGAAAAAAATAATAATACAATTATGTACCACGGTGAACTCAAAATCTGATTAAAGTTTATTTTAATGCCACTTTGATTGTCATTAAATTATTTTTATTTAATATATTATATACGAACTGTCTAACGAAAGAATAAATATAAAAACATCTCATAAAAAATAAAGTCAAAAATGCACTGTGAATCAGAAACATAATTATAACGTATGAGACTTACATACCTAACAGCTAAAAGTGATTGTAGTCATTTGTGATATTCTTAACTCATTGATTTCAAAATAGCCGCGAAGCACACATTAAAGCAATCCAGCGTATAAATAAACATAAATCGAATCTGAAATTCGCTGATGGAGACTAAGCGAAAACGTACCAGTTAAATTAGCATACGGTTCTCGTGTACTGTCAATCGTTTGACGGCCTTTCCCCACAGCGATGCACTTCGGACTTTTGTGTCTGTCGCGTTCCGTACTGAATCGCTTTGTGCCGGAATGAAAGCTAAAAGGGTGAAATTGGTGCGTAAACATTCCACTTGCCATTTCTTTGAGTATTTTGAATTGCGTATTTTTGGTGTCGTTTTATTTATATATCTTCTGGCTTCAATTTGCAGTCGAAGGCGTGGTTTGTTCTGTCGAATTTTTATTATTATTAATTTCTTTAACTGTGGGCTTGGGCGAACCAGCCTAGCATTTGATGTTAAGTGGTTATCGGAGCCCATAGATATCTCGGTGTGGATTCCGCCGCGTACCTTGAGACATGACTTTGAAGTTTCATTTTTATTTTTTTATTGCTTAGATGGGCGGACGAGCTCACAGCCAACCTGGTGTTAAGTGGTTACTGGAGCCCATAGACATCTACAACGTAGACGCGCCACCCACCTTGAGAAACAAGTTCTAAAGTCTCAGTATAGTTACAACGGCTGCCCCACTCTTCAAACCGAAACGCATTACTGCTTCACGGCAGAAATAGGCAGGGCGGTGGTAACTATCCGCGCGGACACACAAGCGGTCCTACCATCAGTAATTACGCAAATTATAATTTTGCGGGTTTGATTATTATTACACGATGTTATTCCTTCACCGTGGAAGTCAATCGTGAACATTTGTTGAGTACGTATTTCATTAGAAAAATTTTCGAACACCGGTGCATCGCTTCAACACGAATGCACCGGACGTCTTATCCTTTAGGCCACGACGACTCCAGCGCCTAGGGGGCGCGCGGGGTATGTGGGACAGGTCAGCGACTGCGAAACCGCGGGCCCAAGGATGTTTTCAGGGCCCTACCCACTAAACAACTCCCCTGCACTCTTCGCAACAGCGTCCGATTCCCTCCGAGGTCAGAACCCGGATGAGGTAGGGGGTTACCGCGGTCAACACTGCAACCAGACAGCGCAGCTCACCCCAAGGACGCCCGGCCGACGGAGTCTTTGAGGCGAATCGAAGGCTCTGAAACGTCGACCGTCTCGGTACGGCAGCCCGTCAGGCCGCCCAGACAGTGCCGCTGGTGTCCCGAAATACCCTGCTGGACCAGAACCAGCCTGCCAGGCCAGGACGCGATAAACCGCCAACCGGTCGCTCTATTACTCCTCGGCAGCGCGCTAGAGTGCTGGTAGCGCGCCGCGCGGCCTCTACCCCCTCAGGTCGCCCCTTGACCTTCACCAGGGGATTTTTTACTTACCTGTGGTGACTTACGTACGATACGCCCCACCATCCGCAAATATCGAATGGCGTTCAGTGGCAAAATTTTCAGAAAATTCTACGCCCAATATCCAATAAATCCCTGAGTCGTCTTAACGGGAAGAGATGAGATGCTATTTTAGATGGTGTTCATACAACTAATTTTGTGTCTTTTGAGTTTTTTTTAAGTATCTACAGTATAATTGAAATGTATTTACGGCTTCATTTTAATTTTGAGAAGGATTCTTTAAAATACTCTTAATTACGAAAATCATATAAAAGCGTCACTTCGTGTAGATAGTTTAACTGGGTATTTAAAAATTAATATTTTTGCCAATTTCCGTGCATTCGATTCCTTGTCTGTATGTGCTAATTTATTTGTAGCATTTTGTTGCTCTGTCAACATTTGCCTCATTTATTATAAATTCTTTGTTATTTAATTTAAAAATCTTTTCGAATATATAAAGTTAATAAACGTCGCATAAATAAGTCAAGATTTTCCGAGGAGCTTTGATTATAATATTTCATTGAATTCCGCCGAGTCCGGTACATTTCCAAGAATATAGGGTAATATTAAAATTATGGTGACCGACAGCGCAGAACGCTATGAATTTACTTTTCTCAGTAACCGTTAATAAATTTTTAAATTGTTTAATTCAATAATACATTTCAAAGTACTCCTACTGTTTCAATGTTTCAGACGACCATTCAAACTTACAAGTCAATTTATGTTTATTCACGTCGAATTAAAACTTTCCAACTGGGCCAGCGGTGAAAGCTTACTCTGTATTATTTTCTTTCAACTTTTTGTTTATCAATTTCCTCTTTTGTTTACTTAATAAGTATAAATTATATTCTTTCAGCTCGCCGACCTTAATTTATCTCCTCTTGAAAGCACTTGCTAACTCCGCTTGAGCTTGCAAATATAGATTTATAGAACTCGAAGCCGGGATGAGGTTTTAATTATTAAGGATAACGAGTATTGCAAGCTTAAAGGAAAACAAATTTCATCTTTAATTTCCAACGCGCAGATACTTTCAAACTTTTTTTTTTTAATAAAAGGCAGAAAAGTCACGACGTCTTTTTTGCTAGTCACGATGGGTAGATGAGCTTACAGCCCACATGTTGTTAAGCGCATACTCAAACTCATGGCGACCCTGACGTAAATCCTGCTGCATCAAGCAAGAGATTAAGCTGTCAATCGCACTACCAAGATCATTCTACAGTTATATACAAGTCCTACCTATATTCAAGAGCATAGAAGCTCTAAAGATGCATAATAGGATAGTCAATATTAATCGATATTAATATCATAACTGATCCTCAATTCTTATGACTAGTGTTAATATAATTCTTAAGTCCACAGGCGTAACAACGTGAGCTCCAACGCCTTAAGGCATGACGTAATACATAATGTGAAACACATCAGCTTGTTTTGTTTGGTTGACGTTAACTTAGATCAAACTCCTTTCGTGATCACTTGAGCAGGCAAAACTTAATCCAAACTCTCTATTAGGTTCATTTAATTATGTTTAAGATGAGTATGACTGTGCTCATCAATCGTATTGTGTTTCAAACCTGGACACAAGTAATCGGTTAAGTACACTCAATGGGTACAGGCTATACAAATAAAAGTAAGTATGTGTTGCGTTTTCGCGTTAAAATATTGAACCGATTTTAATGAAATTAGATACGTAAATAGTTTGAACCCTGAAAAATAATATACGATAGCTAACTCTCATCCTAGTGCCGTGTGCTTAGTGCGATTTTTTTAACATTCTCAACACCGTAAAAGTTAGCTCATATTTGTATGGAATGGGATCGTTTATGTGCGTTTGCCGCAAGGGGCGTTGTTCCAATGGCATACAAAATTGGGTTAACTTTTACGCTATCGAGAACGTTAACAAACTCGCACTAAGCACACTGAGCGTGGGTATCCGCACACGCGATTTGAGGTGCAGTCCACGCGGGCGACCCTGTGCAACCGTTCAACTATTGTACGAATACATGAATACAACTTCTATCTGATCTCTCAAAGTTAAGGAAGGTGTGCGAATTTGAAATTATATTCGCGAATATCCATTTTCCAATGTCCTGAACCTTCAAAGAGAATTAATTCATTGGACCCAATGGACACGTCGTACAAGAGTGTAAACTTTAAATTTTATTTTAAGCTGTGTGTGTTACTCAAAGAAGAAGTCTTGTTATTTTTATGATCACGTACATTGAAAGCTTAAAAATTTTTTTAAATAACTAACATAAATAACGCGTCATTAAAATTTTAACACTGAAGTGGTCGTTTTGAATTGCGGACAAAGCACTTACAGTTATCAAATCGCACACGCAATCCTACAATTACGATTTGCTTTTGAATTTATAAACTGTAATTATTTGATTTGTGCCATTATTATTACCTTTTTTATTAGTGGTTTGAGCGAATGAACTGAACTAGCCCACGGCCCCTATGACCTTAAGCAATACCTGTGCGAGCTCACAATACGCGTTACTGTAAGAATTTACGCAATTCTAAAGAAATTTACGATTAGTTGTTGTATTTTGGTGACTTTTTATGTTACAAACAGGTGTGAGATATGTATTTCCTTTAAAAAATTTCTCCTCATGATTTCACCCTGCCTGGGTGGGTTACAGCTATGTACTAGTAAGAAAGTTCATTCAAAATTTTGTAAAAAAATATCTCGAAGCATCAACTAATAAGTACAATATTTCCAGGATGGATTTATAATATTTTTACCCGGCCAGGTGATATGGTGAATTGCGAAGGGTGGCCGGGAAGGAAAGAAGAAGGACAACGGAAGACCGGCTTCAGTGGTGTAAATTAGGAGAAGCTTATCCACCAGTGGACGAGTATACTCTGAAAAGAATGATGACGATGATGGATTTATGCATGAACTCTTCACTCTTCATTGGCGAGAGGCTTAATTAGTTACCGCAAGCGCAGGATGTGATAGATTTTTTTTCTCGTGCGTTATATAAACGCTAAATAGTACATGGTAATCTTTGATGAAACCATTGAAATAAGCCTTGCTCAACAACAATATACTGTAGGAAAATCTTTGGGATTTGAGTGAAACTTCAAATTGTAAACAGTTTTTAGTTTTATTTTTTAATTATTGTTTGGAAATTTTAAAGCCCAGTTGCATAGATCACATTTAAATTTATAAAGTCCGTTAGATGTGATTATAAAACGTCCTAATAGTCGAATAAGCTACGTTTTCACTGAAGGATCGCATTCGCCTTCATATTCATTCGAATTAAAATAACTTAGTGCTTTATAGGATTACGTCTGTCAAAACCCGCTAAAAAAAAAACGGTTTTAGTAAACTAAAACCGTTTTTTTTTTTAGCGGGTTTTTTTGTTCGGTCATTTTCATATTCAATACACAGTTTTGTGATTTTTTGCAGATATCTGATATTGGTTTGAGAAGATTATTAAGCTTTAAAATTTTTTTTTTTTTTATTGATTTAGCAAATTAACCGACACAAGAAATTCTATAAAATTTTACAAGTCTTAAATTTTAATGTAATACGTTGAAGACTGTGGTGTGTGGTTCAAGTTCTGAAAGACTTCGTTAAATGTACAGCTAACATTAACTAACAATTAACATATTTTTCGTGAACGCTAGGTAATTTAAATTATTTATACATATGGTAATGTGAATCATCTCTTACTGTCACCTCTTCCGGAATAAAACGACAATGTTAAAACAAATGACCAAATCCTAGGAGTATCTTAAGAATGTTATGCCCACACCTGCATTTTCTAATGAAAAGCTGAGCAGACTAATAATATTAAGATGACGTCTAACCTTAAAAGATTTTATGATAACTTCAAGACATACGTCGCTTTTAGTACGCAAATTGCGCCCCTGTAACGAAGGCACCGCTATACAAGCTGCGCGTTATAAAGGCAGCAATGACGCCCCTCGTTGATATTCACGGCGGCCGGCGCGAGAGCTCTAGCTAGAGCCTCGTAGACGTCAGCTAAATTGCTTTATTGCCGCGATCTATAGGTAAATCAACAATAAACAGCTTGCTTGCTTTAACGTGTCTTGCGAAATATTAGACAAGTTTCAGGCGAATTATGCTAATCTTCTTACAAGCGAGTTTTAAGTGTGAAGAAAGCCAATTCGTTTTATCGCTCTCTAGAGAAAAGACAGAGTAATGTGAGTTATACCACGCAATACTGGTAATATTAGCTGAAATAACAAATACAATTCTTGTTTTTATACCAATAACTATATTAATGTTACGCCCTGGGGTTCGGGATAAATAAAACTTCCACCGAAGTACAAATTAAAACTCTACTTAACACTTAAAATACTTTACATACCACAATTCACTTCTTTATCTTCGCTTCAGATGAGCCGTACGCTGTTTCACTTCGAGTAGATCAGATTACTAACTCACTTCGTGTCATCTCTGCAACGCTTTTACAATCGACACGACAACTCTACAACTATCGAATTGTAGAGTTCCCGATAGGACATTCCCGATAAGGCGAGTCGTTATGTTATGTTTTTCCGCTATTTGATAATCGATGATACAGCTTTCTAGCGTTCTCGGTATTATCATCTTTTGATATTCGTTTCTGCTATCCGACGAGAGATGGCATTACTCTTACCGGCTTAACATAAACAATACGATGAAATATTGTAAAAGAAGTTTGACGCAGTCTAACATTAACTTTTTTTATAGTGCTTCTTGAAAGAAAATTTAATGATTTTTATTTTTTTTATTGCCCTTGTAGGCGGACGAGCATACGGCCCACCTGATGGTGAGTGGTTACCGTCGCCCATGGACTTCAGCAATGCCAGGGGCAGAGCCAAGCCGCTACCTATCACTTAATACACAGTCATAGCGCTCGGGAAACACCGTGGAGGGGAGCTCATTCCATAGCCGGACAGACGAATGACAGGCAAAAAGTATACCATTACGGACACTGAATTTGGGAAGAGACTTCGGTTCGTCTTCCTGGGTAAGTCTTTGCTCGCTCACGTATCATGTTGAAACTAGAAAGGCCCCCGAGCCACCAGTAATTCCTTATTCGTAAAATTGATAAGAACTTCGGTTTTGATTTTGATTTAATTGAAATATTGTTTTGATTTGAGATTTTGTTTGTTATCTGGCTTTGGAATGAACGGTGATTCCCGAGCAGTGTGTCTTTCTTCAAACGAGGTAAGCGTAGATAAGTCAGCGGTACATATCGTCTTGACTATGCCCCTGGTATTGCTCAAGTCTATCAGCGACAATAACCTCTCACCACCAGGTAGGTGCTGCGACCGTCTGCCAACAATGATAATATTAAAGAGCCTTTATTTTTTGAAGTAGTCCTATAGCTGAATCTCTGTGTTTATTATTTTGCAAAATCCTTATTAAAACCATTAATTACTGTTAATAATTTAGTTTGTTTCAAGTTACTAATGTTGCTAAATATTGTTCTACATCGTGCATCAACACATATTTTAACAATTCTAATAATGGCGTTAATATGATCCTTTTTACAAAAAGTACGAAAATCGAAAGTCCGGATCGTCATTATGTTAATAATAATATAAGGAAAGTCTCAGAAAAGACTGGCGATTGACAAAAAACTTATTTGGCTTCGGACTAGACTTAAGTGGGACCGCCTAGTTCATCTAAAACACAAGATGAAGTATTATCTGAAATATCTAGGGGCCTGGTTCTCCCAATACATTTTGAATATAAATCAAGTTTGGCCGTCCCTTGTTTCAGTGGAATATAGGCATGTGTGGTTTGATCAATTTAGGTACGCAATCTTTGAAAACAAATATATTTTGTGCTCAATAAAGCAATCGTAAAATGTATCGTAAAATCTAAATAAATACCTTTTTAGTGCCTTTAAAGTAATAACAACACTTTCGTGGGCATATAAACACTTATGTAAATATTCCAATATCGTTTTTTTTCTTTGATGGGTGGACGATCTCACAGCCCACCTGGTGTTAAGTGGTTACTGGAGCCCATAGACATCTACAACGTAAATGCGCCACCCACCTCGGGATATAAGTTCTAAGGTCTCAAGTATAGTGCCACACCCTTCAAACCGAAACGCATTACTGCTCACGGCTGAAATAGGCCGGACGGTGGTACCTACCCGCGCGGACTCACAAGAGGTCCTACCACCAATAAAAACTTACAGTATCTTATTAGTGCCTGACGGTGACTACTTCCGTCCTACCTATTTCTGCCGCGACGCTTTCGTATACCCCAGTTTAAGGCGTAGGGTATATCTAATAATTATAAAAATATACACATCTAAGTGCTCATGATGCCTCTCGTTTATCAACAAGCGGTATCGGTCTAGCATTATTGATATTCGCGAGTCACAGTGACCGTCTACCATAACATGGGCCCCCTTCCCGTTTGCCTTCTCGAGCAATACAAAAGATAAATAATTGGAACTTATCTAGTTGAACAGTTCCTCAAAATCATCTCCATGGTGACGAGTTCTCTCTGACATAGTAAATTAGATGTCCCGCAATAACGCTTCGTCGTTTCTTGCCAAACTAATAATAGACAAGGATACATAATAAACAAGTTATAAAGGAGCGACTGAACGAAATTGCGTATTACTAAAATGACAAGTAATACAAACTTCAGTGGTTACGTTTCGGCGTGGTTTTAATAAACAAACAAACGGGAAAAGTTTTCTATTAGCTATTGTTTACTTTAGGCTCGACAACCGAAAAATTGGATAGCTTCCTCTCTATTCCGCAGAAAATAGCCTAAGTTTATTTTATATTAAGGGATAAAGTAAAAAATTCACAGTTGCAATGAATTGAACTAAATTTTTTTATTGCTTAGCTGGGTGGACGAGCTCACAGTCCACCTGGTGTTGTTAAGTGGTTACTGGAGCCCATAGACATCTACAACGTAAATGCGCCACCCACCTTGAGATATAA